>NC_066579.1:266893702-267542590 GCF_024323335.1 Lathyrus oleraceus | reverse complement strand
TAATTTCAAAATATCTCCTTCCTTTTAAAAAAAATTCTTTGCTTGTGTTTGTTTTCTAAACTTAGACCATATTGCAAACTAGAAACTTTGGCCTTATGACATTGCCTTTTCAAGCTTCTTTTCATAATCAAACTTGTAAATATACTTAACTATACTTGACTTAAAATTTTCAAAAGCCAAAAAGAATTAACTCATTCAAACCATTTTTAGGCCTTTGTGCCTTTCAAACTTAAAATATTTACTAAAAGCAATCCATCCACTTTGAAATTTATACCACGAACTACGAGGTTTTGATCCCTCATTTTTATGTTGGTACGTAGGCACAAGTCTGAAGATCTTGTCAAACACAAAAAATATAATTAATGAATTCTTTTCTCATCCCCTTATTCTATTTGCTTGCAAACATCATTTGTACAAAGACACATATGCACACAAGGGCTCCCTAGGAGTACCTAGGACACTTTGGGTGCTAACATCTTCCCTTTATGTGACCAACCCCCTTACGTGTAATCTCTGTCATTTTAATAGTTTTGATTTGAAAACTTATTATTTATGGGTTTTTTTCGGACTTTTCCCTTTTCCCTTGGAAACAAAAAAAGCGCGGTGGCGACTCTTGTTATTTGATGTCTTGCTTATCCATAGCTTGATGATCATGAATTTATCGCTACAGAAATTAAGTGGCGACTCTGCTGGGGAGTAGTATCCAGTGGGTTTAGCCTACTTTTTTGTGTGTATATAATTGTCTATTTGATGTATGTATATTTGTTTGTGTGATATAACCTGCTTGTTGTGCTTGGTGATCTCTGAATGGTGAGATAAGTTTTAACCCGAGGTTGAGTGCTATTAAGATAGGAGGATGGTATAGTCATGTTCGACTTGTGTGGAGTAGTCCTCAACAAGTTGGCTTGAGATCCATCTACTCAGTGGAGACCCTTTTGGATTTAGAAATGTCACACAAGTATTTGTGGTTAGGCATTACCATCTCTAATTTGGGGTCCAAGAAGCTGAGGACCATAGAACATTTAACCCCTCTATGCCTATTTAGGACGTAGTGCAGAGACTGTCCAAGTGTAGACTTGATCACAGTTGTTACGCGATACTACACTCAGACGAGTTTCTCTTGAGAATGTTATAGGTTGATGAGTCAGTCATCCTAACCTGTAATATCTGATAGATGGAATTAAGACTCTAGGAACTTTTTAGAACATGATCTACAACTTTTTTATCCTTAGTTCACTCCTTTGGGATGGTTCTTACCCAGACTCCATGCTCGTGACTCACAACAAACCCTTGATTCTTGGTTGATCCAATCAAGTCTTGTCAATATCAATGGAACTTGGGTGTTGATAAGGTGTAAACCATAATCCACCAAAATGGATGATTGATCTTGACAATGACTTGATTCATCCCTTGACCTTTGTTTGTTTGCCTTGTGTGTGATCCCTTATTTGTGATTGTTGCATTCACGCATTCATGCGCATCATAACATTCATCACACGAAAACTTCAAGGAACTGAGGTGTTATTTGCAAATATTTTTAGACCATGGATTATTGACGAAGGAACACTAAGAAGTACTGTTTCAGATGTCCCGACTTGAAAGAGTTAAGGAAGCTAGCATCTTTTGTATTAGATCCCTTGGGCTTCAAACAACGTCATGGGAAGATTTTGTCCATCTTGTTTGCTGATGTGGTTGAAAGACTATTAAGTGTGTTGGTGCAGTTCTATTATCCTCTCTACCATTGCTTCACTTTTCCTGATTATCAGCTTGTGCCTATGTTGGAAGAGTATGCCTATCTCTTGGGAATACCCGTTTCTAGCAAAGTGCCATTTAGTGGATTGGAAGAGATTCCCAGATCTCATCTTATTGTTGAAGCTCTTCACTTGAAGAAGTATGAGATATAGGCTAATTGGGTGAATAAAGGAGGATTGTTTGGGTTGCCATCTGATTTCCTCATCAAGGAAGATACTACTTTTTCACAGGCTGGTATTGTGGATGCTTTTGATGCTATCTTTTGTGTTTCTCATCTATGGGTTGGCTTTATTTCCCAACATTGACGGTTTTGTCGATGTTAACTCCATTAGAACTTTCTTGATTGGGAATCATGTGCCTACTTTGTTGGGTGATTTGTACTTCTCTTTGCATCTAAGGAATTCTAAGGGTGGTGGAACTATTGTCTATTATATTCCTCTTCTGTACAAGTTGTTTATTTCGCACTTGCCTCAGACACCTACTTTTGTGGAGAACAAACAATATCTATGGTGGTCTCAGAGACTTATGTCTCTCATTAATGATGATATAGTTTGGTATGACCCTTCTTTGAGCAGTTTGGAGATTATTGATAGTTATGGTGAATTTTCTAATGTGTCTCTCATTGGTACACAAGGAAGAATTAACTACAACCCTGCTTTGGCTCGTCGTCAACTTGGGTTCCCCTTGAGAGACAAACCTAATAACACTTTGTTAGAAGGTCTTTTCTATCAAGAGGGTAAAGATCCCCCAACATTTGAATTAGAAGATTTTGCATGCTTGGCATAATGTGCATAGGAAAGGAACATCTGAGCTTGGTCTGTGCAATTGTGTAGCTTTGGAAGCTTACACTCTTTCGGTGAAGAAGAGAGCTTTGGAGTTGAAGATGCCTTATCCTTGTGAAAGACCTATGTCTATGGTTGTGGTTGAGCCATTAACTCTCCCTAACCGAGATATAGAGGAGTTGGAAGACGCACTCGCCAAGATGAAGCGAGAGAAGGATATGTGGGAAGATTGTTTCCATGCTTTGAGCAAAAAGCATGACGAGTTGCAGCTTGAGTCTAAGGACAAAGACGCGCTTATTGAGCTACTTGAAGACCGGGTGACAAAGATACAAAGAGAGTCGGAGGTTTCATCTTCCTCTAGCATGCCTCAGCCTTCCGTTGCTAGGAAGAAGATTGTTGACCAGTTTGTCCTCGAGAAGACTCAGATGAAAGCTTCTTTTGAGACCGAGATTTGACGCATTCGAAGGAAGTACGCGCCTATGGCTAGATCTTCTGACGTTGTTGTTAGGGATCCTTAGGATGACTAGTCTCCTTTTCTCTTGTATTTTTCATTTGGTTTCTGAAATTGTATTCAGTTTAATCCTTCCAATTATATAAAATTGTTGCGATTTTTGTATTTAGTGTATTTTGTGCTTCAACCAAGCTGACTCATCGATACAATACTCGCGCCAATCACTCCAGAATTATGGAATATCTTAAACAAGAGAATAGAGACTTGAAATAGGAGATCACCCGCCTGACTGCAATGATGGAGTCAGTTCTAGCTACGCAGAGCCAGTCTTCTCCAACGCCTGCAACTCCTCTTCCTCAGAGGACTGTTATTTTAGAGGTGGCTACCTCTACTGTGTCTGCAACTGCCGCTCATTTCGCACCCAATATGCCTGCCAGATTCCCGTGGGGAATGCGTCAAACTTCATGCCTGAAGGAGTTGCTCCTACATTTGCTTCTATGCAGGCATCTAGCCTGATCATGTCTGTGCCACCGCCTGTTGTGTACACCTTGCCTCGTGTGAAAGCCACCATTTATCATTCTGAGCCGTCTGAGGGCCCGGATGTGTATGAGAAAATGGATGAAATGAAAGATCAATTTCTTGAGCTGCACAAGGAGTTGAAAACTTTGAGAAGTAAGGACCTATTTGGGAAGAGTGTTGATGAACTATGTCTATTGCCGAATGTCAAGATTCCAATAAAGTTCAAAGTGCCTGACTTTGAAAAACACAAAGGGAACACATGTCCGCTCAGTCATTTGGTGATGTATGCCCGCAAGATGTCTACCCAAACAGATAATGATCAGTTGTTGATCCATTATTTTTAAGACAGTCGGGCCGGTGTTGCATTGAAATGGTATATGGGGTTGGATAGTGCGAGCATCCGCACTTTCAACGATTTGGGTGAAGCATTTGTAAAGCAGTATAAGTACAATGTTGATATGGCTCCCGACCGAGATCAGTTGAGATCACTGTCTCAAAAGGACAACGAGACGTTTAAGGATTATGCTCAGAGATTGAGAGAACTCGCTACTCAGATCAACCCTCCTTTAGAGGAAAAGGAGATGACTAAGATTTTTTTGAAGACCCTTAGCTCATTTTATTATGAGCGGATGATCGCCAGTTCCCCAAGTGATTTTACCAAATGGTAAACATGGGGATGAAGCTAGAAGAAGGTGTCTGAGAAGGACGATTGTCTAGAGAGAAGGTATCGTCCAGCAAGAGGTACGACAGCAATTTTGGTAAGAAGAAGGAAGCGGAAACTAATGCAGTTTCGAGTGGGAGGCGGAGGAGGCCTCAGATCAAAAGAAGTCAACCACCCCGTCAACATCATCATCAAGTATCTTCATTCATTCCTGTATTTTCAGCAAATCAATCAGCACCAGTTCAACAACAACAACGTCAATAACAACAACCACAACAACGAACAAATACCTACAATAACAACAATACCAACAATCATCAGCAACAGAACTTTGAGAGGAAGAAGGTCTCTTTCGACCTGATTCCTATGACATATGCAGAGTTATACCCATCATTGGTTCTCAAGAACCTGCTACAACCAAGAAATCCTCTGCAAATTCATGAACCACTTCCATGGTGGTACAAACCGGACCTCCGTTGTGTTTTTCATCAAGGACCGCCCGAACATGATATTGAGAACTGTTACCCACTCAAGTATGAAGTTCAGAAGCTGGTAAAGAGTGGAATCGTATCCTTTGAGGACCGTGCACCCAATGTAAAAGAAAACCCACTACCTGCCCATGGAAATTCATCTGTTAATATGGTGGACGGTTGTCCCAGGGAGTTCAAAGTATTCGACGTCCGGTTCATTAGAAGGTCCTTGGTGACAATGCACAAGGATATTTGCTTGTTGAGCGATTGTGAGCATGACCATGATGGTTGTGCTATCTGTAGTTGTTAATTCTCGAGGTTGTGAGATTGTGAAGAGGGACATCCAGAGGTTGATGGATGAATGCTTGATCCAGATTGTTCAATCCCGTCACATAGATGATGATGTCAATATAATAGTACATGTATTCAAGAATCCAGAGAGAGTGGTGATTTAGTTTGATAGCAGCAATAATAATAGTATCAGCAAGAGATCGGTATCACCGTTGGTTATACGGTTGGCGGGTCCAGTCCCATACGCATCTGATAAGGTCGTTCCTTATCAGTACAATGCAACTATGGTGAAGGATGGTCAAGAGGTTCCACTACCTACGACCAGTTCTGTCATAAGCATTGCAGATGTTACCAAGGTGGCCCGTAGTGGTCGAGTGTTTGGGCCGGTGTTCCCAAAAGATGTAGAAGATGGTTCAGTTGGTAAGAAAGTAGAAGTTCCTGTAGTATATCCAATTAGTGCTCTAAAGCGTCAGTCTGGTGAATCCAGCAATTTGAAGACTAACGATGATGAAGAGGTACTTCGGTTGATAAAGAGAAGGGATTTCAATATGGTCCAGCAACTGCTCCAAACCCCCTCAAAAAATTTAGTATTGTCTCTGCTTATGAATTCAGAAGCGCATAGAGAAGCATTGCAAAGAGTTCTTGAGCAAGCTTTTGTGGAACATGATGTTACAGTGGATCAGTTTGATCATATTGTGGCTAACATTACTTCCTGCAATAATCTCAGCTTTTGTGATGAGGAACTCCCTAAGGAGGGTAGGAATCATAACTTGGCTTTGCATATCTCCATGAACTGCAAATATGATGCTTTATCCAATGTACTTGTTGACATCGGATCCTCATCGAATGTGCTTCCAAAGTCAACGTTGTCAAAGTTGTCATATCAAGGAGCGCCTATGAGATATAATGGTGTAATCGTCAAATCTTTTGATGGTTCGCGCAAGACTGTGATTAGCGAAGTGGACCTTCTAGTGAAGATAGGTCCGAGTGACTTCCAGATTACTTTTCAAGTAATGGTATCCGCCCGGCCTACAGTTCTCTGTTGGGAAGGCCATGGATCAACGAGGCGGGAGCTGTTACTTCCATGTTGCATCAGAAGCTCAAATTTGTCAAGAATGGGAAGTTAGTCATCATTGGCGGGGAGAAGGCGTTGTTGGTTAGCCACCTGTTATCTTTCTCTTATGTTGAAGCTGAGGATAAGGTTGGAACTCCGTTCCAAGCCTTATCTATTTCTGTTGAAAAGAGAGTTGGGGCACCTATGTCCTCATTTAAATATGCAAGGGAGATTGTCGAAGAAGGAATTGTTGATCAATGGGGATGAGTGGTAGAGGTCTCCGATAACAAGAATAGAACCAGTCTGGGTTTTCAGCAAGGTTCGTCGGCTGTTAGATCAGAGGATATGCAACTCAGTTTTATGATAATGTCATTTTCACTTTGTCCACTTGTACCATATTTTATGATATATTTTATTTGTGTGATCTTTGACTACTAATGTACATAATAAGAACAAAAAAAAGCCTAAAAAATTTCTTGTGTGAACTGTTGGTTTGATCTGAGACAATTGGACTTAGAATTTAGGCAACACTCCCTATGCAAAGGACTTGGCCAATGTCAACTTTCATGTAACCAAGTGCTTGTAATCTGAAACTTCATCTGATACATCCTTGAAAGATCCATTTGAGTTCATCTACAACATGATCATTGTGAAGCTGTTATTGTGAACATGTGACTTGTGTATTGTGGAATTCATCTACTACATGGGTAAATTGGAAGAAGATCATGGAGTTGCTAAACTTGGATGTGGTTATCTTTATTTGATGGCTTGTTCTTCAAGTTGATATTTTGTGTATTGTTTGTTGCTTGATTCTAATGTCCAAGGGATATTGGATTTCTATATGACATTCTTGTCTATTTGATTGCAGCTCATTGGTCAGATCTTTTCAACTCTTAACTTTTAAATTTATGCTTAGGATTAGTCCCTACATCTCTTCCCCATTTCTTTAATTTCAAAATCTCTCTCTCCTTTATAAAAAAAAACTTTTTTGCTTGTGCTTGTTTTCTAAACTTAGATCATATTGCAAACTAAAAATTTAGGCTTTATGCCATTGTCGTTTCAAGCTTCTTTTCTCAATCAAACTTGTAAATATACTTAATTATACTTGACTTAAAATTTTTAAAAGTCAAAAAGAATTAACCCATTCAAACCATTTTTAGGCCTTTGTACCTTTCAAACTTAAAATTTTTTATAAAAGCAATGCATCCACTTCGAAATTTATACCACGAACTACGAGGTTTTGATCCCTCATTTTTATGTTGGTATACAGGCACAAGTCCGAAGGTCTTGTCAAACACAAAAAATATAATTAATGAATTCTTTTCACATCCCCCATTCTATTTGCTTTCAAATATCATTTGTACAAAGACACATATGCACACAAGAAAGGGCTCCCTAGGAGTACCTAAGACATTTTGGGTGCTAAGACCTTACCTCTGTATAACCAACCTCCTTACCTGTAATCTCTGACATTTTATTAATTTTGATTTGAAATTTTTTTTATTTGTGGGTTTTGTTCGTACTTTTCCCTTTTCCCTTGGAAACAAAAAAAGCGCGGTGGCGACTCTTGTTATTTGATGTCTTGCTTATCCATAGCTTGATGATCATGAATTTACCGCTACACGCACCAGCATCTAAGATTCGCTGTGACTTCAGGTAATGCCCCCCTCGTCCTCTTTCCCTGTTCTGGAATTCTGTTATATTCGGTTTCCGTACTCTTCTTATGCTCTTGTGATTCTCTTCGGAGAGCTTCTTGTTGTTGCGTCTTTGTAACTGTAACTACCGAATTGCTGTGTGTTATTGAGCGATGTGAGGATGAATCTGAGAGAAATGGTGAAGAGAAAATGCAGTGAGGTTGAGTGCAGGATGGAAACGCAAGATGCATAGTGCTTGAAGTGCAGAAAATGGCTAGCCTCTGCAGAATGGAGCAGCTGCAATCTTATATAGAGGAAGAGATTGTTATAACCAAATCGGGCAGGCTTTTGGGCAGGTAGTTATATCCGGGCATGTGCTAGCTGTTAAAGCCTCTCATTCTGTTATGGCTGCTTGAAATTATTTATTGTATTTTTAGTTGTTAGTCATGAGGAACCCTGTTAACTATCACTTAAGTGCGAAAAAAATTTATTGGATAGCTAGTGTCGTTAACTCTGTTGTGCTTCCCGTTAATCAACTAAATCATGTTAGTAAACCATTAGTAAGCTAATGCAAATCTAATTGTAATTAGTTACCGGTAGTGAAGTGGTTTGGATCATGTTATTGCCTTGCCATGTTAATGCTTTGCTGCTGCAGGTTGGATGTTATTTTATGCCATTGTGATTATTTATTTGTGTTGTTGAATGCAGGGTTTGATTTGTCGTGAGCAAGGTTTTGGAGTGCTACAAACTGAATTTGTAATTGGTTTGCACAGAACATGACGCCATGGTTAATTGTTGATGCATTGCAGCTTGGATCCTTCAGGTTGCAAGTCGTGATGGTCTTGTCCTATGTGTGCTGTTTGGATATTTGGAATGAAGGCGAATTGAAGATCATGGAAAATGCAGGTGGTGAGTTTTGAATCTTGGAAATAAGTTGCACCAAGGTAAACTGAAAGTGTTCAGATTGTGAATTCAATGGATTGGTGGTTAGGTTGTCATCTAAGTTTTCATTGGTTAATGGTTAAACGTTAAATCGCTAGAATGTTTATTAATTGAAACTGTGTTTATACAGGTTTGGTTTGGATATGGTCCGTCATATTCTGGGTTTCGGTTGTAGGAGATTCGTGTTTTGGTTAGTTAGTGAGTGTGAGTGTTGTTGTAAGGTATGATGCTTTTACTCACAGCAGGTCAGTTTTTCCTTGTTGAGGTGCATTTCTTTTGTGACCTTAAGAGTAATTGTTAACCTGAAAAATATTGCGAACGTGTCCCTTGGATTTTGTAAACTGGCTTTCTGAAATTGTTACTGGAATTTCTTGTGAGATTTGATGAAATGCCGATGCTATCTCTTGGTTGTCTCGTTAAAAAACCAGTTGAAGTTGAAAACGGATAGGCCCTTTTCTAATTGGTTTGGATTGTTGTAAATTGTGAATGGTGTTATTGATTGCTGAATATGGCATGTTGTACGGTTATACCTGCCAACCATGCTCATGTGCATAGACATGCATATAATACCGCTACCGTGCCGTGTTGCGTTACGAATTTATGACATGTGCCTTGTATTATATTTTTTTGTTGGGTGCAGGATGCTTACACTATCATGAAGTAATACAACCTCCTATCGGGAAGATGGCGCCGAAGTACCATGGATGGGAAGGCTAAATGGGATTGGTTCAAGTAGATTTTTAATTTTGTACTTAGAATTCCAAGTGTTTTGGATTAGGATTGTAATGTGAGTATGGGAAATGTACGGACCGGGTTAAAGTTGAAATGTTGTGGTATGATTTTGTACGTATGGAAATGGAGTTTGGAAACGTAATGTGGTTTGTATATAAAAGGGATGGTGAACGAATGACCCACCATCCAACTCTAAAATCAACTAAACGCAAGTTTGGACCTGCAACAGTAATTTGCAATATTAGTTTGGGTCCCAAAAATCAAATTGACACATCAAGGCTAATTTGGATCCACAAATCAATTTGGATCAAAAACAAATTTGAATTTCCAAAATATCTTAAAATATCAAAATTAGTTTAGCTCAAAAATCAATTTGAATCATCAAGGCTAATTTGAATCCACAAATCAATTTGAATCAAGAACCAATTTGAATTTCCAAAATATCTTGAAATATCAAAATTAGTTTGGATCAAAATCAATTTGAATCAAGGGTGAAGTAACCGTCGATGTCCATGCTAAATGTCATGATTCAATATAAAATCAAATCCTCATTTGAATACACATTATGAACCAAATGGACCAAGGTATACGGATGCGCCTGAAATACATGCCCTCCTAGACCAAAATGTCACAGCACCCATGTGGTCATGAATCATGAATCAAGGACCAAAGGCCTATGAGTTTGAAAGAAAATTTGGATCATGACACACTAATGAAACATGGGACTATGGACTATTGATTTACTAGTGAGATCATGAAGGTGAAATGAAATATGGAAGAACTATGACCTTGGATTAAAAGGGCTATGAATGAGTATAGATGGCTCTCTAGTTAAAGGTTAGATGAGAAAAAGGGAGGAGAAATTTTGGGGTACAACACATACCACACACTAAAAGAAAAAAAATCAAAAGGGTGGGACTTATCTCAGTCATACTTGTATTGATTCATCTGACACAAGGTCACTAATGAATCAATTAGTCTTTAGACGTTAGAGATTTAATTGGTCAAATGAGAGAATGGGAAAGAATAGGGATGAAGATGAAGAGGGAGGGGGAGATAGAAACAGAAATTGATCATGATAGGAATTACATCAAATCAAAACCATTCATTCATTTTGGGAGATGAAATGTACATTTTATCAATCCCCTAAATCCAATGGTTTTGATCCAACAAAAGTCAAATCAACATTGCCCAAGGCGCAAACTAAAAGTCAAACATCACAAGACCATAAAAAATGGTTCAACAACATTTTTATACATTTAATCAATAAAAAACAATTTAAAATGGATTAAAATGCATTTAAATTTGGTCAAAACCAAAAATACCTTCAAAACACCAAATAAATGGCCAAGGGTTTTATCCTAGGTCAAACAAGGTCAAAGGACCTTAGACAAAAAATTTCACAATTTTTAAAAAGTCAGAAGTATTTTTAAACAATTAAAAATATGCACAAAAACATTCAATTCATAAAAAATATCAAAATTATTCCAAAAAATAATTTTAACTCAAAATATGGAAGAGAAAAATATTTAAAGATTTTTGGTGAAAGTCTCTTATTTTTTGGATTAAAAATGAGATTAATATGAATTAAACAAAATAAAGGGATTAAATGAAAAATTAGAAAATAAAATGAAATTCATAAAAACAAGGGCCATCAGATATCCCTCATTTATTGAGGTGGAAGATCTGATGGCCAAGTGCGCGCTTCCATCAAACGCCTCAGTCAACGCGTGAACACGCGTGGTATTCAAAAGCAAGGGTCGTGATTAGAACGTGGATTCACGATCATATGGTTTGGGCAATGCCAACACACCACCGGAGCCCTAGCTCCGGTTATCTTCGTCGGTGGACCTCACCGGACTGGTCCACCATAAACTACCACCAAAAAAAAAGTAAGGATATGATTTTAAAGGAAAAATGCTCAGGAGCACGAATCTTACCTCCATTTCTTCCAATTCCAAGTATATTGAAAGATACATGGATTTGAAATTTGAGTTTCATGATCTGAGTTGCTTCGATTTGACCTCAAAGCAACTCAATCTTGTTGCCTACATTGATAGGACTTCGGCCAACCAAAAATCAAAGAGAATGGTGAAGAATTGACAGAGAATCAAAGAGAGAAAGTTTGACAAATTTTACCTTCTATTTGTAGTGATGAAGCTTGACCTTCTATAAATAATAACTTTAATACCCAGATAGCTAATATTTTTATTAAAAAGTATTTTCCTAGCAAATTAGTAATTTTCAAGCATAATCTTTCAACCAAAAAACTATATATATTATACTAAAAGTTAAAAATAGCAATCTAAAACTTTTAAAATGGAGTCAAATTCCTAAGAGAGAATAAAAGGTCAAAATAGTCCTCCTCTTACTTTTTAGGTTATTGGGGTGACTAGAAGACCTGTATGGGACTCTGATAAATCAATGTCATATACTCCTAACTCATATGAATGGGAAAAGGGTGGTCAAAATTTTGGGTACGACACCCAACAAATCTCCTTTTATGTTTTCGATCTAAGCACATTAACGAAGATGACCTCCTTTTATGTTTTTTTATCAAACATCTTTACAATGACGATCTCCTTTTATATTTTCGATCTAAGCACATTTACGACGAAGATCTCCTTTTATGTTTTTGATCTAAGCACCTTTACAGTGACAATATCCTTTTATGTTTTTTATCTAAGCACTTTACAACTACAATCTCCCTTCCACGTTTTTGATTTAAGGAGCTTTACGACGAAAATATCCTTTTTGTTTTCGATCTAAGCACCTTTACAACAACGATATCCTTTTTGTTTTAGATTTAAGAACCTTTGCGGTGAGGATCTCCCTTTATGTTTTTTATCTAAGCATCCTTATAGCGAAGATCTCCTTTATATTTTTCGATCTAACCATCTTTACCCGGACGACCTGCCTTTATGTTCTCGATCTAAGCACCTTTATGGTGACAATCTGCTTTTATATTTTCGATCTAAACACCTTTACGACGATTATATCCATTTATGTTTTCGATCTAAACACATTTACAACAACAATCTCTCTTTATGTTTTTCATCTAAGCACTGCTTTCGGCAACGATATCTCCCTCACCCTATTTGTCTAATTTATTCCTTTCCATTCCTTTTTTATGGACAAAATTTTGGGTTCTTTCATATTTTATTATCTCCTACCATGTTTCAATGAAGATTATTGTCACTCATGCCCTCATGTTAAAGGTAATTAAATAGAGGCAATTATCTTACTCCAATTTTCGCTCACCATGTTTCATCTGACTAAGTCCTTTTGAGTCTATATCCTACACTAGGCAATTGTCTTACTCCAGTTTTCGCCCACCATGTTTCATCTGACTAAGTCCTTTTGAGTCTATATCCTACACTAGTGTGGGTCATCTGCATTTGATTCCTTAGGTCAAGAGTCATTTCATCTGAGCCCATCATCAATAAGTCAAAAGGTTAACTCCAATGACATAACAATCAAAGGAGGACCATTTTTACTTTTGTCATCTTACTCATTTTATCTTATCATTAGCCTAGGTCAATTGTCAATATAGTGCACCAAGCTTCCAATACCAAAAAATATGCGTCAATGAAAGATCGAAATGGATCTAAGGACCAAAACAAAACAAAACAAAAATCTCTTTTCATTATCACTAATTTGCTGTTAGAATTGAACTTGCTCAAAAATACAAATCTGAATCAATCCCTAATCAGATTTTTCCTAAACTAAACAAATAAAATTAAAAGTTAGACCTAATTTTTACAATATAAAAGAAAACTTAGGTTTACAAACAAATCGAATTCGTTTTACAAAAAAAGAAAACCTAAAGAGTTTTCTTCATTATCTGAAGAAAAATCTTGCTAAACCTTAAGCCTCCAACCATTCCTACTAGCCATCACCAGTACCTTGCAAACACAAAAACGAGAGTGAGTCATCACAAAGAACACAAGCAAAGTAAATAATTATGTAGGGTTTATATTATGTAGGGTTAGGGTTCTTCTGGGTTTTGGATAGGGTTCTTAGCATTCGAAGTTAGGGTTCATAGGTTTGGTTGAAAGTGATAGCCAACACGGTGTCTGGTCCAGTGGCTAAGGGTTAAGGGTGGTGGCAGGAGAAGTGTTAGAGGGAGAGAGTAGAGAGTGAAGTAGAGAGAGTAGAGAGAATAAGGAGGTTAAGAGAGAGAAAGAAAAATGATAATGATCCATTTCTGAAGGAGGTGCACTTATATGCCTCTTTTTTCCTCCGTTGATCACAAACATGTGGCGCCCTCTGGTCCTTCAGATGGTCAGTCTTTGACCATTCACATGGGTGTTCTCCCACCATAGACTTGCGTTTGACTCCACATCTCAACATTTCATTCAACTTACTTCTCCCTTCAATTTGATCAAGCGACCACTATCCCATCATGTTGACTACTCAATCAACACATCCAAGGGCCTCGGTTGAGAGTAAATTGTTGACTCTCCTGAGTTGAGTCCTCCTTACAACCTTGGGCCTTCTATGCCTTTGGGCATAGGCCATTGCTTTTTGCACATCCCTCTTCTCCCACTTAACACAAAATATGTCCCATATACTTTTGGCTTATTTTTTTAATTTAGTTATTTAATTATTTTAAGTTTTAATTTTAATTTTAATTTAGTCATTTAATTTAGTTGTTTTATTTAATTAAATTAAAATTTTTAAACTTGGTCTTTCTAATTTAATTATTTTAGTTAATTTGTTTAAATTTTCAATTATTTTTAATCTATTTAATTTATATAAATGACTAAAAATACAAAAAAAATACAAAAATGCTTCTTTTGATTTAATTTAATAAAAACATATCAAAAATAAAACTTTTTTTTCATATTGTAAATATCAATATTTTCTCTAAATCAAAGTAATCCTAACTTTTTGCAAGTGATTGGATGAGTAGATGGACATCTACTCAGTTCTCGAGTAATTGATTGATTGGCATGCGCCAGATCGATTGGTTATTCAAACTCAACTAGTTAAAATCAACACAACCCATCAAACATCTTTAATGCCCTTGTGCACTCAATTCAATCATTTTTTCATAAAAAGAATAGTTAAGTCATTTTGACACGAAATACAAACAAACGCTTCCACCTCCATCTTGCCAGCATACAAGTCAATGTTTAAACACAAGAATATGAATTAAACTCATATTCTCTAAAATCAACCAACAAACACTTCTTTTATATCAAACTATGATGCTTTGATTTTCTCATTGCACCTGAAAATACATAGGCACAGAGTTTTGAAACCCTGGCGAGCACACTAATAAAAAAAACTAATTTTGTCCCTCTTTTTTCCATTTTATAAATATTTTAATAAATAGAATAAATAATTGCAAATGTTCTCTTAACAAACCCTTAACCCTAAAACTATAGAAGGTTCTCATTAAATACAACAGATGCGAGAGGTGCTAATACCTTCCCGTCTTAGAACCGACTAAGGAACCCATATTTGGTTACGATGACCAACTTATCATCTTTACCTAGAGTTTTATCGTTATTTTCTCTTTCCTTAAGAATAAATAAATTTTTGTGGCAACTGTGTAAGTCAATCGCAAGTGTGCGATGCACTTCTAAGGTCGTATTTTTTTAGATGCGACAAAGACATTTCAGGATCTAGATGTCAAGGATGCGTCTAGAAAGTGAGTTTGTTCTGAGGACATGATTTTTTTTCTTTGTCATTCAGTTTGTCTTCCACCCGAGAGTAATGTAGGGGGAATTGTTGGGGATGAAGTTAGTCTAATGGAATACCTATACCACCTCTACCTTTGTGACCATGAAGAGGAGATAATTGTGCTCGACGTTGAAGGCAATATAGTGATCTTTGAGTTTTTTGTCGGGAAAAGGTTATCAAAGAGGACCCGCTGGGTGTGGTTTCGTGGTTTTTGTGCAACATTGCTTCACATATGGGGTGGTTTCAATAAGAAACTTAGTGCAAAATTTCCTCAATTATGAGTTATGTTGTTGCAATAGACAAGGCTATATATATATCGTTAAGTAGTGCACGCGATCCTTGCATCCCTAGGTCGACTTGGAGTAATTGTTGGCCTTGAAGCATCTTTTATCTAGGGAACAATGGTTGTGGTAGAGTTTGTTTGGGGGTTTAACCTTAAGTAATTGTTGACGGGTTTGAAAAATCGGTAAAACTTAGAAAGTACTTTGGCTGATGTTTTGAGAAATTGGAATCAAAGAAGTCAGAATAGAAGGAGAAATTACTAGAATTTTATCAGCTTCTTTTGTCGGAGGAACTGGAGCCTCTCCAATAATATCAGAGCATTGACCGTTGCAACGGTGGTGGCGTTTTGTTGAACAACTAGTAAAATGGATATGAAGTTGCTATAGTTTGAACATAGTCAACATAGGGATATAGTATAACGAAGATCAGTAGAGTTATGGTAAAAATATGGTGGTTTTCGAGGGAATCAAAAGTCAACTCACACATATGACGTCATTTGTCCAAGATGACGTCATTTGTCCGAGGTGAAACGAGAAATACGTAATGTCGAGGGAAGGAGTTCTTCTGCGTAGCGTCGAGAGATTTTGGTGCAACAAAATGGAAAGGACTTAAAAGTTTAGCACTCAAACACTCAAATTAATAAACTCATAGTGAAATAATGTGAGAGTGAGACTGAAATAATTCTTAAAATGTCGTGTCTTTAAAGTTATATAGGGCCCGTTTGTTTTGGCTTTTTTTAAAAATGATTTTTATAGTGTTACATATTTTAGTGTAAAAGAATTTTATAAATAAACTTTTCATAAAAGCTTCAAATAAAAATTTGGTTTGAATAGTTATTCTTAAAATGTTATTTTAGGTATTTCATCATTTTATCGAAACCTTTTTTGGATATCAAATTTTAAAAAAATCACTTAATTTTGAAGCTATTTCAAATAGCTTTTCATAAAAATCATTTTTAAGATACAATTTTTCGAAAAAATTGTGATTTTGATTATGTTTTGATCTTCAATAATGTATATTTATGTTATAAAATGAATAATTCAATCTTTTAATTTAATAAAAAATAAATTTAGAAAAACTTATAATATTTTAAAAAATATTTTTTAAGAATCCATTTTCAAAAATAAAAAGAAAAAATCCATTTTTTTAAAATTAAAACAAACTTACCCGTATAGACTTATATATAGTATAGTAGATTGTTAAAATTACTTTGGTCTAATCCGGCAAGACATAGATGGTTTTCTAATCAAATTCAATATTACACAATACACTTGTAGCTGGGATAAAATATATGCCTGTTCCTTTATCCGTTAACTGGATACTTATAATTGAACATCATAATTAAGCATGTGGTCAGCGTGAAACACTATTATTTTTTCGTATATTTTGATTCCCTAAAACCCTGTATTTGGACTAGTCATCTACACTTTTTAAAAGAAAAATTATCTGTTTTTGGACTGATCGAATCATCCAAATGCGTTCATTTAGTGACCAAGGATTTGTGTTAATTTCCTTTAGTAAAATCCAAACAAAAATGTCATTTTTCTCTAGAGACAAAAGACAGCAAAGTGCCTATCAAAGAAAACAAGACAGCAAAGTGGCATGATAAATGACTTTAATGAAGTAGACAAAGTCAACAAGTAATCCAAATTTTTCATCTTGTTAGTTATTATCCATTAGTGAACGTAAATGACAAAACTTATATAAGATATAAACAATGGCAAAATGACTGAAAGTTTAAGAAGTGATAACTTTGGTTACATCTTTTGGTTTTAATTGACCAAAGATTTTGTGACACAGATTTGACAAAACCACCAAACCATGTTTAAATCCTTCCCTTTTGGCAAATTAGAGTAAACAAATTTACAATGAACAAGTCTTTCCTAAAACTTATCATCATGATCAAATATATATATATATATATATATATATATATATATATATATATATATATATATATATATATATATATATATATATATTAGGAAATCCACCATAATTTATAGAAAATTTTAATCAATCTTAATGAATAAGATTGTTATCACTCACACAATAACAATGAAAAGGACAAGAACAATGCAGATAGAAAGAAAATAAAGAAAGATGAAGGAGAAGAATAATAAAATTCTTAGACTTTCTCTCTGTCCAAAAATTCTAAAAAACTTATTATTCACTTTACAACTGCAAAATACTGTGAATACAATATTATGAATGCTCTATTCACTTCATTACAAGAATAAAGGTTACACCCTTTATTTATAGATTTAGGTTAACTTGAACCCCAAGACAAAGCCCAAAACTATAAAGTCCCAAAATAGCTTATATTACTAAAATAGGTCTAAGTCAAAATCCTGTGTGAAGAAGCATGTTTCGACACTTCGACACACTGACACAACTCAACACACTAGGTGGTTCGACACTTCCTTGCTTCTGTCGATCAACCTACTTCGCCACAAGGAATTACAATTTAACACACCGCCTAATTCATTGTATCTAAGTTATCTACATTCATCATAACTCTTATTCTTTTGAACACTTCGACCTGCAATCCCTTCGTCATGATGTCTGTAATTTGATTCTCAGTTCTGCAGTGTTCCACATTCATCTTCCCATCTGTTACCTGCTCTCAAACATAATGAAACCTCATCTCGATGTGCTTGCTTCGACCATGTGCTATCGGATTCTTTGCCGGATTGATAGCTGACATGCTGTCAATCTTCATGATAATTGCTCCATGACTCTTCGCTATTATCTCTTCGACCAGATTCACCATCCATGTTGCTTTACATGCACAAAGAAAAGCAACTATGTATTTTGCTTCGCACGACGATAATGTCACTACTGTCTCTTTTCTCGAACTCCAAGCAGCTGGTGCACTACCTAGCATAAACACATAGCCCGCTATGGATTTTCGATCCTCAGCATCACTATACCAACTTGAGTCGGTGTATCCCACTAAGTTGTATTCTTTTCCATCATCATCTGCAGGAAACAAAATTCCATAGTCGAGAGTTCCTTTCAGATACCTTAGTATCCTTTTCACCGCTGCTAGATGTGATACCTTTGGCTTCTGCATGAACCTACTCACCATACCTACATTGTATGCTAAGTCAGGCTTTATGTGACAAAGGTATCGAAGTGACCCAATAAGTCTTCTATATTGGGTTGGGTAGACATCATCTTCATATGAATCTTTCGACAATTGTAATCTGGGCTCAGCTGGAGTCAAAGTTGGGTTGCAATCTTGCATCTCAAATCTCTTGAGCATTTCTCATGCATACCTTCTTTGATGCATCATCAAACCTCTACCACTCTTGTAGAATTCGATGCCAAGTAAATATGAAATGTCACCCAGATCTGACATTTTGAATTCCTTATTGAGATCACCTTTGAAGTATTCGATCTCCTTCTTGTAGCTACCTGTTATCAACAAGTCATCGATATAGAGGCATAGTATAAGAAATTCACTCTTGCTTCTTCTTACATATATTCCAAGTTCAAATTTTCACTTCATAAATTCCTTGTCCCTTATAAAGTCATCTATCTTCTTGTTCCAAGCTCTTGGAGCTTGTTTAAGTCCACACAAGGCTTTAAGTAGTTTATACACCTTTCTTTCTCCGCCTTGTTTCACAAATCCAGCTGGTTGTGCAACATAAACTTCTTCTTCTAAGGGGCCATTAGGAATGCATATTTCACATCCATATGGAACATCTGCTAGTTGTTCATGTTTTCTAGACCAACAACCAACCTGATTGTTTCGATCCTAGCAACAGGTGAAAAAACTTCATCGAAATTGATTCATTCTTTCTGAAGAAATCCTTTCGCCACAAGCCTCGCCTTGTGTTGAGTCACTTCTCCTCTGGGATTCAAATTCACCTCGTATACCTACTTCATATGGATTGCCTTCTTGTATTGGGGAAATTCGACAAGTGACCAAGTGTTGTTGACTTTAATTGACTTCAGCTCTTCGTTCATTGCTTTCATCCACTTCGAATCTTTCAATGCCTCAGCTGCATTGACTGGTTCGACATCTGCGTAGAAAACATAGCGTACCAGCTCACCTTCTTCATTAACCATATCATCGGATGTAATCACATATTCCTGCAACCTTGCAGGCATGTGTCTTGTTCTTTGAGGTCTTCTTGGGCCTGCTTCACCTCTGACTTCTTCCTGTCGAACTTCTCTTTTGACTTCACTAGATGGTTCTTCATATAAGATTCTAAATGAATCCTTCTTAACATTCTCAGTCCAATCCCATTCCTTAAGCTCATATGTGATCATGTCCCTGCTGACCACCACTTGCTTATTCACTGGGTCGAATAACTTATATCCTCCAGTCGAATGATATCCTATCAGGATCATCTGACTCTACTTGTCATCAAGTTTTCTTCTCAAATAATCTCGCACATGTCTATATGCTATAAATCCAAACACCTTCAGATGACTCAAGCTAGGCTTTAGACCAGACCAACATTCTTCTGGCATGATTTCTTCTGGCTTCTTCGTCGGGCATCTGTTCCGAATATATGTCATAGTCGACACAACTTCTCCCCATAATTCTTTGGGTAGATGCTTTCCTTTCAACATACTTCTAACCATATTCATGATGGTTCTATTCTTCCTTTCTACGACTCCATTATGATGTGGAGGGTAGGTGGAACCAACTCATGCACAATCCTTTCTTTCACACATAATGCACTGGAATATTTCGAAACATATTCTCCACCACCATTAGTCCTCAAAATCTTGATCTTTCGACCATAGATTTAAACTTGGCAAATACCTCAATCACTTCACTCTTCTTCTTGATCAGGTAAGACCATCGTTTTCAACTGAAATAATCTACGAATGTAACAAAGTATTTGTTACCTCCAATAGAATCCACCTGAAATAATCTACGAAAGTAACAAAGTATTTGAGCCTTCAAGATCAACCTTCCATTCGAGTCGAGAACTCTCATCATCTTGTCTTCGATCGACACCTTGTAGTTCTTTTCGACTAACTGCCCTTGAAGGTGAGAAAAACAAGAAAGGGGGGTTTGAATTGTTTGAAAAATAAGCGCTTTTGCAAAATGAAATCACACAATGATTTTATACTGGTTCGCTTATAACACAAAGCTACTCCAGTCCACCCGGCCAAGGTGATTTCGCCTTCAACAAGGACTTAATCCACTAATCTTGAAAGATTACAAACAACCCCTAAGAGAGAAGAAAATCTCTTAGTCCTCTCAAGTCTACAGACTACAAAGAGTCACTTGAGGAAATCAAATAGGAATTAGATACAAGATGTGTAATCTAGAGTGCTTCTAAGAAAGCAAATATTACAAACTTAAGAACAAATTTTTCACTTGATAAGCAAAAGCTTAGTGAAATTCTTTGAAGAACAAAGATGTTTTTCTTGAGCGTGATATAATTTCAGTATAGTTTTGGCTAGTAATTTCCTGCTTACTGAATGAGATTTCTTCTCTATTTATAGGAGTTGAAGTAGAGTTGAAGTAGCGTTGAATCTGTTGGATATTGAGATGTAGTTACGCCATTCCATTAATAGCTTCTGCAGTAGACTTTTTCTCTTAGAAGTGACTACTTACCACAATTAGTATCTTCTCTCTTGGAAGTGGAGATTAACGTCTCTTTCTATTTGAGGAAATCCATTTGCAGAACTTTAACTTGGCTTAAACGTTACTTCATCATGATTAACAATTCTGATTAGAGTCTTTGTGTATCTGGAGAAACTGGCTTCTGATGTTATCTCTTGAAGGTTCAGATGGCGCTGATAACTTCAGAATTTACAGAAGACATTTGTTCAGAGTCAGAGCTTCTAGACTTTACTTCATGTTCAGATGCTTCTGATACTTTGCAGTTTTGTCCAGAGTCAGAGCTTCTTGAAACGAGATTTCACTTTAGATGCTTCTGATACTTGAGATTTTGCATCTGATCTTGTTTTGCATCTGATGACATCATCAGATTTATTTCTTCTTTCTATAGAACCCTGCACACTTAGAAACTTTTCGTTAGGGTGCCATTTTTGGTTTCATCCTTTGTTATCATCAAAATCATGGAGTCTGTTGTAGAACACTTTTTGTTCTTACAATCTCCCCCTTTTTGATGATGACAAAACAAATAAAATTATCAGATGAAACATGAAAAAAATATTAGATCAGATAGACAAAAGCTCCCCCTGAGTTAGCGCTAGGGAGTTCAGAAGTTCTTACCAGAGCTTTCCAAGTAATTTGGTTCTCAAAACTTTCTGCAAATGCTTAACTTTAAAGTTAGAGTTATTTAATCAGAGCTATTATTTAATCAGAGCTATTTATATCAGAACTATTTCTATAATTGTTGCAGAATGCTTAAGGTTTTAGACATAATTTTCATCAGAGCTATTTAATAATTTCTCCCCCTTTTTGGCATAATCAAAAAGGCATAAAAATAAAAAGAATAATAGAGAGAAAAATACTTCATTAAAAAAGCACAAAGGCAAACAGCAGTCAAAACATCAGATTCAACAGAATATCAGAGCTAAAAAAAAAAGAAGACAGAAGCAAAAACACTTAGCAAAAAAAAAAATAAATCCTAAGTGCCTAAGGGTTTGGAGGTTGAGGAAGTCTCTGAAGCAACATGGCAAACATATTCTGGATGTTTTCATTCAGAGCATCTTGCTTGTCCATCCTGGCACGAAGCTCATTCTGATCTTTCTTTATCTCTTGCTGATCTTGCTTGATCTCCTTCAGAGTGTTAAGAATCAGAGGGATCGCAGAGGAAGACTCCCCCTGAATCAGAGCCTGCTGAGCTTCAGCTTCAGCAGCAGCTTGGGCTTCTGCATCTGCCTTAGCCTTGGCCTCAGCTTCCTGAATCCTTAGAAGTTCTGCTTCCTTTGCCAGGCGTTCTTCTTCCAACCTCTTTGCTTCTTCTTCAGCTTCCCTAGCCAATCTTTCTTCTTCTAATCTCTTGGCCTCAGCTTCTCTAGCCAGTCTCTCTTGGAGCCTTTCCTCAGCATCTCTGATGTAGCCATTTCTGACTTGTTCAGAGATACCTTCAGCCTATAAGACTCAGAGGTCATCCAACTAATGACTCTGTTCCAGTGTGTCCTAACAGATTTAGGATCATCACTAACTTCAGAGTTTTTAGCCAGAGACTTGATCTTCTGGACTGAAGCTTCTGCAACCTGTATAATGGCCTCCTCAAGGGTAGGTATGGTAAGTTCAGGTTCAGGTTCAGGTGAATGAGGTGGAGAGTTTTGAGGGCTGAGATTTAGAGGTTGAGGTTCAGTTTGTTGAGGTTCAGATTCTGCTTGAAGTTCAGAATCTGCGTCTGGTTGAAGACTAGGGGATGAAGCATATAGTGGATTTAGGTCTAATGGGTCAGAGTCTGGGCCAGGTACAGCGGGAATGAATGGTGGAGTGATATTAGAGGTGAAGGGATCAGATGTTTGAGTTTCAGAGGGTAAGGTTGTTGTTTGTTGTGGAAGGGAAGTTTGATTTTCAGAGGAGATGGTTGTTGTTTGTTGTGGAATAGAAGTTTGGAGGGTTGAGGTTACTTCAGTTTGTGTTTGAGTTTGTGGGGCGAAATTTTTAGCATAGATTTCAGCTATTGTTGGGGAGTTTGGGTCAGAGTGTTCTTGATCAGAGGACTCATGATCAGAGAACTCTTGGTCAGAAGAAGGGGAAAGGTAAGGGGGTGATTCATATTCAGAGGATGAGGAGGAGCTGTGGTGATATAGTTGATTAGGGTCAGAGGTTGTTGTGAAATTACGAGCAATTTTTAGAACAGGTGGAGGTTGAGAGGTTCTGGTGATTGAAGGTGGTATTTCAGCGGTGGTATATATTGGTTAAGAGGAGAGAGGGTTAGAGGAAGCCATTACAGATTCAGAAGAGACAGGAGGAATGGACTTACCAGAAGAGACATTCAGAGGTGCTGAAGCTTTGGTGCCAGAGGTTTCTCCAAGTCTGGCTTTCTTTGCCTTCCTTGCTTCCTCAGCTATCTTCTTCTCAGAAAGACCTCTTTTGTATCTGACCAAATCTTCTACAGAGTCCAGACAGTCTTCAAGCCGGAAATCAGAAATATCAATGCCTTCATCCAGACGATCCTGAAGGTAGATAGCAATGGCATCTCTGGGTTCGTTCTTGAAGAACCTTTCAAGGCCATGAGGCATCTTCCTCTGATCCTTCAGAGCTTCCCAGGTCACATTCATAGTGGGCTTGACTCTGATGTCTTTGATGATTCCCATACTCCTCAAATTTTTGGCATTCAGAGGCTTTCCAACGTCAATTGCCAGATCATCCATACATCTGGTCTTCTCCAGAGCATCTACCAGCCCATGCTCAATGAAGATGTCAGAGAGCAATCTACCCAGAGGAATGTAGGATCTGGGCTTCATATTATTCCTCGTTTCTCTGACTGAATCCCTCAGATATCTGAAGAGGAGAACAGGGAGGTTGATTGGAATACCCTTCTGAATACAGTAGAGGATGCATTTCTGATCAGCATTTATGTAATCTGAAGAGTTGGAGGCTGGACGATGATGGATTGTTCCCAGAATAATCTTCAGCTAAACTCGGAGGTTCTGATGAAGCTCCTTGTTCTTAGAGGGGTTTCCTTCTGCGTTTGCTTTGAAGATTGTAGGGTTAATGACTTCTGTGATGCGCTTGGACCTTGGAGGAATGTTGTAAATCCTCTTACCTCCAGCTTTCTCCATATTCAGCAAAGAAGCAATAGACGCTTCTGTGATAATGATCTTCACTCCCAGAACAAAAGAAACAATGAACTCGTCATCAGCATCTGCACATCTCCAGAACTCTTTCACCAGAAGAGGATAGATTGGACCATAAAGCCTGTTGAAGTAGGTTTCCCAACCTTGCTTGTGAAGATCTTCAGTAAGATCAACACCGTTTCTTCTTAAGTTCTCAAAATCCACCAGTGATTCACACAGTACATCCAAACCTTCAAAGGGAGTTGAAAGATGAATGTGTTGTTCGCGTTCCAAAATGTGAGGTTCTTTGTAAACTGGGGTCGTGGTGACATCTAAAACCATGGGTGTTTGAGTGTTTGAGGTTTGGGGGTTAGAAGCGGCTTCCATTTGTTGGGAGAAGTTAAAAACTTCTCGCTCTTGAGGATTCATGACTAAGATTGATGAAGAAGATGAAGAACTGAGAAGGTTGCAGAGAAAACTTCGAGAGAGGGTTTAGGGTTTAAGAGTGAGTGAAGAGTGATAAGTGTGTGAAATGTGAGAAAAGTGTTTATATACCTAAGGGTAAAAACACATGCAAAACGACACATTTAATTGCGTTGGAACAGAACACAAGATTTGCACGCTAGGGGAGGAAAAATGATTATAGCTAATAAATGAATGTCTAATCCCAACAGTAAGCACACTGCTCGAGGAGATTTCAAGCGTTCTGACCTTTGATTTCTTTTGACAGCTGTCTAGAAGTTCTAGGGTTAGACGCATGTTCCCCACGTGTTGATGTTTCTGATCTTCAGGAATACCAAAGGATTTCTGAAGATTTCTAACTCAGATATCTTCTTAACTTGGTAGAAGTATCAGAGTCAGAGGCAGAAGTGTATTTGTTTTTATCAGAGTCTCATTTTACATGTTCAGAGCCAAATTTTACTCAGGACAATTTTTAATGTTCAGATTTTCTAAGATGAAAAGAAATCTATCTTCAGCTAGAGGCTTAGTAAAGATATCTGCCCATTGATGTTCTGTATCAATGAACTTCAGCGTTACTATCCCTTTCTGAACATAGTCTCTAATAAAATGATGTTTTATTTCTATGTGTTTGGCTCTGGAATGTAGAATGGGATTCTTACTTAAACAAATAGCAGCAGTATTATCACAAAAGATAGGAATGTTACTCTCAAAGATTTGTAGATCTTCTAGCTGATGTTTCATCCAGAGCATCTGAGTTGTGCACAGTGATGCTGAGATATATTCTGCTTCTGCAGTTGATAGAGCGATAGTTGACTGTCTTTTGCTAGCCCAGGAGATTAGATTGTTTCCCAGAAGCTGGCAATTTCCAGATGTGCTTTTTCGTTCTATTCTATCTCCTGCATAATCTGCATCACAATAACCAGAAAGCCTATACTCTGATGTTTTCTCATACATCAGGCCCAGGTTAGGAGTTCCTTTCAGATACTTAAGAATTCTCTTAACAGCTGTTAAATGAGATTCTCTAGGATCTGATTGGAATCTGGCACAGAGACAGACACTAAAGAGAATATCAGGACGAGTAGCAGTCAGATAGAGAAGAGAGCCTATCATACCTCGATAGAGCTTCTGACAAACCTTGTTGCTTACCTCTTCCTTTTCCAGAATGCAAGTTGGGTGCATAGGAGTCTTTGCAGAGTTGCATTCAGTCATGTCAAACTTCTTCAGAACATCTTTAATGTACTTGCTTTGATGAATGTATGTGACTTCTGGAGTTTGATTGATTTGAATTCCCAGAAAGAACTTTAGTTCTTGCATTAGACTCATTTCAAATTCTGCCTGCATTAACTTAGAAAATTCTTGGCAAACAGAGATATTAGCAGAACCAAAAATAATGTCATCAACATAAATCTGGCATATCACGAGATCATTTTTATGGTTTTTACAGAAGAGTGTAGAATCAACTTTCCCTCTGATAAAATTTTGTTCCAGAAGAAAATTGCTCAGACGTTCATACCAAGCTCTGGGAGCTTGTTTAAGTCCATATAGAGATTTTTTAAGTTTGAAAACATGTTCTGGAAAGTTTGAATTTTCAAAACCAGGAGGTTGATTGACATACACTTCTTCTGAGATATAACCATTAAGAAATGCACTCTTGACATCCATTTGGTATAATTTTATAGAGTGATTAATAGCAAATGATACAAGAAGACGAATAGACTCTAACCTTGCGACTGGAGCAAAAGTCTCATTATAATCAATACCTTCTTGTTGACTATAACCTTGAGCTACCAGTCGAGCTTTGTTTCTGACAACTTCTCCTTTCTCGTTCAGCTTGTTTCTGAAAACCCATCTGGTTCCAATGACATGAGTGCCTCTGGGTTTAGGAACAAGATCCCAGACATCATTCTTGGAGAATTGATCTAACTCTTCTTGCATAGCTGCCACCCAATCATTATCTTGAAGAGCTTCATCACAGGACGTAGGCTCAATCAGAGACACTAGTCCCAGAGGAATATCTTCAGAAGTTCTGAAGGTAGATCTGGTTCTAACAGGTTCATCTTTGTTTCCCAAAATCAAATCTTCAGATACGTTGCTACGACTCTTGACTTTCCTTGGAATTTCTGGAGATTTAATTTCTTCAGAGTCTGGAGTGACAGTTGCTTCTGGAGTTTTCTCAGATTCTACCAGAGTGATCTCTAAATCTGCAAACTTTTCAACTAGCTTTGACTTTTCAGGGTCAAGCTTATCATCAAATCTAACATGAATTGATTCCTCCACAATTTTGGTTTCTGTGTTGTATACTCTGTAGCCTTTAGAGCGTTCTGAGTATCCTAACATAATACCTTTCTGTGCTTTGGAATCAAACTTGTTCAGATGTTCTTTAGTATTTAATATAAAGCAAATGCATCCAAAAGGATGAAAATATGAAATGTTGGGTTTTCTTCCCTTACACAGTTCATAGGGAGTCTTATCCAGAATAGGTCTAATAGAGATTCTATTCTGAATGTAACACGCTGTATTTACAGCTTCTGCCCAAAAGTGCTTTGCTACATTTGTTTCATTGATCATGGTTCTGGCCATTTCTTGGAGTGTCCTATTCTTCCTCTCTACAACTCCATTTTGTTGTGGAGTTCTAGGGCAGGAGAAATCATGGGATATTCCATTAGAATCAAATAATTCTTCAAAATCTTTATTTTCAAATTCTCCACCATGATCACTTCTGACTCTAACAATTTTAGAGTCAAATTCTTTTTGCACTTTAGAACAGAAACTGGTGAATACAGAGTGAGACTCACTCTTGTGCCTTAGGAATTTTACCCATGTCCAGCGGCTGTAATCATCAACGATTACAAGTCCATACTTCTTTCCATTGACTGATGCTGTTTTCACAGGACCAAATAAGTCAATGTGAAGAAGCTCCAGAGGCTTGGAGGTAGAAACAACATTTTTCTTTTTAAAAGATGTTTTTGAAAACTTTCCTTTCTGACAAGCTTCACACAGAGCATCTGAAGAAAACTTCAGTTTAGGTAAGCCTCTGACTAACTCAAGTTTAGTTAGCTGAGAAAGTTTCCTCATGCTAATGTGGCCTAAGCGTCTATGCCATACCCATTGCTCTTCGTGAACTGACATTAAACATTTAACATTTTGATCTTTTAAATCAGAAAGATTTATTTTATAAATGTTGTTTTTCCTCTTGCCTGTGAAAAGGACAGAGCCATCGTTCTGACTAATGGCTTTACACGTTTTTTGATTAAAGATTACATCATAACCGTTATCACTTAATTGACTTATGGATAACAAGTTATGCATTAATCCTTCTACATAAAGAACATCAGATATAGAGGGAAGAGTACCATTACCAATAGTTCCGGAGCCTCTGATCCTTCCTTTCTGATCTCCTCCGAAGCCTACAAAGCCAGCGTCTTTAAGTTCCAGGCTTTGGAACATAGACTTTCTTCCCGTCATATGTCGCGAGCATCCAGAGTCCAGGTACCATGACTGGTGTCTGAACTTTGCTGCATAGGATATCTGCAACATAGATAATCTTATCTTTCGGTACCCAGAATCTCTTGGGTCCTTTCAGATTAGTTTTCCCAGAGTTTCTTACAACTTTGGGTCTTCTAGCATTTTTAAATTTGTGTTCTTGTGTGTGTGTATAGTGGTATGAAAAAGGTGATTTAATTTGGTTACTGGTAGAAGTTTTATCAGAATCAGAATCATACCCAATTCCCCTTTTATTATTCTGACTTACTCCATAAATCATGGATGCTATAATACTCCTATCTATTCCACTCTTCAGAAACTTCTGAAAGGCTTCTTCATATTTATAAATAATTTCATTTGAAGTTTGTGGTGCTTGAGACAACGCTTCTTCTAATTTTAAGCTTTTTGTTTTAGCTCCATCTCTTTCTAACGTTAAAGATTTGATTGTATCTTCATGTGCTAGAATTGTTGTCTCAAGTTCACTACATTCTTCAGATTTTGCTTTAAGAAGGCCTTTAATGCTTTTAACTTTTTGTTTTAATTTCTGAAGAGAGGTAAGAGTTTCTGATAAACATGATTCTAAGTCAGATCTAGAAAGTTCAGAAAATACCTCTTCAGATTCTTCATCTGAGCTGCTGGATGTGGTAGCCATAAATGCTACGTTGGCTTGTTCATCAGAGTCAGATTCTGATGATCCTGATTCACTATCGTCCCAGGTGGCCATTAATCCTTTCTTTGTTCTGAAGGCATTTTTCTTGAAGCTTTCTTTCTTAGAGTTATCTTTCTTCAGCTTGGGGCATTCATTTCTATAATGACCTGTTTCTTTACATTCAAAACAGGTAATATCTTTATTAGGTTTACCTTTTGAAGTTGACTCTGATCTATCCCCTCTGGGTCTTGATCTTCTGAAGTTGTTGTTGTTCCTTCTTTTCCAGAGTTGCTTAACTCTTCTGGTTAGTAAGGACAGTTCTTCTTCATCATCAGAGTCTTCAGGTTCAGAGTCGTCAGTATCTGCAGTTTCTGCCTGGAGAGCTTTGGTTCTGTCTGACTTCCGTCTTTCAGGTCTGGACTTCAGCGCCACTGACTTGTTCCTTTTCTGAGGCTCATCCTCCTCTAGTTCTATCTCATGGCTTCTGAGAGAACTAACAAGTTCTTCAAGGCTGATACTGTTCAGATCCTTTGATAACTTCAGAGCAGTAACCATAGGTCTCCATTTCTTTGGCAGACTTCTGACAATCTTCTTAACATGATCTGCAGTCGTGTATCCTTTGTCTAGCACTTTAAGACCTGCAATAAGAGTTTGGAATCTGGAAAACATAGCTTCTATAGCTTCGTCATCTTCCATCTTGAAGGCTTCATATTTCTGGATCAACGCCAGAGCCTTCGTCTCCTTGACTTGGGAGTTTCCTTCATGGGTCATCTTCAGAGAGTCAAGTATATCTTTAGCCGTCTCTCTGTTGGTGATCTTTTCGTATTCGTTGTATGATATAGCATTTAGAAGTATTGTTCTGGCCTTGTGATGATTTTTGAATTCACGTTTCTGATCTTCTGACATTTTGCTTCTGGGAACTTCAGCTCCATTTAAGGTTGGAGGTTTGTATCCATCTGTGACAATGTCCCAGAGGTCAGCATCATAACCCAGAAAGAAACTTTCGATTCTATCTTTCCAGTAATCAAACTTTTCTCCATCAAAAACAGGAGGCTTGGCATTGTAAGAATCTTTCTCATTTGAGTGGGCCATTTGTTTTTCTCGCACTGGATCTCTCTACACGGTTAAGTGTTTGATTTGAAAATCAATAACAGAGCCGGAGCTCTGATACCAATTGAAGGTGAGAAAAACAAGAAAGGGGGGTTTGAATTGTTTGAAAAATAAGCGCTTTTGCAAAATGAAATCACACAATGATTTTATACTGGTTCGCTTATAACACAAAGCTACTCCAGTCCACCCGGCCAAGGTGATTTCGCCTTCAACAAGGACTTAATCCACTAATCTTGAAAGATTACAAACAACCCCTAAGAGAGAAGAAAATCTCTTAGTCCTCTCAAGTCTACAGACTACAAAGAGTCACTTGAGGAAATCAAATAGGAATTAGATACAAGATGTGTAATCTAGAGTGCTTCTAAGAAAGCAAATATTACAAACTTAAGAACAAATTTTTCACTTGATAAGCAAAAGCTTAGTGAAATTCTTTGAAGAACAAAGATGTTTTTCTTGAGCGTGATATAATTTCAGTATAGTTTTGGCTAGTAATTTCCTGCTTACTGAATGAGATTTCTTCTCTATTTATAGGAGTTGAAGTAGAGTTGAAGTAGCGTTGAATCTGTTGGATATTGAGATGTAGTTACGCCATTCCATTAATAGCTTCTGCAGTAGACTTTTTCTCTTAGAAGTGACTACTTACCACAATTAGTATCTTCTCTCTTGGAAGTGGAGATTAACGTCTCTTTCTATTTGAGGAAATCCATTTGCAGAACTTTAACTTGGCTTAAACGTTACTTCATCATGATTAACAATTCTGATTAGAGTCTTTGTGTATCTGGAGAAACTGGCTTCTGATGTTATCTCTTGAAGGTTCAGATGGCGCTGATAACTTCAGAATTTACAGAAGACATTTGTTCAGAGTCAGAGCTTCTAGACTTTACTTCATGTTCAGATGCTTCTGATACTTTGCAGTTTTGTCCAGAGTCAGAGCTTCTTGAAACGAGATTTCACTTTAGATGCTTCTGATACTTGAGATTTTGCATCTGATCTTGTTTTGCATCTGATGACATCATCAGATTTATTTCTTCTTTCTATAGAACCCTGCACACTTAGAAACTTTTCGTTAGGGTGCCATTTTTGGTTTCATCCTTTGTTATCATCAAAATCATGGAGTCTGTTGTAGAACACTTTTTGTTCTTACAGCCCTATGCTGAGCAAATTTCTCTTCATGCATAGTATATACAACACATTTGAAATTACTGACCTCTTGCCATCTTTCCTCATAGTCAGAACATCACCAACACCTTCATCTACTAGAGTGTTATCATTTGCAAATTTCACCATGTTCTTCATTGAGGGCTTTATGTTGACAAACCAGTCTTTCCTTCCAGACATGTGTGATGAGAATCCTGAGTCCAAGTACCACTGGTCCTTGAATCTCTCTTCATCTCTTTTGTGACAATCAACAATGTCTCTTCTTCTTCATGTTTCGCCAGCTTTGCATAAGTTTCTTGATTCTTCTGCTTTTCTGGATAATCACTATAATAGTGATAACACTTCTGACAATTGTAACACTGAAAGTCTCTCTTGTCTGGCTTTTGACCACCACCTCTTCCTCTACCTGCAACACCACCTATTTTGTTGCCTTGGTTCTAGGATTTTCTCTAATTCGACCAATTTCCTTCTTACGGATTTCGACCAGTCGAGTTGTTGTAGCCTCTGTAGCGGTAAATTCATGACCGTTAAGCTATGGATAAACTTAACGTCAATAAAACCAAAGTTGCCACCGCGCTTTTATTGTTTCCAAGGGAAAAGAGAAAAGTACGAACAAAATCCTAAGATAAGAAGTTTTCAAATCAAAACTAATAAAATGCCAGAGATTACTGATAAGGGGGTTGGTTACATAAAGGGAAGGTGTTAGCATCTAAAGTGTCCTAGGTACTCCTAGGGAGCCCTTTTTTGTGTGTACATGTGTTTTGGTATAAAATGATGTTTGCAATAAATAGAGTGTGGGAATGAGAAAATAATTTATTAATTATATTTTTGTGTTTGACAAGACCTTCGGACTTGTGCCTACATACCAACATAAAATGAGGGATCAAAACCTCGTACTTCGTGGTAACAATTTCAAAGTGAATGAGTTGCTTTTCACAAATTTTAAGTTTAACAAAGGCACAAAAGGACTAAAATAGTTTGAATGAGTGTTAGTTCTTTAGGTCTTTTGAAATTTTAAGTCAAGTATGGTTAAGTTCATTTACAAGTTTGATTAAGAACTAGGAGTTTGAAAATGCAATGGCATAAGGCCAAAGTTTCTAATTTGCAATAAAGGTCAAAGTTTAGAAATCACAAACAAAGAAGGTTTTTTAAAAGGGGGGAGAGATTTGAAATTAAATAAATGGGAGGAGATGAAGAGACTAATCCTAAGCAAAAATTTAAAATTTAAGAGTTGAAAAGATCTGACCAATGGGATGCAATCCAATAGACAAGAATGTCATATAGAAACCCAATTTTCCCTTGGACTTTTAGAATCAGGCAATATCAATACACAAATAGAAAGGTGAAGAGCAAGACATCAAATAAAGATAACCACATCCAAGCTAGAAATTTCATAGTCTTCTTCTTAAGCTTCCATGGATCAGATGACATACTCCTTGAATGACGCAGAAATAGGCATTACACACAGGTTCAAAGTCACATTTGCACCAAGACCATGTAGCAGATGAACTCGGGGGGGGGGGGGATCTTACTTCTTGCTTCATATGAAAGTTCAATTCACAATGACTGGCTTTAGAAAAGTTGGCATTGGCCAAGTCCTTTTTGCATAGGGAATGTTGCCTAATTCTAAGTCCAATGTCTCAGATCAAATCCAACAGTCCACACAAATCTTTTTTAGGGTTTTTGTTGTTATCATGTACATTAAGGTCAAAAGACCACAAACACAAACAAAATACACAAACAAGTATAATCACAAGATATGGATCAAGTGAGCAAAGTGAAAATGACATTAAAATAAACAAGTTAAATGGTATGAATAATGGTAAATGATAAAGACTTGAATTTTAAAGTGCATAAAGTAAATGACTTGAATTTAAAATTTAGTCAAATTTTAGTTGATTAGAAGTTAGTATTGCTTTTGCTTTTAAATTGTTTAAGTCATTATTTAGAGAACACTCGACCCTCTATTCACAAGCATGAATGTTTGAACCAAGACATCTTCCAAAGGAAGGAAAAAAGGCCAAGTTTCCATACAATACCATGAAAGGGGGGAGACTTACAATCTCACTTACTAGAATGCTATGCTTTTGGGTCAAAATTTAGCGCTATGTTAAGCAATCGTAATTGGACTTATGTAGAAGTCACAACTATTTAAGGTCGGGCAATAGAAATTTTAGTGTTAATGCATATTAGAGATATGGTATTATGAACCATACTCCTAAAACATACCACACTTAAAAGAAAATGGCAGAAGGGTGGACCTAATCTCATCCATGCTTATATTGGTTTATGAACCAATAAGCCTAAGGATATAGAGATATCATAGGTCAATGAAAGGATGGGATAGAAAGGGATTGAAGATGAAGAGGGAGGGGAAATGAAATAAACTCAAATTTGTCATGGGAGGACTTTTATCAAATTAAAATCATTCATTCATTTTGGAAGATAAAATGTACATTTCATGAATCCCCTAAATCCAATGATTTTAATCCAACAAAGTCAAATCAACCTTGACCAAGGCCCAACAACAAAAGTAAAACTCAACAAGTCAACAAAAATAGCTCAACACAATTTATTCACAATTAAACAAATAAAAATCAATTAAAAATGCATTAAATTAAAATATGGAAACTCAAAAGTATTTTTTTCAACAATTAAAAATATGCACAAAAACAATTAAATCATGAAAAATATTAATATTGATCCAAAAAAATTATTTTAATTTAGAAAACGAAAGAGAAAAATATTTTAGAATTTTTGGTGAAAGTCCCATATTTTTTGGATCAATATTAAAATTAATATGAATTAAGGAAAATAAGTCAATTAAAATGAAAAATCAGAAATTACAAAAAAACGTGAACCACTTGATCTCCCTCATTAATTGAGGTGGCAGATCAAGTGGATCTGAGCGTGCGTTCCACCATACACCCAGTCAAATGTTCCACACGCGTGGTAATCACTTTGGACGCCCTAGATTAAAACAAATTAGAAGGATCATGTGGTTCAGAAGCGTGCCAACGCACCACCGAAGCCAGAGCTCCGGTCTTCTCCGGTGGACCTCATCGGACTAGTCCACCTTCAACCATCACCAAAATAAAAAAGGAGGACATAAATTTAAAGTAAAAATACTCAGGAGCTCGAATTTGGCCTCAATTTCACCTAACTCCAAGTATATACAAAGATACAGGGAGTTGAATTTTGAGGATCATGATCTGAGTTGCTTTGATTTGACCTCTAAGCAACTCAATCTTGTTGCCTACATTGTTAGGACTTCAGGCAACCAAAAATCAACAAGAATAATGGAGATTTGAGTGAGAATCGAAGAGATGAAAAATCCTGAAAATCACCTTCAATGTAGGTTCAGATGGACACGATCTTGCTCCCAATTGTGTTTGGCCTTGCTTCAGATGCTTGATGGAATGGAATTGGATCACGAAAAGTGATGGACTCTTGCAGTTTCAATCTTAAAACAGTTGAGAGATTCAAACTCGATTTTAAACGAAAATCACCAAGCTTATAGGCCAAGTGATTGATAATTGCACACTTCTTTCAAAATTCCAAAAATAGCAATATCCTTTGCATGGATGCATAGGTGTGTGATAAGCCCATGTAATGATGCATTTAGGTCCAAAAATGAGTGTAAGCAATGCTGAAGTCATGTGGAAAGTCCATGCATTCGTGTATGGAATGTGGAACTTCAAATCTTCCAAATGGTCCTTCAACTTTAAGCCATGCACAAGTCATTCATTCTTTGTCCAAATGGGATGAATTTAGACTTTTTATAAAGGTTAGATCAAGAGGTACAACTTTTATGTTGAAAACTTTTTTATTTGAAGCTTGGATCAGGATTAATTTTAAGGTGGAAGTAAGGAAAATAAAAAAAAAAACTAAAAGTATCAAGCCATATGTCCACTTCTTCCACCTTGAGTAACTTTTTAGGTGGACTTCAAATGAGAAAAGTTCCTGCATAAAAGTTGTATCTCTATCAAAGTCCTTAAAATTGGGCATAAATTTGACCTCATTTGGATTTAACATGATGGAGTTATGCATTTTAGAATTTGAGGAAAATCACTTGTTCAATGGTATTGGCCCAAAATGACCTATAATGTTTCCTCATATTACATGCATTTAAAAGTTGAATTTGCACTTCCTCCAAATATAAAAGTTAAAGTAGACATCTTGAATTAGATCATGAAACTTGAATAGCTTTCATCTCATAAAAATTGAGCAAGTTATGGTCTTGGGAAGTTGACCTCCAAATTAGGGTTTAGACAAAATGACCTATAATCTTTCACCATAAAAAATGACTTTCCAATAAAAACTAGCTCTTGACCTCAACATGAACGTTTTTTGGAATGCCATTTAGAGTAACTTTTATCTTGGAATAATTTTCATATGACAAAAATTGTAGAAGATAGGGTCCAAGGAACCCTAGTTTTGACTAGTTGAATTCCTCTGGTCATCCACCATGAACCATCTTGCTAGATTGATATTCTATTGACTTTTGGGAACCATGGAATATCATATATGCATAAGATGATGAAATTTGAAGTATCCCTTGAAATATTTGATCAATTATTGAAGAAAATTGTTGAAGAAGTCACATAAGATACCCCGATGAATTAGGGTTTCCAAGGCAAACCAATTCCAAACTCTTAATGGTTTCTTGATCAAAATAATATGTAAAGATCATTGGGATTATTACATGATACTTATAGCCATAGTAAACCAATTCTTGATTGAGCTCCTTTCAATGAGGGTCTTAAACCCTAGATGTGAGCTTGATAGAGCACAGATGAGCATGTGCACTACCTACAAAAGAGTTAAGCTATACAATGACATATTTTTGGTATTTTGGTTAGTAAATAAATAAAAATGAGGTGTGATCCAATCAAATGGTGCTTGGTGATCTCTCCCAATGCAAACCCAATGAATGAGGGATAAGGAGGATGTCAGGGTGTGATCCCAATGCTAGTGCATATGATGAGAATAGCATGAGGGATCTTAGGGTCAAAATTGGGGTCTTACAGCTGCCCCTATTTAAGGACGTTCTAGCTAAGGAGACGAAGGTCAAAATCTTCGTATCGACTCAGTAGAAAGGACTTAAATAACAACATGTTGAAACAAATTTTTGTCCCTAAGAGACGTCATGATGCATATGATATGAATGCAAAAATAATCTCTGTGGGGAAAATGTTGCCGCAAAGGAAAAGAATCCAAAGAGACTGAAAGTCCGTAGGAGTGTAATGCATTCCATAAGGAAAACTCGATGGGGAGACATGGACTCTGGGGGATAAAAAGTTATGTGTAGGCCAGGCTACGACTTAAACATACTAAGGGACACGAGGGATTCCATGAGAATAAATGAATGGAAGGACTCATCCGGGGAATGAAAAGAACATCTGCAGGGGAAACGGGTAGATCAAAATAAAACTGAAATACCCGACCTAAGCACGAAACGACGATTTCACTAAGGAAATACGCACTCAAACTTTACTGGGGAAGAAATGAACTTCAACATATGAGTAACAGAAATATATTATCCATTACCGGTTACTGGATAAGCGGATAACAATTTCTGATAGGGAGAACATTCGTTACCAATCAGGGTAAACATATCAAGGATGACTCGTTGAGGGAAATCGGGAGGTGTATTCATTACCAGTTACTGGGTAAAGAATAACTTGCTGGGGGAAAAGCTAAATAGAATTTACAACTACCAGTTACTAGGCAGAAGACCGCAAAGGAAGAGAGTATCCGTCATTGATTAAAGTGAACATATTAAGGATAGACTCAAAGGGGAAGGATATCCGTCATCGGTTAAGATGAACATATCAAGGATAGACTCACCTGGGGACATTAGGAAGGATATTCGTCATCGATTAAGATGAACATATCAAGGATAAACTTCCTGAAAAAGTAGGATTTATATCTATTGGATACTGGATAGAATACCAAAAAAGAGAATATCTGTCATCGGTTAGAATGAACATATCAAGGATAAACTCTGCGGGGAGGAATAAGGATTACATTTATCAGTTAATGGATAAAATACCAAAAAGAGAATATCTGTCGCCGGTTAAGATGAACATATCAAGGATAAACTCCGAGGGGAAGCAGGATTTACAACTACCGATTACTGGGCCAAAGATCGCAAAGATGAGGAAATACGTTATCGATTAGGATGAATATATCAAGGATTAACTCTCTGGGGAAAGAAAATAGGGATTACAACTACCTTTTTACTGGGTAGAATACCAAAAAGAGAATATCCGTCACCGGTTAGGATGAACATATCAAGGATAAACTCAAAGCAGGGAAGAAAATATCCGTCACCAGTTAGGATGAACATATCAAGGATAAACTTCCTGGGAAATGTGAAAAATGAATCCGCTGGGGAGAAAGGGGGTACTTTTGCCAGGTATTGGGCAAAAAAGTGGAATACTTGCAAATTGAGAATTATATTACCAGTTACAGGGTAGTAAACTCTAAGGGGACCAAAAGCATCTATCTAGGTAAGATCTAGAAAGAAATGGTCAATCAAAGACTCAACACAATGAGAATATAACTCAAGGGGAATGGTTCCATCCAGACTATCAACTAGGGAGGAAGCTGAAATAATAATCATCCACGAGGAAGTAACTCAGTGGGGAAAGAGAAAGGTTAAATTATTTCTGTTTAGTGGGCTGACACTCTACAATTGAAAGAGGACAGACAAACCAAATCTGCATGGGTAAAAAGTATACCACTGTAGCAGAGGATTAGAGAAACAATGAATCTCAAAGTATATTATTAATGCAATAATAAAATGAATGTATATGTATATGTATATGTATATGTATATGTATATGTATATATGATGATTATGTTGACAGAGTGATCACAAAGGATACAAATGTCACTCGACTGAATCATCGATACAATTCTCAATCAATCTTCACAGCAGGGAAGCATCTGCTGGAGAGAATCGGCCTCCTCAAAGGTTCAACCCTGGCTGGGGAAAAGAGGAGAGAATCTGCTAAGGAAACTGCATTATCAATTTTGCGGGGATTTTTAGGTCAACACCATATCAAATGGGAGACAACCTTGCAGAGGGTCAAAAATATTGCTCAAGAGTTAGGTACAACTCTGATGGCGACTTGCGGGGGAACAAAATTTGTTGAATCTATACAAATTGCTGCGATGATGCGCCTACAACTCGAGGGAGGCAATCACAAACTCAGCTGGGGAAACCAACGAAACCCGGTTGGAGATGCTAAATTGTTGTTGGGGAATAAACAGAGATCACGCCAGATGCTTGGGGAAAACCAACAATGCTTCGCATTTAAGGCTTACAATTTTCAAAATGTTGTTGATATTCCTTTAATTGCTTTTTAAAAGTAACTGCTTTTATTATTTAAGAAAACATGCTTTTTAAGAAAACATGCTTTTCAAAATGTTGTTGATATTCCTTTAATGTGCTCTTGGCTTTGGCTGAAGATGAATCAGAACCAAACGTTGTTCTCAAGAAAGTCTTCAATACTGAAGATCCACGGGATCCAGTTACTTGTCATAATCCCTAATTTTTGCATAAATTTCCCCAAGGTGGGGTACTCAATTTATTGGGATAAATTTTCTGTTTTATGTCTCTAACTTTTGTCGAGATTGCCCTTTCAGGTTTTCAATCCACCGAGACGCTCATTTTTGCCTAAGCCGTCCTTTCGGGTTTTTAGCTTAGCGAGTTCTTCTTTTCTTTTTAGGCGAAGTATTTCTTGACCGCATCAGCATTCACAGGACGAGTGAACTCTTCACCATCCATAGTTGCAAGAATCAAAGCACCGCTTGAAAATGCTCTCTTAACAACATATGGGCCTCCATAATTAGGAGTCTATTTGTCCCTAGAAGTTGGTTTGAAAGATAGAATTTTCTTGAGCACAAGATCATCTTCTCTGAATGCACGAGGTCTGACCTTCTTATCAAAAGCTTTCCTCATTCTATGCTGTTATAACTGACCTTGAGACATGGCAGTTAACCTCTTCTCTTCGATCAAATTCAGCTGGTCATACCTGGTCTGACACCATTCAACTTCAATCAACTTGGCTTCCATCAAGACATGCAATGATGGGATCTCGACCTCTACTGGGAGCACAACTTCCATACCATAAACAAGTGAGAAAGGGGTTGCCCCTGTTGAAGTGTGGATGGATGTACGATAACAATGCAAAGAAAATGGGAGCCTCTCATGCCAATTCTTATACGTCACAACCATTTTCTGAATGATCTTCTTGATGTTCTTGTTTGCAGCTTCAACAGCCCCATTCGTCTTAGGTCTGTAGGGAGAAGAATTATGATGTGCAATCTTGAAGTCTTTGTAAATAGCTTCCACCATGTTGTTATTCAAGTTCGATCCATTATCAGTAATGATCTTACTTGGCACACCATAACGACATATAATATGATTCTTGATGAACCTTATAACAACTTGCTTGGTCACATTCGCATACGATGCCGCTTCAACCCACTTTGTGAAGTAGTCAATAGCCACTAGAATGAAACGATGTTCATCCGAAGCTTTGGGTTTAATCATGCCAATCATATCAATTCCCCACATGGATAAGGGCCATGGGGAGGAAATGATGTTCAACAGTGTCAGAGGAACATGAATCTTATCTGCATAGATTTGACACTTATGGCATTTCTTCATAAACTTGTAACAGTCAGATTCCATTGTCTGCCAATAGTAACCTGCTCTCAACATCTTCTTAGCAAGTCTTCACAAACTTATAACATGTCCATTGTAATGAGTACCAAAGGAACCTTCATGTGCTTCAGTCATCAACAAGTCTGCTTTGTGTCTATCCACGCATCTGAGCAGAACCATATCAAAGTTTCTCTTCTAAAGCACATCACCATTCAGGTAGAAGTTACCGGCTAATCTCCTCAAAGTCTTCTTATCTTTCAAAGATGCCCCATGTGGGTAAATCTGACTTTGGAGAAAACACTTGATATCAAAATACCATGGCTTCTCATCCTAGATCTCTTCAATAACAAACACATGAGCTGGCCTATCAAGACGCGTCGTAGTCAAATTGGGAACTTCATTCCAATACTTCACCATAATCATTGAAGCCAATGTTACAAGAGCATCTTCCATCCGGTTTTCATCTCGAGGGATATGATGAAACTCAACTTTTGTAAAGAAAGTTGAAATCCTCCTCGCATAATCTCTATATGGTATCAAATGGGTTGATTCGTCTCCCATTCACCTTTGGTTTGATTCACAACCAAAGTTGAATCTCCATAAACGTCTAAATATTTGGTTCTGAGATCAATGGCCTCTTCAAGCCCCATAATACAAGCTTTATACTCAGCCATTTTATTTGTATACTTGAAAGTCAATCTAGCTGTAAATGGAAAATGAGTGCCTTGAGGAGTAATAATCACTGCCCCAATACCATTGCCATATTGATTAACAGCTCCATCAAATACCATGCCCTAACGGGAACCAGGTTCTGACCCTTCTTCAAGCAATGGTTCATCGCAATCTTTCACTTTCAAGTATAAGATCTCTTCATTAGGAAATTTATATTGCACTGACTGGTAATCTTCAATTGGTTGGTGAGCCAAATGGTCAGCCAAGATACTACCTTTGATCTCTTTTTGAGATCGGTATTCAATATCGTACTCGGATAACAACATCTACCAACGGGAAATCCTCCTAGTTAAAGCAGGCTTCTAAAAAATTTACTTGATTGGATCCATTTTGGATATCAACCAAGTAGTATGATTTAACATATAATGACGCAGACGCTTAGTAGCCCAAGCCAATGCACAATAAGTTTTCTCTAGCATAGAATACCGAGTCTCACAGTCGGTGAACTTCTTACTGAGGTAATAAATTGCATATTCTTTCTTTCCAGTTTCATCTTGCTGACCTAGAACACAACCCATACTTTCTTCAAGCACAGCCAAATACATGATCAACTGTCTTCCTTCAACAGGCGGAGACAGAATCAGAGGCTCAAGCAGATACTCTTTGATACTGTCAAAAGCTTTCTGGAAATCCTCGGTTCAATCACAAGACAGATCTTTCCGAAGAATCTTAAATATAGGCGCATATGTGGCAATCATATGTGAAATGAATCTTGAGATATAATTCAAGCGGCCGAGAAAACCTATGACTTGCTTCTCAGTTTTGGGCACAGGCATCTCTCGTATTGCTTTGGCCTTGGCAGGATCAACCTCAATACCCTTCCCTCTGACAATAAAGCCCAACAATTTACCAGAACGAACACCAAATGCACACTTATTGGGATTCAGGCGGAGCTTATACTTCCTCAAACACTGGAATAGCTTCAATAAATGCTCAACATGTCCTTCTTCGTTACTGGATTTAGCAATCATATCATCAACATAGATTTCGATATATTTATGCATCATATCATGGAAAAGAGTGACCATTGTTCTCTGGTAAGTTGCACCAGCATTCTTTAAAACGAAAGGCATCACTCTATAACAGAATGTTCCTCAAGGTGTAATGAATGTGGTCTTATCCATATCTTCGGGTGCCATTTTGATCTGATTAGAACCGGAAAATACGTCCATAAATGAAAAGACTTTGAATTTAGTTGTATTGTCTACCAACATATCAATGGGTGACAGAGGAAATCATCTTTCAGACTAACTTTGTTCAAATCTCTATAATCAACACACATACGGACTTTTCCATCTTTCTTCGGGACATGCAAAATATTGGCCACCCACTGCGGATACTTAGCAGTAATAAGGAAACCAGCATCAATCTGCTTCTGCACTTCTTCTTTGATCTTCACTTCCATATCAGGATTATTCCTCCTCAACTTTTTCTTGAATGGAGGGCATTCTGGCTTCAACGGCAATCTATGCTCCATAATCTCAGAATCTAAACTAGGCATGTCTTGATAGGACTAAGCAAACACATCTGAATACTCTCGGAGAAGATCAACCAACCCCTTCTTAACTTCTGGACACAATTGAGACCCAATCTTGACTTCCTTCACATCATCTTCGGAACCCAAGTTGACTAACTCAATCTGCTCTTCAAATGGCTGAATGGCTTTTTCCTCGTGCTCAAGTAGACGAGACAATTCATCAGACACTTCTTCATCACTTTCTTCCTCAGCCTCAAACATAGGGAATTCAAAGTTTGGAGTAGGAGTAGGATCTCTGTATTCAATGGGTTTAAAACCAACTTGCATAATGATTTGATATTTTGATTTTATAGAAGTGGATTGTGACCAAATATTATGCAAATGGACAATTATTGTTTATTTATTTATGCATTTTAGTGATTACCATTTTCAGAAAGGCAAAAAGTAAAAATAAAAACATCATAGATGTGGATGAATAGAATTGCATTTTATTAATGATCAAATTAAAAGATGTCAAACAATGTTCACTTCTCCCTTAGGCATAGGAGAAGGATTTTCAAAAAATGATAAAAACAATTACTTAGAGCGATGAACAATAACAGGAACGTCGACAGTGGTCCAATTGTTGTAAGCTTTTCCATGCGTCACAAAATTGGTGAGGTCTACATCTTTATCCTCCTCAATCATGGCAGCTAAGTGTTGTTCATTACCATGAATGAACCCTCTGTTACGGAAACTGGGTTGCACATCTTCAACTAACGACCCTTGTTGGAATCCTAAACCAGCTCTGCTCTTATTCTTGGCGACCTCTACCATCCGGCCCCACTGATCAGAATTACCGTTTTCAACAATCTTCTGCGCGTCTTTAAAAGAGGACATAGGTGCCCCAAATCTCTTTTCTTCAGCAATAAATAGATCTTGGAACAGAGTTCCAATCTCATCCTCAGCTTCAACATATGAGAAAGACGACATGTGGCTTACCAACAAAGCTTTATCTCCAACGATAACGAGCTTACATTCTTTATAGACTTCAACTTATGATGTAGAGCGGACGTCACAACTCTTGCCTCATATATCCACAAACTTCCCAACAAGAAACTATAGGCCGGGTGGATATCCATTACTTGGAAAGTAATTTGGAAATCACTCGGACCTATCTTCATTGGAAGGTCCACTTCTTCTATAACAGTTTTCAGAGAACCATCAAAAGCTTTGACGATCACGCCACTATATCTCATCGGAGCTCCTTGATATGAAAATCTGGAAAGAGTTGATTTGGGGAGTACATTCATAGAAGAGTCAGTATCAACCAACACATTTGAAAACGCATCCTCCTTGCAGTTCATCGATATGTGCAACGCTAAGTTGTGATTTCTGCCTTCCTTAGGAAGTTCTTCATCACAAAAGCTCATATTGTTGCAGGAAGTGATGTTAGCCACAATATGATCAAACTGATCCACCGTTACATCATGTTCTATATAGGCTTGCTCCAATACCTTTTGCAATGCTTCTCTGTGTGCTTCAGAATTCATAAGCAGAGACAACACTGAAATCTTGGAAGGAGTTTGGAGTAGCTGCTCCACCACATTAAATTCACTTTTCTTAATCAAATGGAGTACCTCATCGTCATCATTAGGATTCAAATTGCTGGGTTCACCAGACTGACACTTTGGAGCACTAACCGGATCTACTTTAGGCACCTCCACCTTCTTACTGACATTTTCTACATCCTTCGGGAAAACAGGCCCAAAAACACGACCACTACGGGTCACCTTTGTAACATCAGCAATACTCACCATGGAATTAGTTGTAGGCAACATAACCTCTTAACCATTCTCCAACATTGTCGCATTATACTAATACGGGACAACTCTATCGAATGCATACAGGACTGGACCCGTGTTAGGGACCAATTAGTACTACTTTTTATATCATTTTATTGGTCCATTTTACCAAGTTTTGATGTAATTACACACTTTTTATTCTTATTAATTCGTATAAATGCAATTACGTTTAATTTATTTTGTTTTGAATAGTTATTTCACATTTCTATTAGTTTTGTAGAATTTTTGGATGAGAAAGCTTTGGATTGCAGCATCATAATTTGGAAGATTTTGGATGAAGCTTGCAAAGCAAGGAAACTGAGGCAGCTTCAGTTCGCCCCGCGAACCCTGCGAATCCAGCAAACTGATTTTTGGGTCAAAAGTGTTGTTTTGAAGGCCAGCTGGTTTTGCCATTTTGGTGTTTGCCTTGGAATAACTTTTCTGCTTTGGATGAGAATGACCAATTAGGGAAATGTCAACCCTTTTTGTAAAGAAAAATACATTATTCTAGGGCATTCATTCATTATCATTCACACATTGATATTGAGAGCTTTTTGTAAGAGAGAAAAAGAGAGTTTTTCTTCTTTAACTTTCTGCTTTGAACAATGATGATGAGGAGCTAAACTCCCCTTTGTCAAGATTGGAGGTAGTAGCTATTCTCATATGTTTATGTATTCCATTTGATTTATATGTATGATAAAGATTGTTGATGTATTGAATACTGTTTTTGCCCTAAGTTGAAAACCAGATTTGAGTAGTTGTCGAGAGAGATTATTTGAGTCTTGACATAAAACAGATTTTCAAGTAGTGAATAAGTTATAGAGATAGATTTACTCATTACTCTTCTTTGGTATTAAACATTAAAGATTGCTATATTGATAGTTAGGTGGAGAGATCGTCTAAGGATCAATATAGTGATTATCACAATATCATTTAGACATAAATGACTTTGAGAGGATACTTGAACATCATCAATAATCTTGAATCTATTTATTTATCATAAGGAATCATAAGCATTTGAAATAGTGAACTCCAATCTTGCCAAGCTTTTATATTTGATTAAAACCATTCTACTATTTTTAGTGACATTTACTCACAAGATAATTTTCCAAACAAAACAACCTTGTTACTTTCTAAACTTATAACATTTGGATTATAGAACGGCGGTAATATCAACCAATCTCTGTGGATACGATATAAAATATTTGCCGAAGATATACTTTTCAACAAATTGGCACCGTTGCCAGGGATTGGTGTCGATATTACAAGCATTGCAATAATTCATTGTTTTAAGTTTTGTTACTTTTATTGCTATCCCTCTTTTGTTTCACTTGGTTTGTTAGTTTTGTAGATTCTAGTGGATGCGAGGAAAAGCAACCGAGGAGCAACTTCAATTCGATCCTGAAATTGAAAGAACACTTCGGAAGCTCAATAGCAAAACACGAAGAAGAAGGAAACTAGCCGAAGAGAGGAACCGGAGAGAAGAAGCATCTACTTCCGCACTTGTTCCAATCGAAGAAGTGGTTGTAGAGGCTTGTGACGGAAACATGGCGGATGACAATCGTACCGAAATGTCCGCTAATAGTCCAAGAAGAAATGCTCAATTTGCCCGTGGAGGAAGAAATACGGAGATGAAGACCGGAATCCTCCAACTTCTCTATGCAAATCCATTCACCGGAATGGATCATGAAGATCCGTATACCCATCTCATCAAATTCTATGAGATTGCGGGTTCTACGGGAATAGACGAAGCGGGTGAAGAAACATTATTCAAGAGGATGTTCCCACACTCCTTAGTGGGAAAGGCAAAAGAGTGGTACCTTGATCAAGAATCAAGAGTGATGACGGATTGGAATTTGTTAGAAGAAAAGTTCTTAGAAAGATACTTCCCTCAATCCCGATTCATGGAAGCCAAACGGCTATTGCGGTATTCACTCAAGGAGGCAACGAGTCTCTAAATGAAGCTTGGGAAAGATTCAAATCAATGTTGAGAAAATGTAAGGGACATGGTTTTGATGAGCTCACTCAAATCCATATTTTTTTAAATGGGATCCAATCAACTCATAAGACACTTCTGGACGCCACCGCGGGTTGGTCGCTTATATCAAAAACTGCGGAAGAAGCTAAAGTCATTATTGAACGGATGGCCCTCAATGATCATCAAGGTAAACATGATCGTAGCCCTTCACAACGTAAGCCCGGAGTTCTTGAGTTAAATACCAATGATGCCATCTTTGCTCAAAACAAGCTACTCTCTCAACAAGTGGAGTTGCTTACTCAACAAATGGCCAAGCTTCCACAGCAAATGAAGGAAATTCAAGCTTCTCAAATTAGACATCAAGTAGCATGTTGCGAATTATGTCAAGGGGATCACCCTACTGGTTTTTGTCCTCCACTAGAAGAAGTGAGCTATGTGAACAATCAAAATCAAGGCTATCAAAGGAACAATCAAGGTTACCAACTATCAAGGTTCAACAATCAAAATTTTCAACAGCAAAGTCCTTATCAACACCCCAATTCTCAAGGCCAACAATCACAAGGAGGAAGTTCCAAGCTAGAGGACACTCTTCAACAATTCATGCAAGCTTCCATGGCAAATCAGAAGAGTAATGAAGCAGCAATTAAGAATCTGGAAAATCAAATAGGTCAAATTGCGAAGCAACTGTCGGAACAAAACGCAGGATCCTCTTTCTCCGCTAACACTCAAACCAATCCAAAGGAGCACTGTAAAGCAATATTTACTAGAAGTGGTAGAGAGTTGACAGGTGAAAAAAGTGAGGAAATTACAATAGAGAATGATATGGATGCTGTACTGGAAAAGGAGAAAGAGGCAGAAACTGCTAAGTTCGCGCCGCGATCTCGCTTCGCGCCGCGAAAACAGCAGAACCAGCAATTGATGGAGGAACAGCAGTGTGAAGCGGAAATGAATAAGGAAATCGAACCAAGAAAGAAGAAAAAAGGAGACAAAGGAGTGAAGGTCATTCCAATTCAACATTTGCCATATCCGCACGCACCATCAAAGAAGGATAATGTTAAGCATTATGCACGGTTCATGGACATCTTCAAGCAACTTCAAATCAACATTCCATTTGCTGATGCATTAGAATAAATGCCACGGTATGCTAAGTTCATGAAGGACATTCTTACAAAGAAAAGGAGACACGTGGAAGACGAAACCATACTGCTTGATGCACGGTGTAGTGCCATCATCCAAAAGACTCTACCAAGAAAGGAGTCTGATCCGGGCCGAGTTGTTCTACCGGTAACCATTGGAAGCACATACATTGGAAATGGTTTGATTGACTTGGGTTCTAGTATAAATTTAATCCCTCTCTCCATTGTGAAAAGATTGGGAAATGTTGAGATCAAATCGACAAGGATGACTCTACAACTAGCCGACAAGTCTACCACTTCACCATACGGAATTGCTCAAGACATGTTAGTGAAGGTGGACAAATTCTTGTTTCCGGTAGATTTTGTGATAGTAGACATGGATGAAGATCGTGAGGTTCCTATAATTCTTGGAAGACCATTCATGAAAACGGCCCGAATGATGATTGACGTAGATGATGGACTAATGAAGGTGAGAGTGCAAGACGAAGAGGTAACCTTTAATCTTTTTGAAGCCAAAAAGCATTTCAATGGTAAGTGTGACTCCTTCCGAATCGATGCCACCAAGGAGGGACTAGTTGAGATCGCAGATCAGGTTCATCTTTCTAATCCATCAGAGGAATCTCTTATCGGAGTCTATAAAGTTTCCACCAAAAACGAAGGCTTGGAGATGACAAAGGAAGTGGAAGAGTCAAAACTAGAGCCACATTTGAAGTATGTGTTCCTTGGTGATGCCTGTACTAAACCGGTGGTTGTTAGTAATACATTGTCCACAAAAGAGGAGAATCAATTGATGCGAGTGCTGAAGAAGAAGGAAGTTGTCAAACTAGTAAAGGCCGAGATGATTTGTTCTATCTCCGATGGTGAATGGGTGAGTGTTGTGCAAGTAGTTCCGAAAATGGGTGGTATCAGATTTTATCGAAGGTTCATCAAGAACCTCTTGAAGACAACAAAGCCCTTGAGGAAGTTGCTTAACAAAGCCGGATCGTGAAGACCGTTGAACCGTCGAGCTCTAAACGACGTTAAACAAAGCGCTTGTTGGGAGGCAACCCAACGTTGTAAGTCTGCATTTTAATTTTTTTCTGCTGTGTGAGTTTCTGCTGTGTTAAATTTTGAAAAAATTGGGTTCTGTTTTTTAACGTTCGCCCCGCGAACTGAAATCACAGCTTCAGTTCGCGCCGCGAACAGTGAATGGCAGAACCGATTTTTTTGAAATTTCCTTCAGTTCGCCTCGCGAACTGAAAAAAAAAACTTTTGTTTCATGTCATTTTCGTTTCATTCCTATTTTCACGAACTTAGGAGATTCTTTCAACAACCTCGCTACTCCACGTCCAAACCTCCAAATTTCAAAACTTCCCCTCTCCATTCCCTTCATAAGAGGATTTTGTTGATTATGCTAAGTGGCCTGAGGGCAAACCAATTTTTTTGGGGGGTGCAGGAGGTGGTGTAACCCATGGCGATGAGTTGAAGGAAGATTGAGGAGTTTGTTGAATTTTAGAGTTTGTCTTGATAATTGCATGAATACTATTTGAGATTTAAGTGTGTTTTTAATCAACTTGGTTTACCAACATTTCTGTTAAATTGTTCTTACTCTTAAGTCAAGCTTAAAGCAACCGAGAAATGATCGCAAAGAAAGAAGCATAGGACACTTCGAGTGGTGATGATAAGAAGTAGTGTCGGTATTTCAAGGTACACTTTATCGCTTTCTAGACTTAACATGAGTAGTTTGATGGTTTGTGCAAATTTCATATAATAAACTCATTGAAATGTATGTCATCTTTGAATCAAAATAGGACTTAACCATTTGTGAGGAAGCTTTCCATTGTACACTAAAAAGCGGGAAACCGAGCATTATTTTAACTCATTCTTATCATGCTAAATCATGCATCAATCTATTTTTGTGAAAATTTTGAAAATGATAGAGGCATTGTTTGTGAGAAAAACCACTCGACCAAAAAGTTTGAATCAACTAACCTTGTGAGGAATAATCCTTAGTTAAACCCCTTTGAGCTTAGTTTAGGATTCATTTGATTGATCATTGTAAAATCAATTGAAAATTGTGGATTAAATGAATCCTAATTTCTTTCGTATCAGTTGAAACCTCAAACCGAGTTGTTTGCAAAATTTTGCCTTTTGCTTATGTCTAAGTAGGGAGCATTATTGAATAAATTTGGTTTTGGAATCTAAAGTTGGGGAGAGTAAAGTGAAAAGTTGATTAGAAACTTGGAAAAGTGAGTTTTTATGAAAGGGTGGAAATTTGAAAAGAAACAAGAAAAAGAAAATACCCTTGAAGCCATAGAGCAAAGAAAAAAGTAAAAAAAAAAAATCAAAGAAAATGCTCATGGTTGTGTGGATGTAATAAGAAAAAGAAAAAAAAATAGGGATCAAAGAAAGGGAAATTGTGTAGAGTTGAATGTTTGGGAATGCTCCCCTAGGATAGGCAACCTTGTTGAATTCTCTTAATCATATCCTTTCTTGTAACCTAAGCCACATTACAACCTTTGAAAGACCTCTTGATTCTCATTTTTCACATGATTTGGTATTTGTTGTGATAACCGCATGATTTGAGTTGTTGTTGATTTAATTGCTTGGATGAGTGAAAGTAACCCTTCATGTTATTCATCATTATTATGATGTGTGTGTAAGTTTGATTCAATTTTGACATATTTGGCTTTGAACTCCTTGGAATGATTTTTGCACTCAACCATTTCTCTTATTCATGTTTTGTCGAGAATTGAGATAGGTGGATTGAGAAAGTGCCAAACACTTTTGAACCATTTGAAGGTCCTTGGTAAATCCTTGCTTCGATCTTTTGTGTCACTGCTTTGGTTGTGAGGGTGGAAACTTTTGTTTAGGGACAAACAAAATGCTAAGTTGGAGAGAGTTGTTAGGGACTAATTAGTACTACTTTTTATATCATTTTATTGGTCCCTTTTACCAAGTTTTGATGTAATTACACACTTTTTATTCTTATTAATTCGTATAAATGCAATTACGTTTAATTTATTTTGTTTTGAATAGTTATTTCACATTTCTATTAGTTTTGTAGAATTTTTGGATGAGAAAGCTTTGGATTGCAGCATCATAATTTGGAAGATTTTGGATGAAGCTTGCAAAGCAAGGAAACTGAGGCAGCTTCAGTTCGCCCCGCGAACCCTGCGAATCCAGCAAACTGATTTTTGGGTCAAAAGTGCTGTTTTGAAGGCCAACTGGTTTTGCCATTTTGGTGTTTGCCTTGGAATAGCTTTTCTGCTTTGGATGAGAATGACCAATTAGGGAAATGTCAACCCTTTTTGTAAAGAAAAATACATTATTCTAGGGCATTCATTCATTATCATTCACACATTGATATTGAGAGCTTTTTGTAAGAGAGAAAAAGAGAGTTTTTCTTCTTTAACTTTCTGCTTTGAACAATGATGATGAGGAGCTAAACTCCCCTTTGTCAAGATTGGAGGTAGTAGCTATTCTCATATGTTTATGTATTCCATTTGATTTATATGTATGATAAAGATGGTTGATGTATTGAATACTGTTTTTGCCCTAAGTTGAAAACCAGATTTGAGTAGTTGTCGAGAGAGATTATTTGAGTCTTGACATAAAACAGATTTTCAAGTAGTGAATAAGTTATAGAGATAGATTTACTCATTACTCTTCTTTGGTATTAAACATTAAAGATTGCTATATTGATAGTTAGGTGGAGAGATCGTCTAAGGATCAATATAGTGATTATCACAATATCATTTAGACATAAATGACTTTGAGAGGATACTTGAACATCATCAATAATCTTGAATCTATTTATTTATCATAAGGAATCATAAGCATTTGAAATAGTGAACTCCAATCTTGCCAAGCTTTTATATTTGATTAAAACCATTCTACTATTTTTAGTGACATTTACTCACAAGATAATTTTCCAAACAAAACAACCTTGTTACTTTCTAAACTTATAACATTTGGATTATAGAACGGCGGTAATATCAACCAATCTCTGTGGATACGATATAAAATATTTGCTGAAGATATACTATTCAACAACCCGCTAACCGTATTACTAACGGTGATACCGATCTATTGGCGTTGTTACTCCTACTGCTATCGAACTGAATTACCACCCTCTCAGGAGTTTTGAACACTGGTATTATTACATTGACATCATCTATATCCCTCGACTGTTGAATCTGGATTACATTCTCATCCATCAACTTCTGGATATCTATCTTGACAATTGAACACCCAAGAGGGTTCACACTGTAGATTGCACAACTGTTGTGATCATGCTCGCAATCACTAATAGTACAAAAGGTCTTATGCATCTCAACCAAATATCGACAAATATGTCGCACATCAAATACTCGGAAACTTCCTGGACAACCGTCTACCATATTGATAGAGGAATTACCATGAGCAGACTTCTTCTGACATGAGGTCTCCTTTGTCTCCCCACTAGAATAACATATGATACTTGACGATGGTGTTGACGGGGTTGTAGACTTCTTCTAACATGAGGCCTCCTTTGCCTCCCCATTGATACTGCATTGGCTTCGCCTTCCTTCTTCTTAGCGAAATTATTACCATACCTCTTACTCGACGATACCTCTTCTTTAGACAACTGCCCCTCACGGACACCTTCTTCTAATCTCATCCCCATATTTACCATTTTGGTAAATTCACTGGGGGAACTAGAAATCATCCGCTCGTAGTAAAACAAGCTCAGGGTCTTGAGGAAAATCTTGGTCATCTCCCTTTCTTCCAACAGAGGGGTAATCTGAGCGGCTAGCTCTCTCCATCTCCGGGCGTACTCTTTGAATGTCTCCTTATCCTTCTGAGACATCGACCTCAATTGGTCCCTATCTGGCGTCATATACACATTGTATTTGTATTGCTTTACGAAATCCTCACCCAAATTATTGAACGTGCAGACACTCGCACTATCCAAACCCATGTACCACCTCAGAGCGGCACCAGTCAGACTATCTTGAAACTTATGAATTAGTAACTAATCATTATCAGTTTGTATCGATATTTTCCTGGCATACATGACATGATGGCTAAGCGGGAAAGTGTTCCCCTTATACTTTTCAAAGTCAGGGACTTTGAACTTCATCGGGATCTTTACATTGGGAACCAAGAAAAGTTCCGCAACACTCTTACCAAACAAATCTTTTCCCCTCAAGGTCTTTAACTCCTTTCGCCGCTCAAGGAATTGGTCTTTCATTTCATCCATCTTCTCATAAACATCCGGACCCTCAGACGGATCAGAATGGTAGATGGTGTCCTCAACACGAGGCAGGGTGTGAACAACTGGAGGAGGAACAAACATGACCGGGCTAGATGCCGGCATGGAAGCAAATGTAGGCACAAAACCTTCAGGTACAAAGTTGGACGGTATTCCCCATGGGAATCCGGCAGGCATGGCAGGAGCAAACTGAGTGGCAGGAACGATTAAAGTCACAACCTCTGAAATGATAGTCCTTTAAGGAGAAGGAGTTGCAGGCGTTGGAGAAGATTAACTCTGAGTAGCTAGAACTGACTCCATCATGAAAGTTAAGCGGGAAATCTCGTCCTTCAACTCTTGGTTCTCTTGTTCCAATTGTTCCATGATTCTCAGATGATTGGCGCGAGTATTATATTGATGAGTCAGCTTGGCTAAAGCACAAAAGAATAACCAATAAGACACCTGGCGGAAGAAAAACCTGCTATGCAAATGATGCATGAAATGAAATGTTTTGATTGTTATTTTCAAGGAACATACTATTTTATTTGCACATATATAATAGCAATTGTAACAATTTGATTAACCATAAAAAACTCTTTTATTCATATAATTTGGAAGGATTACACTGAATATAATTTCAGAAACCAAAATACAAATACAAGAGAAAAGGAAATTATTCGTCCTAAGGATCCCTTAACAACGGTGTCAGATGATCTGGCTGGAGGCGCGTACTTCCTTCAGATGCGTCGAATCTCAGACTCAAAAGATGTCTTCATATGAGCCTTCTCGAGGACAAGCTGGTCAATAATCTTCTTCCAAGCAACGGAAGGTTGAGGCATACTAGAGGAAGATGGACCCTCTGGTTTTCTCTGTCTCTTCACTTCTCGGTCTTCAAGAAGCTCAATAAGTGCGTCTTTGTCCTTAGACTCAAGCTGTAACTCTTCGTGCTTTCTACTTAAAGCATGGAATCGCTCTTCCCACACATCTTTCTCTTGCTTTATCTTGGCAAGCGTGTCTTCCAACTCCTCTACATCTTGGTTAGGAAGAGTTGATGGCTCAACCACAACCATAGACATAGGTCTCTAACAAGCGTACAACATCTTTAATTCCAAAGCTCTCTTCTTCACCCAAGAAGTGTGAGCTTCCAAAGCTACACAGTTGCACGGACCAAGCTCAAATCTTCCTTTTCTATGCACATTATGCCAAGTATGTACCATCTTCTTCTTCAAATGTTGGAGATCTTTACCCTCTTGATCGAAAAGACCTTCTAACTGAGTGTTATTAGGTTGTTCTCTCAAGAGGAACCCAAGTTGATGACGAGCCAAAGCAGGGTTGTAGTTAATTCCTCCTAGTGTACCAATGAGAGGAACATTAGAGAATTCACCACAACTATAAATAATCCCCAAGCTACCCAATGAAGAATCATACCAAACTATAGCATCATTAGTGAGAGACATAAGTCTCTGGGACCACCTAAGACATTGTTTGTTCTCCACAAAAGTAGGTGTCTGAGGCAAGTACGATATAAACCACCTGTACATAAGAGGAACACAACACACAATCATTCCACCACCCTTGGAATTCCTTAGATGCAAAGAGAAATGCATATCACCCAACAAAGTAGGCATATGATTTCCAATCAAGAAGATTCTAATGGAATTAACATCAACAAAACCGTCAATGTTAGGGAACAAAGCTAAACCACAGATGAGTAACACAAATATAGCTTGAAAAGCATCCATACTACCGGCTTGAGAAAAGGCAGTAGCTTCCTTGATGAGGAACTCAGAAGTCAACCCAAAAATACATCCTTTCTTCACCCAATGAGCCTCAATCTTAGACTTCTTCAGATGAAGAGCTTCAGCTATGATATGAGATCTGGGAATCTCCTCCAATCTACTAAAGGGCACCTTGCTAGAAACAGGTATTCCTAAGAGATTGGCATACTCCTCTAACGTAGGAACGAGCTGATAATCGGGAAAAAGTGAAGCAACGGTAGAGAGGGTCATAAAACTGAACCAATACACTCAAGAGTTCTTTGACCATATCAGCAGATAACATAGATAGAAGCTTCCCATGGAGTTGCTTGAAGCCCAAGGGATCTAATACAAAGGATGATATCTTTTTTAACTTTTTCAAATCTGGACATCTGAAGCTGTACTTCTTAGTGTTCCTTCATCCATAATCCATGGTCTGAAAATATTTGCAAATAAAACCTCATTTCCTTGAAGTTATTTTTGGTGTGATGAATGTTATGATGCACATGAATGCATGAATGCAACAATAAAAAATAAGGGATCACACACAAGGCAAATAGACAAAGGTCAAGGGATGAATCCAGTCATTGTCAAGATCCATCACCCATTTTGGTGGATTATGGTTTTCACCTTATCAACACCCAAGTTCCATTGATATTGACAAGACTTGATTGGATCAACCAAGAATCAAGGGTTTGTTGTGAGTCACGAGCATGGAGTCGGGTTAAGAACCATCCCAAAGGAGTGTACTAAGGATAAAACCTGTAGACCGTAATCTAAAAAGTTCCCAGAGTCTTAATTCCATCTATCGGATATTACAGGTTAGGATGACTGACTCATCAACCCATAATATTCTTAAGAGAAACTCGTTTGAGTGTAGTATCGCGTAACAACTGTTATCAAGTCTACACCTGAACAGTCTCCGTACTACGTCCTAAATAGGCCAAGATGGGTTAAATGTTCTATGGTCCTTAGCTTCTCGGACCCCAAATCAGAGAAAGTAATGCCTAACCACAAATAACTTGTGTGACATCAATATCTCCAAAAGGGTCTCCACTTAGTAGATGGGTCTCAAGCTAACTTGTTAAGGACTACTCCACACAAGTCGAAAATGACTATACCATCTTCCTATCTTAATTGCACTCAAGTTCGGGTTAGAACTTATCTTACCACTCAGAGATCACCAAGCACATAAAGCAAATTATATCATACAAACAAATATACATACATCAAATACACAATTATATACACACAAAAAAGTAGGCTTAAACCCACTGGAGACTACTCCTCAACAGAGTCGCCATTTAATTTTTGTAGCAGTAAATTCATGACCATTAAGCTATGGATAAACTTAACATCAATAAAACCAGAGTAGCCACCGCGCTTTTATTGTTTCCAAAGGAAAAGGGAAAAGTAAGAACAAACCCCAAAGATAAGAAGTTTTTAAATCAAAACTAATAAAATACCAGAGATTACAGGTAAGGTGGTTGGTTACACCGAGGGAAGGTGTTAGTATCCAAAGTGTCCTAGGTACTCCTAGGGAGCGCTTTTTTGTGTGTACATGTGTTTTGGTATAAAATGATGTTTGCAATAAATAGAGTGTGGGGATGAGAAAAGAATTCATTAATTATATTTTTGTGTTTGACAAGACCTCCGGATTTGTGCCTACGTACCAACATAAAATGAGGGATCAAAACCTCGTAGTTCGTGGTAACAATTTCAAAGTGAATGAGTTACTTTTAACAAAATTTTAAGTTTAACAAAGGCACAAAAGGTCTAAAAGAGTTTGAATGAGTGTTAGTTCTTTCTGTCTTTTGAAATTTTAAGTCAAGTATGGTCAAGTTCATTTACAAGTTGGATTAAGAAAAAGAAGTTTGAAAATGCAATGGCATAAGGCCAAAGTTTCTAATTTGAAATAAAGGTCAAAGTTTAGAAATCACAAACAAAGAAGGTTTTTTAAAAGGGGGGAGAGATTTGAAATTAAATAAGTGGGAGGAAATGAAGAGACTAATCCTAAGCAAAAATTTAAAAGTTAAGAGTTGAAAAGATCTGACCAATGGGATGCAATCCAATAGACAAGAATGTCATATAGAAACCCAATTTTCCCTTGGATTTTAGAATTAGGCAATATCAATACACAAATAGCAAGGTGAAGAGAAAGACATCAAATAAATATAGCCATATCCAAGCTAGCAATTTCATAGTCTTCTTCTTAAGCTCCCATGCATCAGATGACATACTCCTTGAATGGCTCAAAAATAGGAATTACACACAGGTTCAAAGTAACATTTGCACCAAGACCATGTAGCAGATGAACTCAGGGGGGATCTTAAGACTTGCTTCAAATGAAAGTTCAATTCATAATGACTGGCTTTAGAAAAGTTGGCATTGACCAAGTCCTTTTTGCATAGGGAATGTTGCCTAATTCTAAGTCCAATGTCTCAGATCAAATCCAAAAGTCCACACAAATCTTTTTTAGGATTTTTGTTATTATTATGTACATTAAGGTCAAAAGACCACAAACACAAACAAAATACACAAACAAGTATAATCACAAGATATGGCTCAAGTGAGCAAAGTGAAAATGGAATTAAAATAAACAAGTTAAATGGTATGAATAATGGCAAATGATAAAGACTTGAATTTTAAAGTGCATAAAGTAAATGACTTGAATTTAAAAGTTAGTCAAATTTTAGTTGATTAGAAGTTAGTATTGCTTTTGCTTTTTAATTGTTTAAGTCATTCTTTGGAGAACACTCAATCCTCTATTCACAAGCATGGATCCTTGAACCAAGACATCTTCCAAAAGAAGGAAAAAAGGCCATGGTTCCACACAATACCATGAAAGGGGGGAGACTTACAATCTCACTTACTATAATGCTATGCTTTTGGGTCAAAATTTAGCGATATTTTAAGCAATTGTAATTGGACTTATGTAGAAGTCACAACTATTTGAGGTCGGGCAATATAAATTTTAATGTTAATGCATGTTAGAGATATGGTATTATGAACCATATTCCTAAAATATACCACACTTAAAAGAAAATGGCAAAATGGGTGGACCTAATCTCATCCATGCTTATATTGGTTTATGAACCAATTAACCTTAGGATATAGAGATATCATAGGTTAATGAAATGTATGGGATAGAAAGGGATTGAAGATGAAGAGAGAGGGGAAATGAAATTAACTCAAATTGGTCATGGGAGGACTTTTATCAAATTAAAATCATTCATTCATTTTGGGAGATGAAATATACAATAAAGTCAAATCAACAAGTCAACAAAAATAGCTCAACACAATTTATTCACAATTAAACAAATAAAAATCAATTAAAATGCATTAAATGAAAATATGGTTGATCAAAAACCGAAAACCTCTTCAAAACACCAAATAAATGGCCAAGAGATTTATCATAGGTCAAACAAGGTTAAAGGACCTTGGAGAAAAAATGTCATAATTTTTGGAAACTTAAAAGTATTTTTAAACAATTAAAAATATGCCTAAAAACAATTAAATCATGAAAAATATTAATATTGATCCAAAAAATAATTTTAATTCAGAAAATGAAAGAGAACAATATTTGATTATTTTTGGTGAAAGTCCCATATTTTTTGGATCAATATTAAAATTAATATAAATTAATGAAAATAAGTCTATTAAAATGAAAAATCAGAAATTACAAAAAAACATGGACCACTTGATCTCCCTCATTAATTGAGGTGGCAGATCAAGTGGATCTTAGCGCGCGTTCCACCTTACAGCAAGTCAAATGTTCTACACGTGTGGTAATCACTTTGAACGCCCCAGATTAAAACAAATTAGAAGGATCATGTGGTTCAGAAGCGTGCCAACGCACCACCGGAGCCAGAGCTCCGGTCTTTCTTCTCCGGTGGACCTCACCGGACTGGTCCACCTTCAATCATCACCAATATAAAAAAGGAGGACATGAATTTAAAGTAAAAAAGCTCAGGAGCTCGAATATGGCCTCAATTTCACCTAACTCCAAGTATATAGAAAGATACAAGGAGTTGAATTTTGAGGATCATGATCTGAGTTGCTTCGATTTGACCTCTAAGCAACTCAATCTTGTTGCCTATATTGGTAGGACTTCAGACAACAAAAAATCAACAAGAATAATGGAGAACTGAGTGAGAATCGAAGAGATGAAAAATTCTAAAAATCACCTTCAATGTAGGTTCAGATGGACATGATCTTACTCTCAATTGTGTTTGGCCTTGCTTCAGATGCTTGATGGAGTGGAATTGGATCAATAAAAGTGATGGACTCTTGGAGTTTCAATCTCAAAACAGTTGAGAGATTCAAACTCGATTTTCAATAAAAATCACCAAGATTATCCTTTTAATGTGAGGGTTTATGGTTGCTGAACCAAAGCTTGCGTGCCAGGGTCCATAATTCTGAGCATGAGTTCTATTTATAGGCCAAGTGATTGATAATTGCACACTTCTTTCAAAATTCCAAAAATAACAATATCCTTTGCATGGATGCATGGGTGTGTGATATACCAATGTAATGGTGCATTTAGGTCCAAAAATGAGTGTAAGAAATGCTGAAGTCATGTGGAAAGGTCATGCATTCGTGTATGGAAAGTGGAACTTCAAATCTTCCAAATGGTCCTTCAACTTTAAGCCATGCACAAGTCATTTATTCTTTGTCCAAATGGGACGAATTTGGACTTTTTGGAAAGATTAGATAAAGAGGAACAATTTTCATGTTGAACACTTTTTTATTTGAAGCTTTGATCATGATGAATTTTGAGTCAAAAGTTTGGAAAATCAAACATCTCAAAAAAAATTCCAAGTATCAAGCCATATGTTCACTTCTTCCACCTTGAGTAACGTTTTCTATGGACTTCAAATGAGAAATGTTCCTTCATCAAAATTGTAGCTCTCTCAATGTCCTTAAAATTGGTAACAAATTTCACCTCATTTAGATTTAACATGAAGGAGTTCTGCATTTTAGAAGTTGAGAAAAATCACTTGTTCAATGGTATTGGCCCAAAATGACCTATAATGTTTCCTCATATCACATGCATTTAAAATTTGAAATTACACTTCCTCCAAACATAAAAGTTGAAGTAAACGTCTTGAATTCAACCATGAAACTTGAATAACTTTCATATCATAAAAAATGAGAAAGTTATGGTCTTGTGAAGTTGACCTCTAAATTAGGGTTTAGACAAAATGACCTATAATCATTCACCATAAAAAATGACTTTTCAAGTAAAACTAGCTCTTGACCTCAACATGAAAGTTGTTTGGAATGTCATTTCGAGTAAAGTTTCTCTTAGAATAATTTTAATATGACAAAAATTGTAGGAGATAGGGTCTAGGGAACCCCAGTTTAGACCAGTTGAATTCCTCTAGTCAACCACCATGAACCATCTAGCTAGCTTGATATTATCTTGACTTTTGGGAATCATGGAGGATCATATATGCATAAGATGATGAAATTTGAAGTATACCTTGAAATATTTGATCAATTATTGAAGAAACTTGTTGAAGAAGTCACATAAGATACCCATATGAATTAGGGTTTCCAAGGCAAACTAATTCCAAACTCTTGATGATTTCTTGATCAAAATGACATGTGAAGATCATGGGGATTCATATATGATACTTAGAGCCATAGTAAACCAGTTATTAATTAAGCTCCTTACAATGAGGGTCTTAAACCCTATATGTGAGCTTGATATAACATAAATGAGAATGTGCACTACCTACAAAAGAGTTAAGCTATATAAGGACATATTTTTGGTATTTTGGTTAGTAAATAAATAAAAATGAAGTATGATACAATCAAATGGTGTTTGGTGATCTCTCCCAATGCAAACCCAATGAATGAGGGGTAAGGAGGATGCCAATGTGTGACCCAAATACTAGTGCATATGATGAGAATAACATGAGGGATCTTAGGGTCAAAATTAGGATCTTACAGCCTCCTCTGCCTTTGTTGTCATTCCAGCTTCCTTTGTCTTTCCTTTCTTTTTCTGATTGCGCCTTCAAAGCCATATCACTTTTCGACTTTCCTGCAGCTCTTTCAGCCATTCTTTGTTCATGAGATTCAAGTGCCCCTTGAAGCTCTTCCTTTGTCAGTTTTGACAAATCCTTCAACTCTTCTATGGCTACTACCACGTGGTCAAACTTTGGAGCCAACGACCTTAAGATTTTCCCAACAACAGATGTTGATGTCAACACTTCTCCACATACCTTGATTTGATTCATCAATTTCGTAACCTTGATGAAGAAATCAATTATGCTTTCATTGTCTTCCATCTGAAGTAATTCATACATTCTTTTATGAGTTTGTAACCCCACCTCTTTCACCTTCTCCGCGCCTCCAAACAACTTCTCTAGAATTTCCCATGCTTCTTTCGCTGACTCTGCATCACTAACATTTTCAAAGTTATCTGCATCAACACATTACAAATAGAGCTTTATAATCTTTCTTCTTCAATTCTTTATGTGCATCCTTTTCTTGATCTGTTGCGTCTTTTACAAGCGTTGTTACTCATTCCTTCCCAAGATCCCAAAGATCTTGATAACAGAACACAACATTTATCTGCTTGTACCAATTCTCATAATTGTTGTTCTTGAGAATCAGAAGATTTCCTGGAAAATACCCGTTTGGATGATTCATTGACATCATGATTTTCTTCTCACAAACCGTTTAAACTGAATCTCTCGATACCAGATATTTGAAATCCACCACAATCTATGGAGAATTTCAATAAATCTTGATGAATAAGATTGTTATCACTCGCACAATAACAATGAAAAATAGAAGAATAATGGAGAAAGAAAGAAAGTAAAAAACAATGAAGGAGAAGAGCAATAAAATTCTGTAGAGTTTTTCTCTGCCCACAAACTGTGGAAAACTTCTTATTCACTTTGCAACTGCAAAATACTATGAATACAATGTTATGAATGCTCTATTCACTTCATTACAAGAATAATAGTTACTCCCTCTATTTATAGATTTAGGTTAACTTGAATCACAAGTCAAAGCCCAAAATCATAAAAGCCCAAAATAGCTAACACTATTAAAATAGGCCTATGTTGAAATCATGTGTGAAACAACATGCTTCGACACATTGACACAACTCAACACACTAGATGATTCGACACTTCCTTACTTCTGTCGAGCAACCTGCTTCGACACAAGGAATTCAACTTAACATACATCTCATCAAAATCTTTGAATTTATCATATTATACTTTTATTTTAGAAATAAAAGTGTTATTTGGCAGGATACATGTTTTTCATTAGTTGATAATATAAAAAATATTTTACGCTGTTAATATATATATATATATATATATATATATATATATATATATATATATATATATATATATATATATATATATATATATATATATATATATATATATATTCTCGTGTAACACAAAGAACTAGTTTTTTGACTACTTAGAAATTTGCATGCATTCGTGAGGCAAAGATAATTTAACATATTACTAAGATGACAAGTATGTAGATGATGATTGTAATTTTCGTAATCATCCGTAACTACTACATAACTGACAAGAGCTTGTCCCTAATTGGTATTTGGACGTCTTCAATTAGCAATATTAAAAAGGACAATGGCTTAAGTTGTCGGCATTAAGATTCTTATAAGCACGACTTCGAGATATTATTTTTAACTTGTTTTTCATCGATGTTACTTAATTCGAAAAGTATTACATCAATAGAAAAGTATCACATCAATAGTAAGAGTTTTCCTTTATGCATGCTTTTCTTGACACAATGACACCGAAACATATTTTACTTTTGCATAAATAGGATGAATAATATTCTTTTTATAATTTTTAAAAATAAAACAATTTACATAAAATTATTATTTTTCAAAATTATTTTATAATATAAATATAAAATAATATTATTAATTAATTCTATTAACCACAAAAATATAATTATTGATTATTTATTTTACTTATAATTTATTAATTATTCATTTTTATTAACTAATAAAATACATAATATTAACAATTTTCATGTATTAAAATATGAAATATTTCAAATAATTTTTACACTCTATTAACCAACTCTATTTTACTAATTAAGATTTTTTTATGCTTAACAATTTGTTAATTAAATTATGAACTGTATTAACTAAGTTTATATGTATTATCAACCAAAAAATGTATCGTGTAAGATTTTATTTTTCTATATTATGGTATTCAATAACCAAATTATTACACACTACTATAAATAATATATTTGATGACAAAACTTTCGTCTCAATTATTAAAAAATCGAGGTAAAATGACCTGGAACGCGTCATTTTTTATTTTAAAAAAACTTAATCTTTTACCTCGGTTTTTCCAAAAACTGACATAACAAGTTGCTTAGGGTTTGAGCTTTGATTCCCAACGGTTGCAATTTAATGTTTTATTTAGAACAAAAAAGGCGCCTTTATTTTTTATAGTTTATACGTCGGATATGTTGCCTTGGTTTTTAAGAAAATCGAGATAAAAACTCTTTAAACAATTTTTTATTCCTTCAAATTTAATGTTAAGCCTCATTCACTTTGTGCGTCCTAGCTAGCGAAGAAAACCGAAACACTATTCTTCTCCAGTGAACAAAACTGGAACACCATTATTCTCTAAGGAGGAAAGAAGCTTGAACCTCAAACCAATATTTTTATTTGAGTCTCTCATCATATTTCTGGTATGTACAAATTCTCCATTATTGTTGTTGTTGTTGATGTTGTTGTTTGTGGTTCCTTCGTCTTCGTCGTCGTCGTCGTTGTTGTTGTTGGTATTGTAGTCGTCGTCGTTGTTGTTGTTGTTATTATGGTTTTTGAGACTTATATGGTTCATTTTTGTTGGTTGTGTATTATTTTTATTTTATTTTTCAGAAGTTGTATGTGATTATGGATCATAGTTGGATGAAAGTTAATGGATTAAATAAAGAGTATGAGAATGGAGTGATTCACTTTCTTGAATTCGCGGAGAAAAAAAACCTTCTTAACGATAATTAGATTTTTTAGTGTCCTTGTAAAATTTGCCGAAATATGCAAAAACATCCAAGTGTTGTTATATTCAATCACTTAGTTTATGATAGAGTTATTCAAAATTACACGAAATGGGCATGACATGGTGATGTGACAAAAAAAAGAGCTTTGTCACATATAGTTGAAGATGATGATGAATTATGAATGATACTCTATAACATATGATTTATGATATTTGAGTAGATGCTTTCAAGAAAGCTAATATGGTAGATATTTTGCAAAGAGCCATAGAAGAGTCTTTCTATCCGATATGCAGAAGTTTTTCAAGATTGTCAGTTGTGATAAGAATATTTAATCTTAAGGCAGGAAGTGGGTCGACGGATAGAAGTTTCACTGAATTGCTTGAATAGTTGAAAGTAATGCTTCTAGAAGATAACAAGTTGTCGAATCATAGTTATATGTCCAAGAAGATATTATGTCCAATGGGTTTAGAGTATGTCAAAATACATGAATATTGTAATGATTGCATATTATATAGGAAAAAGTATAAAAACATGAAGGAATGCCTGAGATGTGGGGAGTCACGCTACAAGAAGAAGGAAAATGGTGTTGAAGACAATGATAATGTAACTAGAAATGGTGTTCCTTCCAATGTGATGTGGTACCTATCGATAATTCAAAGGTTCAAGAATTTTTCTGCTAATGTAAATTAGACAAAGAATACTAGATGACATGCAAATGAAAGAGTGTGTGATGGAAAAATTTGCCAGGTAGCTGATTCATTGCAATGGAAGAAAATTGATTCCTTGTTTCCATATTTTTCCCTTGATCCGAGGAACCTTAGGCTTGGACGTGTCACCAAGGAAATGAACTTTTTTGGTACATTGAGTACTAACCATACGTCATGGTTTGTTCTTCTCATAATTTATAACCCTTCTCTATGGTTGTGTATGAAGCGCAAATATATGATTTTATCAATAATGATTTCGGGTTCAAAATAAACAGGGAACAACATAGATATTTATTTAGCTCCATCGATTAAAGATTTATGACTTTTATGGACGGAAGGCGTTGATGCTGATGATGCGTATACTATGATAACTTTAAGCTGTGTGCCATGTTGTTCTGCATAATCAATGACTTTCTTACATATGGTTATTTGTCTAGGTATAACTTCAAGAGATATAAAGCGTGTCCTATTTGTGAATTTTGTTCATGCCACCACCAATTTCAAAATGGAAAAAAGACGGTTTATCTTGGGCATCGAAAATGTTTAAGACTAAATCATTCATACCATAGATTGCGGAAGGCTTTTAATGGATATCAGGAGTTTGATATTGCTCCAAATCCCTTAACAGAAGTTTAAGACCAAAACATTTGGGTTAAGATTTGGGTTAAACATTTGCACTGAAAGCTATAGGTATGAAATGTTGAAAAAACGTCTCCAAACAAAATCCCGTGGGGGGATTAAATTGTGATAAACGATTGATTTTAGATTGGTTGATTTTAAGAAGAAGGTATAAGCAGTTATTAAGAAGATAAAAGTATTAGAATATATAAAATAAAGAGATTGATATTTGAGATACCAGAAATAAAATTACCTTAGTTCGATCTTAACCCATGTAGCCTATTCTAGACTCTAAGAGTTTTCTCTTGAGATTTCTACTATCAACACCTTGAGCTTTTACACAGGTTGAGCCCAACAACCTAAAACAAAGTTTTTACATGTTTATGAGGAAATATTCAAGTCTATTACAATATCACAAGAGGATTAAGCTATTGAATAGACAAATTCACCACAGTAACAGAAAAACACAACTCTAGGATGATGATTCTCACTCTCTCTACACTAAGGTAATTTATAATGAATAAAACTAATTAGAGAATGAGAATGAGTGAAATAAGAGAGTGGATAGTTGGAAAATAATTTATTTGTAAGTCCTAAAATCACTCATTTATAAATGAAAAAATTAGCTCAAAAAGGTAAAAGTCCATGGGCACGGATGGTGCCTAATCGATTGGAAATGGGAAGCTAATCAATCAGACTAAGTTAGAAAAAGAGACACTAATCTTCTACGTATCTTAATTGACCAAAGGGATTCCAGATCAATTGTGAGTCAAACTCGCTCCTTAATCGATTAGATGAAATATCTAATCAATTAAACAATGATTATTACTTTCCTAATTGGTCACTAGAAAATTTTAACATGCACGTCATGTAGAACCACATCATAGACATGAAGTCAAAAGATGAAACTTGTCAAAGCGAAAGTGATGAATATATGGATCTCCTATTTTTCAAATTCATAGAATTTTTAAGGAACGTAAGACATCCTTAAAGAATTTCAGAAGGAAAGGAAAGAAAGATCAACCTTCATGTAAACATACCTCTAGTGTGGAATGAAACGCCACATAAAGCAATAATATCTACGGAACAATCAGAAATCTAACAAATACAAAATACTAAAGAAAAGGAATCATAAAGATTTTAACTTGTGTGAGATGAAAACGACATGGACTCATCTGATGAATATGAAAACGAGGAAGAAAGTAATATATGTCCTATAAAAAACCAAAAAGAAAATTAGGTAAATAATATTGGGTTTTTCTCTATCTATAAGGACTTGAATAATGAAACAAGCAATTTAAAATATAGTATTCGCCTTTAAAAAAACTATCTCTTAACTTGAAATAGAAAATAAAAAATTTAATTAAAAAATATAACTTCTTAGAGAGAAATATTTTTTTAAACTAAAAGCTCTCCTTTTTCTTATTTTGAGAACCTGAATGATAAATATATCAAGTGTGTTGAATGCACGACTTTAGAAAATGAAATGAAATACTTGCGTAACACACTTGGTAAATTTATCAAATGAAGAGATATCTTGAATATAATTCTAAATAATCAAACAGAAACTTATAATAAATATAATTTTTAATATGAACCCAAAAAAAATGCTTAGTCTTATAGTAATATTTATTATGCGTATAAGACATATTCATGTAATATGCCGAAATGCACTTACTATGGAAAAATTGGACATATCTCTTCATTTTTGTTTTTATAAAAAAGAATCATAAATATATTAGTAAAAATTATGGTTATGGTACTATTGGTAAGAACCTTAATCCTACCATTGAGTTGTTTGGAATGTTGAATGTTTATAACACAATTTTTTTTATTATATAAATTGAGTGACAAAGATAATAGAGTATGCTCTAATTCTTCTAGATGCAAGGTCATTAAAACTTGTAAACAATTCTCTTTTTCTTCTTCTATTAAATTTTTTCAAAATTATAAATAGATCATCGCTATAGAAGAATATGTACATGTTTCCTTTGAAAGGTGAAGGCATTCTAAGAAATAATCATATTTTTGTAGTAGTGGTAATGTTAATGTTTGCAAAGGTATTCTAAGAAAAAGCTTATTAGAAGATAAAGACAAAAGAAAAAAGAAAAAATCTGAAGAATGGGCAACCTCAAAATATTACTATCTTGACAAATAACATGGGAAATATCTTAAAATGTGAAGACATTCTTAAATAGATAAAAATTTGAAAAGGAAATAAAGGAATGGAAAATGAAAAAAGAAATTTAAAATTATACAACAACAAATATGAATAAGATAAGTCAATAGAAGAAGTAAGATTGAGTTCCATCAACTTTATCCCTTATCTTTTGCCATGTTCTTAAATGAATATATTTTTGGTATCATTTTAAAATTTATGCATCCCCGCCTCATTTATTACTACAAAAGTTGTGTTATTTAGGATAACAAGGTAATGCAGATTTATGCATCCCCGCCTCATTTATTACTACAAAAGTTGTGTTTTTACTAAGCCTAGTCCTAAAAGTCTTCATTTTTATAAGAGTTGAGTTATGAATTCTAAATCAATCATGCATTGATTAAAGTGTAATATGTGTTTCTTCTCTTTCTTCTTCTCTCTATTATCAATGTAAAATATATGTTGTTTTATATGTTGTTTATTTGTTTCTTTCCTTCTTCTTTTTTCCTCTTTTTGATTATGTTAAAGAGGAAGAAGTATATTCTCAGGGAAGTAAATTATATTTTTTTTATAGATGTGAATATTGTACATAACTTATAAAAATAAAAGTTTGAATTTTTGTTTGGTACCTATGCCTTGTAGGAAATACCAATTTAAATATTAATTAGTTTAAAAATTTGATATTAAATAATTGAATATTCAACCTTATATTCAATAAAAATTTAGAGTATTTGAGAGCATTTAGTCGTATTGACAAAGTTTATCTGGTTCTAATCTAATGAAGGGGCGGTTAGTTATCTTAACTGGATTCTAGTCTACGAGGGTTGGTAGGGCTGTTAGGGCTTTGAGAGTTAGTGGAATCTCCCTGGAGATGTTTCTAACCACTGTCATGTCATCCTTAAGTATGATAACTAATTATGGGGTCCTAAACCATTTTAGCTTAATAATCACTAGCCATCTCACCCTAATTTTCCTAAGTTGGTTTTTAATTCTTGGCCATCTTCTCCTAATCAGGGTTGAAGAGCTTTTGTTCTAATGGAAAAACTTAGATATATTAAATTTAAACTAAAAATTTAGAGGTCTTTAACTATAATGATAAAAAAAATACATGTGTGTATGTTCCCCCTACAAGGGCAGGGAGACTCAGAGGCCTTAGTAGGCTTATCACACGGTTTGATGGTGAGGGCTTGCCCACGACGAAGAGAAACCCTATATGGTGGTGATTTAGGATACCTGCTCACGCGAGGTGAGAGACTCTGCTGATGACGAGTAATGCTTGGTGGCAAGCGTACACTCACTGATGGTCGTGTGTTAAGACGGATATGAGTGGCGTCATCTTTAGGGTGTTAAGAGTGTGTATCACTTGGGTTATATCTTGCTTCTATTATGAGAGGGTTATTTATATAGACTATTAGGTCTAAGAATTGAGTCACCCATAGTGGCGTTAACTATTCCCTCATTTTCTGGGGAATTATTGACCATATATATTTCAAGAGCTAACGTAGACTCATTCTTTCTTGACTTAGACGTACGGGTTTTCTCTGGGAGGATCTCCGGGTCATTTCCCAAGCGTCGCGACTCTTATGCAAGGGTGCCCTTGTTTAGAGCATCCACATATATAACATGACATAGTCCCTTAAGCACGATGACTTTAATAATGGCCAACTGCTTTAAACTCTTGTAGTGCGCCCATCATCTTGTCATTAACTTTTCAAGGCAGGGTTAACCATGCTCACTTGGCGAGTCTCTCAGCTTCGGCGAGCCCCTCATATAGGGGCGAGTCCCTCAAATGAATTCATTTGTAGAAAAGGAGAACAATTTAATAAATAACACGCCAATTCAAGCATAATTTTCTAAGACAACAAAACATTAATCACTTCAGAAAGCTTGAGTGTTTTGGAGGAAAATGCATGGGTGATATTTAATGCACCTAACGATGGCGCTTCTCAGAAAAACCAATTTGTTTTACTTCATACATGTATGTTCTAGATGTGGAGACTCTCCGACTTCTTATGGCAGATCTCTTATTGGGTTAGCATGTAGTCGTGTATATCTGGGCCTCCCTATATTACTTTGAAAAATCCCTTTCACTTTTCCTTTCCTCTTTTTTTCCTTAGAGGAATGTTTTTGGTTAGACATCTTTTATCCCATGTCTATGTTTTTGTTTTGATCATGTGGAAGAACACAACATATGTTCATGTCCAGGATATTGTATTTATATATTCTACTAAAGAGATGATTGATAAATTTCGTCACGACATTTGGTTTTCTAGCACCAGTCGAGGAATGGATGTGATAATGGAACCCTTCCCGAAGGAGGAGAGGGTAAACATGGATACCTCTGGTGGGTCATTCACCCCATATTTTTATATTCATTTTCTCATTATTTATGATCTGAGGGTTCTGATTCCATTTACTTCTTTTGAAGTAGAGTTTTTAACCACTGAATGATGCTCCATCCCAAGTTACTCCTAACGTATTGGGTATACTTAGGGTTTTTCAAATAGTTTATCATAATTTTGAAGAGAAAAGGGGGCGCTTTGTAAATATGCATACGGATCATCAATGGGTGATATGTTCTTTATCCTAAGACATGGTAGGTGGCCATGCATTGGTGCAAGGAGACACTTCTAGAGCCGCTGAGATTTATCCTCCCAAAGTTCCGATGAGGGAAGAGGATCCTTCAGGGTTAGCAAGAGTATCTGAGGCGAGGAAAGATATAGAGAGGACAACATATGATTCGGCCACCCTGAGCCCTCCCTATGAAACAACCAAACTTTTAAAGTAGTGGAGTTCCCTGACTTCTTATTTTCCTTTCCCGTGAGCTTTCCCAACGATTATCAGATGCTTTCTGATATGTCTCTTTACCAGTTGTCTGACCTGCTGGGGACCTAACTTTAGAGGTGCTTGTTAGTGGAAAAAGTACTTATGGATAAATATTCATGTACCTCAGGGGGCTCCGGCTTGGGGAGCTCAATGTTAAAAAGCACACCCGGGAAGGCGGCGCAATGATAAAAAAACCTAAAGGAGAGGCCGAATGCTTTTAAGGTGCTTTCTTGGGGGGAAGCCACCCATGTACACACACATCTTGAAGAAGTGAAGGCTTTGAAGCAAACACTTGGGAAAACTCGTGATTACTAGAAGGATTTGGAAGAGCAGATCTCCCTACTTATGAACAAATTAGTTGTGGCAACCCCTGTCCATTGTTTTGAGGAAGTGAAAAGAAAGATTGACCTTCTTTATCCTCATATGAACTTGAGCTCTATGGATCCTTTCCATATCATCTAGGTTAACAGATAATGGATCTAGAACAATTCATGTTCGCACCTTTTTTGGTTGTATTTATTTTTTCCCATTGAGGGTTATTTATTGTAATTTTTTGCCCCTTTGGGAGCTTTTGTAATCATTGTGAACAGTGGGGTCCCTTTTGGGAAGCCTTTTATATTAACTGCTTTTATCACTATCTGCTTATTTTTAACCTTTGTACAAAAGAGTTTTTGATCGTGATTATCCTGATGGGCTGCAAGGATATCGTTTTTAAGGATCTAGCAAATGATAACCTCATAGTAGAAAGGATCCACTTAAGGACTGAGCAATTTATTTCCTTATTAGGCGGCAAGGATCCCACTTAAGGATCCAATAATTGATTGCCTCATTGGGTGGAAAGGATCCCACTTAAGGATCCAATGACTTAATTTCCTCGTTGGATGAATATGATCCCATACTTAAGAATCCAATGACATGATCACCTCATAGTGCGACAAGGATCCAACTTAAGGATCTAAAAACTAATCACCTAATGGGCGACAAGGATCCCACTTAAGTATCCGATAATTCATTGCCTCATTGGGAGGCAAGGATCCCACTTAAGGATCCAATGGCTTGATTGCCTCAAAGCGTGGCAAGGATCCCATTTAAGGATCTAATAGTTGATTATCTCATTAGGAAACAAGGATCCCACTTAAGGATCTAGTAGTTGATTATCTCGTAGGGAGGAAAGGATCCCACTTAAGGATCCATCAATTGATCGCCTCATAGGGCGGAAACGATCCCACATAAGGATCCAATAATTGATCGTCTCATAGGGATATCAGGATCCCACTTAAGGATCCAAAAATTGATTTCCTCATAGGGAAATAAGGATCCAACTTAAGGATCTAGCAAGTGATCACCTCGTAGGGCGAAAACGATCCCACTAAAGGATTCATCAATTGATCGCCTCGTCGGGCGGCAAGGTTCCTACTTAAGGATCCATCCATTTATCGGCTCATAGGGAGGAGAGGATCCCACTTAAGGTTCCATTAATTTATCACCTCGTGGGCGGAAAGGATCCCACTTAAGGATCTAACAATTGATTTCCTCGTAGGGAGGAAATGATCTCACTTAAGGAGCCAACAATTGATTTCTTTATGGACGACAAGCTTGCCATTCATTCTTTATTTTCTTGCAAGGAAATGGATAGACAAACATACATACTCTAAAATAGTGAAATGTTAGGTTCCTCATTAAAAACCATTACCCCTTGTAAAAGCGCCCGAAGGAAAAATAGTGCATCGTTCATTACAATCGACAAAGATGCAATACTAGCTTATAAAAATGAAACTATTAAACAACATTAAAGAAAAACAAATAGCAGTTATGTTGACGTCCTCATGGCATTAGGAGTCAAGATTATGAGAATGCCAAACTTTATAAATAAAAAAAATGGCATGATCAAAAGATCTAGAGAAAAGAATTTTCGGAAGGATAATTGGTGTGTTTTTTAATTCCAGGTTGAAGTTGTTTCCTAGTAAGTAAAAGTCTAGATGGTATGGACCATTTGTGGTTCACAAAGTGTTCCCTCATGTTGAAATAGAGCTTAAAAATGAAATGAATGGGGATACTTTCAAGGTCAATGGACAGAGATTGAAATCGTATTATCAAGGATAACGGAGTGGCTTGGTAGAAGTTGTTTGACTCGTCAGATAGAATGATAAGCCGTCGAGCTATGGACGTTAAAAAGTGCTTATTGGGAGGCAAACCAAGGGAGGTATTTGCTTATTTTAAATTATGTTTGGTGTTTCTTTTTTGTTTTGAGTCATGTTGTGTCAGTGGCAAGTCAGGTCGGCAGAAAAGGACTTAGAAACAATTTGAAAAGTGAAAATTTTGAAAAAAAATCACATGTCATGCCCATACGCGTAACTCAATATGAATTACGCATATGGGCCTTAAAAAATGGGCACCCCTGCTGAAACTCATAGCTTACGCGTACTGGGCCCATACGCAGTCTGCTATTACGTGTAGATGGTGGAAATACGCGTAGGGTACGCGTAATGATAACATTACGTGATCTAAATTTTTTCACCTAAAAATGGCATGTATCATACGCGTAACTCAATCTCATTACGCATATTACCAGCATAGCTTATGCGTATTACCCATCTTGCCATATATAAATACTTTCTCCATACTATAGTGTCATTTCTTCTAACTTCTGTTATGCAAAATTGTTTGTATCACCCTTTTTCTATGTTTTTTTCATCTTTGATTAATCAGATCTTCGTCGTTTCTTCATTACTATCCACCCTAATGGCTTCTCCTTCTAAAGAATTTAAACGATTCACTTCGGAGGGACATGCTCAATGTTACAGAGCCATCTTCGCACACAACATCATTGAAGAGAAAGCTTGGGTCCTTAAGCATGGTGAACTGCCGGAAGTCACTACCGTGTTGAAAAAGCATAAACTTACTCATCTCAATGCCCAAATCCAACAGGTAGAAAGAGATTTAATGTTGGAATTTTATACCAATGCTTATAAAGCACCGGATGACGAGGCTACGGGTTCTACTCAGTTAGTGTCTTGGGTTCGAGGTAAGCAAATTGATTATAGTTGGCAGAACATCAACAGGGTGCTCAAATGCAAATTCAGAGAGTCCCATTGTAGTTTTCACACCATGAAATAGTCTGATCAATCTGACTGGCCATTTGAGGAGATGTGATAGTTGTTAGCCCGCCTGGGGAAAGATTGATAGGGAACATCGAAGCGGACTCCTTCAAAAATACTTGTGGTAGACTTGGCCCCGATCCCAAAGGCATGGGCCTATTATATGCACCACTCACTAGATACTAACCAGAGTGGTTCTGACTTGATTGCTGAGATTGCCGTAGAACTATATTTTTTTCTAAAGAATAAACCTGTAAATATAGGAAGAATCATCACGGGTGACACAAATGAGATTCCTCAATCACAGAAGTCCTTAGGGCACGCTACTGTCATACTGTTATTATGTCAGAAGGTGGGGGTAGAGGACCTAGATGGTAAGCAAATGTTGAGATCATCATGTTGTTTAGATCCTACTTGGCTAAAGAAGAAGATTGTTGCTAATACGAGTGAGGAGTGGAGATCACCTCAGCATCCAGAGGCATCTGAGGCGGGAAATAGTGAGCCACCTAGGCAGGATATATCTCATGGAGTGCCAAGGGTAACTCTGCCTGTTGAGGGCGATTGACTCTCGACACATGTTGACCGTATGACAGAGTTTTGTTTTATGCAGGATATGTGGGCACACATGGGGGTACCTGGCCGCTACCTGACGCACTAGAGTGACACATGGGCGTATAGTGGTAAATTCGTGACCATCAAGCTATGGATAAACTTGACGTCAGTAAAACCAGAGTCGTCGCCGCGCTTTTCCAAATGAAAAATGAAAAAGTTTGAACAAAACCCAAAGGTAAGAAGTTTTCAAATCAAAACTAATAATATGCCAGAGATTACATGTAAAAGGGCTGGTTACACAAAGGGAAGGTGTTAGCACCCAAAGTGTCCTAAGTGAAATTCTGGTATCAGATATGAGATGTCGAAGGTAATGTCACGACACTAATATCTGAGTAATGCAAACAAGATAAAGATAGAGAATAGTAAAGCAAGAGACACAAACAATTGTTAACCGAGTTCGATCCAACTCACCTACATCTGGGGCTACCAGGCCAGGAAGGAAATCCACTAAAATAGAATCAGTTCAAAGACTCTCCGTACACTTCAACAAGTTACAGCCTTTCTCACCTAATCTCTACCCGTGCAATTTCTACCTAAGCACTCTTAGATATGAGAACCCACTCACTTCCCTTCAATCACACCTGTGATTTTAAACAATAATTCCTTGTGAAAAGAAAACACTTTTCAATAACACACACTTGATTTTACTTCACAGTTTCAATCAAGTAGACACACACTTGATCTTACTTAACAACTTTGATCAAGTAGACACACACTTGATCTTGCTTAACAGCTTTGATCAAGTAGACACACACTCTTGCTTAAAAGCTTTGAGTGACAAATTACAACCTACAAATAAGACCAAATTAATCATCTATGGATGACTTGAATGGCTTACAAGTCTTACGACTAAACAAGACACTAACCCTAGCGCTCTCTCAGTATTTCGATCAGTATTGGTTGTGTGTTCAATCAAGTTTTCCAAGTCCCTTTTTATAGAAGCTTTCAGCTGGGCTTGGACATCTTGAAAACCCTAAAACTATTTCCCAATTAAATCTTCTCATGACACCTGGTTAGATCTCCTTGGAAAATAAGTAAATCAGGTTGTAATCAATGATTGAATGCACCTGCAAATCAGATCTTCAATCATACATAGATTGCCATTAAATGTGTAATCACATAACACATAACATTCTCCCTGAATGTTCTGTGTACAGGGTGTCATGACATCGGGTCTGACATCCTGGAACAATCCTGCATAATTCCATAATTCCATTTATAATTTCTAGCAAGTACAAACATATCAGATTCCATGACATTGTGCATGACATCCTGAAACAATCCTGCATAATTATGTTTTTAAACTCCAGCAGGTACATAATATCAGATGCCATGACATGGTGTATGACATTCTGAAACAATCCTGCATAATTATGTTTTCCATTTAAACTCCAGCAGGTACACATATATCTTATGTTAAGACATCACATACAACATCTTGTGAACACTCTTTGTTTTACCAAAATTGCTTCCAATACTTAGAACCAACAAAGTCCCCCTTTGGCAAATTTTGGCTAAAACATATATCTGTCCATGTTGTTCACAAGGAAAAACACATCAACAGTTAAACAACATAACAACAGTTTAAGCAGCAGTAGAAGCAAACATAATTACTAGCTATAGCTACTTGTAATACACACATGCTCAAGGGTACTTCTTCTCCCCCTAAATCTGTGCAACACAAACAGAATTACTAGTTATAGATGCAACTAGTAAGACACACAAATGCACAAGGGTACTACTTCTCCCCCTAAATCTGTGTAATACAAACACCTCCTTTAATAATAACAACACCTGTAACCACAACACCTGTAACAGTCAGAATATCATTCTGACATCTGCTTCAACATCACTTGTGCACCACATCAGACATCCCCTTTGACATCTATAAACAGAATAATATTCTGTCTTACATCAAACATAACTCCTTCAATAATAGTTATTCATTTGTTCAGCTACATCAACACATACATCTCCACAATAGCTTCACATATTTAACTTCTTCCACATCAACACTTCTCCCCCTTTTTAGTCAAAATTGATCAAAGGTGACCAATTAGACAAAATAAATATCAATCAGCCTAGCAGAGAATGTCACAACAGATGTTATAACATTTAAAATGTTAAAACATAATTGTTAGGAGATACAAACCATAATTATACACATCTGTAATAGTTGAGATAATTAGAAATTTATGGAACTCATTAAGATCCCAAATACTACATAAAGGCATCAGTAAGGACTGCCACAAATTACACACATAATAAACATCCAAGCTTCCATAACAGCCATAACAACATTCAGAACAGCCAAACCAACACACAGTCTTCAGTCTGAGGAAGTAGCATCTTCTTCTTATAAACACCTTGCCAAAATCCTTGCTATTTTTGTCAGAAATATCCACTGGGATATAAGCCACAACCTCCTTTGATTGCTATAGATTCTCATGAATACAAATCCCCAATTTCCCTCTTAAACATTCAAATTGATTAGCATCCAAAGCTTTTGTGAACATGTCAGCCAATTGCTCTTCAGTAGAAACATGCTCCAGTGCTATGATCTTCTCTTCCACAAGTTCTCTAATGAAGTGATGATGAATATCAATGTGCTTTGTCCTGCTGTGTTGAATAGGATTTTTGGAAATATTTATAGCACTCAGGTTGTCACAGTATAATGTCATGACTTCTTGTGTGACATTGTATTCAGTCAACATTTGTTTCATCCAAACCAGTTGAGAACAACTACTCCCAGCTGCTATGTATTCAGCTTCAACAGTGGATAGAGATATACAATTTTGTTTCTTGCTAAACCATGATATCATATTATTTCCCAAGAAGAAACATCCTCCTGGTGTGCTTTTCCTATCATAAACACTTCCAGCCCAGTCAACATCATAGTATCCAGTCAGCATAGATCCAGATCCATGAGTATATAACATCCCATAGTCACTGGTACCATTGACATATTTCAGTATTCTCTTTACTTGGTTTATGTGACTGACTTTTGGTTCAGCTTGATATCTAGCACAAACACCTACAACAAATGCAATGTCAGGTATGCTTGCTGTGAGATATAGCAGACTACCTATCATTCTTCTGTATAGACTTTGTTCTACACTGACACCATTTTCATCTTTAGAGATTTTCACATGTGTAGGAGCAGGTGTCCTTTTATGACTTGCATTCTCCATGTCAAACTTCTTAACGATGTTCTTGGCATACTTAGTTTGAGATAGAAAGATAGAATCTTCCATCTACTTGACTTGTAGCCCAAGGAAGTAGGTCAGTTCTCCAATAAGGCTCATCTCAAACTCAGACTGCATTTGTCTAACAAAATGTTCAACCATCTGATCCAACATCCCACCAAACACAATGTCATCTACATATATTTGTGCCACCATGAGCTTCCCCTCTTCATTCTTCACAAATAGAGTCTTGTCAATACCTCCTTTCCCGTATCCATTGTTAGTGAGGAACACTGTGAGTCTCTCATACCAAGCCCTGGGAGCTTGCTTCAACCCATAGGGGGCTTTCTTCAATCTGTACACATGTTGTGGAAGATTTGGATATGTGAATCCTTTAGGTTGTTCAACATATACTTCTTCATTTAAGTAGCCATTCAAGAAGGCACTTTTTACATCCATTTGGAACAGTTTGAATTTCAATATACACGCCACTCCAAGCAATAATCTAATGGACTCAAGGCGAGCTACAAGAGCAAATGTTTCATCAAAGTCCACCCCTTCAACTTGAGTATATCCTTGAGCTACTAATGTTGCTTTGTTTTTATTAACAACCCATTGTTCATCAGATTTATTCTTATATACCCACTTTGTACCTATGACATTTACTCCTTCAGGTCTAGGAACCAGTTCCCATGCTTCATTCCTCTTGAATTGACCTAACTCCTCCTGTATGGAATTGATCCAAAACTCATCAGTCAAGGCTTCCTTGACATTCCTAGGTTCAATCTTTGACACAAAGCAGCCATGTGAGATCACTTCCCTTGATCTAGTAGTGACCCCTATAATAAGATCTTTGGGACGATCCTTCTGAATTTTGATAGAGGGTCCCTTGTTAATTTTGTCATCTTCAGGTTCATCTTGAGGAGGTTCACTTTCCTTATTTTTGTCTAAGAAGTCAATTGGGGAATCATTCAGAGATGTCTCGACATCGTCTGTGACATCAGTATGTTGGTCATCAACCACAACATTAATGGATTCCATCAATACATTAGTTCTGAAATTAAAGACCCTGTAAGCTCTGCTATTTGTAGAATAGCCCAGAAATATTCCCTCATCACTTTTGGGATCCATCTTCCTTCTTTGCTCATGATCAGCCAAGATATAATATTTACTACCAAATACATGGAAGTATTTGACTGCAGGTCTTCTTCCTTTCTAGACTTCATATAGGGTTGTGGGAGTCCCTTTCTTAAATGTCACTCTGTTGTGAACATAGCAGGCTGTGTTCATGGCTTCAGCCCAAAAATGGTAGGGCAATTTCTTAGCATGAATCCTAGCTCTGGCTGATTCTTGAAGAGTTCTATTTTTTCTTTCCACCACACCATTTTGCTGGGGAGTAATGGGAGATGAGAACTCATGATGAGTTCCTTCTGAAGAGCATAATTAAGCAAATTTGCTGTTCTCAAATTCCTTCCCATGATCACTTCTAATTTTGATGACATGACTTTCCTTTTCTCTTTGTAGTTTTAGACAAAGCTCCTTGAAGACTTCAAACACATCAAATTTTTCTCTTATGAAATTGATCTAGGTGTATCTGGAGAAATCATCCACCACCACATATGCATACTTCTTCCCACCAAGGCTTTCTACTTGCATGGGTCCCATCAAGTCCATATGAAGGAGTTCCAAAACTTTGGTAGTGGTGTCATGTCTGAGCTTTTGGTGTGACATCCTTGTCTGTTTTCCAATCTGACATTCTCCACAGATATTTCCTTCATCAATCTTTAAGTTGGGAATTCCTCTAACAGCTTCAACATATATGATCCTTTTCATACCTTTAAGATGCAGGTGGCCCAATCTTTGATGCCCTATCTTCACTTCTTCCTCTTTGGCTAAGGTACACATTGAAGAGTAACCATTTTCTTGAGAACTCCACATGTAGCAGTTGTCTTTGGACCTAACTCTTTTCATGATCACTTAATTTTCCTTGTTAGTAATCAGACATTCTTTTCTAGTGAAGTTTACATTCAGACCTTGATCATACAGATGACTGATGCTTATTAGATTAGCAGTTAATCCCTTAACAAGTAGGACATTGTCAAGGTCAGGAACTCCAGGGCAATCCAGCTTACCCATTCCCTTGATTTCACCCTTTGCTCCATCACCAAAGGTAACATAACTCATGTCATGAGGATGAAGGTCAGTTAGCAGGTTTTTGTTTCCAGTCGTGTGTCTGGAACAACCACAGTCAAAACACCAATCTTCTTTGGCTGAAACTCTGAAGGAAGTGTGAGCTATTAGACTTGTAACATTTGTCTTAGGAACCCATTGCTTTTTGTTGATAGGCCTGTGAGGTTTGGGTCTTGATTGATATTGAGTCTAATCAGGGCAAGGATAACCATATAGCTTATAGCAGAAGGGCTTCAGGTGGCCAAATTTTCCACAGTAATGGCATCTCCATCTTTGATGCTTCCCTTTTTGCTGTCTTCCCTTCTGATGTTGTGACATATGATGTGACATCTCAGGTTTGTTTTTAACATGGCTGCACTTAGGTTTGGATTTTGGTTTGCAACCAGTGTAACTGCACTCAGCCTTAGATTCATTGAATCCAATGCCAGATTTGTCCCCTGTTATTTGACCAGTCTGGAGAATCTTGTCTAAGATGTCAGATCCATTGTTAAGCATTCTTACATACTTGGCCATCTCATCTAGTTTGGAATTTAAGAGTACTGCTTCAGTCTTCAACTTGGAGATGGTTTCCACATATTCTTCCTTTTCATTTTCCAGCTGAGCTATCACTTTCTTCTGGCTTTCAACTTGTCTGCACACTCCTGCACTTTTGTGGCACAACTCTTTGTAGGTAGTGGCCAGCTCTTCAAAGGTTACTTCATCATCACTTGACTCTTCATCAGAACCCCATCTTCCTATCAATGCAGTCACATGATTTGCAGCTTCTTCTGTTTCACTTCCATCAGACCAAGAGGCAGCAAGACTCTTATTTTGTTTCTTGAGGTAGGTCCCACATTCAATTTTAATATGACCATACCCATTACACTCATAACACTGAACTTCTTTGTGCTTTTCTTCAGACCTTGTTCTTCTACCAAAACTGTTGGATTTACTGATGTCAGATGCGATGTTCTTGACATTAGATCTCACATCAATCTTTTTCATAAGTCTGTTGATCACCTTCCTCATCTTCCTCTTCAGTGTTTGACATGAAGGCTATGCTCTTGGATTTCTTTTCAGATCCATCACATATTCCTATCTCAAATGTTTGGAGGGATCCAATTATCTCATCAACTCTCATATTTGAAATGTCTTAAGATTCTTCTATGGCTGTTACTTTCATAGCAAATCTCTTAGGGAGTGATCTGAGTATTTTCCTTACTAACTTTTCATCTGACATCTTCTCTCCCAAAGCTCTAGAGGCATTGGCAATTTCAAGGATACTCATGTGAAATTCATGAATATTTTCATCTTCTTTCATCCTTAAGTTTTCAAACTTGGTGGTGATAAGCTGTAGTCTAGACATTTTCACTCTAGAGGTGCCTTCATGAGTGGTTTTGAGAATGTCCCAAGCATCTTTAGCCACTTCACAGTTGTTAACTAATCTGAAGATGTTTTTGTCTACTCCATTGAAGATGGCATTCAATGCTTTAGAATTTCCAAGGCCTAGGTCATCCTCCTCCTTGGACCATTGTTCTTCAGGCTTCTTATCAGCAGTGGCTTCTCCTTCCTTAGTAATTACTGGATGTTCCCAGCCTGTTAACCCAGTCTTCCAAGCCTTATTATCAAGAGTTTTTAGGAAGGCTACCATTCTAGGTTTCCAGTAGTCATAGTTAGATCCATCCGAAATTGGTGGCCTGTGAATAGATCCTCCATCTCTCTCTATTGTACCAGAAAATGTTGTCCCTAGATCTCACCCAGAACCAGAGCAAGATGCCTGCTTTGATACCAATTGAAATTCTGGTATCAGATATGAGATGTCGAAGGTAATGTCACGACACTAATATCTGAGTAATGCAAACAGGATAAAGATAGAGAATAGTAAAGCAAGATACACAAGCAATTGTTAACCCAGTTCGGTCCAACTCACCTACATCTGGGGGCTACCAAGCCAGGAAGGAAAGCCACTAAAATAGAATCAGTTCAAAGACTCTCCGTACACTTCAACAAGTTACAATCTTTCTCACCTAATCTCTACCCGTGCAATTCCTACCTAAGCACTCTTAGATATGAGAGACCACTCACTTCCCTTCAATCACACCTTTGATTTTAAACAACAATTCCTTGTGAAATGAAAACACTTTTCAATAACAGACACTTGATTTTACTTCACAGTTTCAATCAAGTAGACACACACTTGATCTTGCTTAACAACTTTGATCAAGTAGACACACACTTGATCTTGCTTAACAACTTTGATAAAGTAGACACACACTCTTGCTTAAAAGCTTTGAGTGACAAATTACAACCCACAAATCAGACCAATTCAATCATCTATGGATGACTTGAATGGCTTACAAGTCTTACGACTAAACAAGACACAAACCCTAGCTCTCTCTCAGTATTTCTCTCAGTATTGGTTGTGTGTTCAATCAGGTTTTCCAAGTCCCTTTTTATAGAAGCTTTCAGCTGGGCTTGGACAACTTGAAAACCCTAAAACTATTTCCCAATTAAATCTTCTCATGACAACTGGTTAGATCTCCTTGGAAAATAAGTAAATCAGGTTGTAATCAATGATTGAATGCGCCTGCAAATCAGATCTTCAATCATACATAGATTGCCATTAAATGTGCAATCACATAACACATAACATTCTCCCTTAATGTTTTGTGTACAGGATGTCATGACATCGGGTCTGACATCCTGGAAGAATCCTGCATAATTTCATAATTCCATTTATAATTTCCAGCAGGTACAAACATATCAGATGCCATGACATTGTGTATGACATCCTGAAATAATCCTGCATAATTATGTTTTTAAACTCCAGCAGGTACATAATATCAGATGCCATGACATGGTGTATGACATTCTGAAACAATCCTGCATAATTATGTTTTCCATTTAAACTCCAGCAGTTACACAAATATCTTATGTTAAGACATCACATACAACATCTTGTGAACACTCTTTGTTTTACCAAAATTGCTGCCAATACTTAGAACCAACACTAAGTACTCCTAGGGAGTCCTTTTTTTATGTGTGTATATGTTTTTGGTATAAAAGATGTTTGATAAAATATATTTTTGGGGGATGAGAAAAGAATTCATTGATTATATTTTTGTGTTTGACAAGATCTTCGGTCTTATGCCTACGTACCAACATAAAAATGAGGGGTCAAAACCCCGTAGTTCATGGTAAAAATTTCAAAGAAGTTGATGAATTGATTTTAACAAAAATGTTTAAATAAAGGGCATAAAAAGTCTAAGATTTGAATTGAGTTTTTAGTTCTTTTGGTCTTTTGAAATTTAAGAGACTACCCTAAGCAAAAATTTAAATGTTAAGAGTTGAAAAGATCTGACCAATGGGATGCAATCCAACAGACAAGAATCTCATATATAAACGCATTTGCCTTTGGACTTTAATCAAGCGACAAGCAATAAGTAATGAGCAATATCCAGACATCAATGAAGATCAAGGCATCAAATAAAGATAGCCATATCCAAGCAATCATTCCAATAGCTAGCAATCTTTAGTGTCTTCTAATGTAGCAAATGAAATATTGCTTGATCAACTCAGAGCAAAACATCAGACATAGACCATAACAAAATAACAATTCAGCATAGAGACAAAGTAGTAGTTGAATTAAAGAGATCCAAAATCTTGCATCAGATGAAGTGTCAGATGTTGGCATTGGCCAAGTCCTATAGCACAGGGAATGTTGCCTAATCCTAAGCCCAAAAGTACAGATCAAGTCCCAACAGTCCAACAAATGTTTTTTAGAGTTTATTATTGTTATTAGGTGTTTTAAGGTCCTAAGACCACAAACAAAACAATGGCAAACACACAGTATATACAATCACAAGATATGACTCAAATGATCAAAGTGAAAAAAGACATGAAACATAAATAAGTTATATGAAATGTAAATGGCAGATGAATGGTAAATGACTTAAATTTAAATTGCATAAAGTAAATGACTTGAAAGTAGAAGAATGATGAATAAGAGTTAGTCAATGCTTAATTAAATGTTAGTGGTGAATTTTAATTGATTAAGTTATTCTTTGAAGAACACTCAACCATTCATTCACAAGTACAAATCCTTTAACCAAGACATCTTCCATGAGAAGGGATCCAACTTGGATAGTTCAACAAGTATGCCACTAGCTCTCATGAAAGGAAGAAAGGTTAAGTTTCCACACAATGCCATGAAGAATGGGAGACTTACAATCTCACTTACTAGAATGCTATGCTTGGAGAGAAAATTTAGCTCTATGTTAAGCAATCGTAATGGGACTTATGTAGAAGTCACAACTATCTGAGTCCAGACAATAAAATATAGGTGTTACTGCATGTTAAAGATTTTTTTTACAAAGAACCAAACTCCTAAAACATACCACACACTAAAAAAAAGATGGGGGGGGGGGGGGATCTATCTCAGTCAGACATGTATTGATTCATCTGACACATGGTCATTGATGAATCAATTAGCATCTAGACATTAGAGATTTCATTGGTCAAATGAGGGAATGGTGAAGAATAGGGATGAAGATGAAGAGGGAAGGGGAAATAGAAACCCAAGTTGATCATGAGAGGAATTTCATCTGATCAATACCATCCATTCATTTTGGGAGATGAAATGTACATTTCAAAATCCCCTAAATCCAATGGTTTTGATCAAACAAAAGTCAAATCAACCATGACCAAGACCCAAACAGAAAGTCAAACATCACAAGACCATAAAAATGGCTCAACATGATTTTTAAACATTTAATCAATTAAAAAACACATTAAAAATGAATTAAAATGCATTTTAATTTTGTCAAAACCTCAAATCCCTTCAAAACACCAAATAAATGGCCAAGGGATTTATCTTAGGTCAAACAAGGTCAAATGACCTTAGACAATTTTTTTACAATTTTTAGAATGTCAGAAGTATTTTTAAACAATTAAAAATATGTATAAAAACATTTAATTCATGAAAAATACCAAAACTAATCCAAAAAATAATTTTAATTCAGAATATGAAAGAGAAAAATATTTAAAGATTTTTGGTGAAAGTCCCATATTTTTGGATTAAAAATGAAATTTCTATGAGTTAAATAATATAAGTGGTTGAAATGGAAATTTAGAAAATACAAAACAAAACAAAACAAGGGTCATCAAATCTCCCTCATTAATTGAGGTGGCAGATCTGATGGCCAAGCGCGCACGTTCCATGGTGAACCTGAGTCAATGCATCACACGCGTGGTAATCAAAACTAAGGGTCAAGATTTAAACATTTCAAATGATTTTAAAGGACATGGTTTGAAAAGTAAGGGAATGGTTTTAAAGGAAAAATGCTCAAGAGCTCGAATCTGACCTCCATGTCATCAATTCCAAGTATATTGAAAGATACATGGATTTCAAATTTGAGGTTCATGATCTGAGTTGCTTCGATTTGACCTCAAAGAAACTCAATCTTGTTGCCTACATTGGTAGGACTTCAACCAACCAAAAATCAAAGAGAATAGTGAAGAATTAAGAGAGAATAGAAGGCTCAAAGTTTCTGAAAAATCACCTTCGGGTAGCTTGAATCTGGCTTGATCTTGCCTCCAATTGGCCTTGACTCGACTCTAGAAGTTTGAAGGAAGTGAAATGGATCAAAGAGAGGCCTGGATTCTTGGAGTTTCAATCTCAATACAGAAGGAGATCTGAAACTCGATTTCAAGTGAAATCATTAAGTTTATCCTTTAATGGAGGTTAGGGAGGAAATGGTTCAAAGCTTGGGCAAGCAGGGACCCTCATTTTGATCACAATGGTCATGTATATATAACCTAGCAAGTTGCTTTTCACACACTTTAAACTTTTGCCAATTTTAGAAGCTTTGGTGCACGGATGCATGGGCAATAATTTGGGCCTAATTCATGGTTTGATTACATTCCAATTCATCTACAATGGATCCTGCAGCATTGACATGTAAGCATGCAAAAGGAAATGGATAAATGAATTCAAATCTTGCCAAAACAAACCTATGAAAGGAACCTTGCGCAAGTCCCTCAAACATTATTCAAATGAAGTGATATTGGACTTTTTAGAAAGGTCACCTCAAGGGGAACAACTTTTATGTTGAACACTTTTCTGTTTAAAGCTTGGATCATGATGAATTTTGAGGTGGAAGTTTGAGAAATCAAACATAATTGAAATGATCACTTCTTCGACTTCTTCCGCTTCTTCCACCTTGAATAACTTTTTCTATGAACTTCAAATGGAAATGGTTCCTTCAACAAGGTTGTATCTCTTTCATACCTATTAAATTTGGTCACAAATTTGACCTTATTTGGATTTGGTATGAGGGAGTTATGCATTTTAGAAGTTGAGGAAAATTTCTTGTTCAATGATAATGGCCCAAAATGACCTATAGAGTTTCCTATTGGCACATGCCCTTGCAAGTTGAATTTGAAATTTATCAAATAATAAATTTGTAGATAAAATCTTTAAATTTATCATGAAACTTGGATGGACTTCATATCATAAAAATTGAGCAAGTTATGGTCCTTGGAAGTTGACCTCCTAACTAGGGCACATACAAAATGAACCATAATCGTTCACCATAAAAAATGACAATACAAGAAAACCTAGATCTTGATGTCAACATGAAAGTTGTTTGTAATGTAATAAAGAATAACTTTTCTCTTGGAATCATTTTAATATGACAAAAATTGTAGGAGATAGGGTCTAGGGAACCCCAATTTGACCAGTTGACTTTCTCTGGTCAACCTGTTTGAACCAACTTCCAAACTTGAAGTTATCTTGATACTTCGGACTCATTGAGGATCATATATGTATAATGTGATGTATGATGAAGTATAAATTGATATATTGGACCAATTGATGAAGAAACTTGTTGAGGAAGTCACACAAGATACCCAAATGAATTAGGGCTTCCAAGGCAAACAAGCTTCAATGTCTTGATGAATTCTTGATCAAATTGACAAATAAAGAACCTGGGGATCAATATATGATGCTTAGAACCAATGTGGACCATTCCTTGATTTATCTCCTTGTACTCAGGGTCTCAAAGTCTAGTTGTGAGCTTGATGAGGCATTGGTGGATGCACACGCTACCTAGAAAAGAAACAAAGCTATACATGGACATATATTTTGGTTAGTAAAACAAGAAAATAAAATATGATACAATCAAAATGTGCTTGGTGATCTCTCCCAATGCAAACCCAATGAATGAGGGGTAAAGAGGTTGTCAAGGTGTGATATCAAAGCCAACACAAATGATGAGATAGCATGAGGGATATTAGGGTCAAAATTGGGGTCTTACAGCTGCCCTTATTTAAGAACATTCTGAATGAGGATGTGAAGGTTAAAATCTTTGTATCAACTCAGTAGAATGGACTTAAATAACAACATCAAGAAACAAATTTTGGTCCCTAAGAGACCTCATGATGCATATGATATGAATGTTAAAATAATTTTTATGGGGAATATATTGCCATAAAGGAAAATAATTCAGAGAGACTGAAAGTCCAAAGGAGCATAACGCATTTCGTAAGGAAAACTCACTGAGGAGACAGATACTCTAGGGGATAAACTGCTATGCATAGGCCATGCTAAGACTTGAAAACTGCTGGAGACACGAGGGATTTTCCATGAAAAAAATCAATGGAAGGAATCGGCTTGGGGATAAGGTTATCTGCAGGGGATGGCGACCTCACTAGGGAAATGCGCGCTCAAACTCAACTGGGGAAGAACGAACTTCAACACAAGAGTGAAAGAGATGCACTATCTACTACCGGTTATTGGGTAAGAAGATAATACACTCTGAAAAAGGGGCATCCGTTACCGGTTAGGTTAAACATATCAAGGATGACTCGCTGAGGAAAAAGAGGCATATTCATTACCGGTTACTGGGTAAGAGTAACCTACTGGGGGGAAAAGATCAAATAGGGTTTACAACTACCTGCTACTGGGCAGAAGACCAAAGAGAGAGTATTTGTCAATGGTTAAAGTGAACATATCAAGGATAAACTCAAAGGAAGAATATCTGTCATCGGTTAAGATGAACATACCAAGGATAGACCACCTAGGGAAAGAGGAAGAATATTCGTTATCGGTTAAGGTTAACATATCAAGGATAAACTTCCAGGGAGAAATAAGAATTACAACTACCAGTTACTGGGTAGAAGACCAAAGATAGAGAATATTCGTCACCGGTTAGAGTGAACATATCAAGAATAGACTCAGAAGAGGAATGTAGGAATTACAACTACCGGTTACTGGGAAGAATACCACAAATAGATAAAATCAGTCACTAGTTAAAGTGAACATATCAAGGATAAACTCTCAGGGGAATAAAAATAGGGATTACGACTACCTTTTTATTGGGTAGAAAACCACAAACGAAGAATATCTGTCACCGACTAGGATGAACTTATTAAGGATAAACTTACCATGGAAACGTGAAAACGAATCTGCTGGGGAAAACAAAGGATGTAAATTAAATTTTACCGGGTATTGGGTAAAGGTAATGTACTCAACATCAAGAAGAATATCACCAGTTACTGGGTAATAGACTCTTATAGACCAAAAGATCTATCTAGGCAAGAACTAGAAAGAAACTGTCAAACAAAGACTCAACCCAATAAGGATATAACTCAACGGAAGTGGTTCCATCCAAATAATAAACTAGGGAGGAAACTAAAATAATCATCATCCACGAGGAAATTACTCAGTGGGGAATGAGAAAGGATAAACTCTTTCTGCTTAAGGGGATGACACTCTACAACTGAAGGAGGACAGACACACCAAATCTGCATGGGGAAATAATATCAGCAAGGCAGGGGATTAGAGGAAAAATTAAATGTGATAAAAATGCATAATGAAATATCTAATGTTGTGTTATATATGCATGAATATGTATGTTTGTGATTATGATTATGCTGGAAAAACAACACAAAGGATACAAATGATGAAGATTTGAATCATCAGTACAAAACACTCGGCTAATCTCAACAAGATGGAAATACCAAATGGAGAATCTGCTAGGCATGAAAATAAATCATATAGATTTCGATAAATCAACTCTGGCTGGGGAGAACATGCTTCCAATCAATCATGGAAAACTCCCCGGGATGAGAGAGCACTGCTGAAGGATAATCAACCAAACCTGTCGAGGATAGAGAAGGATCTACTGAGGATCCAAATAAGTCAACACTACAGGGAATTTTAAGTCATTACCATGTTAAATTGGAGACAACCTTGCAAAAGACAAAATTAAATACTTCTCAGAACCAAACACTGTCGGGAATGAAGGATCTTCCATCTGAAGACAAACTCTGTCAGGGAATACAAGAGATAAAACTTTGAATTGGGAATCGAGAAAACTACCGAGGATGCTGTGACTTGTTGGAATAAACCAAAGTTCATCACACTCCTTAATAATCATAAAATTCTTCTTGGAAATTGGGAAATAAACCAATTCCAAGGCAAAGATAACCGGATCTGACTCACACATGGGAGAAACTTTGACGGTTATGCAACACAAACAAATGCAAATGGGGATTTGGAGACCCAATAAATGTTCCTGGATATACAGGGTCCAATCATCAATTCACAAACTGGGGGATTCAGAACATGAACACCTCAGTTGGGAAGATGAATTTGCAAAGGGGACAAATCATCAACTATATCAGGGATAATAGGTTGCTCAGGGAGAAACTTCTTAACCAAGCTGGAAACGAACAACGAAATGTTGGGGAGGAAAAAGTTACCAAACCAACTGCTTGGGGAAGACCAACAATGCTTCACACTTCAAGATTTACCTGTTCTTAGATTGCTATTGACATTCCTTGCTGAAATCGATTATTCTTAAAGTGAATGTTTTTATTATTTTAAGAAAAGTAATTATTCATTGATTTATTTCAAAATTATCATCATAAAATTCAATTTTAAAACAAAAACAAATAAGAATAGAAATAATTGGATAAAAGATCAACTTTTTATTTAATGGAATGGTAGTCCGCAAATGGCAGGACTCCGTGGATCTTTACAATGTTTGAGAAATGGTAATTTACATGGAAAAAGGGCTACATTGAACACAATGATCATTACTCTCCCTACTAACTTTGAAATATGATGTGCTCTTGTCTTTGGTTGAGAATGACGAATCAGAACCAAACGACTATTCAAAATTGCCTCAAAGGTCAGGACCAACCGAATGTAGTTACTTGTCATAATCCTTAATTTTTACCTAAATTATCCCATGGTGCTCAATCTACTAGGATGAATTTCAGTTTTATGTCTCTAATTTTTGCCTGAATCGCCCTTTCGGGTTTTCAATACACCGAGACACTCATTTTTGCCTAAGCCTCCCTTTCAGGGTTTCAACTTAGGGAGATGTTCTTTTATTTATTTAGGCAAAGTATTTCTTGACTACATCGGCATTCACAAGACGAGTGAACTCTTCACCATCCATAGTTGTAAGAATCAGTGCACCGCCTAAAAAGGCTCTCTTAACAACATATGGGCCTTCATAATTAGGAGTCCATTTTCCCCTAGCATCAGGTTTGAAAGATATAATCTTCTTGAGCATGAGGTCACCTTCCCTGAATACACGAGACTTGACCTTCTTATCAAATTCTTTCTTTATTCTTTGCTGATATAAATGACCATGACACATGGAAATTAATATCTTCTCTTCAATCAAATTCAATTGATCATATTGGTATGACACCAATCAACTTTTGTCAACTTGGCTTCCATAAAAACACATAATGATGGGATCTCAACCTCTACGAGGAGCACAACTTCAATTCCATATACAAGAGAGAAATGGGTTGCCCCTGTTGAAGTGTGGATGGATAAATGGTACCCATGTAAAGCAAATCGGAGCATCTCATGCCAATCATTGTACATCACAACCATCTTCTGAATGATCTTCTTGATGTTCTTATTTGCAGCTTCAACAACCCCATTCATCTTGGGTTTGTAGGGAGAAGAATTATGATATGGAATCTTGAAGTCTTTGCAAAGAGCTTCCACCATATTATTGTTCAAATTTGATCTATTATCAGTAATGATATTTCTTGGCCCATCATAAGGGCATATGATTTGATTCTTGATAAACCAGACCACCACCTGCTTGGTTATATTCACATACGATGTCCGTTTGATGCTTTGGGCTCAATCATATTAATTCCCCACATGGAGAAGGGCCATGGAGACGAAATGACATTTAACAGTGTCGGAGGAACATAAATCTTATCCGTATAAATTTGACACTTGTGGAACTTCTTCACAAACTTGCGACAGTCAGATTCCATTATCAGCCAATAGTAACCTGCTCTAAACATCTTCTTTGCCATAACATGTCCATTAGAATGAGTACTAAAGGAACCTTCATGGAATTTAGTCATCAATAGGTTTGCTTCGTGTCTATCCACGCATCTGAGCAAAACCATATCGAAGTTTCTCTTATAAAGCACATCATAATTCTGGTAGAAGTTGCCACCTAATCTTCTTAAAGTCTTCTTATCTTTCAAAGATGTCCGAGACGGGTAAATCTGACTTTGGAGGAAAATTTTGATATCATAATACCATGGATTTTCATCTTTGATTTCTTCAACAACAAATACATGAGCTGGCCTATCAAGATGCATCATAGTCAAATTAGGAACTTCATTCCAAAATTTCACTACAATCATGGAAGCCAATGTTGCAAGATCATTTGCCATCCGGTTTTCATCTCGAGGGATATGATGAAACTCAAACTTTGTAAAGAAAGTTGATATCCTCCTCACATAATCTCTATATGGTATCAAACCGGGTTGATTCGTCTCCCATTCACCTTTGATTTGATTTACAACCAAAGCTGAATCTCCATAGACGTCAAGATATTTTATTATGAGATTGATGGCTTCTTCAAGCTCCATAATGCAAGCTTCATATTCATCCATATTTTTTGTACACTTGAAGGTCAATCTAGTTGTAAACGGAAAATGCGTGCCTTGAGGAGTAATAATCATTTCCCCAATGCTATTACCATATGAATTAATAACTCCATAAAATACCATTCCCCAACGGGAATCAGGTTCTGGACCTTCTTCAAGCAATGGTTCATCACAATCTTTCATCTTCAAGTACAAAATCTCTTCATCACGAAAATCATACTACACTGACTAATAATCTTCAATAGGTTGGTGAGCCAAGTGGTCAACTAAGACACTACCTTTAACAACTTTCTAAGATCGGTATTCAATATCATACTCAGATAACTGTTAGACGGTGTGGCTAGTGATCGAGAGGGGGGGTGAATAGATCACCTCTTTAAAAAGTTAACGGATTTAACGTTTTATCAGAGTTTTCAAAAATGGCGGAAAAATCGGTCCCGAATCGACTTCCGTCTATTCTGAACCGCTACTAGAAAGCCGGACACACAAGTGTAATTGCTGGATTTTAATGAGAATGACAGAAACAATTCACACCAGAATTCTAACAAATTGAATGCGTTTATCCTTAAATTCTATTTCCAATGAATTTAAATCTAGCTAACCGTTTTATCAAACAGTTGGTGTGTGTGTGATCGTCAATGAACAGCAATGGAGTTTGATTAAAGTTTTCTTGCCACTGCTGTCTTGAAAAAGAAGCAATCACCACACACTAACTGATATTGCGAAAACAGTTTGAAAAACGTAAAGAGGAGTAAGGTAAGAATACGATACGCAGAGATTTGGTAAGGAAGTTCCCCACGTCGTCCTCGCGTGTGGGTACGTCTCCCTCTCAATTTCAAATGAAATTGAGAACTTTGATTATCAATTATTGCCGAATCCGTTGATACAAGGTTTTGATACAAAGACAGAATTCTAAACTCTAAGAACCTCTTCTTGTATAACCTTCACTTGATCTGAGCTCGATCAAGATTTTCCTGCACAAAGTTGCAAACAATTCACCGGTTCCACGACCTGCTTGCGAAATCCCCCGATCTCCAAACGCAACGCTGCGACTGAATGTGTTCTGCAAATGTGACTCCCAAACCCTCAAGAACACACCAGTTCTTGAAGGACAAACCAGTAGGTTTTTCCTAGAAACCCCCTTCAATCTTCGACTCAGCTAGATCCTCGATCGTTCCACTGCAAACCACAGCTAGATCCTTGATCGTACCACTGAACGTTATCTCAATGCTTCTTTAATCCAAAGAACAAGAATTGTTATGTGTAAATGTTCTTGAAGAAAAGTGATTGAGAAGATGAAGAAGATGAAGTCTCTTTCAGGTTTCTATGTGCTCACAAACAATTGCTCCAACACTGCTTTTGATCTGTGTTCAATTGTTTTTCCCTCAATACTAGTTTTCAATGCTTCTAAATCAATTTCAGCTTTGTTTACTTTTCCTTCCAAAAAAGAGAAGATATGTTTGTCGGAAGCTAGTCGTTTAAAAGCATCTACAGCTTCGTTATGCAGTTTTTCAAAAGCTATTTTTAGTCCGAAAAAGACATAGAGGAGAAATTATGGTAATAGGCTTGTTTTACCTTTTTGTCATTGTTTTTCTTCTTGTGGTAGGACAGATTTTTGGTGTGAGCCGTAAGGCACAGATTTGCGGATTCATCACTATCACTTGAACTTTGTGTGCTTGATGAATCACTATCACTTTCCCATGCAATGTAAGCTCTTCTTTGTTTGCTGTGCCCTTTTGGTGGAGCTTTTCCTTGATCCTTATACTTCATAGGACAATCTGTTTTATAATGTCCAGATTTACCACAATTAAAACAAGATCCTCTTCCTCTACTCTTCTTATTCTCTTCCTGTTTTGAATCTGTAGATTGTCTTCGACACTTCATGAGATTTTTGTCGGAATGCTTAACTCCGTTCTTTCGAATGAATCTATTATATCTCCTTACAAAATGTCTCATTTCCTCATCATCCGAATCTTTGTCACTACTTGAATCATTGTCGCTTTTCTCTTTTCGTGAGAACTTAGAGCTAGAGGCCACAAGAGCTATTGGCTTCTTCTCTCCCTCTTTGTCTCTTTTCTTCTCCTTTTCCTTCTTACTTTTGTTCTCATATTTTTCAAGACTTTCCAATGCTTGCTGATGTTCTTCCAGCTTTCCAAACAGAGTTGTAATCGTAAGTGTCGTTAGATCGTTGGCTTCCTTGATAGCTGTTACTTTAGGTAGCCATTCCCTGCTAAGACACGTCAGAATTTTATTAGTAGCAATTTCATTGGAAACAGGTTTTCCAAGTGCATTCAACCTATTAGTGAGATGAGTGAATCTCTTTTGCATGTCGGAGATAGATTCTCCTTGTTTCATGCGAAAGAGCTCAAACTCTTGATTAAGTGTGTTAATGCGGGACTGTTTTACTTCAGTCGTACCCTCATGGGCAACTTCTAAAGCGTCCCACATTTCTTTAGCTGTCGTGCAATGGGATACTCGATAATACTCATCAACACCAAGTGCTGAAATTAGTATATTTCGAGCTTTCCAATCACACGACCACTTTTTCTCATCTTTCTCATTCCAATCAGATTCTGGTTTAGGTACTATGGCGCCAGCCGCATTTGTCATAGTAATTTGAAACGGACCATTTTCAATGGCAGCCCATACTAACCTATTCACAGAATTTATATGAACTCGCATGCAGTCTTTCCAGTAGCCATAATTTTCACCGTTGAAAATAGGCGCTCTATTATACGCCCCCTTTGGTTCAGAATCCATACTGTTACAGGAAGCCACAGAGCACCAGCGAACCGGCGCTCTGATACCACTTGTTAGACGGTGTGGCTAATGATCGAGAGGGGGGGTGAATAGATCACCTCTTTAAAAAGTTAACGGATTTAACGTTTTATCAGAGTTTTCAAAAATGGCGAAAAAATCGGTCCCGAATCGACTTCCGTCTATTCTGAACCGCTACTAGAAAGCCGGACACACAAGTGTAATTGCTGGATTTTAATGAGAATGACAGAAACAATTCACACCAGAATTCTAATAAATTGAATGCGTTTATCCTTAAATTCTATTTCCAATGAATTTAAATCTAACTAACCGTTTTATCAAACAGTTGGTGTGTGTGTGATCGTCAATGAACAGCAATGGAGTTTGATTAAAGTTTTCTTGCCACTGCTGTCTTGAAAAAGAAGCAATCACCACACACTAACTGATATTGCGAAAACAGTTTGAAAAACGTAAAGAGGAGTAAGGTAAGAATACGATACGCAGAGATTTGGTAAGGAAGTTCCCCACGTCGTCCTCGCGTGTGGGTACGTCTCCCTCTCAATTTCAAATGAAATTGAGAACTTTGATTATCAATTATTGCCGAATCCGTTGATATAAGGTTTTGATACAAAGACAGAATTCTAAACTCTAAGAACCTCTTCTTGTATAACCTTCACTTGATCTGAGCTCGATCAAGATTTTCCTGCACAAAGTTGCAAACAATTCACCGGTTCCACGACCTGCTTGCGAAATCCCCCGATCTCCAAACGCAACGCTGCGGCTGAATGTGTTCTGCAAATGTGACTCCCAAACCCTCAAGAACACACCAGTTCTTGAAGGACAAACCAGTAGGTTTTTCCTAGAAACCCCCTTCAATCTTCGACTCAGCTAGATCCTCGATCGTTCCACTGCAAACCACAGCTAGATCCTTGATCGTACCACTGAACGTTATCTCAATGCTTCTTTAATCCAAAGAACAAGAATTGTTATGTGTAAATGTTCTTGAAGAAAAGTGATTGAGAAGATGAAGAAGATGAAGTCTCTTTCAGGTTTCTATGTGCTCACAAACAATTGCTCCAACACTGCTTTTGATCTGTGTTCAATTGTTTTTCCCTCAATGAATTCGTTGCCTTACATCTGCTGTTGAAACCTGTTCTTATATTCTGCAAAAACAGTTGCTGTTATGACTTAAAACAACTTTGTGTATTGATGCATAGGAGTGTGTATCGATACATACTGTAAGTTGTGTGAATATTTGGTGAAATCAATTACTCATGTATCGATGCATAAATCGTGTGTATCGATGCATGTGATTTTTACACTGATATGTATCGATGCTTAATGCTCATGTATTGATGCACAGGCAGTCTCAAGTAGTCCTGTATCGATGCAGGAATCGTGTGTATCGATACATAGAGTTTTTGGCCTTCCATGTATTGATGCATGGCTCGTATGCATCGATGCATACTGAACAGAAATTGTTTTGTGATTAATCACAGGCTACATGTATCGATGCAAAGGATCATGTATTGATACATACTGATATAAAATGCATTTTAATTGTTATTTTAAGGGAATTTTCAATGTAGATTTATATGTATGGTTATGCAACAATAGAGTGGGATGAAGGACAAAGTAAGAACACAAATATATCATGTAATGCAGTGCACAACTAATTTGGATGATGATCACACAATTTGCTATCATTAAAAGTTAATTCAAGGTAAAGAATTCTCTCACAATAACAACATCTGCCAACGGGCGATCCTCCAGTTAAAGCAGGATTCTCAAAAATGTACTTGATTGGATCCATTTTGGATATCAAACAAGTAGTATGATTCAACATATACTGACACAGACGCTCAGCAACCCAAGCCAATGCGCATCATGTTTTCTCAAGCATATAATACCGAGTCTCACAGACGGTGAATTTTTTACTGAGGTAGTAAATTGCCTATTCTTTCTTTCTAGATTCATTTTGCTAACCAAGAACACAACCCATACTTTCATCAAGCATAGTCAAATACATCATTAATGGTCTTCCTTCAACAGGAAGAGACAGAATCAAAGGCTCAAGCAGATACTCTTTGCTACTATCAAAATCTTTTTGGCAATCTTTGGTCCAGTCATAAGACTGATCTTTCCAAAGAAGCTTGAATATACGCGCACATGTAACAATCATATGCGATATAAATCTTGAGATATAATTCAAGCGACCGAGAAAACCTCTGACTTGCTTTTCAGTTCTGGGCGTAGGCATCTCTTGTATTGCTTTGATCTTGACAGGATCAACTTCAATAGCCTTCTCATTGACAATAAAACCCAACAACTTACCAGAATGAACACCAAAAGTACACTTATTAGGATTCAAGCGGAGTTTATACTTCCTCAAATGTTGGAATAACTTTAACAAATGTTCAACATGCTCTTCTTCATCACTTGATTTAGCAATCATATCATCAACATAAACTTCAATCTCTTTAAGCATCATATCATGAAAAAGAGTGGTCATGGATCTTTCGCATGTTGCACCAGCATTCTTCAAACCAAAAGGCATCACTCTATAGCAGAATGTTCCCTAAGGTGTGACGAATGTGGTCTTCTCCATATCTTTAGGTGCTATTTTGATTTGATTATAATCGGAAAATCCATCCATAAACAAAAAGACTTTGAATTTAGTTGTATTTTCTTCTAACATATCAATGTGTGGTAAAGGAAAATCATCTTTTAGACTACCTTTTTTCAAATCTCTATAATCAACGCACATACGGACTTTTCCATCTTTTTTTGGAACAGGCACAATATCGGCCATTTATTGCGGATACTTGGAGGTAACAAGGAAACCAGCATCAATCTGCTTCTGCACTTCCTCCTTGATTTTTACAACCATATCAGGATGTGTTCTTCTCAACTTCTGCTTGACTGACGGGCATTCTAGCTTCAACGACAATTTATGCTCCACAATCTTAGAATCCAAACCAGGCATATGATGATAGGACCAGGCAAACACATCAGAATATTCTCAGAGAAGATCAATCAACCCCTTATTAGCTTCTGGCCCTAGTTGAGAACCAATCTTGACTTGCTTCACAATATCCTCGGAACCCAAGTTGACTAGTTCAATCTTCTCTTCAAATGGTGAATGGATTTTTCCTTGTGCTCAAGCAAACAGGATAACTCATAAAGTAGGAACATCAACAATAACCAAATTGTTGCATGCTTGGCCACGTGTCACAAAGTTGTCATAAGCCTCATCTTCATCACCACTGTCTTCAATAATTGCAGCTGAGTGTTGACCATTGTCCTGAATGAACCCTCCACTACGGAAAATTGGTTGCATAACCTTGACATTGGCGTTGAATGGCCCTGGTTGAAATCCCAGTCCTGCTCTATTCTAAAGGTAGAGAAAAACAAGAAAGGGGGGTTTGAATTGTTTTGGCAAAATAAAACTTTTTGACAGATAGGACACACAGAGAATAAAGACATATAGACATAGAATTTTATACTGGTTCGCTTGAAATTCAAAGCTACTCCAGTCCACCCGGCCAAGGTGATTTCGCCTTCAGAAAGGACTTAATCCACTAATCTTGAAAGATTACACAAACAACTATCTAAGAGAATAATCCCTTAGCCCTCTCAAGTATTCATACTGCATAGAGTCACTTGAGGAAGTATCTTAACAAAAAGATGAGTGTAATGCAACGTGCTTCTAACAAAAAGCAAATATTATAGAGTTATAAGAACAACAGTTTTTCACGTAAGAGCAGCAACTCGTGAAAATGTAAGGGAGGATGAATAAGAGTTGTTGTATTCTTGTGTGTCTCAGGTGTGTTCCCTTGTGAAGTATTCAGTCCTTTATATAGGCGTTGAGAAAAACCGTTGGAGTGATGACAGGATCTTGGTCATTGAAGACTGTTTATTGTCATTACTCTCCTTATTTCTTTCTAAAATAGCTTTGTGCGTGTCATAATTTCCTTCTAGAAATAGTTTCTTTCCAAAATTATATTTCTTCATGGTTACGCGTTCTGAACTGGTGAATTTGTATCAGAGTCTTTTTAGTCAGAGTTTAACTTCATAGGTTGCTTTTATCTGACCACATCAGAGTTTCTCTATACTCTTGACTTCTTCAGATTCGGGGTCTGGGTTCAGTGTTCTTTACCAGAGTTGCTGTCTTCTTTCTATTTTACTGGTACCTGTGTTGATCAAAGTTAGAACCTTCTGGATGCGTTTTCTCTGAGCAACATCTGATTGTTGAATTTTGTATCTGATGTTTTTATCTATTTGATTGTTTGATCAGAGTCCTGCACACTTAAGAAAAAATTTCGTTAGAGCATCATTTTTGTTTCATCCTTTGTTATCATCAAAATCTTAGAGATACATTATAGAACCAACTTTGTTCTTACAATCTCCCCCTTTTTGATGACGATAAAACAATACAGAGTAGAGGTGAAATAAAAAAAGACAATTTTTATATTAGATAAGGAAGGGGACTCTCCCTAAGTTAGATTCTTAGATAGATCAGAAGTTCTTATCGAACCTTCCTTGGTTTAGTGCTTTAGCTACTTTCCTGCATATCTTTAGTCATTGATTTAGTAATAATTTTTAATAATGTTTACAGTGATTTGGGAAGATTTAGTTATGTTTCCATCAGAGATGTTTTAGTTCTCCCCCTTTTTGTCAGAATAAAAAAGACAGCAAAACAAAAGGTTAATATTGATTAAAAAGAGCAATTACAGATAAGCAGCACATAAGGCAGATATCAGAAAGCAAAAGAAACATCAAAATATAGAAAGAAACAAACAATTAGCGAAGGTGCCTAAGGGTTTGGGGGAGGAGGCATCCTTTGGAGCAGCTGAGACAACATGTTCTGAATGTTGTTGTTGACAGAATCCTGTTGATCCAGCCTAGCCCGAACTACTTGTTGTTCTTTCTACAGTTCCTCCAGAGTCTTCAAGACCAGAGGGACAAACCCAGAGTTAGAGTGCTCCCCCTGAGTCAGTGCATCAGCTTTGGCCTTGGCAGCTTCTTCTGCAGCAATACGAGTCGCTTCTTCAGCTTCAGCTTTAGCTTTTACCTCTGCCTCAACAGCAGCCGCAACAGCAACAGCATCAGCAATAACCTTCTATTCACCTTCTCTGATCCGCTGTTCTTCTTCTTGGCGTGCTTTGTAACACCCCAATTCTACCCGTCAGCAGGTCGGTCCATCCGACCACGTTGTTGAGTCTTTTGTTGTTTAACGACCTTGTGTTGTTAATGTGTTGCTAATCCTTGTTTGTGTTGTGAGAAGAAGTGTAAGATGGCCGGAAGAAACGTTGGGAGGAATGATGAGGCTCTTACTGCAGCTATGCAGGCAATGGCTCATGCGTTCCAGAACCCACCCAATACTGACGAGAACGTGGGGTCTCGTAGTCTGGCGACGTTTCAGAGGGAGAACCCGCCTACTTTTCTGGGTAGGTATGATCCTGAAGGAGCCTTGGCTTGGTTGAAGGAGATTGAAAGAATCTTCAGAGTGATGGATTGCACTCTTGTGCAAAAGATCCGTTATGGAACTCATAAGCCGTCAGGTGAAGCCAATGATTGGTGGGTGGACACTCGTCTAAGGTTGGAAACTGCGGGCGAGGAGATTACTTGGGAAGGGTTTCATAGAGAATTTCTGAGGAAGTATTATCCAGAAGATGTGCCAGGAAAGAAAGAGATTGAATTCCTCGAGTTGAAGCAAGGGAACTTGTCAGTCACGGAGTATGCTGCTAAGTTCACTGAATTAGCTAAGTTCTATCCTCACTATGATGGAGCCAATGCCGAATTCTCTAAGTGCATCAAGTTTGAAAATGGATTGCGTCCGGAAATTAAGAAAGCTGTGGGATATCAAAAGATTCGCGTCTTTGCGGATCTGATTGATAGTTGTAGAATCTTTGAAGAGTACAACAATGCACACTATAAGATCTTGTCTGAGAAGAGAGGAAGGGGCCAACACAGCCGTGGTAAGCTATATGAAACTCCGGTTGGAAAAGGGAAACAGAAAGTGATTTCGGGTTGAAGAACAAGTGGGGGAGATGCTCCTACTAATGTTATCTGTTTCAAGTGTGGAAAGTCGGGTCACAAGAGTAATGTGTGTAGGCTTGGTGAAACGAGATGTTTCTGTTGTGGTATGCCAGGACATGCGGCTCGTGATTGTAAGTAGAAGGATGTTGTTTGCTTTAACTGTGAGGTTTTCTTCTGCCGAAGAAGAGGGAAGAACAGAATTGTTATCCAAGAAACAATTGAAGGAGTTCATAGAAGAAGACGCGTTGGTGTTCTTGTTGATGGCAAGCTTGTCTGTGGAGAGTCAGGCTGTAATTGCGGACTTGCCGGTGGTGTGCAATTTCCCTGAAGTTTTTCCCGATGAAATTCCTAGTGCACCGCCAGAAAGAGAAGTTGAGTTCACTATTGACCTTGTACCTGGTACTAGACCCATCTCTATAGCGCCGTATAGGATGTCAACATCAGAGTTGGCTGAACTGAAGAGTCAGCTAGAGGATTTGCTTGAAAGGAAGTTTGTGAGACCTAGTGTATCACCTTGGGGAGCTCCAGTTTTGCTGGTGAAAAAAAAAAGACGGAAGCATGCGACTTTGTATTGATTATAGACAATTGAATAAGGTGACGATTAAGAATAGGTATCCACTCCCAAGGATCGATGACTTGATGGATCGTTTAGTGGGTGCTCGTATTTTCAATAAGATTGATCTAAGGTCGGGCTACCATCAAATTAAGGTGAAAGATGAGGACATTCAGAAAACTGCTTTCAGGACTTGTTATGGACACTAGGAGTACACGGTGATGCCTTTCGGCGTTACTAATGCGCCGGGAGTATTCATGGAGTACATGAATCGCATTTCCATCCTTATTTGGATCAATTTGTGGTGGTGTTCATAGACGACATTTTGGTTTATTCTAAGTCGGAGGAAGAGCATGTGGAACATTTGCGTATTGTTTTGCAAGTGTTGAAAGAGAAGAGATGTATGCTAAGTTGTCTAAGTGTGAGTTTTGGTTGAGAGAAGTTAGCTTTCTTGGTCATGTTGTTTCCGGCGACGGAATTGCGGTTGATCCATCGAAGATTGATGCGGTGTTGCAATGGGAAGCTCCTACGTCAGTTACCGAGATAAGAAGTTTCCTAGGCTTGGCAGGTTACTATAGGAGGTTTATAGAAGGCTTTTCTAAGTTGGCACTTCCTTTGACTAAGTTAACTTGTAAGGGTTCTGCTTTTGTGTGGGATGTCCGATGCGAAGAAGGTTTCCTTGAGTTGAAGAAAAGGTTGACAACGGCTCCGATTTTGATTTTGCCAAATCCCGAGGAACCGTTTGTGGTTTATTGCGATGCTTCGAAGATGGGATTAGGAGGTGTGCTTATGCAGAATGGTAAGGTGGTTGCTTATGCTTCTAGACAATTGAGGATTCATGAGAAGAACTACCCTAGGCATGATTTGGAGCTTGCGGCGGTTGTGTTTGTTTTGAAAATTTGGAGACATTACCTTTATGGATCTAGATTTGAAGTCTTTAGTGACCATAAAAGCTTGAAGTATTTGTTTGATCAAAAAGAGTTGAACACGAGACAAAGGAGATGGCTGGAATTGCTAAAGGATTATGACTTTGGGTTGAACTACCATTCGGGAAAAGCAAATATGGTGGCCGATGCTCTAAGTAGGAAGACTTTGCATATGCCGACCTTGATGATGAAAGAGTTGGACTTGATTGAGAAATTCCGAGATATGAGCTTAGTGATCGAGGTGACACCAAGAAGTGTGATTTTGGGTATGTTAAAGATTAATAATGATTTTCTTGATAGCATTAGAGAGGCTCAGAAGTTGGATATGAAACTTGTTGATGTGATCATTGGACTCGGACAATCTGAGAATGAGGATTTCAAATTGGATGCACAAGGTGTGTTGAGGTTTCGTGATAGGATTTGTGTTCCCGATGATGTGGATTTAAAAAGGATGATCTTGGAAGAAAGCTATAGGAGTAATTTGAGTATTCATCCCGGAGCGACTAAGATGTACCAAGATTTGAAAAGATTATTTTGGTGGTCGGGAATGAAGCGTGAAGTAGCTCAGTTCGTGTACGCGTGCTTGACTTGCCAAAAATCAAAGGTGGAGCATCAGAAACCTGCGGGGTTGATGCAACCGTTAGAAACTCCTGAGTGGAAGTGTGATAGCATTTCCATGGACTTTGTGACGGGTTTATCGAATACATCTAGAGGATGTGATGCTATTTAGGTGATTGTTGATAGGCTTACGAAGTCGGCTCACTTTATTCCTATTAACATAAGTTATCCGGTGTCGAAGTTGGCGGAGATTTATACCAATGTTATTGTGAAGCTGCACGGTGTTCCTCTTTGTATTGTTTCGGATAGAGATCCGAGGTTCACTTCAGAATTTTGGAAGAGTTTGCAAGAAGCCTTAGGTTCCAAGTTGAGGTTGAGTTCGGCGTATCATCCTCAGACGGATGGTCAAACGGAGAGGACTATCCAATCCTTGAAGATTTGTTAAGGGCGTGTATTCTTGAACAAGGAGGTTCATGGGATACTCACCTTCCGTTAGTGGAGTTTACTTACAACAATAGTTACCATTTAAGTATTGGAATGGCGCCTTTTGAAGCTTTGTATGGGCGGAGGTGTAGGACTCCGTTGTGTTGGCATGAATTTGGTGAAAGTGTGGTACTTGGACCCGAGATTGTTCGAGAAACTACAAAGACGGTTAAGATGATTCGGGATAAGATGAAGATTTCTCAAAGTAGGCAAAAGAATTATCATGATAAGAGGAGAAAGGATTTGGAATTTCAAGAGGGTGATCATGTGTTTCTAAGAGTCACACCTACGACCGGTGTTGGACGACCATTGAAAGCTAAGAAGTTGACTCCTCGTTTCATTGGACCGTATCAAATTACAAGTAGAGTGGGAAAAGTTGCTTATAGAGTGGCGTTACCGCCAAACCTCTCGAATTTGCATGACGTGTTCCATGTGTCTCAACTTAGGAAGTATATTCCGGATCCGTATCATGTGGTTCAAATGGATGATATTCAAGTGCGCGATAACCTTACGGTTGAGACGATGCCTTTGAGGATCGAAGGTCGTGAGACGAAGTCCCTATGGGGAAAGGAAATTGATTTGGTGAAGGTTGTTTGGATTGGTGCAGTCGAAGAAAGCACGACATGGGAATTGGAGAACAGGATGCGCGACTCCTACCCCGAGTTATTCGAATGAGGTAATTTTCGAGGACGAAAATATTTAAGTGGGGGAGAGTTGTAACGCCCCAATTTTTATTAAGTGTTATTATTATTATTTTTATAATGTTTGATTTATAATTATTTCGGTAAAATATTTTATTGTGTGTTAATTTATTATTAGAGTTTAATTATGAGAATTGTGGTATAATAGCTATTGGGCCTAGTGGTGTATATAGTAATTAAGGGAGGTGTAACAATTAAGCCCATTAGTTAGTTTTTATTTAATTAAAACAAAGAATAGAAATAGAATAGAAATAGAAAGAAGAGAAATAGAAAGAAGAGAAATAGAAAGAAGTAGAGAGAAGGAGGAGAAAAGAGAAGAAAAGAGAGAAAAGTTAGGGTTTGGAGGAGGAAGAGGAAATTGGAGAAGAAGGGCATCATCTTGATCAACCCAAGCTTGCTAGAACACTATAGAGTAACTCAATCATCATCTCTAACGTAAGGGTGTGAGTTATTATTTCCTATAATTATGAAAATGATGGGTTTTATGTGGGTAATGGTTGTTAGATGATATTGTTGGGTTTTGATGTTGTGATTGGATTCCTTGCTTTGAAAATGTTGTTTGTGTTCTTGATGTAGTGTTGATTGTTTGTGATTATTAAACATGTATCAATTCTTTGCAAAATGTTAGGGTTAGGTTTAGAAGAATGATAAATAACATTGTGTGTTGTGTTGTTGTTGATGGTTTGGGGTTGATGTATGTTGTGAAAAATATGCTATTGTGTTGATGAATTAAAGTATGAGTAATTTCACAAATTGTGAATTTAGGAAGTGTTGGAAATTAATTGAATGATGTTTAGAATGATGAAATAAAAGTTAAATTGTGGATTAGAATGGCTTTGTCATACTGAAAATATTGTAGTTCGTTGAAGTCTGAGAATGTGACTTTTTACGGAATCGAAATCGGAGGTCCGGAAGGTATTTAACGGTCAAAAACGCATTTTCTATGTTTCCTGCTAAATTCGCGGCGCTAGCTGAGTTGAAAACAATTTTTTTTTTGTAAACTTCAAACAGTCATAACTTTTGAACCGTAACTCCGTTTTGGTCCCCGTTCGAAGCGTTACGAAGATTATGAAATTTTCTACATGTTGTTGATGTTTATAGGCCATTATAAGGGCTTATTTTAATAAGTGATTATTTTGGAAAAGTGATTAATAATTGATATAGTAGGAAGCCTATTTGATTAATGAGGAATACCACTTAACTATAGTGTGTAGGTGTGTGATGTAAATAAACATAGCATGAGGTTGAATTACCTAAGAGATTGTATGATGAAACAATTGATTGTGATGAATATTCTCATTTGTTTTATATATAAACATATGTATGAATGTTGGTGAATATGATGTTGTGTGAATACTTTTATGTATGTAAATGGCGACGTGGCCTAAATGGCAATAGCGACGTGGGCTTCGGCCATTGTGATGAGTTATGTTGATGCGATGATGATTTTGGTGGATGTGTATCATTTATCATGGAGTCACATACATTTGCATAAGCGACGTGGCCTTTTGGCAATAGCGACGTGGCCTTTTGGCAAAAGCGAAGTGGGCATAAAGCCTTGGCCTTGATAGCAAAGCGACGAGTCGGTACCGCATAGCATTTGCATAGTTGAGTCACATATGTTGGTTATGTTTATTTCCGTATTTTGTGATAATTGTTGTTATGTGACGGTTTATGAAGTGCGGTGATATTTTGCGATGATGCGATGAATCGTAATGTTTTATGATGGATTGATGAAATGTTAATGTGATGAGATGCTATGATGTAACATTGATGTTGTGGATGATTATTGACTTTGTTTATGATTAAATACATAAGCATTCAAGTGAAGGATTGTGCGATGTGGTAACAATATTTCTAACTTTCCGAATTTACTTATATATTGCTTATCATTATCTTGATTATATGATTTGAGTATCTCACTGTTGTTGGCTGTTACCTTTATATTGGTAACGTGCAGGTGCTCCGCGTTGAGAGGAGGATAGTGGTAGCACACTTTTGGCGTCATTTCTCTGATTAGGATTGTAACACTCAGAGGTTAATGAACGCTTTTCATGATTTTTATAGTAACAATGCCCTTTTGTATATCATTGTATATGATAGTTGTGATGGGCATTTGTTTGCTTGTTTTCTTTGAATGATTTCCGTTGCGATTTTTTTGTGTATTGCTGCTATATGGACTAGGTGAATCCATATACAATGTTGTTTATTATTTAACAAGGACTAAGTGGATCCTTGCGTAATTGCCGTGTTGTGTAATTTGTTTAAGTGTTGATGAAATGATATATGTGATGCCTCAATTTTGTGTGAAAATTGTTTACTCTGATTTTTAATTGAATTTACGACGGGTAGAATTGGGGTGTTACATGTTTTCTCTTCAGCTTCCTTCCTGGCTTGTTCCTCAGCCTCTCTGGCCAAGCGCTCTTGGAGCCTAATCTCAGCGTCACTAATAAGTCGTTACGGACTTGTTCAGAGAGGTCTTTGAGTTTGAAGGCTTCAGAGGTCATCCAACTGATCACTTTGTTCCAGTGGATCCTTACTGCGGAGGGATCATCACTGATGCCAGAATTGATCGTCAGAGACTTGATCTTCTCTACTGAAGACTCTTCAAAAACCTGTATTGCTTCTTCTAGGGTAGGAAGGATAGTCTCTGGTTCAATATCAGATGATGGGGAGGATGCAAAAGGTGAGTTTGGGGCACTGAGATTTAGTGTGGGAGTTATAGAGGCAACAAAAGTTGTTGGTGTAGGAATGGCAGAGGGTGATGGTGTTGTTTGTTCAGGTTGTGGATTTGGTTCAGATGGTGAGTGGGTTGGTTGTGGTTCAGAGTTGATTGGTTGTTCAGGAGGTGGATTTGGTTGTTGTGTAGGTGGTGGTGTTTGAGATTGTTCAGATGTAGTTGGATTTGGATGTTCAGGAGGTGGGGAAGTGACTTCTGGATCAGGTTCAAAGTGTGATGGTTGTTGAGAGGCCAGAGCACGGGCTTGAAGCTGAGCCAGAGTAGGGGATTGGGGGTCAGATGGTTCGTTGTCAGAGGAGAGTATGTATTATGGTGGGGATTGTGTAGATGGTGATGATGATGGTGAAGTAGTTTCATTCAGCACTTCTGCTTTTGAAACGGGTAGTGTGGTGGTAGCTAGGTTGAATTTAAGTGAGGGTGGGTTAGAGGTTCTGGTGGTTGAGGGAGGGGTTTTAGAGGTGGTGTATATTGGAGTGGTTTGGGGAAGAGAAGAAGCAAGAGGTTTTATTTTAACAGAGCGAGAGAGAGGTACAAACTTACTTGGAGAGCCAGCCAGAGGGACTGGAGGTCTTGACCCAGAGGATTCTCCCAGCGTTGCTTTCTTAGCCTTCTTGGACTTATCAAAGGGCTCTCGCATCCTCTTCATGAAGTTTAGTGGATGCTCAGGTAGCCAGTCCACTGTGAAGTCAGAGATGTCGACCCCTTGATTGGCAAGGTCCTGTAGATAGTAAGCTACTACCTCTGGAGGGTCAATCTTTGAGAACAGGTAGAATCCATTGGGAATCTCCCTCTAATCCCTGAGTACTTCCCAGGAGGTGTCAAATGTTGGTTTGGCTCTGACTTGATCAATGATTCCCATGGTCTTCAGATTCCGAGCATTCAGCAGTCTTCCAGTGTCAATAGTAACATCTTCCATGAGTCTGAGCTGAATCAAGTGATCCACTAAGCCACTCTCAACCAACACATCTGATATAAGTCTCCCCAGAGGGATGTAGTTTCTGGTCTTCATGTTGTTTCTGGTGTCTTTGACTGAGTCTCTAAGATACTTGAAAAGAAGTGCTGACAGACAAAGTTTTAGCCCCTTGTGAATGCAGTACATGATACACTTCTGATCTATGTTGATGTAGTCAGAAGAGTTTGATGCAAGGTGATGATGAATGGTGCCTAAGATGATCTTCAACTAGACACAGAGGTTCTGATGGAGCTCCTTGTTCTTGGAGTGTTTTCCTTCAGCACTCTGTTGAAATATGGTACGGTTGATTTCCTGGGACAAGTGTTTTGCCCTAGGGTTTATGTTTTAGATGCGTCTTCCTCCTATCTTCTCCATGTTCAGAAGAGAGGCAATGGATTTCTCAGTGATGACTATTTTGACCCCTAGAACGTAGGAGACAATGTAGTGATCATCTGGGTCTGTGAAACACCAGAACTCCTTTACCAGATTTGTGTACACAGGGCCATAAAGACGTTGAAAGTAGGTTTCCCACCCTTGCATTCTCAACTCTTCAGTTAGGTCTACGCCATTCTTCTTCATGTTCTCAAAGTCCACTAGCGACTCACATAGTACTTCCAGTTTTTCAAATTGTGTTGCTAGGTGGATATGAGGTTCACGATCGAGAATATGGGGTTCCTTGTAGATTGGGGTTGAGACGACACCGGTGGTTGCTGTAGTTTGTTGACTTGAAATGGGTGTCTGTTCCGTTGAATTCATTTGTTGGGAGAAGTTGTAAACAGATTGTTACTGAGAATCCATGAAGAACAAAGTTGAAGATGAAGGTTGAAGGATGAAGAACTTGATGAAGGTTGCAGAAATATTGAGGATGATGAAGAACTGAGAGAGAGGGTTTTAGTGTGGTCGTGAGTTTAAAAGTGTGCAAATGTAGTGCGTGAAATGAATTTATACATATTAGGATGCATGCAAAACGACAATAATGAGGGAGTTTAACTGTTAAGACATTAAACACAACATGTTAAGTAAGCACGTTTGGAGGAGAATGATTATAGCCCATGATGGAGGTCTAATCCCTAAATCAGCACACTTCCTGAGAAGATTTCAAGAGTCTCTCTCTTGATTTCTGCTTGACAGTTGTCTAGAAGTTCCAAGGTCAGACGCAAGAGGTACCACATGTTACTTTATCTGATCTTTAGGAATACCAAAGGGTTGGATCCTGAGGATTAATGATTCGGATAGCTTCTAACTGGTAGTAGCACAAGAGTCAGATACAAATTCCAGAAGTTTACTTCAGAGTCTGATTTTGCTATTTCAGAGGCACATTTCATTCTGGACAAATTTGTATGTATAAATTTTTCACGATGAAGGAGAATCTATCTTCAGTGAGGGGTTTGGTAAAAATGTCATCCCATTGATGGTCTGTATCAATAAATTTTAAAGTGATTACCCCTTTCTGAACATAGTCTCTGATGAAATGATGTTTTATTTCTATGTGCTTAGCTCTGGAATGCAAAATAGGATTCTTACTTAAATAGATGGCAACAGTATTATCACAGAAAATAGGAACGTTACTCTCAAAAATCAGAAGGTCTTCAAGTTGATTCTTCATCCCGAGCATCTGAGTAGTGCATATGATGCTGATATATATTATGTTTCTGCAGTGGACAGAGCTATGGTTGATTGCCTTTTGCTGGGCCAAGTTATAAGATTATTTCCTAAGAACCGATAGTTCCCAGATGTACTTTTACATTCCATTTTGTCCCCTGTGCAATCTGCATCACAATAACCAGAAAGTCTATACTCTGATGTTTTCTCATACATCAGGCCCAGGTTACGGGTTACTTTCAGATACCCGAGGATTCTTTTAACAACTATTAAATGAGATTCTCTAGGATCTGATTGGAATCTGGGACATAGACATACACTAAACAGAATATCAGGACGTGTAGCAGTCAGATAGATAAGAGAGCCTATTATACCACAATAGAGCTTCTGACACACCTTCTGGCTAATTTCTTCTTTTTCCAGAATGCAGGTTGGATGCATAAGTGTCTTAGCAGGTTTGCATTCAGCCATTTCTATTTTCTTCAGAATGTCTTTTATATATTTACTTTGATAAATGTAGTTAGCTTCTGAAGCTTGATTGATTTGAATCCCTAGAAAGAACTTTAGTTCTTGCATTAAGCTCACTTCAAATTCTGTCAGCATTAGCTTTGAGAATTCTTGATATACATAAGGGTTAGCCGAACCAAAAACAATGTTATCAATATATATTTGGCATATCATGAGATCATTTATAATGTTTTTACAAAAGAGTGTAGAGTCAACCTTTCCTGTAATAAAGACATGGGATATTTTACCATCTCTTAGAGTGTCCTATTTTACCTTTCTACAATTCCATTTTGTTGGGGAGTTCTAGGACAAGAGAAATCATGGGATATTCCATTAGAATCAAATAGTTCCTTAAAACATTTATTCTCAAATTCTCTATCATGATCGCTTCTGACTGTGATGATTTTAGAGTCAAATTCGTTTTGCACTTTGGAACAGAAGCTAGTGAATACAGAGTGAGACTCACTCTTGTGCTTTAGGAATTTTACCCATGTCCAGCGACTAAAGTCATTAACAATAACCAGTCCATACTTCTTTCCATTGACTGACACTATCTTAACAGGCCCAAACAAGTCAATGTGAAGAAGTTCCAGAGGCTTAGAGGTAGAGACAATATTTTTCTATTTGAAAGATGTTTTTGAAAATTTACCTTTTTGACATGCCTCACATAGATTTTTTAAAGAATACTTCAATTTAGGTAGGCCTCTGACTAACTCGAGTTTATTTAGATGAGAGAGTTTTCTCATGCTAATGTGGCCCAAGCATCTATGCCATACCCATTGCTCTTCATGAACAGACATCAGGCATTTTACGTTTTGTTCTTTTAGGTCTGAAAGATTTATCTTGTAAATATTGTTTTTCCTCTTGCCGGTGAATAGGACTATTCCATTGTTCTAATTAATTACTTTACATGTTTTTTGATTGAAGATTACATCATAACTGTTATCACTTAATTGACTTATTGGTAACAGATTATACATTAATCCTTCTACATAGAGAACATCAGATATAGAGGGAAGAGTTCCATTACCAATAGTTCCGGAGGCTCTGATTCTTCCTTTCTGATTTCCTCCGAAACCTACGAAGCCAACATCTTTATGTTTCAGGATTTGGAACATATGCTTTCTTCCTGCCATGTGTCGCGAGCATCCAGAGTCCAGGTACCATGATTGGTGTCTTAACTCTACTGCATAAGATATCTGCAACATAAACAATCTTATCCTTTGGTACCCATAATCTTTTGGGTCCTTTATGATTAGTTTTCCAAGAGTTTCTTAAAACTTTAGGTTTTCTAGCATTATCAGAGCATTGTGCTTGTGTATGTGTGTAGCGATAAGAAAAAGGAGATTTAGGTTTGTCATCTATAGAAGATTTATCTTCACTAGGGACATACCATATTCCTCTTTTATTATTCTGACTTACTCCATAAATCATGGATGCCATTCTGCTCCTTTCTATCCCATTTTTTCAGAAACTTTTGAAAAGATTTTTCATATTCATATATCATTGTGTTAGAAGTTTTTGGGGATTGAGATAATGCTTCTTCAAGTTTTAAACATTGTTTATTTGTGGAGTCTCTTTCTTTTATCGAAGTTTGATTTTCATCTTTTAGTTCTGAAGCAGTTATCTCAAGATTATCATATTCTTTGATAGTTCTTTCAAGAACTCCTTTTAAAGCCTTAAATTTTTGTTTAAGTTTTTGATTTGAAGTTAGAGTTTCAGAAAGGCATGATTCAAGGTCAGAGGGAGAAAGATCAGAAAATACCTCTTTAGAGTTAGATTCTCCATCTGATGTATTTCTGGAGGTGGTAGCCATGAGGGCAACATTTGCCTGTTCTTCAGAGTCTGATTCGGATGAATCAGATCCACTATCGTCCCAGGTGGCCATCAGTCCCTTTTTGGTTCTGAATGAACTTTTCTTGAAATTCTCTCTTCTGGAGCTTTCTTTCTTCAACTTGGGACATTCGTTTCTGTAATGACCTGTTTCCTTACCTTCATAGCATATTATTTCTTTGTTTGACTTACCTCTAGAAGTTGATTCTGGGCGATCTCCCTTGGGTCTTGGTCTTCTGAAGTTATTACTCCTTTTTCTCCATAGTTGTTTAACTCTTCTGGTCAAAAGCGAGAACTCTTCTTCATCGTTAGAGTCTTCCTCTTCATCTTGGAAGGATTTGTTTATTTCTGGTTTGTGTGTTCCAGATCTGGACTTCAGTGGTATAGACTTGATCTTATTTTGAGGCTCATCTTCCTCGAGTTCTATCTCGTGGCTTTTGAGTGAACTGACGAGTTCCTCAAGGCTGATATTGTTTAGATCTTTGGATAACTTTAAAGTTGTGACCATGGGTCTCCATTTCTTTGGTAAGCGTCTGACTATCTTTGTGACATGATCTGCAGTTGTGTAACCCTTGTTCAGAACTTTGAGTCCTGCAATTAAAGTTTGAAATCTAGAAAGCATTACCTCTACAGCTTCGTCGTCCTCCATTTTGAAGGCTTCATATTTCTGAATTAGAGCCAAAGCTTGTTTTTTCTTTGACTTGGGAATTTCCTTCTTGAACCATCCTCAGGGAGTCAAGTATTTCTTTAGTAGTTTCCCTTTTGGTGATCTTTTCATATTCATTGTAGGAAATGGCATTTAGTAGTATCATTCTGGCTTTATGATGGTTTTCAAATTCGCGCTTCTGATCATCTGTCATTTTGCTTTTGGGAATGGCAACGCCAGCGTCAGTCATAGGTGGTGTGTAGCCAATTGTGAATATGTCCCAAAGATCAGCGTCGTAGCCCAGAAAGAAACTTTCAATTCTATCTTTCTAATAGTCAAATTTTTCTCCATCAAAGATTGGAGGTTTAGCATTGTACCTATCTCTTTCATTGGTGTTGGCCATAGTTTTTCTCACGCTGGATCTCTCTACACTGTTAAGTGTTTGATTAAAAAATCAATAACATAGCTGAAGCTCTAATACCAATTGAAGGTAGAGAAAAATAAGAAAGGGGTGTTTGAATTGTTTTGGAAAAATAAAAAAATTTGACAGATAGAACACACACAGAATAAAGACAGATTGACATAGAATTATATACTGGTTCACTTGAAATTCGAAGCTACTCCAGTCAACCCGGCCAAGGTTATTTCGCCTTCAAAAAGGACTTAATCCACTAGTCTTGAAAGATTTCACAAATAACTGTCTAAGAGAATAATCCCTTAGCCCTCTCAAGTATTCTGATTGCACAGAGTCACTTGAGGAAGCATCTTAACAAAAATATGATTGTAATGCAACGTGCTTGTAACAAAAAGCAAATATTACAGAGTTATAAGAACAATAGTTTTTCACATAAGAGCAGCAGCTCGTGAAAACGTAAGGGAGGATGAATAAGAGTTTTTGTATTCTTGTGTGTCTCAGGTGTGTTCCCTTGTGAAGTATTCAGTCCTTTATATAGGCGTTGAGAAGAACCGTTGGAGTGATGACAGGATCTTGGTCATTGAAGACTGTTTATTGTCATTACTCTCCTTATTTCTTTCTAAAACAACTTTGTGCGTGTCATAATTTCCTTCTAGAAATAGTTTCTTTCCAAAATCAGATTTCTTCATGGTTACGTGTTCTGAACTGGTGAATTTTGTATCAGAGTCTTGTTAGTCAGAGTTTAACTTCAGAGGTTGCTTTTATCTGACCATATCAGAGTTTCTCTCTGCTCTTGATTTCTTCAGATTTGGAGTATGGGGTCAGTATTCTTTACCAGAGTTGTTGACTTCTTTCTATTTTGCTGGTACCTGGTGGTGATTAGAGTCAGAACCTTCTGGACGCGTTTCCTCTGAGCAGCATCTGATTGTTGAATTCTGTATCTAATGTTTTTATCTATTTGATTGTTTGATCAGAGTCCTTCATACTTAAGAAAAAATTTCGTTAGAGTACCATTTTTGTTTCATCCTTTGTTATCATCAAAATCTTTGAGATACATTGTAGAACCAACTTTGTTCTTACAATCTCCCCCTTTTTGATGATGAAAAAACAATACAGAGTAGAGGTGAAACAAAAAAATACAATTTTTATAGTAGATAAGGAAGGGGACTCCCCCCGAGTTAGATCCTTAGATAGATCATAAGTTCTTACCGAACCTTCCTTGGTTTAGTGCTTTAGCTACTTTCCTGCATATCTTTAGTCATTGATTTAGTAATAATTTTTAATAATGTTTGCAGTGCTTTGGGAAGATTTTTAGTTATTTTTCCATCAGAGCTGTTTTAGTTCTCCCCCTCTTTGTCAGAATAAAAAAGACAGCAAAACAAAAGGTTAATATTTATAAAAAAAGAGCAATTACAGATAAGCAGCATAGAAGGCAGATATCAGAAAGCAAAAGAAACATCAAAATAGAGAAAGAAACAAACAATTAGCCTACGTGCCTAAGGGTTTGGGGGAGAAGGCATCCTTTGGAGCAGCTGAGACAACATGCTCTGAATGTTGTTGTTCATAGAATCCTGTTGATCCAGCCTAGCCCGAACAACTTGTTGTTTAACTTCAGAGGTTGCTTTTATCTAACCACATCAGAGTCTTGAACTGGTGAATCTGGTGCCTTCTTCAGATTCGGAGTTTGGGTTCAATCTTCTTTAACAACATCTGATTGTCGAATTATGTATCTGATGTTTTTATCTATCTGATTTTTTGATCAGAGTCCTGCACACTTAAGAAAAAATTTCGTTAGAGTACCATTTTTCTTTCATCCTTTGTTACCATCAAAATCTTAGAGATACATTGTAGAACCAACTTTTTTCTTACATATTCTTGTTCTCAACGACCTCCACAAAACGACCCCACTTATCAATGCTGCCAGCCTGAATAACCTATTGTGCATCCTTTAAAGAAGACATGGGTGCCCTAGCTTTCTTGAATTCTTAAGCGATGGACAAAGCTTGGAATGGCGTTCCAAATTCCTCCTTAGCATCAACATACATGAAAGATGACAAATGGCTCACCAGCAATGCCTTCTCTCCACCAACAACAAAAAGCTTTCCGTTCTTCACAAATTTCAGCTTCTAGTGTAGAGTAGATACCACAGCTCCAACTTCATGAATCCACGACCTTCCCAACAAGAAACCATAGGATGGATGGATATCCATCACCTAGAAAGTAATTTGGAAATCACTCGGACCTATCTTCACCGAAAGGTCCACTTCTCAAATGACAGTTTTATGAGAATTGTCAAACGCTTTAACAACTATGCCGTTATACCTCATCGGGGCGCCTTGATAGGGAGTCTTAACAGATTTGACTTTGGTAATACATTCAACGATGATCCAGTGTCAACCAACACATTGGACAGAGTGTCCTCTTTACAATTCATCAAAATGTGCAGTGCTAAATTGTGATTCTTGCCTTCCTCAGGAAGCTCTTCATCACAAAAACTCAAATTCTTACAAGAAGTGATGTTGGCAACAATGTCGTCAAACTAATCCATAGTGACATCGTGTTCAACATAAGCTTGATCCAACACTCTCTGCAATGCTTATCTGTGCGCCTCAAAATTCATCAACAATGATAACACATAGATTTTTGACGGCGTCTGGAGTAGCTGCTCCATAACATTAAATTCACTCCTTTTGATTAGTCGTAACACCTTATCATCATCGTTAGCCTTCAATTTGCTGGATTCACCAGACTGACACATTGGAGCTCTAACCAGATTCGCTGCAGGAATTTTTGCCTTCTTTCCCACTGAAACGTCTTCTACACTCTTTAGAAAAACAGGAATGAACACATGACCGTTACGGGTCACCTTTGCAATATCTGCAATATTTACCATTTAATCTGCAACTAGAAAAGGAACATCTTGACCATTATCTATCATAGTGGTATTATACTGGTATGGTACAACTTTATCGGATGCATAAGGGACATCATCTGTTAACCATATTACCAACGGCGATACTGATCTGTTGACATTATTGTCGGTGTTGTTATCAAATTGAATGACTACCCACTTAGGGGTCTTAAACACCGACACAATGACATTCACATCATCTCCCATATCCCCCGATTGTTTATGCTTGATTACATTCTCATCCATCAACTTCTGGATATCCCTTTTGAAAATCATATTGTTGTACCCCAAAATCTAACCTCTTCTTTTGTTACCATAATTGGCTTATGTTTTATCATCACATACATTCATCCATATCATTAGTTCTATCATTATTGAGATCAAGGCATCTCTCTTGTGACTTTCTTCAAGCTTTAGAAGGGAGAGCAGTGAAAATCAATACAAGGAGGGTGGGATATACTCAACCTCTTGATCATTCAAGCTACAAGGGTTTCCTCATTCCCTAGGAAATCGCAAATGGTTTATTACTTCATCAGTTGAATGGGAACCGCTAGAAAATGGAAGTGGATCACACTCTCATATCTTTTGAACCCTGAGCTAGGAATGTTGGTTATCTCAGTATGTGGCATACATATGGACTACTTTTGAATAATCTTCATCATATTATCATACAATACATAATTGTTCCAAAGTTTTTTCACTTTCCCTAGAAGAATCAAGGTTTTTAAGGTGTTCACTCCTATCTTACCATTTTGACTGAAATTAAGGTTTGTGATGAAGTCATTTTATTTCTGACTTTTTGAGCAAGACTTGATTCCATGGTATTCTATGTGTCCCTAAGTGTCTATGTGTAGAGGATCGGCCATTAACTCCATTCATAAGAGGTTCAATTGTTCAGATGATTATTGGTTTAATTCAATTGGGGAAATGTCAATTGGGCAGGTTAAAAAGTCAACTTTTGATTTTTTTTGTCAATATTGTGTTCCTCAAGTCAAATTTGGTCTATGTGTGAAATTTGATCAATAAAAGTCAAGAGATTCATTAAAAATCAAGAATTGTGGAAACTTGCTTAAATTGGAAATTAGGGTTTTGGAACTTACTATTTTTAGCAAGTTTGGTGTTAACGAACAACTACTTTCATGACCTTTTGTTCTCCTCTCTCCAAGCTTCATTGAGGTACCAAGATTAAAGCATTTGTATCATCATAGGTCAAGATATTATCGTTGAAAGTGGAGTGTTTCAAATTCATCCATTTGTCCCAAGACTTAGAAAATTTCTAGGTATCCCAAGTCAGGATTCCCAAGCATCTTCATGGCAGTTTTTCAGGACCTTAGGGGTTTCATCTCAATTGGTTTCCAACATGAAAGTTATAGTATTAGGTCTCCCATTTCCATTGATCCCAAGAGCAAGTCATTTGGATCATTATAGCTCAAGACTCTCACAAGTCATGACCTTAGATTGTTTGAGTGGCCTTTATACGTAGTGAGTTTTTTTTAAAGTTTTTTATCATTCCAAACCACATACTTCATGCCCATTTTTCACAAGGTTATAGATTTTATTTGGATTCAATCTCAACGTGAAAGTGAAGGTGAGAAAAACAAGAAAGGGGGGTTTGAATTGTTTGAAAAAATAAAAGCTTTTTCAGAAATAAGAACACACAGAATTTTATATTGGTTCGCTTAGAAAACGAAGCTACTCCAGTCCACCCGGCTAAGGTGATTTCACCTTCAAAAAGGACTTAATCCACTAATCTTGATAGATTACACAACCAATCGTCTAAGAGAATGATCTCTTAGTGCTCTCAAGTATACAGACTGCGCATAGTCACTTGAGGAATAAAAATAATTTAGCGAAAAGGATTTGTAATCAAAAGTGCTTCTAAGTGTAAGCAAGTATTACAGCAAAATATTGGAGCAAGAGTTTTTCACGTGAGAGCAGCAACTCGTGAAAAAATTAGAGAGAATATGAATAACTTTTTCTGTGCATTGTTGTTGTTTCTCAATGAGGTAGACTGTCCTTTATATAGTAGTGAGAAGGACCGTTGGAGTGATGACAGAATCTTGGTCTTTGATGAGCATTCAATGTCATTACTTCTGTGTTTCTTACTATAACCATTTTGTCTCCCTGATTAACTTCTTTCTTAAAATACTTCCTTTCCATATTGAGAAATTCTTTCTATTACTCTTTCTGGACTTGGTGAATCCTCATCAGAGTCTTGTTGTATCGGAGTCATTCTTCAGAAGGAAATCATGTCTGAATTCATCAGAGCTTCTCAGAGTACTAGTCTTCTTGAACATCAGAACTAAGACCAATAGTTGTTAGAGCTTTTGGTTCTTTTTACCGTCTTGCTTTGGTCAGATTCAGAACTTCTTGGGCGTACTTCTACCTTAGCGGCGTCTGATCTTCTAGCACTTTGTACCTGATCAGTGTTTGTATCTGATAAAATGATCAGAGTACTTCGTTGCTGTTTAGAGTACTGCGCACTTAGAAAAATTTCGTTAGGGTGCCATTTTTGGTTTCATCCTTTGTTATCATCAAAATCTTGGAATTCTATTGTAGAAACAATTTTGTTCTTACAATCTCCCCCTTTTTGATGATGACAAAACAATTTTAATTTAGTGATGAAACATTTTTAGATAAGAGTCTTAGATCAGATAGAAGTGAGCTCCCCCTGAGTTAAATTTGGGAGTTCAGAAGTTCTTACCGGACCTTTCATGATTTGGTGTTTCTAGCTACTTTCCTGCAAATCTCTAAGTCAAAAATTAGAAACAATGTTTGTAGAGTTTTGATAGGAGTTAGATATGTTTTCATCAGAGTTGTTCTTAGTTCTCCCCCTTTTTGTCAGAATAAAAAAGACTTAGTGAAAAAAGTGAGCAAAAAGATATATATATTCACAGATAACAAGTACAGAGGCCAGAAACGCAGAAAAAAAATAAACAAAGTAGAAAACAACAAGCAAAACAGAAAAAAGCAACAAGCAAAAGATAAGAACACAGAAACAAATCCTAGGTGCCTAAGGGTTTGGAGGTGGAGGCATCCTCTGGAGCAGTTGGGTCAGCAGATTCTAAATGTTGACATTTACGGAATCCTGTTGATCCAATCTGACTCGGACTTCCTGCTGTTCTTTCTGAAGTTCTTCAAGAGTCTTTAGGAACAGAGGGGCAAAGGTGGAGGACTCCCCATGAGTCAGAGCATCCTTTTCTACCCTGGAGGGAGACTCTTCAGCCAGACGAGTTGCTTCTTCAGCGGCAACTTTGGCTTGTGCTTCAGCTTCAACAGCAGTAGCGACATCAGCTAGAGCTTTGGCCTCAACTTCCTTGATCTTTTGCAGTTCTTCTTGCTTTGCTTTCTCTTCAGCTTCTTTGCATGCCCGCTCCTTAGCTTCTCTAGCTAGACGCTCCTGAAGTCTGATCTCAGCGTCTCTGATGAAGTCGTTGCGGACTTGCTCAGAGAGAGGCCTTTCAGCTTAAAGGCTTCAGAGGTCATCTAACTTATCACTCTATTCTAGTGAGTCCTTACAGCGGAGGGATCATCACTGATGCCAGAGTTGATGGTCAGAGACTTGACCTTGTCAGCTGAAGCATCTGCAAACACCTTTATTGCTTCCTCAAGGGATAGAAGGGGGTTTTCAGGTTCAGAGGTATGGGGTGGAGAAGTGGGAGGGCTTAAGTTGAGTGTGGGTGTTTATGGTTCAGCGGATGTAGTTGGTGGGGGTATGTCAGAGTTGTGTGGTTATGATTCAGAGAGAATTGGTTCGGATGGTAGAGGGTCAGATGTGGTTGTGTTTGGGTTTTCTGTGGGTGGAGAGGTAACTTCTGGTTCAGGAATGGATTGTGTTGGCTGTTGAGAGGCCACAGCACGTGTTTGGAGCTGAGCCAGAGTTAGGGAGTGAGGGTCAGATGGTTAAGTGTTTGATGAAAGTGTGTAGTAGGGTGGTGATTCTGGAGAAGAAGATGAGGAGGGTGAGGTTGTTTCGTTTAGCATTTCTGCTTCCGAAATGGGTAGAGATGTGGTGGCTAGGTTGAATTTTTGAGAGGGTTGGTTAGATGGTCTGGTGGTTGAGGGAGGAGTTTCTGAGTTAGTGTATATGGGCGTTGGTTGAGGGATTGAGGAAGCGATAGGTTTAACTTGTACAGAAGGAGGGAGAGAGGCAAACTTACCAGAGGATCCAGTCCGAGGTACTAGAGGTCTTGATCCAGAAGATTCTCCCAGCTTTGCTTTCTTCGCCTGCTTTGTCTTCTCAGATGGTTCTCGTGGCCTCTTCATGAAATCTGGAGGAAATTTTGGTAGTCAATCTAGGGAGAAGTCTGAGAATTCAACTCCTTGTTTGTGCAGATCATATAAGTAGTACATGACTACCTCTAGAGGGTCGATCTTTGAGAACTGTTGATTCTAAGTGTTGGCAGCAATTTTGGAAAAACAAAGAGTGTTCACAAGATGTCTTGTGTGATGTCTTAACATAAGATATCCTATGTTCCTACTGGAGTTAAAGAATATATGCAAGCAGGATTGTTTCAGAATGCCACATAAAATGACAAGGCTTATGATATTGGTTGTACCTGCTGGAGCTTAACTGGAAGACATGTTCATGCAGGATTGTTTCAGATGACATACACAATGTCATGGTATCTGATATGGCTGTACTTGCTATAAAAGGAAATTGGATTATGCAGGATTTTTCCAGATGTCAGACCCGATGTCATGACATCCTGTACGCAGACCATTCAGTATGAATGTCTGGTGTTTTGTGATTGCACAATTAAAGGCAATCATTGGTTGATTGAAGATATGGCTAGCTGGCGCATTCTATCAGGGATTTCAACCAGATTTACTTATTTTCCAGGAAGATCTATACAACTGTTATAAAAAGATTTGATTGGAAAATATATTTAGGGTTTTCAAGATGTCCAATGTTTCTATAAAAAGGGACTCAGAAAACCTGATTGTACACACAACCAAGACTGAGCGAAATTTAGAGAGAGAGTTAGGGTTTGTGTCTGTAGGTCATTCAAGTCACCCATTAATGATTGAATTGGACTGATTTGTCTTCTTGATCAAAGCTTTGAAGTAAGATCAAGAGTGTGTATTCTTGATTGAAACTGTGAAGTAAAATCAAGAGTTTGTAATTGAAAAGTATTTTCTTTTCACAAGAGATTGTTGTTTAAGATCACGGGTTTGTGATTGTAAGGGAAATGAGTGGATTCTCATATCTAAGAGTGCTTAGGTAGAAATTGAACGGGTAGAGATTAGGTGAGAAAGACTGTAACTTGGTGAAGTGTACCGATAGTCTTTGAACTAATTCTATTTTAGTGGATTTCCTTCCTTGCTTGGTAGCCCCCAGACTTAGGTGAGTTGCACCGAACTGGGTTAACAATTGCTTGTGTAATTTGCTTTACAATTATGTTTATTTATCCATTGTGTATTAACAGATATTAGTGTCGTGACATTACCTTCGACATCTTATATCTGATACCAGAATTTCAAGAACAAATAGAGTCCATTTGGGATCTTTCTCTGATCTTTAAGAGCTTCCCAGGAGGTGTCTAGAGTTGGTTTGACCCTTATTTGATTAAGAATTCCCATGCTCTTCAGATTGCGGGCGTTCAGAGCTCTTCCAGTATCTATCATCACGTCCTCCATGAGTCTGAACTGTATCAGATGGTCCACGAGACCGCTTTCAATCAGGACGTCAGAAATGAGCCTCCCCAGAGGAATGTAGTTTATGGTCTTCATGTTGTTTCTTATATCTCTTATAGAGTCTCTGAGGTATTTGAAGAGGAGGGCAGGAAGGCAGAGCTTCAGACCCTTGTGGATACAGTACATAATGCACTTCTGGTCTATGTTGATGTAATCTGAGGAGTTGGAGGTTGGGCGATGATGGATGGTGCCCAAAATGATCTTCAGCCATACCCGGAGGTTCTGATGCAGTTCCTTATTCTTGGAATGTTTTCTTTCAGTGTTCTGTTGGAAGATTGTTGGGTTAATCTCATGGGACAGATACTTTGCCCTAGGATTAATGTTGTAGATGCGTCTTCCTCCAGCTTTCTCCATGCCCAGATGAGTAGCAATAGACTTTTCAGTGATCACCATCTTGACTCCCAGAACATAGGAGACGATGTAGTGATCGTCAGCGTCAGCAAATCTCCAGAATTCTTTCACCAAATTTGTGTAGACTAGGCCATAGAGACGTTGTAAGTAGTTTCCCCAACCTTGATTCTTCAGTTCGTCAGTGAGGTCGACACCGTTCCTTCGCATGTTGTCAAAATCAACCAGTGATTCACACAACACTTCCATCTTTTCAAAAGGGGTTGCAAGGTGGATATGAGGCTCACGATCAAGAATGTGAGGCTCTTTCTAAATGGGAGTGGAGACGACACCGGTAACAACTGAGGTTTGATTGCTTGAACTGGGAGCTTGCTCATTTGAGTTCATCTGTTGAGAGATGTTATACACTGATTGTTGTTGAGAATCCATGAAGATTGTTGATGAACTGGGTTGAACATTGATGAACTAGAATGCACACTGCAGAAATGCCTTGAGAGAAGAAATACTTGCAAGAGGGTTGAGAGTGTTTGTGAGAGTGAAAAGTGTGCAAATTGTAAAGAGAAGAGTTTAAATACCCAAATTAGGGCGCATGCAAAACGACACACAAACATGAGTTTAACACAAAAACCAAGTATGCACGTTAGCGGAAGAATGATTACAGCTCATAAATGATGTATAATCCCAAAAATCAGTACACTGCTCGAGGAGATCTCAAGAGACTGTTTCTTGATTACTGCTAGACAGCTGCCTAGATGTTCCAAGGTCAGACGCATGATGCTCCCCGTGTTTGCTTTATCTGTTCTTCAGGAATACCAAAGGGTTGGTTCCTGGAGATTTCTAACTCAGACGACTTCTAAGTGGTAGGAGTATCAGAGTCAGATACAAAATCCAACTGTTTACGTCAGAGTCTTATTTTGCTATCTCAGAGGCACATTTTATTCAGGACAATTTTGAATGTTCAAATTCTTTAAGATGAAGGAGAATCTACCTTCAGAAAGGGGTTTTGTAAAGATGTCAGCCCATTGATGGTTTGTATCAATGAATTTCAACATTACTACCCCTTTCTGGACATAGTCTCTAATGAAATGATGTTTTATTTCTATGTGCTTAGCTCTGGAGTGCAAAATAGGATTCTTGATTAAACAAATGGCAACAATATTGTTACAAAAGATAGGAATGTTACTCTCAAAGATTTGAACATCCTCTAATTGACTCTTCATCCAGAGCGTCTAGGTAGTGCATGTGAGAAAATTCTTTACTTTGAATAAATTTTGAATGATAGCAAATTGTGTGATCATCATCCAAATGTTGGTTGTGCATTACCCTACATGATACATCTGTGTTTTTATTCCATTCTATTGTTGCGTGGCTGTACATAAAGACCTACATTGATACATCTCTTAAAAGAACTCATAAAATCCATTTTGTGTAAGTATGCATCAACACATAATCCTATGCATCGATCCATACAGTATGTTGTAAATCACAAAATTCTGTTGTTCAGTATGCATCGATGCATACGAGTCATGTATCGATACATGGACAGGCAAAATACTCTATGGATCGATCCATACGAGCCTTGCATCGATCCATGATTAGTTGAAATGTCCTATGTATCAATGCATGCGAATTATGCATCGATCCATGTTAGTGGAAATGTCATATGCATCAATACATATGAATTATCCATCGATCCATGCTCACTTAAATTCACCAAAAACTCATTTATCTTACAGTATGCATCGATGCATACCATCATGTATCAATGCATAAGTCTGTTTTATGTTCTAACAGCTTCTGTTTTTGCATATATAAGAAATGTTGTGACAGCAGGGGTAGATACGAATTATGTGAAGAAAAACAGTTGAACACAAGATCAAAAGAGTGTAGCAGCAATTGTTTTTGGAGCAATCAGAAACCTGAAAGAGACTTCATCTTCTTCATCTTCTCAATCACTTTTCTTCAAGAACATCAACACATAATCATTCTTGTTCTTTGGATTAAAGGATCAACGAGATAACGTTCAGTGGTACGATCAAGGATCTAGCTGAGTTTTTTCAGTGGAACGATCGAGGATCTAGCTGAGTTGAAGATTGAAGGGGGTTTCGAGGAAAAACCAATTGGTTTGTCCTTCAAGAACTGGAGTGTTCTTGAGGGTTTGTTAGTCACGTTTGCAAAACAGATTCAGCCGCAGCGTTGCGTTTGGAGATCGGGGGATTTCGCAAACAGGTCGTGGAACCGGTGAATTGTTTGCAATTTCGTGCAGGAAATTCTTGATCGTGCTCAGATCAAGTGGAGGTTTCATACAAGAAGAAGTTCTTGGAATTTAGAATTCTGTCTTTGTATCGTAACCTTGTATCTACGAATTCGGCATAATTGATAATCAAAGTTCTCAATTTCATTTGAAATTGAGAGGGAGACGTACCCACACACGAGGACGACGTGGGGAACTTCCTTACCAAATCTCTGCGTATCGTATTCTTTCCTTACTTTTCTTTACGTTTTCATCAGTTTTGCAATATCAGTTTGTGTGTTGTGGCTGAACTCTTTGCGATACAATAGTGGCAAGAAAACTTTCAAACTAAAGTCCACCATTGTTCATCATTAAGCACATACACACCAACTGTTTGACAAAATTGTTAGCCAGGTTTTATTCATTGGAAATAGACTTTAATGATAAGTGCATTCAACTAGCTAAGATTCCGGTGTTAATAACTTCTGTCATTCTTATCCAAATCCAGCATTAAACTCGCGTGTCCGGTTTTCTAGTAGCGGTTCAGAATAGACGGAAGTCGATTCGGGACTGAAATTTTCCGCCAAGTTTAAAAACTTTGATAAAATTTTAAATCCGTTCAATTTTAAAAAGGTGATCTATTCACCCCCCCTCTCGATCACTAGCCACACCGTCTAACAAGTGGTATCAGAGCGCCGGTTCGCTGGTGCTCTATGGCTGCCTGTAACAGTATGGATTCTGAACCAAAGGGGGCGTATAATTGAGCGCCTATTTTCAACGGTGAAAATTATGGCTACTGGAAAGACTGCATGCGAGTTCACATAAATTCTGTGGATAGGCTAGTATGGGCTGCCATCGAAAATGGTCCTTTTCAAATTACTATGACAAATGCGGTTGGTGCCATAGTTCCTAAACCAGAAGATGATTGGAATGAGAAAGATGAGAAAAAGTGGTCGTGTGATTGGAGAGCTCGAAACATGCTAATTTCAGCACTTGGTGTTGATGAGTATTATCGGGTATCCCATTGCACGACAGCTAAAGAAATGTGGGATGCTTTAGAAGTTGCCCATGAGGGTACTACTGAAGTAAAGCAGTCCCGCATTAACACACTCAATCAAGAGTTTGAGCTCTTTCGCATGAAACAAGGAGAATCTATCTCCGACATGCAAAAGAGATTCACTCATCTCACTAATAGGTTGAATGCTCTTGGAAAACCTGTTTCCAATGAAATTGCTACTAATAAAATTCTGAGGTGTCTTAGCAGGGAGTGGCAACCTAAAGTAACAACAATTAAGGAAGCCAACGATCTAACGAGACTTACAATCACAACTCTGTTTGGAAAGCTGGAAGAACATCAGCAAGCATTAGAAAGTGTTGAAAAGTTTGAAAACAAGAGTAAGAAAGAAAAGGAGAAGAAAAGAGACAAAGAGGGAGAGAAGAAGTCAATAGCTCTTGTGGCCTCTAGCTCTAAGTCCTCACGAAAAGAGCAAAGCGACAATGATTCAAGTAGTGACAAAGATTCGGATGATGAGGAAATGGGACTGTTTGTAAGGAGATATAATAGATTCATTCGAAAGAATGGAGTCAAGCATTCCGACAAAAACCTCATGAAGTTTCGAAGACAATCTACAGATTTGAAACAGGAAGAGAACAAGAAGAGTAGAGGAAGGGGATCTTGTTTTAGTTGTGGTAAATCTGGACATTATAAAACGGACTGCCCTATGAAGTATAAGGATCAAAGAAAAGCTTCACCAAAAGGGTACAACAAACAAAGAAGAGTGTACATTGCATGGGAAAGTGATATTGATTCATCAAGTACACAAAGCTCAAGTGATGGTGATGAAGCCGCAAATCTGTGTCTTATGGCTCACACAAAAAATCTGTCCTACCACAAGAAGAAAATCAATGACAAAAAGGTAAAACAAGCCTATTATAATAATTTCTCTTCTATGTCTTTTTCCGAATTGAAAATAGCTTTTGAAAAACTGCATAACGAAGTTGTAGATGCTTTTAAAAGACTATCTTCCGATAAACAGTTTTTTTCATTTTTGGAAGGTAAAGTATACAAAGTTGAAACAGATTTAGAAAGGTTAAAAGCTAGTATTGCAGAAAATTCAAAAGTTATTGACATTGACGGATGTAGTAAAGTTAGGTATTGTGAAGCTTGTCACATTTGGCAAAAAGAGGTAAACACTCTCAAGGTCAAATTGGAAAAAGCCTCACAACCTAAAGTTACTTATGCCGTTGACTCTAGGTTGTTTAAGAAGTCATTAAATCCACCATATGCAAAATACTCTTTTATTCTAAAGGATTTAATGAACAAGAAACAACAAACACATCATCATGGTTTATGTCATTATTGTTGTCATGCTGGCCATACCATTGAGAAATGCAAGTTTAGGAGATTTCTTGTTCCTAAAGGTATTTATCAATGGAAGCCAAAAGGCAACCATGTTAGCACTTACCCACTTGGACCCAATGAAAATTGGGTACCAACTTCTCTCTTTTGATATTGTAGGATGAGTGTCTTGCTTCCGTAGATAGAAGATGGTTTCTTGACAGCGGTTGCTCAAGGCACATGACCGGTGACATATCGCTTTTCATAGACTTCAAAGCAAAGAAGAAGGGATATGTTACTTATGGAGACAATAACAAAGGAGCTATACTCGGCAAAGGTAGTGTAGGTAATACCTCCACCACTACTATTTCTAATGTCCACCTAGTAGAGGGACTTAAACATAATTTGTTAAGCATAAGTCAATTGTGTGACATGGGCTATAAAGTTTCTTTCACAAAAACTTGCTGCATAATTGAACATGCTGAACAGAACGTTGTGTTTAAGGGAATAAGAGTAAACAATATCTATATGCTTGACCTTTTTGATGTATCTTTAACAAGTACTAAATGTCTAGTCACCTTGAATGATGATTCTTGGCTTTCGCATAGACGTCTAGCGCATGTTAATTTCGATTTGCTTAACAAGGTTGCATCTAAGGATCTAGTAGTCGGTCTTCCAAAAATGAAATTTTCAAAAGACCACCAATGTGACGCGTGACAAATGGGAAAGCAAACGAGGGTCTCTTTTAAATCTAAAAATATAATTTCAACTTCACGACCCCTTGAGCTTCTCCATATGGATCTCTTTGGACCTTCTAGGACAAAGAGCCTAGGTGGAAATTACTATGGCTTTGTAATAGTTGATGACTACTCTAGATTTACTTGGACTATATTCCTTCATAGCAAAGACGAAACTTTTTCTGCTTTTAAGAATTTTGCAAATCTGTCCCAAAACAAAATGAATTCCAAAATAGTTACAATTCGTAGCGATCATGGTGGTGAATTTCAAAACTATCACTTTGAGAAGTACTGTGACAAGTATGGTATTGAGCATAACTTTTCAGCTCCTCGAACTCCACAACAAAATGGCGTTGTGGAGCGTAAAAATCGTGTTTTAGAGGAGTTGGCAAGAACAATGCTAAATGAGGGTGGATTACCAAAATACTTTTGGGCTGATGCTGTTAGCACAACTTGTTATGTTTTAAACAGAATCTTAATTTGCCCTATTTTAAATAAAACTCCTTATGAACTTTTAAAAGGAAGAAAGCCAAACCTGTCACATCTTCACGTATTCGGTTGTAAGTGTTTTGTTTTGAATAACGGTAAGGAAAATATTGGGAAGTTTAATGCAAAAGCGGATGAAGGTATCTTTCTTGGTTACTCACTGTCAAGTAAAGCATATAGAGTGTATAATAAGCGTTTACTTACTGTTGAAGAATTTGTTCATGTTTCTTTTGATGAGTCTTATCCGAAAAATGTCGGAAAAGGTATTTCTTTTGATGACGCAGGTGTATCTACAGAAGACATACTCAAGGAAGCTGTTGAGGAAACTGATCAGTCAAAAACAGCTGCCCATGAGAAGGAGGAAGATACTAGTCATGAAGAAAATGAGGAAGAAAAGACAGCTGAAGTGAATGATCTTCCAACAGCTTGGAAATCCTCAAAAGACCATCCTATTGACAACATCTTGGGAGACATTTCAAAGGGAGTAATGACTCGTTCTAAGATAAGTAATTTTTGTTCTCACTTCGCTTTTGTTTCACAAGTAGAGCCTAAAAATGCCAAAGAGGCCTTGATTGATGAATTTTGGCTAATGGCCATGCAAGAAGAGCTTAATCAATTTAAAATAAATGACGTTTGGGAACTTGTCCCTCGTCCGCGAGATCATCATATCATAGGTACTAAATGGGTTTTTAGAAATAAGCTTGATGAAAACGGAGTGATAACTAGGAACAAGGCACGTTTAGTAGCACAAGGGTATAACCAAGAGGAGGGCATATACTATGAGGAAACTTATGCTCCAGTTGCTCGCCTCTTAGCTATACGTCTCTTGCTTGCCTATGCGTGTTCTAATGATTTTAAGCTTTACCAAATGGACGTAAAGAGTGCTTTTCTTAATGGTGTCATAAATGAAGAGGTATATGTCTCACAACCTCCTGGTTTTGAAAATGCTGAAAATCCAGATTATGTCTACAAATTAAAACGAGCCTTGTATGGTCTTAAACAAGCCCCTCGGGTTTGGTATGAAAGGCTTAGCAAATTTCTAATTGATCATGGATATTCAAGAGGTAAGGTGGATAATACTCTCTTTATTAAACACAAGGGAAAGCACATACTTCTAGTCCAAGTCTATGTAGACGATATAATTTTTGGTTCAACTAACATACACTTGGTCGAAGAATTCTCTGAGGTTATGCAGGGTGAATTTGAGATGAGTCTCATGGGGGAGCTGAATTACTTCCTAGGACTGCAAATTAAGCAACTTGATGAGGGTACAACAGTATGTCAAACAAAATACTGCAAAGAACTACTCAAGCGCTTTGGAATGAATGACTCAAAATCGATTGACACACCTATGCCTACCAACAGAAATCTAGATAAGCATGAGCATGGTAAGTGTGTTGATGTCAAAAAGTTCAGAGGTATGATTGGATCTCTCTTGTATCTTTCTGCTTCTAGACCTGACATCATGTTTAGTGTTTGTATGTGTGCACGCTATCAATCAAATCCTAAGGAATCACACCTAAAAGTTGTTAAGCGCATATTTAGATATCTTCACGGAACACCTAAATATGGGCTTTGGTATTCCAAAGGAAGTGATTGTAGTTTAGTAGGGTACTCCGATTCTGATTTTGCTGGCTGCAAATCAGATAGGAAAAGCACAAGTGGTACATGTCACCTGTTTTCAAATTCCTTGGTAAGTTGGCATAGCAAAAAGCAGGTTTCTGTGGCTTTGTCAACTGCAGAGGCAAAATACGTTGCAGCCGGTAGTTGTTGCGCTCAGATTTTATGGCTAAAGCAGCAACTACAAGACTTTAACATTCGACTCAAACGTATTCCAATAAAATGTGACAACACTAGTGCCATAAACCTTACTAAAAACCCTGTTTTACACTCACGCACTAAACACATAGAGATTAGACATCACTTTCTTCGCGACCATGTTGAAAAAGAAGACGTTGTATTTGAGCATGTTGACTCCAAAAATCAGCTTGCTGATATATTCACTAAACCTTTGGCAACGGAACCGTTCTTCAACATTCATCGTGAATTAGGGATCCTAGATCTGTCTCATTTGATGTCTTGAGCATGTTGGTTCTTAATTATATTATGCCTCACCTTGGTTGATGAGATTCATTTTAGATGTCATTTATCCATCACAAGATTACATCAACAGAGGTAATATCACTCCCTTCTACAATTCTTTTACTACTAAGTGGTTGTGTATGTTAGAACAAAAGTTCTTACTCCCATTGAGGTAAATTTGGATGCATATATTGTCTGCCTATACTGTTTGCACATTAACAATCTGATTTGTGAATTATTCTTGGGCATAACCATCATGACATACTTCATAATGCATATCCATACTGCATAAAAATTCATTAAAATCTGCTTTGGCATCAGTATGTATCGATCCAAACATGTATGCATCGATTCATATCTTCTGCATTTCAAAATTTTCAAAACTAGTTCAGGATGCATCGATCCATCTGTCGCATGTATCAATACATAGACCTGTTAAAAACAAAAATGCCTGATATGCATCGACCCATGGCCACATGCATCGACACATACTGATGCTATTTGAATTAAATGCATATTTTTTTCTCTCTCATGCATCGACACATCAGCCACCCTTATCACTTCCTATCTCAATACCTCATATCATCAGTACTCATAAACCCCAAAACCAGCGGCTAACCTTAATCTTCCTCATCATCACTCACTCTAAAACCCTAAATCTCTCATCACCATGCCTCCACGCACCATTCCAGCCAGAGAAAAGGGAAAAGGAAAAGGAAAGGAACCAGTTGGTACTTCTCAGCAGCCACCGGACATTCCTCCAAATGCCTTAGACTTGCTTCATCCAGCAATTGCTACTGAATTTGAGGATTCCTTCAAGACAAGGTTAGTTATGAAACCTCATGTCTTTGATAAAAATGATGTTATTCATCTGCATCTCCATGATGTGGTTGAACTCCTAGATGCACAAAGACTCGGGTCATTCTTGTCTACAAAGGATGACTACCATGAGGATTTCATCCGGGCCTTTTATGCTGGTTTACAAACTGGTAGAGGCTATATGTTTAGGTGTTCTATCGGTGTCAGAACATACACTTTTGAAGCTTCTGATTGGGAAACAGTGTTTCAAATTCCGCCTCCGTCGCTAAATTTCAAGTCCTGGCATGACCTGCATTTTGATACTGAATTTGACATGAAGGACTTTACTACATCTATCTTAAAGATAGACAGACCGCTGAGTGAGGATGAACACGTCACGTCTAGTATGATTAAGAAAACTCCGCGTATTCTTCATTGGATTATCTCACACATTCTGCGTCCAACAAACAGTGGACATTCTCGGTTGGACAGGGCAAGCATACACCTTCTCTACATTCTGCAAAATAAGGTTCTCTTGAATTGGGCAAATTACTTTGTAAAACGTCTATTTTTCGCGCGCAACAGCTCCAAGAATGTTGCTCTAGGTTATGCCTCTCAAATAATGAAAATTATTAAGTTTTGGAAGGTTGCAATCCCTCTAGTTCCTCTCCTATCTCCATTTGCTGCTCAAGAGTTTGACTCTTCCACTTTATCGCATATGGGATATCGGTGGGACAAGGACCGTAAATGCTTCTACTTCTTTGAAAGAAAATCCAAAACAAGAATCTACAACTTTGATGTGCCTTCGGAATGAATCCATGTTGTTGAAGATCAGCCTGATGAAGAAATGCAGGATGCGCCTGAAGCAGATGTGCCTCCAGCTGAGGCCAATGCTGGTTGGGGTGATTGGGTGCCACGAAGGTGGTCTCCAACCAACTATGTGCCTGAACCTGCTGCTCCTCCGTTCTCCGGTGGTACTTCATCTTCAATACCTACTGCGGACATCACTCATATGCTTCAACAAATGGAACTTGCTAACAAGGAACGTCATGAAGAGGCACGGTATTGGCATGTCCAACAAAATGAGTGGCATAAGGAGCATCGTGACTGGCATGATGAGCATACACGGATGTATCAAAATCAACACTCTTGGCACCAAGACTTGGTTAAGTGGCACCAAGTTTTCTACAATGAAATGTCTGGCTTTATGGACGACTGCCGTGAAAATCCTGGTATTATGGACAGATTTAGAAGTATTGAAGTTCAGGACCGATTTAGGCACTACTCCTTCATGGGCCAAAATCCAGACACAATGCCTCCTCCTCCGCCTCCGCCAAGCTACAGAGATCATGATAGAGATGATGAGGAGTCCTGTGGTGGCCACAATCCCCATTAACCCATCATCATTTCATTTCACTGCCTTTCATCTCATATTGCTCAAGTCTTATTTTGTTGCACAATATATGGTTTAGCTTATGTAATTCTTAAACTCGTTCGAATCCTGAAATGCTTTTCACTTTCTGCTTACTTCTACTGTTATTGCCCTTATTTGTCATTCTTTGTGAGTGATTCTTTACCTTGAAGCTTCCTTCTTTGTGATTGCTAGCTTTTTTATCAATTTTTTTGCCATGTCCTGCTACAAACTCTTTTTTATGTTGCCTTGATAAACCTGTTTCTTCCTCTTTTTGATGTTGACAAAGGGGGAGAAATGCAGATATGCACAAACTCAGGGGGAGTATCACACATCTTGCCAAACATTTGCCATCATCAAAAAGGGGGAGTTTGTGAGAAAATTCTTTACTTTGAATAAATTTTGAATGATAGCAAATTGTGTGATCATCATCCAAATGTTGGCTGTGCATTACCTTACATGATACATCTGTGTTTTTATTGTGTTTTTATTCCATTCTATTGTTGCGTGACTGTACATAAAGACCTATATTGATACATCTCTTAAAAGAACTCATAAAATCCATTTTGTGTCAGTATGCATCAACACATAATCCTATGCATCGATCCATACAGTATGTTGTAAATCACAAAATTCTGTTGTTCAGTATGCATCGATGCATACGAGTCATGTATCGATACATGGACAGGCAAAATGCTCTATGGATCGATCCATACGAGCCTTGCATCGATCCATGATTAGTTGAAATGTCCTATGTATCAATGCATGTGAATTATGCATCGATCCATGTTAGTGGAAATGTCATATGCATCAATACATACGAATTATGCATCGATCCATGCTCACTTAAATTCACCAAAAACTCATTTATCTTACAGTATGCATCAATGCATACCCTCATGTATCAATGCATAAGTCTGTTTTATGTTCTAACAGCTTCTGTTTTTGCATATATAAGAAATGTTGTGACAGCAGGGGTAGATACGAATTCTGTGAAGAAAAACAGTTGAACACAAGATCAAAAGAGTGTATCAGCAATTGTTTTTGGAGCAATCAGAAACCTGAAAGAGACTTCATCTTCTTCATCTTCTCAATCACTTTTCTTCAAGAACATCAACACATAATCATTCTTGTTCTTTGGATTAAAGGATCAACGAGATAACGTTCAGTGGTACGATCAAGGATCTAGCTGAGTTTTTTCAGTGGAACGATCGAGGATCTAGCTGAGTTGAATATTGAAGGGGCTTTCGAGGAAAAACCAATTGGTTTGTCCTTCAAGAACTGGAGTGTTCTTGAGGGTTTGTTAGTCACGTTTGCAGAATAGATTCAACCGCAGCGTTGCGTTTGGAGATCAGGGGATTTCGCAAACAAGTCGTGGAACCGGTGAATTGTTTGCAATTTCGTGCAGGAAATTCTTGATCGTGCTCAGATCAAGTGGAGGTTTCATACAAGAAGAAGTTCTTGGAATTTAGAATTCTGTCTTTGTATCGTAACCTTGTATCTACGAATTCGGCATAATTGATAATCAAAGTTCTCAATTTCATTTGAAATTGAGAGGGAGACGTACCCACACGCGAGGACGACGTGGGGAACTTCCTTACCAAATCTCTGCGTATCGTATTCTTTCCTTACTTTTCTTTACGTTTTCATCAGTTTTGCAATATCAGTTTGTGTGTTGTGGCTGAACTCTTTGCGATACAATAGTGGCAAGAAAACTTTCAAACTAAAGTCCACCATTATTCATCATTAAGCACATACACACCAACTGTTTGACAAAATTGTTAGCCAGGTTTTATTCATTGGAAATAGACTTTAATGATAAGTGCATTCAACTAGCTAAGATTCTGGTGTTAATAACTTCTGTCATTCTTATCCAAATCCAGCATTAAACTCGCGTGTCCGGTTTTCTAGTAGCGGTTCAGAATAGACGGAAACGATTCGGGACTGAAATTTTCCGCCAAGTTTAAAAACTCTGATAAAATTTTAAATCCGTTCAATTTTAAAAAGGTGATCTATTCACCCCCCCTCTCGATCACTAGCCACACCGTCTAACAGTGCATAATAATGCTGAAATGTATTCTGCTTCTGTAGTAGACAAGGCTATGGTTGATTGTCTTTTGCTGGCCCAAGATATCAGATTCTTTCCCAAGAGCTGACAATTTCCAGATGTACTTTTTTGTTCCATTCTGTCTCCTGCGTAATCTGCATCACAAAAACCAGATAGTCTATACTTTGATGTTTTCTCATACATCAAGCCTAGGTTAGGAGTTCCTTTCAGATATCTGAGTATTCTCTTAAAAACTGTTAAATGAGATTCTCTAGGATCTGATTGGAATCTGGAACAGAGACAAACACTAAATAGAATATCAGGACGTGTAGAAGTTAGATAGAGAAGAGAGCATATCATACCACGATAGGGCTTCTGACAAACCTTTTGACTAACTTCTTCTTTTTCCAGAATGCAAGTTGGATGCATGGGTGTCTTAGCAGGTTTGCATTCCGCCATTTTGAATTTCTTCAGAATGTCTTTTATGTATTTACTTTGATGAACATAGGTGGCTTCTGAAGCTTGATTGATCTGAATTCCTAGAAAGAACATTAGTTCTTGGATTAAGCTCATTTCAAATTCTGCCTGCATTAGCTCAGAGAATTTTTGACATACAGAGGAGTTAGCTGAACCAAAAATGATATCATCAACATATATCTGACATATCATGAGATCATTATTAATGTTTTTACAGAAGAGTGTAGAGTCAACTTTCCCTCTGATAAAATCATGTTCCAGAAGAAAGTTACTTAATCTTTCATACCAAGCTCTGGGAGCTTGTTTTAGTCCATATAACGATTTCTTATGTTTAAAAACATGTTATGGACAATTTGAATTTTCAAAGCCTGGAGGTTGATTGACATACACTTCTTCTAATATATATCCATTAAGAAATGCACTCTTGACATCCATTTGATACAGTTTGATAGAATGATTTACAGCAAATGAAACAAGTAAGCGAATAGATTCTAACCTGGCGACTGGGGCAAAGGTTTCATTGTAGTCGATGCCTTCTTGTTGACTGTACCCTTGAGCCACTAGTCGAGCTTTGTTTCTGACAACTTCTCCTTTCTCATTCAGCTTGTTTCTGAACACCCATTTGGTTCTAATAATGTGAGTGCCTTTAGGTTTAGAAACAAGATCCCAGACGTCATTCTTTGTGAATTGATCTAGCTCTTCTTGCATGGCTAGAACCCATTCGTTATCTTGAAGTGCGTCATCACAGGAAGTAGGCTCGATCAGAGATAGTAGTCCAAGAGGAGTTTCTTCAGGTACCTTGAAGGTTGACCTAGTTCGGATAGGTTCATCCTTGCTTCCCAGAATCAACTCTTCAGATATGTTGAGGCGACTTTTAGCTTTCTTTGGGATTGTTGGGGATTTAGTTCCTACTGAAGTTTGAGTGCTAGATGCTTCAGGTGCTTTGATCTTCTCGTCAGAGCCTGCAAGAGTAATCTTCAGATCTGCAAGTTTCTCAACTAGCTTTGACTTTTCAGGGTCAAGCTTATCATCAAATCTGACATGAATTGATTCTTCCACAATTTTGCTTTCTGTATTGTATACTCTGTAGCCTTTAGAGCGTTCTAAGTATCCTAACATAATACCTTTTTGTGCTTTTGAATCAAACTTGTTCAGATGTTCTTTAGTATTCAAAATAAAGCAAGAGCATCCAAAAGGATGAAAATAAGAAATGATGGGTTTTCTTCCATTACACAGTTCATAGGGAGTCTTCTCCAGAATAGGTCTTATGGAGATTCTATTCTGAATATAACACGATGTATTTACTGCTTCAGCCCAGACGTGCTTAGCGACATTTGTTTCATTGATCATGGTTCTGGCCATCTCTTGGAGTGTCCTATTCTTCCTCTCTACAACTCCATTTTGTTGTGGATTTCTAGGGCAGGAGAAATCATGGGATATTCTATTAGAGTCAAATAATTCTTCAAAAAATTTATTTTCAAATTCTCCATCATGATCACTTCTGACTTTGATGATTTTAGAGTCAAATTCGTTTTGCACTTTGGAACAGAAGCTAGTGAATACATAGTGAGACTCACTCTTGTGCTTTAAGAATTTTACCCATGTCCAGCGACTAAAATCATCAACAATAACTAATCCATATTTCTTCCCATTGACTGATGTTGTTTTCACAGGACCAAATAAGTCAATTTGAAGAAGTTACAGAGGCTTAGAGGTAGAAACAATATTTTTCTTTTTAAAAGATGATTTTGAAAACTTTACTTTTTGACATGCTTCACATAGAGCATTTGAAGAAAACTTCAGCTTAGGTAGACCTCTGACTAACTCGAGTTTATTTAGCTGAGATAACTTTCTCATGCTAATGTGGCCCAAGGGTATATGCCATACCCATTGCTCTTCATGAACAGACATTAAACATTTTACATTTTGTTCTTTTAAGTCCGAAAGATTTATTTTATAAATATTGTTTTTCCTCTTGCCAGTGAATACGACATATCCATTGTTCTGATTTATTTCTTTACATGTTTTTTGATTGAAGATTACATCATACCCGTTATCACTTAATTCACTTATTGGTAACAGATTATGCATTAATCCTTCTACATAGAGAACATCAGATATAGAGGGAAGAGTACCATTACCAATAGTTCCAGAGCCTCTGATCCTTCCTTTCTGATTTCCTCCGAAGCCTACGAATCCAGCATTTTTAAGTTCCAGGTTTTGGAACATATACTTTCTTCCTGTCATGTGTCGCGAGAATCTAGAGTCCAGGTACCATGACTGGTGTTTTAACTCTGCTGCATAAGATATCTGCAACATAAACAATCTTATCCTTTGGTACCCAGAATCTTTTAGGTCCTTTGTGATTAGTTTTCCCAGAGTTTCTTAACACTTTGGGTTTTCTAGCATTATAAAAGTGTTGTGCTTGTGTATGTGTATAGTGATAGGAAAATGGAGATTTAGGTTGGTCATTAGTAGAAGTTTTATCTTCACTAGTATCATACTCAATTCCTCTTCTATTGTTCTGACTGACCCCATAAATCATGGATCCCATTCTGCTCCTCTCTATCCCATTCTTCAGAAACTTTTGAAAAGATTTTTCATATTCATAAATTACTGTGTTTGAAGTTTGTGGAGCTTGAGATAACGCTTCTTCAAGTTTTGAGCATTTTTTGTTTATGGAATTTCTTTCTAATATCAAGGTTTGGTTTTCATCTTTTAGTTCTAAAACTGTTATATCAAGTTTACCACATTCTTCCAGAGTTTCTTGAAGCACCTCTTTTACAGCTTTAAATTTTTGTTTAAGTTTCTGATATGAGTTTAGAGTTTCAGATAGACATGATTCTAGGTCAGATCGAGAAAGGTCAGAAAATACCTCTTCAGATTTAGATTCTTCATCTGAAGTATTCTTGGAGGTGGTAGCCATGAATGCCACATTTTCCTGTTCATCAGAGTTTGATTCTGATGAGTCAGATCCACTGTCGTCCTAGGTAGCCATCACTCCCTTTTTGGTTCTGAAGGAATTTTTCTTGAAGTTCTCTTTTCTAGGGCTTTCCTTCTTTAACTTTGGACATTCGTTTCTGTAATGACCTGTTTCTTTACATTCATAACAAGTTACATCTTTGTTAGATTTACCTTTTGAAGCTTGTTCTGATCGATCTCCTTTGGATCTTGGTTTTCTGAAGTTATTATTCCTTTTTCTCCAGAGTTGTTTTACTCTTTTGGTTATAAGGGATAATTCTTCCTCATCATCAGAATCTTCCTTTTTAGAGTCATCAATTTCTTCTTCTTTAGCCTGGAAGGCTTTATTTCTCTCAGATTTGTGCCTTTCTGATCTGGACTTTAGTACTACAGACTTGATCTTCTTCTAAGGTTCATCTTCCTCCAGTTCTATCTCGTGACTTCTGAGTGAACTAACGAGTTCTTCAAGGCTGATGTTGTTTAGATCCTTTGATAATTTTAAGGTTGTGACCATGGGTCTCCATTTCTTTGGAAAGCTTCTGACTATCTTCTTGATGTGGTCCGCAGTTGTATATCCTTTATCTAGGACTTTGAGACCTGCAATTAAAGTTTGGAATCTAGAAAACATTACCTCTACAGCTTCATCGTCCTCCATTTTGAAGGCTTCATATTTCTAGATTAGAGCCAGAGCCTTTGTTTCTTTGACTAGAGTGTTTCCTTCATGAGTCATCCTCAGGGAGTCAAGTATTTCTTTAGCTATTTCCCCGTTGGTGATTTTTTCATACTCATTGTAAGAAATGGCATTGAGAAGTATCATTTTGGCTTTGTGATGATTCTTGAATTCACGCTTCTGATCATCTGTCATTTTGCTTCTGGGAATGGCAACTCCAGCATCTGTTACAGGTGGTATGTAACCAATTGTGACAATGTCCCAGAGATCAGCATCGTAGCCCAGAAAGAAACTTTCAATTTTGTCTTTCCAATAATCGAATTTCTCTCCATCAAAGACTGGAGGTTTAGCGTTGTAGCTATCTCTTTCATTGGTGTTGGCCATAGTTTTTCTCGTTCTGGATCTCTCTACACTGTTAAGTGTTTGATTAGAAAATCAATAACAGAGCCGAAGCTCTATACCAACTGAAGGTGAGAAAAAAAAGAAAGGGGGATTTGAATTATTTTAAAAAATAAAATCTTTTTCAGAAATAAGAACACACAAAATTTTATACTGGTTCGCTTAGAAAACGAAGCTACTCCAGTCCACCCGGCCAAGGTGATTTCGTCTTCAAAAAGGACTTAATCCACTAATCATGAAAGATTACACAACCAATCGTCTAAGAGAATGATCTCTTAGTCCTCTCAAGTATACAAACTGCGCAGAGTCACTTGAGGAATAAAAACAATTTAGCGAAAAGGATTTTTAATCAAAAGTGCTTCTAAGAGTAAGCAAGTATTACAGCAAAATATTGGAGCAATAGTTTTTCATGTAAGAGCAGCAGCTCGTGAAAAAATGAGAGAGAATATGAATAACTTTTTCTATGCGTTGTTGTTGTCTCTTAATGAGGTAGACTATCCTTTATATAGTAGTGAGAAGGACCGTTGGAGTGATGACAAAATCTTGGTCTTTGATGAGCATTCAATGTCATTACTTTCTTGCTATAACCATTTTGTCTCCCTGATTAACTTCTTTCTTAAAATACTTCCTTTCCATATTGAGAAATTCTTTCTGTTACTCTTTCTGGACTTGGTGAATCTTCATCAGAGTCTTGTTGTATCGGAGTCATTCTTCAGAAGGAAATCATGTCTGAATTCATCAGAGCTTCTCAGAGTACTAGTCTTTTTGAACATCAGAACTAAGACCAATAGTTGTTAGAGCTTCTGGTTCTTTTTACTGTCTTGCTTTGGTCAGATTCAAAACATCTTGGGCGTACTTCTTCCTTAGCGGTGTCTGATCTTCTAGCACTTTGTATCTGATCAGTGTTTGTATCTGATAAAATGATCAGAGTCCTTCGTTGCTGTTCAGAGTCCTGCACACTTAGAAAAATTTCGTTAGGGTGCCATTTTTGGTTTCATCCTTTGTTATCATCAAAACCTTTGAATTCTATTGTAGAACCAATTTTGTTCTTACAGAAAGTTGTAGGGAGCTTTCTCATTTCCACTTTTTCTTCAAACATTTTCACATTTGGTACCTTGTGTAACAATTTATGGACATAAAGAGTTAGTGTAAGACCCTAATTTTGACCCTAAGATCCCTCATGGCTTCATATCATTGCTCAGTGCATTGCCTCAAAGATCATAACATGTTTTGCTCCTTAACCCTAGGTTTGGGACTTGTTTGAGTGGTTTGAGACCACCAAGCATGCTTGTATTGTATAGTATTGCTTTTCTTATTTTTTATTACTAACCAAAAGCATAAAAATATGTCACTAACTCTTTTTGTTTTGAAGCTCAAGTGATCATGTGCTCCCCTGCTCCTAGGAGACTCTTAAGCTCAATGAAATGGCTAGATGAAGATGAGAACAAGCATGAAAATAGTCCACAAAGCTCCTAATCATCATATATGTCTCCCAAGTATCTCAATTTGCCAATTTGATCAAGATAACCCAAAGGACTTGAGGTTTGTTTCCCAAGGAAACCCTAATTCAACTATGTCTTGATTGTGCCTTGCGCATGAAGAAACCTCAACCTATGATCAAACTTAATCAAGGGAAGTTATTTCATTCACTATTTTATGCATATATGAGCCTATGTGAGGCCCCTCAATCATTCATTCATCAAGATTGGAAGTTTGGCATTGAAAAGTTGACCAGTCAAGTCATCTGATTAAGCTGAGGTCGACTTAGATACTACTTTTAATGTGTTTGTCAAATGAAGATGACCCCAATAGAAACAATGTTCTTAAGTACCATATGAACAACTTTCATGTTCATAAAAAATCCATTTTAAACTTTGAAGGTCATCATTCATTTCAAAACATTATAGGTCATTTTGACTGAAACCCTAATTTTGGGTCAACTTCCCAAGGACCTAACTTCCTTAATTTTTATGATTTTGAGGTGAGACAAAATGAATTGGAAATATTAAGATGTCTAATTCAAATGTTATGTTGGACAAAATTTCATAATCCTGAAATAAATACATGTGATAATACAAAACATTATACGTCACTTTGGACCTAAGTCATTGAATTTGAAAAATGCCCAACTTCAAATGCCCATAACTTTCTCATGAAAAACACAAATGATGCAAAATTTAAGTCTAAATTTATCATATTGAAAAGATATACAACTTTGTTGTTGGAGAGTTTTCCATTTGAAGCTTGCATCATTGAAATAGAAGTACTTGAAGAGGCTTACTTTTGGTGAAAATTTTCAAAGGGTAACTTAAACATGTTTTGTGCCCAAACTTTCAAAGCCAGTTTTCACTAATTTCCAAATGCCAAATGAATTTTTTCCAACATGACTTTTGTTCCACATTTCAAGGGCTTTCCAACCATTACTCACATTATTTTTTGGACTTTCCATGTGGGAGTTTCAAAGAGCTTTCTCTTTATGGTCATTTTTGCATTTCATGTTGTAACTTCATGTGCAAGCTATTTCCATCACAATTGCACGTCCAATTTAATTCTAGTTGATCTAAGCATGGTTTATCACCCGCTATTGGGCCTTACATGCGCATGAGGGAAGCATGATCTCAGCCACATTTCAGCTATAAATAAGTGTCAATCCCATTCATTTTACAACGAAGTGGAGACCTGAAGTGCTGCAGAATTGAAATCCCAACCCTCACTAAAGGAATTTTCAGATTTCTCTTTCTCTTTCAAGCTTGAAATTCAACATCATTAGTTGATTTTCAAAGCTCAATTCCTTAACCTATCATCTCCATCACACTTCCAGAGTAAAAGCAGATCAAGATCTTGAAGAATTCGTGGCATTTGAAGCTTCATTTCAGTGGTAGAACCTCAAACTTTTTTGATCTAGATCTTGCAATTCAATGTGATTTTCTTTGGTTTATGAGGTTTCCTGAAGTCCTCATACTTGAGGCAGGCCAGTGGTGGTCTTAATTGTTCAAATCGTGCCATTCCAGTTGACATACCATGATCTTCCATCTAACATTTCTCTTTAAATAGGAAGAGTGAGGATGATCCATGGATACAGTGGTGATGTACATCACCTGAGCTTCATTTTGATGTCCTCATTTTTTATTTTCATTACAAACTTTTTTCCTGCGCGTGGTGGTCGGAATCTAGTACTTCACCGGAGAAGATGGTGGTTTCCACCACCATCCCCACGTGGTAGCCTTCCCAACCCTTGGATTGTGCTTCCACATTCTAATCTGGACCAGTCTTTATGTTTACTTGATTTAATGCAACATGTCACGCGTTTGACTCCAGCGTACCATGCATCCGCGCCTTTGAGCCTTTGATCCCTTGCCACGTCAATTAATGAATTGATTTGATGGTTGCACATTTTTTCTATTATTCCTATTTTCTTTTAATTTCAGTTAATTCCCTTTATTTTCAAAAATTCATCAATATTTTATTTGAAGTCACAGAAATACGAGACCAATGCGAAAAAATTTCTTGAAAAATCTAGTTTAATATTTTGATTTTTAATAATTTTTGTGACTTCATTTAGTATTTTTTGTGAATTATTTGATTTTTAATAGTTTTAATTAATTTTTAATTACTTTCTGATATTTGAAAAATCCAAAAATATTTTCCTAACACCTATGGATCATGATAAGTCAATGAAAAATAGTCTCATCAATTTCTTATTTGATTTGAGATTTATTTGAGATTTTCATTCATATTGTGTTATTTTCCATTGTTTTTATTTGTTTTTAAATAGTTTCTGATTTCTAAAATTGTTGAAAAAATTTGTCAAAGTTTGTTTGACCATGTTAGACCTATGAGAATTTAATTGGACTTGTTGAAGTTGATTTGAATTAAATTTGAGATTTGACCATATTTTGTTTATTTTATTTTTCATTTTATTTTTAATTCAAAAATTACTAGAAAATTATGGTTGACTTATTGACTTGTAATCTTCATTTCTTTTCTGTTTGGCATTGATTGATGATGACTTGGTTCACATTTGATCAATTGAGTTTGACACTTGAATTCTCTTTCCATCCATTTCATCTTCATCCCTTTCTTTTCATACTTTGGCCAATGAGTTAATGTCTTATGGTTGGTCTTGACAAATGAGAGGTTTAACCTTCTTTGATACAAACCAAACTCAACTTGATCCAACATCAAGTGAGTTGTTTTGTGTCTAAGATAGGTTGCTTCTTGATCAAGCAAAAAACCTAAAGTCCATACAAGGCCCTTCCCCTTTTGTTTTGGCATGATAAGTTTGTGGAGCTTGGCTTACTAGTCATGATATCTAACTTGTGTTTATTTGCCTATAGTTTTATTGACCGACCTCAGATAGGTGTGACTACTACATTAGTCCACTTACGATTGCTTAACATAGCGCTATATTGTATTATGACAAACTAACATAACTCCACTAATTACTAACTTTAGTTTGAGCATTTAATTTCTTTCCCTTTACTTTAATGCCATTTATTTCTTACTCATTTATTCATCTTGCTTTTCAATTTGCTCACTTGAGCACATATTTTATGTTTATGTCATTTTTCTTTTGCTCATTTGAGCTCATTATTGTATATAAATATATTGTTGTCTTGTGGTTGTTTTGTCTTTGTTTTGTGTGAACCTGATGCAAAAAGGAGAAAGGACTTAGAATTAGGACATACATATGCTTAAAGGAGTTCAAGAGCAACTAGGTCTCATTCCTTTAGAATGCTAAACTTGTTGAAGAGCAACTAGGCCTCATGCCTTTAGAATGCTAAATTTCAAAGTTGACTTTAAAGGACTTCCTTTCCAAAACTTATTCTTTGTCCATTCATCTTATTGTGTTGTGAACTTTTTGATGTTTGCTCTTGTGTGATAGGGATTCCATCTTGAGATAGTAAGTGGGACCATTGTCATGAATAGCCAAGTTAAGAGAGACAAGTCAAATGGAGATCCTAGCAGCTTGAATCCAAATATTTTGGTTGCTTGATTGTGTGCTAAGTCCAAAGGGAAGGAGCATCTTGAATCATCCCTATGATTTCAAGAAAAGGAACTCCAAGGGTTTTATCTTTTCTCTCTTATCTTTGAATTGCTTTAGGACTAGCCTTTTTCTTCTTCTCTCCACTCTAACCCAAGCCAAAAATCTTTTCTTCAAACTTTGACTTTGTTTCAAATTAGACACCTAGGCCTTATGCCTTTGACTTTTCAAAACCATTTTTCATAAATACTCATTGTGAATAAATCTCAATCCAACTTTGACTTCATTTTGTAAATAAATCTAACTTGTAAATATAACTCATTTCAAGTTGTTTTTGTGGTTCCAATGGCCACCTTATTAAAGCCTTTTTCACAAACATTAGTCATAGGTTTGAAATATCATTGTGGTTGATGTAAATCTCACCTTATCCTTAGTGATTGGATTATAAGTCTTCCATACTTATTATAGGGTTAACCCCTCACTAGTATGTTGAAGCTCTCCTCACATGGTGGATTATTGGTTTAGGTTGAGTTTTCTCCCTTTGATAACAAAAGACCTTAAGGCTTTTGATCAAATCAATTCACCAATCTTTATGATTTTTACCCCGAACTACGAGGTTTTGATCCTACCTTTGTGATGGTACGTAGGCAATGGGTTCATCCATTCAAACAACAAACTTGTAAATATAATCTATTCTCTTCTCATCCCTCCAATCTTTTGCACATTTGTTCACAAATACCAACCTACAACACATATTTTCAAAAAGGGTTCCCTTAGAGTACTAAGGATGTTTTGGGTGCGTAAAACCTTCCCATTTCATAACCAACCCCCTTACCTAGATCTCTGACATTTTTATTAGTTTTTTATTTGATAAAGCTTCTTACCTTGGCTTTTGTTCGCTTCTTTGCCTTTCCTTTTGACAAATAAAAGTGCGGTGGCGACTCAAATTGTATGTTTACTTTTTGTTTAGTCAATAAACCTAAATGTAACGAAAACCCCGCTACAGTTAGGACCTCAATGATCAACAATATTAAATTTATTATAAATTATTGAGGAAAATGGAATTAAATGGAAATTCAGAAAATGCTAAAATACGTTGACCATCAGATCTCCCTCATTAATTAAGGTGGCAGATCTGATGATCCAAAATGAGCGCTCCACGTACACCTTAGTCAAATGCATTATAACGTGAGTAATCAAAAGGAATGGCTATGATTAAAACGTGGAACATGGATCAGACGGTTCAGACTCAAGACACATCATCACCGGAGCCAGAGCTCCGGTTGTCTTCTCCGGTGAGCTTCACCGGACTGGTCAACATGAACCATCACCAAAATGAAAAACAAGGACATGATTTTAAATAGAAAACATCACTGAGCACGAATATCACCTCCAATTCATCCAATTCCAACTATATTGAGAGATATGTGGAATTGAAAAATGAGGTTCATGATCTGAGTTGCTTCGATTTGGCCTCAAAGCAACTCAATCTTCTTGCCTACATTGGTAGGACTTCAGACAACTCAAGAATCATGGAGTTGAGCAAGAATCAAGGAGAATCGAAGAGTTTAAAATTTCTGCAAATTACCTTCAATAGAGGTCTGAGCTTGCTAGATCTTGATCTGAATCGTGCTTGGCTTCACTTCAATTGCTTGCAGAAAAGGAATGGAAAGGCTTAGAATCAATGGACTCCTGGAGAGTTGAATTCCAAAACAGTGGAGATTCAAGCTCAAATTCAAATGAATTTATCAGGGTTATCCTCTTAGAATGAAGGGTTTTCAATGGGGATTCAAAGCTGGCGCAATGCGTGTGTGAATTCTGAGCATATGCAATTGTATTTATAGCCAAATCCATGTGATATTTGCACACTCTTTTCAACCTTCCAAATTTGGCAAATGATGAAAGCATGGTGCATGGGCATGCATAGGCCCATGGAATGATTGTTTAAAAGTCCAAATGAATGATCAAATGCTTTGGAGATGGATTGGATTGCAAGGTATATGTGCATTGTCACTTGAAGATTGATCCATGACAAATGATATTAGCATGTTTAAGCCATGCGCAGCTATGCATTTCTCATCCAAAATGAATTAATTTTAGCTCTTTGGAAAGGTGAGATCAAGAGGAACAAGTTTGATGTTTAACACTTTTTCATTTGGAGCTTGGAACTTGGAGATATTTGAGGTGTAAGTTTGGAAAATTTTGACATATTGAAAATTTTCTAAGTGTCAAGCCATATGTCTCAATATTCCACCTTGCTTAACTTTTTATGGGAGATTCAAATGAGAAAAGTGTCTTCATAAAAGTTGTATCTATCTCAAAGACCTTCAAAATGGTCACCAATTTCGTGTCATTTGGATTTGAAATGATAGAGTTATGCATTTTTGAAGTTTGGAAAAATCACTTGATCAATGGTATAGGTCAAAAGTGACCTATAATGTGGCCTAATATCACATGTTCAAAGATGTTGAATTAGCTCCCACTCCAAACACCAAAGTTTAATTAGACACATTGAATATGATTTTTAAACTTGGAAATCTTTCATCTCATAAAAATTGAGCAACTTATGGCCTTGGGAAGTTGACTTTCAAATTAGGATTTAGACAAAATGACCTATAATGTTTCAACATAGAAAATGATTTTCCAAGCAAAAATAGCTCTAGGTATCAACATGAAAGTTGTTTATAATGTCATTTAGAGTAAGTTTTCTCTTGGAATCATTTTCATATGGTGAAAATTGTAGGAGAGAGGGTCTAGGGAGACCCAGTTTTTATCAAATGAATTCATCTGGCCAACCACCATCAACCAACTTGCTAATTTCTAATTCTCTTGACTTTATTGGCTCATGGTAAATAATATATGCATAATATGATGATATTTGAAGTGTCCTTTGAGAAACTTTATCAATTGGTGAGATAGCTTGTTGGAGAAGTTACTCAAGATACCCAGTCAAACTAGGGTTTCCAAGGCAAATCACCCTCAAACTCTTTAAGCAAACTTGATCAATATAACATGTAGAGATGGTTGGGACTCATATATGACGTTCATAACCATTCTTGAATCAATTCTTGGTTGTACTCTTTGTTCATGAGGGTCTCAAACCCTAGATGTGATCAATGAATCAAGGAAATCACGCCCCTACCTACAAAAGAGTTATATAGATACAAAGACATATTTTTGGTATTTTGGTTAGTAAAATGATAAAATACAAGTATGATATAACCACAAAGTGATTGGGGATCTCTCCCAGAACAAACCCAATGAAGGAGGGGTAAGGAGGATGCCAAGACATGATCCCAATGCTAATGCTTATGATGAAATTGCATGAGGGATCTTAGGGTAAAAATTGGGGTCTTACACCAGCGTGGTTGATTTTGTCGATATGAACGTCATTTGTATCTTCAAGATGGGGAGCTCTGTACCAAGACTTTTGGGAGATGTTTATCATTCCATTCATTCTAGAAATCACAAGAAGAAAGGTGGTTTAGTATGGTGTTGCGCTCCTCTTTTGTATCATTGGTTCCGAAGTCATCTCCCTTGTAAAGGAGCGTTCGCAAATAACAAGGAAACCTCGAAATGGTCCAAGAGATTGATGGGGCTTACTTCTAAAGACCTAGTGTGGTATAACTTGATGTTGGATATGATGGAAAGGTCTAAGGTGATTGTGAGTTATGGAGAATTTCCTAATGTGCCACTCATGGGCATTAGGGGACGTATAAATTACAATCATGTGTTGTCTCAAAGACAATTTGGTCATGCTCTAAAAGGACCTCTAGAGGATAAAAGTATATAAGAATCTTTGTTCTACAATGTGACTGATGATGTTGAGATGAAGAAGAATGCTCCTAAGGCTTGGAACCACATTTCACGTAAAGGAAAATAGTTCTTTGGCAAGAAAGATTGTGTTACTAATCCTCTTTACACGGAGTGGATCAAAGATAGAGTTCCAACTGTCTTGTTTCCTTTTCCGATAGAGAAGCCATTATATCTTTAAGAGCCAGATTACCCTGATTTTTTGCCTAGAGAATACCTCAGTCAGACATTGCTTTTGAATAAGAAGTTGAAGCGGGAAAAGGAAGATTTGAGCATGCAACTTTTTAGCTTTAGGCAAGAAAAGATGGATTTGGCTCATAAACTTAGAGAAAGGGATGAATTGCTTGGCGAATATGGTCTAGCTATGGATGGAAGAGTCAGAAAGAAGAGTAAAATTGACAGAATTAGAGGGGATACTTCTACGGTTATTGAAGAACAAAAGAGAGCTCTTGAAGAGGTTAAAGAAGAAATCAAGCAAACGCATCGAGAACATGAATCACTTAAAGTCTCTAAAGCCAAGATGGAGAGAAGGTACAAAGACAAAATTAAAAGACTGGAGAAGCAGCTTCAGGATAAGAATGCTCAATTCTAAGAGGAAAATACTCAGAGGATAAGAGTGGAAATTCAGCTCAAAGGAAGCCACATTAATTTGGAGAAAGTTGGGGGGGGGATATTGCAAACCTTTAAGCTCAGCTGAAAGAAATAGATGACGCTCCCTTACAAATCCAACTCCCAGAATGCAACAAATGCTATAAGTTGATTGATCAATGTAGGTACTTGGATGGTAAGATATTTTGAAAAGATGTAGTTATCCAAAGCTTTGTCTAGAAACACAATCAGGAAGAAACAAAGAAGTTGTTTGAAGAGTCCAAAGCTTGGAGCTTGAAGTATCTCACTAGTGGAGGACCTCTGACCTATGTGGATTGGAAAGATTGATTTGTCTTATTTGTTTCCATTTAGTGGCCACCATCAGGATTGTTGATGGGGTCTTTTGATTTGCACTTTTTCTTTGATTATCTACTTATTCCTCTTGTAAGAACTATTTATGTTACTCTGGTTTTTTAATGAATTAGATGTTCAGTCTATCCAGTGTTCATTGTCTATCTTCTATTACCTTTCACTTATATAACTTGAATCAAAACCTTACGACCCTGGAAATACGCAAACATGTCATTACATGCATTACATTCATTCATGCATTCATCCTACATTAATAACAGGTTTTTTGGTTAGAATTCTCTTATTGACTCTGCTCTTACTAGCAGAGATTACAAACCCAGTCATTAACTGCTACGCCACAAGAAGAAACCAGAGACGTCAGATGGATCAAATTCAGGCTAACATTGAAGAGACGAGGAACCAAATGGATGCTAGGATGGCACATTCAAGGAGGCCATTACTAATGTGACTCATAATCAGGAAGAATTGAGGGCTCTTGTGGAGAGACTTTGTGTTTAGAATGAACGACCTGAGTTGATATTTGAAGATGTTTCTGTGGGGAAGCCTCGTCCCAATATTGCTTTGAATTTTGTTGGGCCGAATTTTAATGATCAACATGCTAATGGTTATCATGCTCGTAACCAGGGTCTGCATGGAAATTTTCCCCCACCTCCACCACCACTGTACAATAATGAAGGATGTATCTCATTTTTGGGAACATGCAGGGGCATCGTAATGTAAGAGGAAACCCTCAAATGCAATATTTGAAAATGGATCATAACAAAGATATGTATTCCATACATAACAGTGACATAAGTGCTCATGCTAATGATAGGAAATACCGTCTATTGGAAGAAAGGTTGAAGGCCGTAGAGGGACAAGGTGTTTTAGGGATGGATATTACTAACTTGGGACTAGTGCCAGGGGTAAGGGTTCCACCTAAGTTCAAGGTTCATGTCTTCGACAAATATACTAGTACAACTTGTCCAAAGACACATGTCAAAGCTTATTATCGCAAGTTGTCGGCTTATTCTGAAGATGAGAGGTTGTTAATGCATTTTTTCCAAGATAGCCTAGTTGGGGCATCTTTGGAATGGTATATGCATCTTGAAAGAACATATATCAAAAATTGGAGGGATTTGGTGGAAGCGTTTGTGAAAGACTACCAATACAATATTTACATGGCACCAAATAGGACCTAGTTAAAAAGTATGACTCAGGGACCAAGTGAATCATTCTAGGAATACGCTAAAAATGGCATGAACTAGCTACTAGAGTTCAACCTCTATTGATGGAGAGAGAACTGGTCGACATGTTCATGGGTACATTGCAAGGTCCCTTCTACGATAGAATGATGGGTAGTACTTCTATTGGTTTTTCCGAGTTGGTAATGGTTGGAGAGAGAATTGAAGTTGGCCTCAAGATGGGTAAAATACAGTCAACCACTATTGGGAGTTCTCCAAGTGGAGTTAGTAAGAAGTTGTTCAATGGTTACCCTAAGAAGAAGAAGGGTGAATCAAGCGTTGCATATATTCAGAGATGCAGAGGTAGACAACAAAACCAACCATAACATCAACAACGCTATCAGCACCAACAACACTATAAGAATCAACAACATTATCAACATCACCAACCACGTCAACAACAACAGGTGAATGTTGTGGCCATTCCAGTCATCGCAGTTCCACAACAACAACAACCATAGTACCAACAACAGCAACAACAGCAAACCACTCCTCGTCGCAACTACAATCAGCCAAGACAACCCAGAATCGAGAAAATGTTTGATCCTCTCCCGATGACTTATTCTCAAGTACTCCAGCATTTATTACAATTGAAGTTGGTTAATTTGATGTGCATGCCACATCCTCCTAAGAGGCTCCCTGCAGGTTATAATCCTAATGCTCGTGGCGAATTTCATTATGGCGGTGTAGGCCACAATGTGGAGAATTATTGAGACCTTAAATACAAAGTGCAAGAATTATTAGACTCCAAGGCCATTCAGTTCACCTAGGAAAATGGGCCTAATGTCATTCAAAATCCGATGCCAACTATGATGGACCTACTATTAATATGGTGGAAGAGAGTGAGAGTTTGAATTTCATCATGGATGTGAACCTGTTATCCACTCCTTTGCTGTGTGTTAAGAGTTACCTGACCATAAATGGTGTTTTTCCTGGTTGTCCTCCAAATTGTTGTGAATGCTAGAATGGGCCCGAGGGTTGTGATAGTATGAGGATTGGGATTCAAAATTTGATCAATAAAGATATCCTATAGTGTGATAGGATCGTGAAAGATGAGAAAGTTGAAGAGAAAGAGGTGATAGTAATTTCCATTCCATATACTCCTGCAAATATTTTGGCGCCTGTTAGGCCTACACCCTTGACAATTATGTTTCCTGGTCCTACCCCTTACTCCAACGAGAATGTTGTACCTTGGAATTATGGGCCAGATGTTTATTACCATGGAGTAAAGCAAGAAGGGAGGAATTCCAAAGACAAACCAAGTGAAGACACGAGTTTGAATATTTACAACTTCGTCGGTACAGGAAGAATTACCAGAAGAGGTAGGATATATTCTCCATAAAACATTCAAGATAATGTTAATGCCTAGGAAGATCCAAGAGTAAACAAGTGGTGAGTGATAATTCAAGGATCCGTACAAGTTAATGTTTTGAATGTAGTACATGGGAATTCTTCGTCTCAAGAAGTTGAAGAGTTATTGAGATTAATCAGAAAAAGTGACTACAAAGTGACAGATCTCTGAGCCAGACGCCGTCTAAAATTTTAATCTTGTCCTTATTCTTGTGTTCTAAAGCTCACCTGAATGCCCTAATGAAATTATTGAGTTCTGCTTTTGTACCACAAAACATCATTGTCAACCGACTAGAAGGGGTTGTGGCCAGTATTTCAATTGATAACCGTTTGGGTTTTACATACTTTGTTTTTCCTCTAGAAGGACGCAACCATAACAAAGCCTTGCACATTTCTATGGAATGCAAAGAAACTACATTATCCCGTGTGTTAGTAGACACTGGATCATCCTTGAATGTGCTGCCTAAATATTCCCTGATGAAGATTGATTATGCAAGATATGAATTGTGCCCCAATGACTTGATAGTCCGGGCCTTTGATGGGTCTCGAAGAGCTGTTTTTGGTGAAGCAGACCTACCTATCAAAATTCAACCCCAAGTTTTTGGTGCGACATTCTTCTTCATGGACATACAACCCGCATATTGTTGTTTGCTAAGACGCCCATGGATTCATGGGGCATGCGCTGTAACATCTACATTACACCAGAAATTGAAATTCCCAAGTGGTAGTAAGATTGTTACCGTGTGTGGCGAAGAAGAGTATATGGTGAGTCATTTGACATCTTTTCGGTATGTAGAGTTAAAGGGGAAGTACATGAAACTCCACTTCAAGCATTTGAGGCAGTCCAAATGATCAAAACCCCTCGTTATGAGGATAAGAGGCCTTTAGTTTCCATGTCTTCCTTGAAGGACGCCAGAGCAGTGGTCGAGAGTGGTCACCCCGAAGGTTGAGGTTATGTGTTAGATCTTCCTTTGAAATTTGACAAATTGGGCCTCATATTCAGTAACTCCCAGCAAGATGTAGCTCCTGAAGCTCCCCAAGCTGCAAATTTTCTCACTTCGGTGAGATTTACAAGCGTTGGATTTATAAATAATGATCAAGTCAATGCTATTGGTAATGATGATGACAGTGATTACGACATCAACAACTGGATTCGGCAAAGTGTTCAAGGTGAAAAACTCTGCTATTGGAATGTAAAGCACGTCATTCAAGTCACGATTAATCAGGAGTAATTTTATTTTGTTTTCTTATCATGCAATAATTCATGTGCTCTGCCCAAGGTGTGGTGAATCATATAGGGTCACCTTGTTTCATTTTCAACTTTTATCATAAAATAATCGACGTTTTCGCATTCAAATCTTTTGATCTTTGTCTTTCTATATTTCATTTTATCTTTCCTTTAAAAATGGCAATATTTTCCTTTCACCACACATTTCCTAAAAAGCATAAAACATCATTAATGCAGATCCACGTCCGCCTTGGACCCCATTGATAACAATTTTGTTATCGCTCATTATGACTTTGACAATCCGATCTACCAAGCCGAAGAAGAAAGAGACGAAGATTGTGAACTCCCTGAAGAGTTGGCAAGATTATTAAAGCAAGAGGAAAAGGTCATCAAGTCGCACGAAGAAGACATTGAGGTCGTGAATCTTGGAACTGAGGACGACCTAAAAGATGTCAGAATATGGTCTTCTTTGGAAGAAAGTGTGAAGACCAGGTTGATCGACACGCTACGAGAATTTATTGACATATTTGCTTGGTCATATCAAGACATGCCGGGATTGGACACCGATATTGTGGTGCATAGGCTGTATTTGAAAGAAGAGTCCACTTGTTAAGCAGAAGTTCCAATGAACGCGTCCTGATATGTCTAAAAAGATCAAAGATGAAGTGCAAAAGCAATTTGATACAATTTTTCTGGCAGTTACTTCTTATCCTCCGTGGGTAGCTAACATTTTTCCAGTACCTAAGAAAGATGGTAAAGTAAGGATGTGTGTTGATTATCGTGATTTGAACAAAGAAAGTCCTAAGGATGATTTTCCTCTCCCTCGCATTGATGTATTGGTCGACAACACGACACAGTTCTGAGTATTTTCTTTCGTGGACGACTTCTCCTGATACAATCAGATTAAAATGGCTCCTGGAGACATGGAGAAGACCATGTTTATTACACGTTGGCGAACCTTTTGTTATAAATTATGCCTTTTGGTCTGAAGAACACATGGGAAACCTACCAGCGTGCAATGGTAACCCTATTCCACAACATGATCCATAAATAAATTGAATGCTACGTAGAAAATATGATTGCGAAATCCCACACAGAGGAAGAACATTTAATAAACTTGTGGAAGTTATTTGAAAGATTGAGGAAGTTCAGTCTAAGGCTAAACCCCAACAAATGTACTTTTTGATAAGTGAAAGAGGAATTGAAGTTGACCCTGCGAAGATAAAAGTGATTCAAGAGATGCCTGAGCCAAGAACCGAAAAAGAAGTGTGTGGTTTCTTAGGGAGGCTGAATTACATTGCTAGGTTTATCTCTAATCTTACAGCTACATGTGAACTGATGTTCAAATTGTTAAGAAAGGATCAGGCAGTGGTGTGGAACGATAATTGTCAAAAAGAATTCGAGAAAATAAAAGAGTACTTGCAAGAACCTCCAGTTCTTATGCCTCCAATAGAGGGTAGACCATTAATCATGTATTTGTCTGTCCTCGACGAGTCGATGGGGTGTGTATTAGGCCAATATGACGAGTCTGGCCGAAAAGAGCATGCAATATACTACCTGAACAAAAATTTTACCAACTGTGAAATCAAATATTCACTAGTTAAGAAAACTTGTTGTGCTCTAGCGTGGGCTGCTCACCGGCTAAGATAGTACATGTTAACCCACACTACTCTTTTGATTTCGAAGATGGACCCAATCAAATATATTTTTGAGAAGCCTGCTCTCACAGGGAGGGTTGCCTGGTGGCATATGATTTTAATAGAATATGATATCTAATATACGACTCAGAAGGCCATCAAGAGTAGTATAATTGCTGACTACCTAGATCATCATCCTATGGAAGATTACCATCCTATGAAGTTCGATTTTCCCGATGAAGACGTGTTGTTTCTCAACGAATATTAAAACCGACCAGACCTAGATGAAGGCCCAAAACCAGGATCGCGATGGACGCTCGTGTTCGACGGTGCTTCAAATGCTTTAGGAAATGGCGTGGGAGCCTTCATTACCTTTCCCATGGGTTTTCACATTCCTTTCACTGCCAGAATCTGTTTTGATTACACCAATAACATGGTCGAATATGAAGCTTGCATCTATGGGATTGAAGCTGCTATTTATTTAAGAATCAAGCATCTTGAGGTATATGGGGATTCTTCCTTGGTCATTAGCCAAATTAATGGAGATTGGGAGACTCGTCATCCAAATTTAATTCCATACTGAGAAAATTTGATGAATTTTATTCCATACTTTGAGGAAATCACATTCAACTATATTCCAAGAGAAGATAATCATTTAGCAAACGCGCTAGCCACTCTAACGTCAATGTTCCAAGTCAAATGGGAAAATGAAGCCCCTTCCATCAGCATTATGAGGTTGGATGAGCCAGCTTTTTGTTATAATAATGATGAAGGCCGGGATGATAAGCCTTGATTTTATGATATCAAGAGATACTTGGAGAAAGAAGAATACCCGGAGGATGTGACCATCCTTGACAAGAAAATATTAAGGAAATTGTCTGCCCGGTTTTTCTTAAGTGATGATGTGTTGTATAAGAGGAATCATGACTCTGTTCTACTCAGATGCATGGACAGACACAAAGCAGACAAAATTATTGAAGAGATTCAGGAGGGATCATTTGGAATACACTCTAGTGGTCATGCCATGGTGAAAAGGATTTTGAGAGCAGACTATTATTGAATACTTACTTCCATCTTCACACCAGATCATATCATAAATGCAAAATCTATGTTGATAAAGTGCATGTTCCTTCCGTGCCCTTAAATGTTATGACTTCTCCATGGCCCTTCGCAATGTGGGTATCGATATGATCGGACGTATTGAGCCTATGGCTTCAAATGGACATCGCTTCATCCTAGTGGCTATTGGTTACTTCACCAAATGGGTGGAAGCTTCCTACTATGCCAACGTAACTAGGCAGGTGGTCGCTCATTTTATCAAACACAATATCATTTGTCGTTATGGGATCCCCAATAAGATCATAACAGACAATGGGTCCAATCTCAACAACAAGATGATGATAGAGTTGTGAAAGAGTTTCAAGATTCAACATCATAATTCCTTTGCTTACCGCCCAAAGATGAATGAGGCCTTGGAGGCAGCCAATAAGAATATAAAGAAGATAGTGCAAAAAATTGTGGTGACCTACAAGGACTGGCATGAGTTATTACCATTCGCTCTGCACGGTTACCAGACTTCGGTACGCACCTCAACGGGGGCAACTCCGTTTTCATTGGTTTATGGCATGGAGGCAGTTTTACTGGTCGAAGTTGAATTCCCTTCCTTAAGGCTGATGACATATGTAAAACTCGTTGAGGCCGAGTGGGTGCAAAACAGATTCAATCATTTGAACCTCATTGAAGAGAAAAGAATGGATGATATCTGCCATGGGTAGCTATATCAAAAGCGAATGAAGAAAGCGTTCTATCGAAGAGTTCTTCCTCAAAGCTACCAAGCTAGTGACCTTGTGCTGAAATGAATTATTCTTCCTCAGTCTGATCCCAGGGGAAAGTGGACTCCGAATTATGAAGGGCCATATGTGATAAGATAAATTTTCTTTGGCGGAGCCATGATGCTATCTATTATGGATGGTGAAGATTTTCCACTCCCTGTAAATTCAAATGTAGTAAAAAATACTTCGCATAAAAAAGGACCCGCTAAGTCGACGACTTAGGCAAAAATGGGCATTCCGGAGAACCGAGAAAAAATGAATAAGATTCGGGAAAAAATTAGGGATATAAAAAAATATTGAGTACACCCGCTAAGTTGAAAACCCGAAAGGGCAACTTAGGAAAAAAAAGGTATCCCAGTGGATCGAAAACCTGAAAGAGCGATCCAGGCAAAAGTTAGGGTTTTAAAGCGAACGACTACTTCTGATATTGGATCAATTCATTTCATCATGCTACTACAATTTGAAAAACCAAAGGGGCAGGAATCAGTTCGAATCATTTTCTTCAGAAAGCTAAGGGATGAGAGCGTTAAGGTCATAAGGAATTGTAGTAAAATCGGAATCTGATGGGAATTTGTTTTTCACATTGCCATTCTTGTAATAAATCTTTTATTGTTATTTTTCCAATTACCTCTTCCTAAAGATTGCCTCCTAATGTAAAGGCCTATTTACAGGCGAATTCTCAATCAATAAAAGTTTCTTTTCATTCAAAAATGTGTTCTTTATTTTTCTTTTACCTGTTTTTGTTTGCAAAAACGTCCGAATTTTTTATAATCATTGCATTTGGAAATTTCGGGCTTTACATAATACGATAAAAAGACATTTGAATATGCTTGTGATTGTATGTGTGGTCGGATTGGTAGACAAAGTGGTTACACAATACTTGGGACATTTTGGTGGTGATTTGTGTTGTAGGAAGGATGTTCACACGCAGACATATGACATGCCAACATGAGACCAAGAATCAGCAAGAATGACTCTTAATTTTACTTTGTTTCCCCCAGCAGTTGTGCTTATTGAAGATTGTATAGTCCCCAGAGCAATGTTTCATCCTTGGTTGAGAATTTCTTAATTCACCCAGTAGAGTTGCGGTGATGAGACTTATAGATCAAGACTTCTCATATAAGGGATATTTCTTCCCAGCAAGAGTCACTGAGATTGTAATTTATTTTTTACGAATCTCCTCCCCATATAGTTCTAGATATTCTAGAGATCTGTCTTCAATAGACTTTTTTGTTGTTTTATTTATTCTCATACAAAATCATGCATCATTATACCACATCCATAAAAATGCGTGACACTCCTATTTACACGGAGCATTACGCCATAGAAAAATTCAAACATGCATCATAACATAAGCCAATGATGTTTTTCTTACTTTCCTGGAAAAGTTATCAGTACCTTGGTATTTCTCCAGTCATTTATCTATCCTTACAATATTCATTTGACTCTTCCGACCTAAATCCAGTTCTATCCTAGTAATCTTTGTTGGTGATCCAGTTCTTTCCTGGCGCAACATCTTTTTTCCACAGACATACCCGTTTAGCTTGGTAGTCTTCTTGATTGATAAATCCAGTTCTATCCTGGTAATCTTTGTTGGTGATCCAGTTCTTTCCTGGCGCAACATCTTATGTCCGCAGATATACCCATTTAGCTTGGTAGTCTTCGTGATTGATAAATCCAGTTTTATCCTAGTAATCTTTGTTGGTGATCCAGTTCTTTCCTGCCATAACATCTTCTATATGCAGACATACCCGTTTAGGTTGGTAGTCTTCGTGATTGATAAATCTAGTTCTATCCTGGTAATCTTTGTTGGTGGTCCAGTTCTTTCCTGGAACAACACCCTCTGTCCTAGGACGTGCCTGATTAGATTGGCAGTCTTTGTGATTAAATCTTTTTGCTCACTTACGCGCTAAAGTTTGGACTTTCTTACTGACCTTTTTGCCTTCGTTCCAGAGTGCAAATGTTTGGGTTCTTTGGATATTCAATCCTCTCCCACCTTGAACGTTTGAAATTGCCGCTTTTTCAACCTATCAGGTGCAAGAAGTTTGAATATGGACTGCTATTGTACCCCAAAATTTACCGTATTCTTTTGTTACCATAGTTGGCTTATATTTTATCATCACATACATTCATGCATATCATTGGTTCTATGATTATTGAGATCAAAGCATCTCTCTTGTGACTTTCTTCAAGCTTTAGAAGGGAGAGAAATGACAATCAATATAAGGAGGGTGGGATATCCTCAACCTCTTGATCACTCAAGCTACAAGGGTTTCCTCATTCCTTAGGAATCTCAAATGGTCCATTACTTCATCAGTTGAATGGGAACCGCTAGAAAATGGAAGTGGATCACACTCTCCTATCTTTTGAACCCTGAGCTAGGAATGTTGGTTATCTCAGTATGTGGCATACCTATGGACTACTTTTGAATCATCTTCATCATATTATCATACGAGACATCATTGTTCCTAAGTTCTTTTCACTTTCCCTAGAAGAATCAAGGTTTTGAAGGTGTACACTCCTATCTTACCATTTTGACTGAAATTAGGGTTTATGATAAAGTCAGTTTATTTCTGACATTTTGAGCAAGACTTGATTCCATGGTATTCTATGTTTCCTTAAGTGTCTATGTGTAGAGGATTGACCATTAATTCCATTCATAAGAGGTTCAATTGTTCAGATGATTATTGGTTTGATTCAATTTGGGAAAAGTCAATTGGGCAGGTTAAAAAGTCAACTTTTGATTTTTTTGGTCAATATTTTATTCATAAAGTCAAATTTGGTCTATGTGTGAAATTTGATCAAGAAAAGTCAATAGATTCATCAAAAATCAAGAATTGTGGAAAGTTGCTTAAATTGGAAATTAGGGTTTTGGAACTTACTATTTTTGGCAAGTTCGGTGTTAATGAACAACTACTTTCATGGCCTTTGTTTTATATGCTCAAGACTTCAAATAAAGTGGACCTTAACATGGATTTTGTTATCTTCTCACCAAGCTTCAAGGAGGTACCAAGATTGAAGCATTTGGATCACCATAGCTCAAGATATGGTCGTTGAAAGTGGAGTGTTTCAAATTCATCCATTTGTACCAAGACTTAGAAAACTTCTATGTATCCTAAGTCAGGATTCCCAAGCATCTTCATGGAAGTTTTTCATGACCTTCAGGGTTTCATCTCAATTGGTTTCCAACATGAAAGTTATAGTATTAGGTCTCCCCTTTCCATTGATCCCAAGAACAAGTCATTTGGATCATCATATCTCAAGATATCACTCTCACAAGTCATGACCTTGGATTGTTTTAGTGGCCTTTATACTTAGTGAATTTTTTTCTATGTTTTTGTTCATTCCAAACCACATACTTCATGCCCATTTTTCATAAGGTTACAAATTTTATTTGGATTCAATCTCAACATGAAAGTTGTAAGGCACTTTCTCCTCTCCACTTTTGATTCAAACATTTTCACATTTGGTAACTTGAGGAACAAGTTATGGACATAACAAGTTAGGATCTCAGTGATCACTAATTGACTTATGATTGTCATCTTGATATGCAGTTTCAGGTAGTCATCTTTGTGGCCATTTTTAAAAGGGCTCTAGGATTTGTTTCAACTTCCCCCCAACATGAAACAGGTTCCTCTCAATTCCCTCTCTTCAAAAAGATTTAACTCACTCCATTTGACCAGGGGGACATGAAGTTATACTAGTTCAAAGTCACCATGTTGCAAACTCTATTACCTCACTTTTTTGGTCGAATTGGTGAAGGATAATGCATTCCCTTGCAACAAATCCGTTTCCAGACAACCAACACACATTTTCTTTTCCTCAAATGGACCAACAACACCTGACTCGTGCAATTAGACATCCTATCCAAACTTGGAAAAATTGGGAAATGTTTATATCTACCTTTTTCTCTCTCCATTGAGTAACCACTCTGTGCTCCCTCACTCCACACCATGCTGCCAAAATTGACACAACACCCGCATTCCATACAATTCAAACACGACCTTGCTGTCATACCCCGATTTTGGCCCTGAAATTTTTTCACATCAATCATTCGTTTGCATTCTTCTTTTCATGACCATTCCATCTGGTCATTTGTTGTTGGACTCTCCACCACTTCCCATTTTCCGGCCACCGCAATTCTGTCGTATTCTTCGTCGTGTACCTCCGTAACAGATATTCCAAGACCGTCGCGGGATCTTTTTACCAGACGTATGTGTGTCAACAGTGCTCTTTTTTTTCTTATGACAGAAGTATTTCTGATGAACTGCCATCTATAAACAAGACTGAAATTAACAATATCAGGAAAAAGATGTACTCTTCTCATGTTGAACTTAAAGAACATTATGGTCCTGTATTTATCTTGCGATTCTAAAATTATGGCCTGTCTAAAGCATCTATAGTGCCTGTAGAGTTTGCTGGATCAGGTTTGCTTGCAATTGCATTTGTTAGCATGTCTTCTCCAAATCAAGGGATACGAAGATTAGCTTATGACACACTTCTTAAATATAAGAATGCATTAGAGAAGTGCCAAAAGAGGAAGGATGTAATGAGACTTCGGCTTCTAATAAACTCTATTCAAAACAGTATTGAAGAGTCATGGAAAAGAATCCCATCAGTTATTGCTCTGTTTGTTGCAGAGGCACCTTGTGTATTGTTATTTTCCTCACATGATCATTATGCAGCTATAAATACGTTCTTGATACAGTCTTCTAAGTTGAATATGAAGATGCTGTGTCAAAGGACCTGGTCATTGAAGTGATAAAGAAATCCATTAAACTGCAAAAGATTGCTCGTCATCTAGTGAAACATTGCTCTCTATTTTCATGGTTATCTTCTCTCATCTCGGTTACTAGAAGAGTTGGGCTTAATGGAGATGAAAATAAATTTTTCATGAAGCATGTATTGGTAGTATTGAAGGTCGTCAATGATGTTATTTTGTCCGGAAGCATGTCCTAGTGGATTTAAAATCATGGGTTTGAGCAGCTCACCGAGCTTTCATCTAATCTATCCAGTTTCGTACTCCATGATGTAACAATGACAGATGAATCTGTGGAATTAGTTAATCCTTTTCTACAAATGATAGTGTCGGTGTTGAAACTCTCTCAGAAAAGGAAAATATGTCAACCACATTTCACCTTATCAATAGAGGGTTTATATCAGATATACCAGGCTGGCAGTGTGTGTAATCAAGCTTCAAAAGGCATTAACCCGAATTTTGCTCTTGAAGCCATACTTATGAGCCCACCTCCTATTTCCATTTTCTTAAAAAAGAACTACGAGAAGCGTCTTATGATGACTCGTTAGTGTCAAAAAATTTGCGTTGGTTAACAGCATCAATATTCAATGGGAAGCTTCATCAGAAATCCAATGATATATATTCAGGGTTTGCTGAAACACATAAACTAGAGCCCCTGCATTCTTTACTGGTGCATATTGAAAATACCGCAAGGCAAAAGTGGAATTTCAATGGGTATATTACATCTGATTGTGCAGCGGTAGCTATCATACATGATAGGCAAGGTTATGCAAAAAAACACCAGAGGACGCCGTCTCCGATACACTTAAAGCTGGAATTGATGTAGAATGTGGTGATTACTTAACAAAGCATGCTAAATCAGCAATGTTACAAAATAAAGTACCAATATCTCAAATCCACCGTGCCCTTCACAATCTATTCTCCATTCAAATTGGACTAAGATTATTCGATGGAAATCCAACCAAACTCAAGTGTGGGACATTTGATCCAAATCAAGATGCTCAGCTCAGAGGTCGAAATAGCGAGCAGCAGCAAATGATATTCCCTGCATCTCAAAGCCATGCCAATTCTGCATTTCTTCTAGCCGCCGCAGCCCGAAATTCAGGCTGGAGTATTTCTGCTACAATGCTACCTAAAACAGGTGAAGAAACTCAAGTTTTAACTTATGAAAGCAAGCTTGCAATGTACACTAGACTATTGAAAACTGTGGGATTCAACAAGAGCCAAATTTCATAAACAGAGTTGATGAATCTTCAAGTGTTAGCTCCTTTTTACCTGAGAAGCTTATGCAATATTAGAAAGATTTATCCAAGTTTCCAACGGGAGGCTTTGATCGGTTGGAATTTTTAATAGTTAAGGCTCAGTTACTTGCATTCTATCGTTTAAAGGGTTACTCTTACTTGCCTGAATTCCAATATTTCAGAGGTTTGGACGACGACATCAACCTCTCAATTAACGATACTGATAAAAGACTGAGTGAAGTTAACGAGCACATAATTCACGTGGGTAGAATTGGCGATCAAACTGGTACTAGAGATTCAAACACCGCCGCACAGTCGTCATTGGTCCCTGTTTCACAAGCAGCAGTTTAATTCTCCAGCAGGTGCAAGTGGGAGTCTTCATGCTACTTCTTTCCAATGCGTGCGTGATCTACAAAGGACCAACCAAAGATCATTTCTGCATAAACTCACTAGCTCTGCAATGCACATGAATGGTGGTTAGAGACCAAGAAGTTAACCATTTTTGTTCTATGCCGTGACTATCCACAAACCGACCTGTCATCGAGCCATGCTGCATACCTCAACCCTGTAGGTTTTGGTTTCCAAACAAGCCGAATGAGATGCACGTTAAACCATTAACAATAGACATTAAACCATTGCCACGGATACTCACCAAAGTTTTGCTCGTTTATGTGATGTCCTGGATACTTCTCTAAAAAAAGATGTCTCCATACACGAAAATGTTTCAAACGGCATTACAAATGCTTGTGAATGAGATACATGCTGCACCAAACCACACAATAGTCAAGACTCAGGTTGCAAGGGTCTGTACCTGTAAACGTTTCACATGATGTAGTCAGGTTAAGATTAGGTGGAAATTCCTTGACAAGAGAAGTTCTTTCGAGTACCTGCAATGAATCCGGGCATAATTTGACATACTTAGAGTTGGATAATAATCAGTCGACAAGTTTGATACCTCCTGAATTAGGTTATCGTAAGAAATTGGCCTTGATGAATTTGGCTGAGAATCAATTGACCGGTGCATTGCCACCAGAACTTGGAAATTTTATCAGTCTTCAAGTCTTGAAGCTTCGAATGAACAAGCTTAATGGGGTAATAATGAGCGTGTACAGGCAAGTGAAGGTGAAATTTTGACCTTCAAATCATCCAGAGAAACTTGTTAACTTCAAACGGAATCCATGGATCGAACATTGACTTCTCCAAGACCATGGAAGTTGCTGCAACAACAAACACACAGAGATCAGTTTACATCAAAAATACATCCTATTTTCGTCTTAGTGGGTTTACAGCGGTAAATTCACCTGTTACCAGTGGTGAAGTTTGGAGATGGAAAGGATTGAAGGAGGGACCACCTGTTGAAAGAAGACAAAATTCCTCAGGCAACTCCGTACTATGAGACTACGAATTCACTCCTGTGGCCCCTGTTGTTCATGCATATAAGAGCACACAAACCCTAATTTTGGAGGAGGCGCGTCCACTATTCACGAAAAGGAGAGAAAATTCTGCAAAATAACAAAAATTAAAAACCCTAAGAATCTTTGACGGTGAGGAGGCGAGAACATTAAAGCCCTAACAAAATCAAAGAAAGAGATGAAGGAGATAAGCTAGAATCTCTACTTTTCCTCAGAGAAAACACGAAGGATTCATCGGAACGCTACCAGAAGATTCATACAAAGTTGAAGTTGAGCAGCCGAAACAGCTAACGTTCTAAAGGGGAATCCAAAATCGCTCTTTACATCCGTCGGTCGACTTCGCTGCAACTGGTTAGTCTCATTTACGAGTTTTAATTCTAATCCATGCTTCGGTCTCGCTTTGCATCATTCTGAGGGAGTTATTTGCATGCCGGTTTGGTTTCCTTCTAGTTTCCACTTGGTTTAGCTTTACCGTCACCTACGCGTGTTTGTGGAGTTATCTTGCTTTTTATTTATTTTTTTAATGTTTTATTGTATGGTCAAAATGGAAAGAAAAGGTATATTTGGGATAAAGAAGTAGGGATGGTATTCTGAAATGGCAGATGAGCGTCCTTTGTGGGCTTTATCATCTTTCCTATTTGTTTATTCCCATGCTGCTGTATTTATTTGGTTTATTAAATGACTTAAGTTTGTTGGATCGGTGTATATAAAGCTTTCCATCTCCAATGCATTGCCTTTTAATTTTTGCGTGTTCCCCAACAATTATTATATGTCAGCCATGATTATTAGCATCCTTTTGCTAGAACCAAGACAACCATGCAGCCAGGTTGTTTCCTTTTGGTTTCCCTTCGTCATTTTCGTGTTTGGGTCAGCACTTGGAGCAGGTGGTCACTAACTCGGCCCAAACGCATATGGCCCATGTCCTTTTAGTTTCTTCATTTTTTTCTTATTATTTATTCTTTTTGGTTTCCTTGTTTTCATATTCGAGTCGCTGTTAAAGTAACAGCTGACCACCTGTGGCTGGGTGGAGGGGAAGATGTCTCATCTCCCCTTGTATGGTGGGTTCAATCCTTATGCATGTCATTTCCCATTTATTTATATTATTTTATCGTTTTTAAGTATTATTTTCTCTTTTAATACTTTTATGTTTCATTCCCATTTTTCTGACACTTGTTGATATTAATGTCTGCCCTTGTTTTATTTTACTGCTTCAACGTCGATTTTTAATCTATGGATTTGGCAATTCTCGTGCTATTTATCCATGATTATTTTTATCGATACATTGATAGTATTTCGCCACATTTCGACTAATCACATATGACATTTCAATTGTTGTCAATATGTGCAAGCCAACTTTGAGCATATTATTTAGGTTTTGTGTGTCCCTCAATTTCCATCAGTGCAAATCCCGATTTTACCTTTTTTCGATTTAATTTTTAAGTTTGTTGTAAATATAACTTGTTGTGTTATTTTTTTCACATGGCTTACTCTTGGGCCTTCTTACAATGAGACAGTTCGCTTGCACTTACACTCATAAATTGCATTATTTGTTGTTTGGGCCTGATTTAATTATTCCAGTATTTTGAATCCCCATTTGACAAAATGTACCCCACTCCCCCAAAGTGTAATAATTTTACTGGTTTATTTCTTTATTGGTTTGATTGTTTAGTTAGCTACTAACACAAGAATAAAATCAACCATTTCCAAAAGATCAAAAATAAGACTCGATCCAATGTCAAGTATTTTCTCAATAAACAAATCAAATCAATTTCTCCCTCCCATTCTATTCCATTTCTTTCAAAAACTTCATCAAATGCTTGATCCAACGTCAAGCCATTTCTCATAATAAAAATTCAAAAAATATTAATTCCTATCTAAACACTTTTCAATAAAGATGAAAATGGAACGTGGTGTATACCGCGCACTCCTGAGACTAGGATTCGAGATGGATATCTCGCCGATCCTAGCTCTCGCCATCATCCAAATTTATCTATTCTATTTCGCTCAAACACTCATTAAAATCTTTCTCAATCGCTCATCAAATGCTTGATCTAATGTCAAGTCATTTTCATAACAAAAACTCAAAAATACTTAATTCCATTATTAAACATTTTTCAATAAAGATGGAAATGGAACATGGTGTATACCATGCACTCCTGAGATTAAGATTCGAGGCGGATGCCTCGCCTATCTTAGCTCTCGCCATCATTTAAATTTGTCAATGCGGTTTCTTTAAACCCTTTCTCAATCAAACCTCAAAAAAACACTTAATGCTTATTAAACATTTTTGTAAATAAGATGGAAATGGAACGTGGTGTATACCATGCACTCCTGAGACTAGGATTCGAGATGGATATCTCGCTCATCCAAGTTCTCGCCATTACTCAAAACACATCAAACCAATCAATTTCTTTTTCTCGCCGCCGTGCGATTAACCCTCCAAACCTTTTCTCAAACGAAAGGTACTTTGTTTCAAAATGATGCAAGGTGATGTTTTTCCACCTGTTTTGGGTAGTCCAACAATGTTTTCGTCGATTTGACACAAAGTAGCTTTTGCTAAAATCGACCAACAAACAAACATTTTTCTACCCAGAACTACGTAAGCCTTGATTTCTCTGTTGAGATACGTAGGAGCAGGATTTGTAAATCTTGTCAGGCCCACTAATAAAAAACTTAGGTTTAGTCCTTCGTCAAAAATCCAAAAACATTTTCCTTTCTTCTATTCTTTCTTTCCCACCTAATAACTTGAAAAGCCTAACATTTCAAACTAACATTAATGCGCACAAATGACCTAATGGTTCCCGTTGAGTACAACGGACGTGAGGGGTGCTAATACCTTCCCCTTGCGTAATCGACTCCCGAACCCTGATTTGGTTGCGACGACCATAATCATTGTCATTTTGTATTGGGTTTTATCGATATTTTCCCTTCCCTTTTTAGGAATAAATAAATTTCGGTGGTGACTCTGTTCAGTCCATCATTGCGAGCGTGCGATCGCGCTTCGCTTAGTTCGTATTCCCATTTTCTCATATGAGGTATGACACTTGCATGCCAGACATCTTTTATACGTGAGTTGACCAACTTTCCCTCCAACGGATTTGTACATAGGCAAGGCATGAAACCTCATCTGCAAGAGGATATTTAAACTAACTTTAACCTAATTGTGAATAAGAGAGACCATTTAAAAGAAAGAAAAAACTCGGGAGCTGCAGCACATCACAAAGAGTTTACACATTTCATTTCTGGATTTGGATTTTCACTACTCATTCAACACCATTTTGGTTTCAAGAAAAGGACCAAGCTTCATTTGCCTTGCTTCAAAAACCTTTTTGGGATCAAGAAGCAATGGATCTTCTCCAATAGGTAGGCCATCTACTCATTATATCACCTACATTTTCAATATGCACATGCCATAAAATGATTAAGAATGTTGCTTGAAGCTAGCCCAATATGTTATTTTCATCTGAATACTTTAGTTTGTTGAAATATTGGTTACAATCTCTTTTCTTCGACTTTCATGCCTTATTTCTCCTAAACTAAACCATATTTTGTGCACTCTTATTTCAATTATTGTATTTAAGTAGGTTTAATTAATTCAAGTTGTGTATTAGGGTTTGGTGTTTTATTTTCCCATTTAATTTTTGACCCAATATTTTGTACACTCTTAGGCACACGTACATAGGGCATTTGGGTTTTCATTTTACATAAAGATTAATAATTTTAAGTTATTTTTGAGTCTTATTTTGAAGTTTGGGTTTGTTTGATCCACTATTGATGCTTTGCTTGAATGATAGTTTAGTTTGAACCCTTGTGCATATAATTTTGAATATACTTTGGTACATTTTAAGTTTAGGGTTTCACCTTGCTCTGTGTAAATTTTCATAATTTTTCTTTGCATTTAAACATTTTTCTTGAATTATCCAAGAAAGCTTGATTCTTTATGACATATTTTGCATATAGTTGGATATTTTGGAATGCACTTGTGCAACCATGTAGTATCTATTTATCATTGTCATTGACCTCATCATCATCATCATTTATAGGTCTTAAATTCATCCATGTGACCCCTTTTGGGTACTTTCAAATTAATGTTTCTTTGTTTGATTGCCTTGAATTCTATTTGCTTGCTTTTTGAGATCATAGTTTGGATTGTGTCTTGTGCCTTCCAACTTGAGTACTATGGGGGCAGTTGAATTTGATCCCCCTTGTCTACACTTCTGATTTCCTTGGTCTTGGTATCCTTGTACCTTGATCTTATGATTCTTTGAATGGTATTCCATTGCCATTCATCCTGACGACACATTAGGAGCTACATTCCTCTTTTTCTTAACCTAGTTTTGAGTTTGGTGGATGGTGAAACTCTTAGGAGTTCAGGATCCATCCTTGTGTATTTTAGTGATATACTCATCCTTTTTCTTTATGTCTCAATTTCATTTTACATTGCCTTCTTACTTTGGTTTGACAAAGTATTCCTTGCTTGGGTGATGTCTACCTTTTGACTTGGGAGTTGTACATGAATTTTGAGTTTGTGTGTTTGTTGATACCTCTTGAAGTTTGGAAGTTGTATTTTATGCTTTGAAGAGGAATTTGTTATTGTCCCATGACCTATGAGCATACCTTTTTTAATCTTTGTTCGACTTGTGTATTTTAATAAGGGATTCCTTTTCTAGGATGATATCTTTACTTGCTTATCAAGTTGCTTGACTTTGATTAGTGTATGAAGTTTAGATGACTTCTTTTGTTACTCTTAGACCTTATCTTGAGTTAACTTATTGCACAAGTATCACATACCTTAATAGCATGTGTATTCCTCCATTGTTTGATTATTTCATGCTTAAACTTCTTTGAACTTGTGTGATTGTTTGCTCATCTTTTGGCCTATCTTGGGGCATGGCTTGTGTGATTCATTCTTGATGTTTAAGTGTCTTATATATAAAGTTTAATGCGCTATGTACTTCTGACTTGTTTGATTTGATATTGTTTTCCCATCATTCTAATTCATTTATATTTGCATGAAGTTCATTAGTCTTTAGGAGCATGACTAGGGTTTGGTTTTGATTATTACATGTCTTAGCCTTTGAGTATGCTTTGTTATGGTGTATTTGTGATGCCTTGAGTTTATTTATGCATTGATGCAATATTTTGACCTCAATCCTATATTATGCCTTTTTCCATGTTTAATTATTCACATACTTATGGATATTTCTCTTTACAAATTTACATGATGATTGTGTATTTTGTTGCTTAAACCATATATGCATAACCTTTAGAAGTAAGACATGTCCTTATGTTTATGTGGATGTGATGTTGTTGCTCATTTCGACTTGATAACTTATCATTTGTTTCTATTCTTTTACCAGGACTTGATATGGATTACTCTGCTTAACTTTCATCTCTTTTACCATGACTTGATATGGATTACTCTGCTTATCTTTCATCTCTTTTACCATGACTTGATATGGATTACTCTGCTTAGCTTTCATCTCTTTTACCATGACTTGATATGGATTACTCTGATTATCTTTCATCTCTTTTATCATGACTTGATATGGCTTACTGTGCTTATATTTCATATACTCTCCGATGACATGATATGGATTGCTATTATTTTTCTTTTACCATGACTTGGTATGTCTTACTTTGTTATCTTTCATGTATTCTTCCATGACATGATATGGATTGCTTTGCCTTTATATTCTTTTTTCTTCCCCCCATGACATGATATGGATTGCCATTACTTTTCTTTTACCATAACTTGATATGGCCTACTTGGTGAATTTATTTATGTAGCAACCCAATTTTAGTAATTATTTCTTATATTATTATTATTATTATATTTTATTTTATTTATTTGGAGTGTTAATTAATTAATTGGTTGTTAGGTAGGATAATAATTGATTATATTAATTAATTTGGTATGTTATTTAATTATTTAGTTAATATGAGATATAATTGAATAATTGATTATATTAATTAATTTGGTGTGTTAATTAATTATTTAGTTGATATGAAATATAATTGAATAATTGATTATATTAATTAACTTGGTGTGTATATTGTGTTGGTTTAATTTATTTGACTTAAATAGAGATATTATAATACTAGGTATTATTGGGCCTAATAATTAAATTAGAAGTATCATTCTTTAAGCCCGAATATAATACTATAATAGTAAGAGGTGAGGAGAGTGAGAAGTAGGATTCATTTGATCAATTGACGGCAACAGAGAAAGAAAAGAGGAAAAGTAAGGGGAAGAGAGGAAGAACAAGATAGAAGCTAAGGTTTACAGAAAATTGAAGAGGTAAGGGGAAGAATCCTTATTATTATGGGTTAGTATGATTGGGTCAATGGGTAGAAGTATGTTTAGGTTAAAATCCCTAATTTTGTATGGTTGTTTAGAATTGTTAGGTTTTGATGAGTATTCTGGATTTGTGGTGATTTAATTCTGTTAAAACTGCAAATTAACTTTATATACTTAGAGTATCCTATGAGTTATAATTTTCTGAGTGTTTGGCTTTTTACGGAATCGGAATCGGAGGTCCGAAAGGCCTCCAATGATGAAAAATGCAGAAAATTCTGCATTCTGTTTTGCGTTAACCGGTTAACCAAAAGCGTTAACCGGTTAACACTGTTGAAAATCTGCCAGGAAGTGCGTTCTGTTTCGCGTTAAGCAGTTACCTAAAAGCGTTAACCGGTTAACACTGTTGAAAAATGAAAAATTGAGATTTTAAAAGTTATATTCATTTTGAAATGAACTCTAAATGTGCGTAATTGATAATTAGCCTATATTTGTGAATGATATATTGTTATGAATGTGTATATGTACCATTGGTGGATAATTCATAGAGTTGAATTATGGTGATATGTGGAATGTTAAGATGGTAGAGATGATCTTAATTGCATATGTGTTGGTATTTGTACATTCATTCATGGCATGGTCGGCTTCATGGTGAAAGCAGTGAAACTGTGGGTTCACATGGTAATAGACGTTGATCCTTGAATGGAAATACGCGTAGCAGACGTTGATCCTTAATTGGAAATAGGCGTAGTGGCTTTGATCTTTTCTGGATCGGAAACGTGGCTTAGATTCTAGATATTGAATCGGAAAGCGATGAAACATTGGGTTCACATTGCGGTACCACATGCATAGAGTCACATGTCTTGAATTGAGTCACATTAGAGTTATGTGATAATTGAATGTATGCATTGATGTGATTGTGAGGTGTGTATGAGATATGGCAATTGAATTTGATGATGTTTGGATACATAACTTGGCAAATATGTGATTATGTGATAATTGTAGTTATGTGTATATTTAGGACTACAGTATTGAATTTTAATATTGTACTCCTTGGGTTTTGATGGATGTTTGAAACATGTGAAATAAATGTTGGTTAATATTATTGACATGGTTATACAAGGTGTGATGAGTTCCGTTAATTGTTGATTTAATCATTGTGCCTTATCATACTTCTTCATAATGATTTGAATTCTCACCCTTCTGTTCGAATGTTGCCTTTACATGGGCATCGTGCATATATTCAAGAGTAGTATTGCTGAAGTTAAGTGGACGGTAGCTCATTCGAGATTTAGCCGGAGAGTTTCCGTGTTTTAGCCTAGAGACTTGGTAATGAGTCAATGCTCTAGTCATGTAACACGGGGTAGATTAGTAGTATTGAACTCATATCTTATTGGGATATGTATTATGTTATTACTTGTGAACCTGTATATTTGCAATTGTTGTCCGAGAGGCCATAGTGCCAAATATTCTGAATATGGTTTTATTTTATCTTGGGGAGATTATTGAGAGATGATCATGGTACGGGACATGGATCATTTTACGAAATGCATGAGTATTCATTATTTTCCACTGCGGACGCATATTCTTGATGACTCATGATATTTGAAGTGTGTTATTTTAAATGACCAGGTGTATTGTATATTGAAGAGGAAAGTTGTTGGTTTTTGAAAGCTTTTAGTTTTTGAAAACGTCGATGTGATGCCCTTTTGTTTATATGCGTGCTTATTTACTCTGATTATAGGTTAAGTATTTTGGGGTAGAAAAAGGGGTGTTAGATTAGTGGTATCAGAGCATGGCCGACCAGTTGGTCAATAGTCGTTAGTGTTTTCCATCATGTTGTCTTTGATTTGTGTATCTGACACGATCAAATACTGGTTGTCTGGTTGTTCGGGCTGTTCAGGACGGTGGTTGCAGGCAAGAATGATGATGCCATTGCTGAGGCGCTGCGGATGTTGGCTGACTCCATTGGTCAGATCCCTCAAGCGAATGCTGGTAACCAAAATGGGGATGATGATGAGTTCCGGGCTTTGGGGAGATTCCAGAGGAACAATCCTCTTGTCTTTGAGGGTGAGCATGAACCTGATAAAGCTCAAGCTTGGCTGAAGGCAATTGAGAAGATCTTCAGAGTCATGAACTGTACTGATGCTCAGAAAGTGCAGTTGGGTACTCATATGCTTGAGAAGGAAGCTGAAGATTGGTGGAATAACACTCTTCAGGGGTTTGAAGAAGACAACATTGAGGTTGCTTGGGCTATTTTCCGTGATGTCTTCTTGGAGAACTATTTTCCAGAAGATTGTCGTGGGAAGAAAGAGGTGGAGTTCCTTGAATTGAAGCAAGGAAATGGTACTGTTGCTGAATATGTTGCTAGATTTTAGGAGCTTATCAAGTATTGTCCTCATTACAATACTGCTAATGCTGAGAGATCTAAATGCTTGAAGTTTGTGAATGGCTTGAGACATGATATCAAGAAGGCCATTGGTTACCAACAGATTACTCGTTTTGCGGAGTTGGTTAGCAAGAGTCGGATTTATGATGAGGATAGTAGGGAAAGTGCTTCTTTCTACAAGAGTTTGAAGGGGAAAAACCAGGATCGTGGGAAAGCGTATGATGACAAGAGGAGACAATCTGGTTTTGGCAAGAAGCCAAGTGGGGGAGGATCTTCTACTCCACTTAAGTGTTTCAAATGTGGCGTTGAAGGTCATCGTGCTGCTGATTGTAGTAAGGATTCTGTGACGTGTTTCAAGTGTGGCAAGAGTGGTCACAGAGCAAACCAGTGTGGAGTTGGTTCGAGTGTGACTTGTTACAATTATGGTGAGAAAGGTCACATTAGTACCAAATGTGATAATCCGAAGAAGGAGAAAGCGAGGGGAAAGGTGTTTGCATTGTCTGGTGCGGAGGCCACTACCGATGATAGGCTAATCCAAGGTACGTGCTTTATTAATGGTACACCTTTGATTGCCATTATTGATACCGGTGCAACACATTCTTTCATTTCTTTGGATTGTGCTAAGAGATTGAATCTTATATTATTTGATATGCGTAGAAGTATGGTTATTGATACACCTGCTATGGGTTCTGTTTCTACTTCCTATGTGTGTTTGAATTGTCCGTTGAGTATCTTTGGTAGGGATTTTGGAATTGATTTTGTTTGTCTTCCTTTAGAGCAACTTGATGTGATTTTGGGTATGAATTGGTTAGAATTTAATCGGGTGTATATCAACTGTTTTGAGAAGACGATTATTTTTCCTGAGGTTGGTGCTAAGGAAGATTGGTTTGTGTCTGCTAAGCAAGTTGATGAATCGGTGCAAGGTGGTGCCGAGTTGTTTATGTTATTGGCAACCTTAGATATTCGTGAGAAGGGGACGATTGAAGAATTGCCAATAGTTTGTGAGTTTGCGGAGGTATTTCCGGAAGATATAAGTGATTTACCGCCGGAACGTGAGGTTGGGTTTTTGATTGATTTAGTTCCTGGAACTAGTCCTGTATCGATGGCTCCCTATCGAATGTCTGCTTCTGAGTTGAAAGAGTTGAAGAGTCAACTAGAAGACTTGCTTGAGAAGAGGTTTATTCGTCCTAGTGTGTCGCCGTGGGGTGCACCTGTTCTGTTGGTCAAGAAGAAAGAAGGTTCTATGAGATTATGTGTTAATTATAGACAACTGAACAAAGTGATGGTTAAGAACAAGTATCCACTTCTGAGGATTGACGATCTGATGGATCTGCTGGTTGGAGCTTGTGTGTTTAGCAAAATTGATTTGAGGTCTGGGTATCATCAGATTCGTGTAAAGGCTGAGGATATTCAAAAGACTGCTTTTCAAACAAGGTACGGTCACTACGAGTACTCCGTGATGCCTTTTGGTGTGACTAATGCACCTGGTGTATTTATGGAGTATATGAATAGGATTTTTCATGATTATCTGGATACGTTTGTTGTTGAGTTCATCGATGATATATTGATTTATTCTAAGAGTGAAGAAGATCATGCCGAGCATTTGAAGGTTGTGTTATCGGTGTTGAAAGAGAGGAAGTTGTTTGCTAAACTCTCTAAATGTGAGTTTTGGTTGAATGAAGTAAGTTTTCTTGGGCATGTGATTTCGGGTGGTGGTATTTCTGTGGATCCTACGAAGATTGAAGTTGTATCTCAATGGGAAGCTCCTAAGTCTGTTGCTGAGATTAGAAGTTTTCTTGGTTTGGCTGGTTATTATAGGAAGTTCATTGATGGATTTTCTAAGTTGTCGTTACCATTGACGCAGTTGACTAGAAAAGGTCAAGCTTTCATTTGGACTTCGCAGTGTGAAGCGAATTTTTAAGAGCTTAAGAGAAGATTGACTACGGCTCCTATTTTGATTTTACCGGATCCGTTAGAAACTTTCGTTGTGTATTGTGATGCTTCTTTGTTGGGTTTGGGAGGTGTTTTGATGCAAAAAGGGCAAGTGGTAGCTTATGCTTCAAGGCAACTTAAAGTTCATGAGAGGAATTATCCGACGCATGATTTAGAGTTGGTCGCCGTTGTGTTTGTGTTGAAACTTTGGAGACATTATTTGTTTGGATCGCGATTTGATGTGTTTAGTGATCACAAGAGTTTGAAGTACTTGTTCGATCAGAAAGAATTGAACATGAGGCAAAGAAGATGGTTGGAATTCTTGAAAGATTATGATTTTGGTTTGAATTATCATCCGGGAAAGGCGAATGTTGTAGTCGATGCATTGAGTAGGAAGTCATTGCACATGTTTATGTTGATGATTCGAGAGTTTGAATTGTTGGAGCAATTTAGAGATTTGAGTTTGGTTTGTGAAGCAACGCCTTCGTGTGTTAAGATTGGTATGTTGAAGCTTACGTGTGGCATTCTTGACGAGATTAGAGAAGGTCAGAAGTCATATTTGAAATTAGTCGATGTTATGACATTGATTAATCAAGGAAAAGGTGGTGACTTTCGGATTGATGAGAATGGTATCATGAGGTGTCGTGATCGACTTTGTGTTCCGGATGTTGTGGATTTGAGAAAGAGGATTCTTGAGGAAGGGCATAGAAGTGGTTTGAGTATTCATCCTGGTGCTACTAAAATGTATCAAGACTTGAGAAAGATGTTTTGGTGGCAAGGTATGAAGAAGGATGTAGCAGAATTTGTGTATTCATGTTTGACTTGTCAAAAGTCAAAGATTGAACATCAAAAGTCGTCTGGTTTGATGCAATCGTTATCTATTCCCGAGTGGAAGTGGGATAGTATCTCTATGGATTTTGTTTCGGGTTTGCCGAGAACATCGATTAATTGTGAGGCGATTTGGGTCGTTGTGGACAGGTTGACGAAATGTGCTCATTTTATTCCGATGAGGATGGATTATTCGATGGAGAGACTTGCTAAGTTGTACATCGAGAGGATTGTGTGTTTGCATGGTATTCCGTCGAGCATTGTTTCGGATAGAGATCCGAGGTTCACTTCGAGATTTTGGGAAGGTTTGCAAAGTGCTTTGGGTACGAAGTTGCGTTGAGTTCGGCATATCATCCGCAAACTGATGGTCAAACGGAGAGGACTATTCAGTCACTTGAATATCTTTTGAGGTCTTGTGTTTTGGAACAAGGAGGAAATTGGGATAGTTTCTTGCCTTTGATCGAGTTTACGTATAACAACAGTTTCCATTCGAGTATTGGAATGGCACCTTTTGAGGCTCTTTATGGTAGAAGGTGTAGAACTCCTTTGTGTTGGTACGAATCGGGAGAGAGTGTTGTGGTTGGACCCGAGCCGATTTAAGAGACTACGGATCAGATTAAGATGATTCAAGAGAAGATGAAGGCTTCTCAGAGTCGTCAAAAGAGTTATCATGATAAGAGGAGGAAAGCTCTTGAGTTTGAGAAAGATGAGCATGTGTTTCTTCGAGTTACGCCAATAACGGGTGTTGGTAGAGCTTTGAAGTCGCGTAAGTTGACGCCGCGTTTCATTAGTCCTTATCAAATTTCCGAGAGGGTAGGTGAAGTGGCATATCTGATTGCATTGCCACTGTCACTTTCTAATCTTCACGATGTGTTACATGTGTCTCAATTGAGGAGGTACATTGCGGATCCATTGCATGTTGTTCCATTAGATGATGTTCAAGTGAGGGATAATTTGACGGTTGATACATCACCTATGTGAATTGAAGATCGAGAAGTGAAGAAGCTTCATGGTAAGGAGATTGCTTTGGTGAAAGTGATATGGGGCGGAACCGCCAATGACAATATTACTTGGGAACTCGAGGATAAGATGAAGGAATCGTATCCGGAGTTGTTCGTTTGAGGTAAATTTTCGAGGCCGAAAATCTTTTAAGTGGGGGAGAGTTGTAACAACCCAATTTTAGTAATTATTTCTTAAATTATTATTATTATATTTTATTTTATTTATTTGGAGTGTTAATTAATTAATTGTTTGTTAGGTAGTATAATAATTGATTATATTAATTAATTTGGTGTGTTAATTAATTATTTAGTTGATATGAGATATAATTGAATAATTGATTATATTAATTAATTTGGTGTGTTAATTAATTATTTAGTTGATATGAAATATAATTGAATAATTGATTATATTAATTAACTTGGTGTGTATATTGTGTTAGTTTAATTTATTTGAATTAAATAGAGATATTATAATACTAGGTATTATTGGGCCTAATAATTAAATTAGAAGTATCATTCTTTAAGCCCAAATATAATACTATAATAGTAAGAGGTGAGGAGAGTGAGAAGTAGGATTCATTTGATCAATTGACGGCAACAAAGAAAGAAAAGAGGAAAAGTAAGGGGAAGAGGGGAAGAACAAGAGAGAAGCTAAGGTTTCTAGAAAATTGAAGAGGTAAGGGGGAGAATCCTTATTATTATGAGTTAGTATGATTGGGTCAATGGGTAGAAGTATGTTTAGGTTAAAATCCCTAATTTTGTATGGTTGTTTGGAATTGTTAGGTTTTGATGAGTATTCTGGATTTGTGGTGATATAATTGTTTTAAAACTGCAAATTAACTTTATATACTTAGAGTATCGTATGAGTTATAATTTTCTGAGCGTTTGGCTTTTTACGGAATCGGAATCGGAGGTTCGAAAGGCCTCCAACGATGAAAAACGCAGAAAATTCTGCATTCTGTTTTGCGTTAACCGATTACCCAAAAGCGTTAACCGGTTAACACTGTTGAAAACTGCTAGGAAGTGCGTTCTGTTTCGCGTTAACTAGTTACCTAAAAGCGTTAACCGGTTAACACTGTTGAAAAATGAAAAATTGAGATTTTAAATGTTGTATTCATTTTGAAATGAACTCTAAGTGTGCATATTTGATAATTAACCTATATTTGTGAATGATATATTGTTATGAATGTGTATATGTACCATTGGTGGATAATTCATAGAGTTGAATTATGGTGATATGTGGAATGTTAAGATGGTAGAGATGATCTTAATTGCATATGTGTTGGTATTTGTACATTCATTCATGGCATGGTCGGTTTCATGGTGGAAGCGGTGAAACTGTGAGTTCACATGGTAATAGACGTTGATCCTTGAATGGAAATAGGCGTAGCAAACGTTGATCCTTAATTGGAAATAGGCGTAGTGGCTTTGATCTTATCCGGATCGGAAGCGTGGCTTGGATTCTAGATATTGAATCGGAAAGCAATGAAACGTTGAGTTCACATTGCGGTACCACATGCATAGAGACACATGTCTTGCATTGAGTCACATTAGAGTTATGTGATAATTGAATGTATGCATTGATGTGATTGTGAGGTGTGTATGAGATATGGCAATTGAATTTGATGATGTTTGGATACATAACTTTGCAAAATATGTGATTATGTGATAATTGTAGTTATGTGTATATTTGGGACTATAGTATTGGATTTTAATATTGTACTACTTGGGTTTTGATGGATGTTTGAAACATGTGAAATAAATGTTGGTTAATATTATTGACATGGTTATACAAGGTGTGATGAGTTCCGTTAATTGTTGATTTAATCATTGTGCCTTATTATACTTCTTCATAATGATTTGAATTCTCACCCTTCTGTTCGAATGTTGCCTTTACATGGGCATCGTGTAAATATTCAAGAGTAGTATTGCTGAAGTTAAGTGGACGGTAGCTCACTCGAGATTTAGCCGGAGAGTTTCTGTGTTTTAGCCTAGAGACTTGGTAATGAGTCAATGCTCTAGTCATGTAACACGGGGTAGATTAGTAGTATTGAACTCATATCTTATTTAGATATGTATTATGTTATTACTTGTGAACCTGTTTATTTGCAATTGTTGTCCGAGAGGCCATAGTGCCAAATATTCTGAATATGGTTTTATTTTATCTTGAGGAGATTATTGAGAGATGATCATGGTATGGGACATTGATCATTTTACGAAATGCATGAGTATTCATTATTTTCCACTGCGGACGCATATTCTTGATGACTCATGATATTTGAAGTGTGTTATTTTAAATGACCAGGTGTATTGTATATTGAAGAGGAAAGTTGTTGGTTTTTGAAAGCTTTTAGTTTTTGAAAACGTCGATGTGACGCCCTTTTGTTTATATGCGTGCTTATTTACTCTGATTATATGTTAAGTATTTTGGGGTAGAAAAAGGGGTGTTACAATTTCTACTTTCATCATAACCTGATATGCATTTGTCTTCTTTTATCTCTTTTCCTTGTGTGGATAACATGTTCCCCACAAGATTTCTTTAGTTCATTCTTGGTTAAGTTTGAATTAAAGTAGATCTTAGGCTTATTAACAAATCATGACAACATTAGGTAGACCCCCTTGATCCTTAACCCTAGGTCAATCTTTGCATGTTAATCTAGGTAGATGTTTCCCTTTTATCCTAACTTTAGGACCACTATTGCATGCTAACAATAGGGGTTCTCTTTAGAATTCCCTTAGATTTTCCTTTCTCCTTTGCATTCATTCTAAAACAAAAGCCATTTCTTAATCAAAATCCAAAAACATCCTAATACTACTTGAACTCTTTCAACAATAAGGAAGAAGTGCACATATGCCTCCTGCTTTGGATGGATCATTTGATGTATTCTATCAACAAAATACTCAACCAATCCAATTTATTTTTCCGCTTGGATTTTCTTATGAAAATTTTCGATAAGGGTGGTTACCCATAAAAAGCACCAACAAACCAACATGTTTAAGAAGAACTACAATTCTCTGATTCTTTTTGATACGTAGGCATTGGGTTGCAAAGCCTAAGCGAGTGCAATAATAAAAAATTTCTTTTGTTTATAATTCAATTTTTTGCATGCATTCCTTTTAGTCAGTAAGTTTTAGAATAAATACACCCTTTTTATTAGAACAACAATAGTGGATCCTGTAGAGTACTATAGATGTGAGGTGTGCTAATACCTTCCCCTTGCATAATCGACTCCCTTACCCATCTTTAGGTTGCGAGATCATTAGATTCATCCTTCTGTATTTACTCAGTGTTTCCTTTCCCTCTCATGGGATAAATAACATTGGTGGTGTCTATGTTTTGTGTATGCATTTCTCCGAGATGCGACACATACACCCACGGGGGTTCACACTGCAAATGACACAACCATCATGGTCATGTTCATATTCACTAATTAAACACAAAGTTCTATGCATTTCCACCATAAATCTCCAAATACATCGCACATCAAAAACTCTGAAATTTCTTAGACAACCTTTCACCATATTGACAAAAGTGTTACCATAAGCAGGCAACGGATTGGCTTTTACATTTGGCACTCTGTCCTCGAAGAACACCATACCTCACAAGTTTTTGAACTTCATATTCAACGAATAGAAATTTTCTATATCATGACCAGGGGCTCCCTGCTAAAAAGCACAACGACGATCAAGCTTGAACCACCATGGTAGTGGCTCAAGAATTTGAGGAGGGTTCCTCGGCTGAATAAGATTCTTTAGTACCAGAGATGGGTACAATTCTGCATACGTCATAGGAATAGCCTCAAAGGAGACCTTCTTCCTTTCAAAAATTTGCTGATGATGATTGCTGTTGTTGTAGTTGGTTCTTTGTTACGGTTGTTGTTGAATTGGAACTGATTGATTGTTTGAATTGTTGGAAAAAATTGGAATTACTGAAGAAACATGGTGCTGATATTGACGGGATTGAGAACTTTTCCTTACATGAGGCCGCCTCAGCCTCCTAGCTGATATTTCATTAGTTTCTCCTTCCTTCTTCTTAGAAAAACTCCCTCCATACTTCTTGCTAGCTGATGCCTCTTCTTTAGACAAACGTCCATCACAGACTCCATCCTCTAGTCTCGTCCCCACGTTTACCATTTCAGTGAAATCATTGGGGGCACTTGCAATCATGCGTTCATAATAAAACAAACTCAGTGTCTTCAGGAAAATCTTGGTCATTTCCTTCTCTTTCAAAGGCAGACTAATTTGAGCTGCAAGCTCTCTCCATCTTTGAGCATATACTTTAAATGTCTTTTTGTCCTTCTGAGACATAGACCTCAATTGGTCTCTATATGGTGCCATATCAACATTTTACTTATACTGCTTGACAAAGGCCTCGCCTAAGTCATTGAAAGTACGAATGCTAACACTATCCAGGCCCATATATCACCTCAAGGAAGCTCCAATCAAACTATCTTGGAAGTTATGAATCAACAATTGATCATTATCAGTTTGAGTAGACATTTTCCTGGAATACATACAAAGATGGCTCAATGGACAGGTATTCCCTTTGTATTTTTCAAAGTCTAGGACCTTGAATGTCACTAGAGTCTTAACGTTGGGAACCAAGCAGAGTTCAGCAGCACTCTTCCCAAACATGTCTTTCCCTCTTAGAGTCTTCAATTCTTTGCGCAACTCAAGGAATTGATCTTTCATCTCATCCATCTTCTCATAGACATTTGTACCTTTAGACGGCTCAGAGTGGTAGATAGTCTCCTCAACACACGGCAGAGTATGAACGATGGGAGGAGGCACTGACATGGCCAGGCTAGATGCCGGCAGAGAAACAAATGTGGGCCCATACCCCTCTGGCACGAAATTTGGTGGCATTCCCCAAGGGAACCTAGGAGGCATAACAGGAATGGGCTAGCTGGCAGCTGTCACAGTTACAGACGGAGAAGCAATCTCAGGAATGGCAGTCCCCTGAGGAGGAGGAGTTGCAAGAGACAGTGACAACTGGTTCTGAGCAGCAATCACGGATTCCATCCACACCGTAAGCCTGGAGATCTCATCCTTCATATCTCTATTACCTTTTTTAGATGCTCTATTCTATTCAGTCGATTAGCACGAGTATTGTAGTGGTGAGTTAGCTTGGCTGATGCATAGCAGAAGAATTGATAAGACATCTAGCGGAAGAAACATGTTATGCAAATGATGCATGTAATGCAATATTTTTGGTTGTTTGTAATTTCAAGGAATATATGAAGTCTTATTTTCAAATTTATATATTCAATTAATAATACCAATAACAATAATAATTTAATGGACCATCAAATCTCTTTTTATTCATAAAAATGGAAGGATTACACTGAGTACAACTTCAGAAACCAAAGTACAAATACAAGAGAAAAGGAAACTATCATCCTAAGGATCCTTAGTAAGTGTATCAAATGATCTGGATAAAGGAGTGTATTTCCTGCAGATGCATCAAATCTCAGACTCAAAGGATGTCTTCATCTGAGCCTTCTCAAGGACAAGCTGATCAACAATCTTCTTTCAATAACCGGAAGCTGGAGGTATGCTAAAGGAAAATAAATCCGCTGGCTCTCTCTGTCTCTTAATTGCACGGTATTTAAGAATCTCAATAAGTGTATCTTTGTCCTTAGCCTCAATTTGCAACTCCTCATGCTTTTGGTTCAAAGCATGAAACCGCTCTTCCCACAAATATCTGTCTTGCTTCATCTTGGCAAGTTCATCTTCCAACTCCTCTACATCTTGGTTAAGGAGGGTTGATGGCTCAGCCATAACCAAAGATATAGGTCTCTTACAAGCGTACAACATCTTCAGCTCAAAAACTCTTTTCTTCATGCAAATAATGTAAGCTTTCAAAGTTACACAGTTGCATGGACCAATCTTGGATCTTTCTTTCCTATGCACATTGTGCCAAGCATGTATCATCCTCTTGTTCGAATGTTGGGGATCTCTACCCTCCTCATATAATACACCTTCTAACTAAACGTTATCAGGCTTATCTCTCAAGGGGGACCCAAGTTGACGACAGGCCAAAGCAGGGTTGTAGTTGATTCCTCTTTGCGTACCAATGAGAGACATGTTAGTGAAGTCACCACAAATGTCAATAATATCATAACTGTCCAATGTTGAATCATACCAAACAATATCATCATTAGTGAGAGACATAAGTCTCTGAGACCATCATAGACATTGCTTGTTCTCCAGGAAAGCAGGTGTCTGAGGCAAGTGCAAAATAAACAACTTGTACAGAAGAGGAACACAACATACAATAGTCCCACCACCCTTAGAATTCCTTAAATGCAGAGAGAAATACATGTCACCCAATAGAGTCGAAACAGGATTTCCGATCAATAAGAATCTAATGGCGTTAACATCAACAAAACCGTCAATGTTAGGGACCAAAGCTAAATCATAGATGATCAATACAAAGATAGCTTCAAAAGCATCCATGCTACCGGCTTGAGCAAAAACAGTAGCTCTACCAATGAGAAATTCAAAAGTCAACCCAAGAATCCCTCCTTTCTTCACCAAATGAGCATCAATCTCAAATTTCTTCAGATGGAGAGCTTCAACTATGACATGTGATAAGGGAATCTCCTCTAATCCACTGAAAGGTACTTTGTTAGATACAGGCATACCCAAGAGATGGGAATACTCCTCCAACGTAGGCACCAACTAATAGTCATGAAAAGTGAAGCACCGATAAAGAGGGCCATAGAACTGAACTAAACCACTCAGAAGTCCTTCAACCACATCAGTAGATAACACGGACAAAAGCTTCCCATGAAGTTGCTTGAAGTCCAAAGGATCTAATACAAAGGATGATAATTTCCTTAATTCCTTCAAATCAGAACATCTGAAATATTACTTCTTAGTGTTCCTTCGTCCACAATCCAGGGTCTGAAAAATATTTGCAAATAAGACCTCAGTTTCCTTGAATATTTTTTTGTGTGATGCATGTCATGATGTGGATCTATGCATGGATGCAACAATCACACACAAGGGATCACACACAAGGCAAGCATAAATAAAGGTCAAGGGATGGATCAACTCATCATCAAGATCAATCATCCATTTTGCTGGATTATGGTTTTCACCTTGTCAACACCCAAGTTCCATTGATATTGATGAGACTTGATCGGATCAACCGAGAATCGAAGGGTTTATTGTGAGTCACGAGCATGGAGTTAGGTTAAGAACCATCCCAAAGGAGTGTACTAAGGATAAAAAACGTGTAGATCATGTTCTATAAAAGTTCCCAGAGTCTTAAGAGAAACTCGTCTGAGTGTAGTATCGCATAACAACTATTATCAAGTCTACACTTGAACAGTCTCCGCACTACGTCCTAAATAGTCCAAGTTGGGTTAAATGTTTTACGGTCCTCAGCTTCTCGGATCCCAAATCAGAGAAAGTAATGCCTATCCACAAATAACTTGTGTGACATCAGTAACTCTAAAGAGGTCTCCACTGAGTAGATGGGTCGCAAGCCAACTTGTTAAGGACTACTCCACACAAGTTGAACATTACTATACCATCCTCATATCTTAATTGCACTCAAGTTCGGGTTAGAACTTATCTCACCACTCAGAGATCACCAAGCATAACAAACAGATTATATCATACAAACAACATATACAAACATCAAATATACAAATATATACACATAAAAAAGTAGGCTAAACCCACTGAGGAATACTCCCCAGTAGAGTCGCCACTTAATTTCTGTAGCGGTAAATCCGTGACCATCAAGCTATGGATAAACTTGACGTCACTAAAACCAAAGTCGGCACCGCGCTTTTATTGTTTCCAAAGGAAAAGGGGAAAGTATGAGCAAAATCCAAAGGTAAGAAGTTTTCAAATTTAAACTAATAATATGCCAGAGATTACAGGTAAGAGGGTTGGTTAAACATAAGGAAGGTGTTAGCCCCCAAAGTGTCTTAAGTACTCTTGGGGAGCCCTTTTTTATGTGTGTATATATTTTTGGAATAAAAGATGTTTGATAAAATATAGAGTGGGGGGATGAGAAAAGAATTCATTGATTAAATTTTTTTGTTTGACAAGACCTTCAGTCTTATGCCTACGTACCAACATAAAAATCAGGGGTCAAAATGCATAATGCCTAGACAATACGTGTATCGCCTCATTCCCTTACTCGTATGATATGAGTTCCAACAGAAAGGAGGAAAATATGAGTTTATGCCCTTACGCGTAACAGGTAAGGCGTTACGCATAGATACATGCATGTGCGCTTATAAGAAGGCTTATGCGTAGAAGACTGAGGCATTGAACAAGGCATTACGCCTAACAAGAAAGGCGTTATGCGTAAGGACATTCCTGTACGCCTGCAAGAATGCTATTGAACAAGGAATTACACGTAACACATAGGTTCATACGCGTAATGAAGCCCGAAAACTTAGGAAGCCCAGAATGTGTCTATTTAACTCGGAAACACGATTTTTCGAGGGTTGGATGATTTTACAGAGCAAAAACACGTTCTAAAGGCTGAAGAACTCATATTTTCAAGATGGATTCAGATTTTCAAGAGCTTTCTTCAATTGAAAACGAATTCATCTAATATGTATGTAATGACAACAATCTTTATTATGTTTTCTTTTCTTTTTATGAGTAGCAAACCCCCCCAGTACTAATGGGTGTCCCTGGTTCAGATTTGTAATAATTTTGACTTACCATATGCAATAACAATAATTTATATTACCATTTATTTATTCTCATGATTTATCTTATTGCTCTCTGTCGGACAAATGGATTTGATGTATGTGAAACAATTAGGTTTGACCGCTATTGTTCATGATTTATTTGAACATATATCATAGTAGATATCACCTAGGACTAAGGATATCCTATAATAACCAGATCATTCTTGATATAATAATATATAATGTCATTCGTGATTGTCTATGGACATAGAAATTAGGTTGATTGATTAAAGGTTTTCTCACTAAGGACTTAGAAGTTAACACCCTTAGAACCAGTAATCAATCATCTAAAATGCATTATTGCACTATGAGATTGAAATTATTACATGATTGAATCAAACACCTTCCCTAGCTTACTGCTCATATATGTTTTAACCATGCACACACTTTATTTACTTTCTTTGCAATTTCTTTCATAATTTCACTAAATTATCCCAAAACCCCCCCAAGCTTTTGTTTAGTTGAAACTAATCAAGAACTCTGTATCATCAAGCAGTCCTTGAGATCGATACTGGGGATTTCCCCTATTTATTACTATAGAGGAAAAATAGTACACTTGCTATTTTTCCAATAAACTATTCATTCAACCTTCAAGACAATCAGTCCATCGGTACACATCCCACCCAAGGTTCAACCACATGCTTTCCATTGCACATATCATTGAAGTGTCGAAGAAGTCGTGAAAATCCAAAAATTAATAGTGGTTGTTCCTTACCAATCATTAATAAGGCAATCACAATATTTCAAAAAAGAAAAAGAAAAATCCTGCTAAATCGAACACCACAAAAGGTGACTTAGGCAAAATAAGGGCGTCTCGGTGGACCGAAAGCTTCAAAGAAGCAGTCCAGGAAAAATCCAGGATAAAAATAAAAAAAGGTCAATAAAAAGAGGTCATTCAAATCCTAAAATAAATAAAATAAAGTGGTTTCCATTTCAAGAAAATATCATCTTGAGTCCTCATCTTTACCATCACACCTTTGAACCCTCTTAGAAGTTGAATGTATGTGTTGAATTAATTGAACGTAGGAATGAAGATCCTTAAGAAGAAGGGTGGATTAAAATTAAATTTGATCCTGATATCCTTTTGTTCAAATACCATTAACCATACCATGTTAAAAACCTTAGAAGACCTAATTGAGGCAAGGTTTATTCTGAAAGGATATTATAACAAGGTTGCGTTATCCTAACTCCAAACAATCATTGCTGATCATTTGTGTTGATCACACCACATTTCACACTGTGAATGGCTAGATCAACATTGTTTTCTGATTAGTGACTCGTTCACTGTATTTCACCTAGTTGACATCAATAAATGTTGATTTCAAAATTAAGCGTAAGCACTGCATTAAAATTACCATTTTTGAATGAGCTATTTTAAATGCATGTTAACATTTAGTATCGAAGTAATTCTAACAATATGCCACCAGTTGAGGAACTTAATCATGTGAAAGAAGTCCATGTCAGGGGAAAATCACTTTGAGCATTGATAAGCCCGAGCCAATCACCCTAAGAGTCATTTAGTTGAGAGCAAAATGCTTTAAGGCTCATACTAAACCAAAATAAAGAGCTCAATGAGTCTAGCACTCTTCAAAGGAAGGTCAATCAGAAGTCTACCACTCCAAGATCATGTTGGTCAAGGATGCCTTCAAGATTTAAGACATTGGGGTAAGCCTCCTCAGGGTCATGGAAAGCTTCTTCCAAACTCCTTTCGAGGTAATTATTCAAAGACATTAAGTTGGGGCAAGATGAGTTACAAAGGGGCAAGTCCTCTACATGCCTTCAAGCTGCTTAAGCAAAATTTCTCATACGTCAACAACTGCTAAGTTCAAGACGAGTTTAGGGGAATCATGTTATCACCCCATCAAATATCCTTTGTCTTTTGACAAAGAAGCTTCGCTACAAAGGGTTCCAGTTATTACTCTCCTCACAGGAATCTTTGGAAGCCTTAGAGTCATTACATAAATCATTCTCATGCATTTATCATGTCGCTTTTCTCTAGCATTATGCGATGTGTATCATCTCATTCATGGAGCACATGCCCATAGCATGAAAAATCAAACATCAAAAACCAATTCTTGTTTAGTAGACAATTTGAGAGTGAGTTCCCGTCGGATAGTCCATTTCTTAAAACTAATTCTCGTTGTGTGGCCTATTTTTTAAACTCTAGTTCCCATCTGGTAGTCAGTTTTCTTTTCAAAACCAGTTCCTATTTGGTAGCTCATATTAAAGTCAGTTCCCGTCTAAAAATATATCAGAAAAAACCAGTTCTCTTCTGGTAGACTATCTTAGAGTCAGTTCTCATTTGAGAAAAAAAACTAGTTCCAGTCTGGTAAACTATCATTTTAGTCCAGTTCTCATCTGACAGTTCACTTTTCAAAGTCCAGCTCACCTAGCACCTATCAAAACAAATTTTTGTCTTTAAGGCTTAATTCCTTTTTGGTTTATCTGATGTACTTCCAGATGTCCCTTTTTGTTCTGACGTATTTCCAGGACCCTTTTCTTGTTATCTAAAGTATTTCCATATATTCCTTTCTAATTTTGTTGCACTTCCAAAGTTTGTTTACTTTGTCATCCGATGAATTTCTAGACATGTCATATATCTATCTGATGTATTTCCAAAACCCCTTTTGTGTTATCTGATGTAATTCTAATGCATTTCTAGAATTCCTTTCTTTACTCTATGATGTATTTCCAGATTAAGGTTGAGTTTTGAGGTATTTCCAAAACTTATCCGATGAATTTCCTGACATGTCTTATCATTCTGATGTACTTCCATACCCTTTTTCTTATATCTGGTGTATTCCCAAATATTCCCTTGTATTTTTGAAACATTTCTAGAATCTTTTCTTTTACCCTCAGAAGAATTTCCATATGTGCCTTGTCTTTTTCCAATTTATTACCATATGTGTTTGTCTCTTTGACGTGTACTAGATTGAGTTTTGAGTTCTAAGGTATTTCCAGAATTTATCTGATGTGCTTTCAGATGTTTCCCCACGCATCTGATGTATTTCCATATATTCTGTTATCTTTCTGACGTATTTCCATAAAAAAATTTCCTATCCGATGTATTATCGGATTGTCTGTCTCTCTGATGTATTTCCAGATAGAGTTTTGTGTTCTAACGTATTTCCAGAACCCCCATTTTATGTTATCTAAGGTATTTCCAAATATTCCTTGTAACTCTGATCCATTTCCAAATTTCGTTCCTTTTACTCTTAGATGAATTTCCGGATTATTTATTTTGTCTCTCTAATGTATTCCCAAATTGGGTTTTGTGTTCTAATGTATTTCCATAACCCATTTCTTATTATCTTATGTATTTCCAGATATCCCTTGTAATTGTGATGCATTTTTTACTCTCCGATGAATTTTTGAATATGTCATTTTTGTTTTGTTGTATTTCCATAACCCCTTTGCATTTTCCCCAGTACCTTTTCTCCAACGTAATTTGTATCCTCAATAAGTCTTCACCTTTGGTCCTTGTCATTTCATATGGTTCACCATTACAATATGTCTTCATCAGTCCCCACATGTCCATCTTTCATTCTTCATCCATTATAAAATATCCTACTAGGATTCACCTCATATCACATTATATCCCTAGCAAAGAAAAGCTAAAAAAAAGTTCTTTATGCATTCATAACATTTCATTTCATCTGCATCCAGCGACAAAATTCGAGTATTTTTAGTACTTAAATATCTTCCACCGCAATCATATGAAGAATGATCTTCTTCATATTCTCTGGTCGAAGATACTTAAATAAGGACAATTGTTATACCCCAATATTTCCCCTCATTCAACAAATAGATACATGCATCATGATATTTGCATCATCTTCATAGCATAACATGCATTTTATCTTGCATAATACTTAAAATATCGATCTAAATAAATTTTTAAATTTACAAACAAATTAGATTAAATGATTCTCGAATGTACGTAAAATTAGCGGGGGAAAAATTTCAAAATCAAGCTTGCATACATTAATTTTATTAATCTACGGTTCGCGTACTTTAACTTGGCGTACTCCTTTTATTTTTTTGACTACTTTTTCTGTCGCATTTTGATCAACCTGAGACTTTTAATCGATCATTTTTTATTTCAAAGTTTTATCAAAACCTGTATGTCTCCGAGAAGTTTATTCACGCTGATTATTTTGGTGTATTCAGTTTAATTTTCTGAGCACTTTTGTGCCCAATATTTATTCATTTTGAGTCTTTTTATTTTTATTTTTTAGTCAAAATATTCATAAAAAATAAATAGAATTAATTACATTTTCTTTTTAATTTTTTCTTGCTTATTTAAAAACATTTTATTTTTATTTGATTTAGAATTTAAACTCATTTTTAGAACTCAAGGGCATTTTGGGATTAAATTCAAAATAAAAAGCCTAGCTCTCATTGTATAAATTGTAAATTTATGTTACATTAAAGGAGGAAGCCCACATAGATCGAGACAGGTGGCGCAATTTGAGAGAGGAGAAACGAGCATAACAAAGAAAGAGAGGAAGAAGGTGCTCCCTCGTTCAGGAAAAAAAAGGAAAAAATGCAAACTTTGCTTCTTACATTTTCGGTCTACTGTTCTTTTTCTATTTCACTACTTCCATGTTCCTACACTTCAATCAATATAAACCTCAGACACATTTCATTCTTCTCACACAAAAAAAGCCACTGTTATTTTCTTCATGTGATGCAAAAACAATATAACTCAACTTGCCTTCATTTGACAACACACCATGCCTCTTCCTCATGTTCACAACAAACTAATAATCATAAATAACATTTCTCCAACTTCACATACACCACATCTTCAACCATTTTCTCCTTAAAAAGATCAAATCACCATTTCTAAACGTTTCTTCTTCATGTAACACCAATGTTTCTATAAAACATCATTTATTCCCTTAAGCCATCTTCATCTTACATTTCTACAAAATCATAACACTCACACAAACCATTTAAGTATAAAAACAATTAAAAACCTCATTCTCCACTTGCATAATACATCACACTTACCACTAACCTAACAAAACCACAAGTTAAACCTCCAACTTTTCCACCATAGATTAACAACAAAACCTCCATTTTTTATAATCCAAACTCACCTTCAAAGCACACATCCAACTACAAATGTTATCACCATCACACATCAACCATGATGCGACATAACAACATTAGAAGAAAACGCAACAGCCACCAACCGCAGCCATCGACAAACATCACCACATCCACCGATGTTTCCCTTTATTAATCTCTCGCCACATTTCGAGAATCACTTTGTTTTTCTCATGTTTTTCTTATTACATATATTTAAAGGTTATATGTGTTTTTGTGTGATTTACATAAGAGGAAAGTTTTTATTTATTTTTTCACTTTTATTTAGATTTTGTTTTGTTTGAAGAAAGCACTTTTTCTTAGAGAGAGAGAGAGGTGAGGAAGAAAGTTTACTTTTTTTGTTTCTTCTTCATTTTTTTTACGAGCATGAGATGGGGAGGGTATTTATTTTCATTTTATTAAAAGCAATGCCAATTGTTGATGAAAGATTGGGTGGATGATTAAATTTTGATACAAACTTGGGAGGGTTCTTAGTGAGTGGGACGCCGCCCCTGTTACTATTTTTGTTGTTATTTTGTTGATTTTTTTAATTTTATTTTATTATATTTGTTTTATTATTTGTATTAGATTACATATTGGTTTTGGGATTGGGTCCTTTATTTTTCCTTTTACTAACTTATACTCTCATATTCATATATACACTCCTATCATGTCTTTTAACTATTATCTTTTAATTTCTTTTCCTATTTTTAGTTTAATTTATTAATTAATTAGTAATTTGTTTAATTAGTTAGTTAATTAGATGTTAATCGATTAATTGATCCTTTAATTATTATTTTTTAATTGTTGCATCGATTTCATGCATTGCTACTTCAGAAGTTTAGTTTCAATTTAGCTTTCGAAAATCATTTGGACGCATAGATTCGTTTGTTCAACTTCTTATAAAGTGATTCCTACATGAATCCATTTTAAGTTAGTTTAGAGTTACATTCGGTGCTCTTGATTTTGGTCTATTTCCAGTCCCGTGGCTTAATCTTGAGCCTTCTTACAATTAGCTTCTTATTATTTACATCTACTTTAGTATTATTTGGTTTATTTTCGTTTATCTTATCCTCCAAATGGAAAATGTACCCTCATCCTTTTTTTTTGTAAGTTTTATTCATTTTTATTGCTTTTATTTCCTTTAGATAAATTATTACTCAAAAAAATAAAAAATAAAATAAAATCAACCATTTCAAAATGAACAAAAAAATAATAAGCGCTCGATCCAACGTCAAACCATTTTTCTCAAGATAAATCATCAACCATTTCCAGTCAATTTCATTTCATGTTCAAATCATTTAACAACTATTCCACGACACAAATAAAATGCTTGATCCAACGTCAAGCTCCTTTCTCAAGCAAATCCAAAAATGATTGACTTAAACAACTTTGACCTTTTTCATAACAAAATAGAAGAAAAAGACTACCTGGGTGAAAGGTCCAGTCATAGTCCTGAGTATTAGACCCAAGTTGTAAGAGTTTGCAAGCCAGAAATCCTCGTATTCCAACCCAAAAACAATCAAACCAATCAAACTCTTTTTCTCACCGTCGTGCTATCTTTAAAACCTTTTCACAAACAAAATATATTTCGTCTCGAGACGATGCAAAATAACACTTCCTCCACAAATGTGTGAGTTGAGATAAGTAACGTATTCCCGTGAATGTTGATATTTAGAAACCCATTCAATGTGATGCAAATTACCCGCTCCTCTAAACAGTTTTTGACAAAAAAAATATTTTTCCATCGATCTTGACAAAGATCGACCAACAAACAAACATTTACTACGAAAATTATGTAGCCTTGAGTTCTCCATCGCACACGGAGATACATAGGAGCGAGATTCAAAATATCGTCAGGAACCCAAATAAAAATTAAACCTTTTTGTCCTTTTCTTTCCTTTTTAATAAGTCAAGAAGCCTAAAATTTCTAAGCTAACACTAACGCGCATATCTGTATTATATTGCATTTCGCGAGCGTCGTATTCTCATTTTTCGAGGTACGACACTGGGGCTTGAAGGAGGGAGATCTCTAATCATAAACATTGATCAATTCTGAAATTTCTTGTAAGGAATCTATGGTAAAGGGGGGGGGGGGATAAAGGGCTTTTTTTTATGGGTGTATAGCATGAAAGTGTAGAGAAGAGAGATACTTACTCTCTTTAGGATTGCGTGAATTATTCACGAGTTATTGTTGACTTATGTAATTTTGAAAATTTATAAATTAATGTGTGATTACTCAATTTTGTGGCTTAATTACATGTGTATTATTTTGTTTATGTACATATGTGTTTATGCCATTGTTGGAGGTTTTGGAGGTTTGAACATAATCATGATTTTGATGAAATTGAATGATTACTTGGTGTAATTCTATGATTTGGCATGTTGTTTTGAAGTTATAACCTATAATATATATTTTGGGTGTGTTTGGGAGATTGGGGATCAAATTGTGGAGTTCAAGGGGACTCTCATGGTAGAGAAATCGTATTTTTTCCTTCAAGTAAAGGGTGACACATGTCACCCAGATGACTGGCATCATCGCTTGTGTTCCAAACCGGTCGTCATTATGATAATGGTATGGGAATTTTAGGAAGGTGATGGGTGTTACCAGGGTGAATGGCTACCCATCATGCTATCATAAGAGGTGTTCTCGTCCCTGTTGCATGATCTGAGTTGCCGATTAAGACTTTTTGTGTTGTGTTTCTATTTCAGTGACATTTAGTGGTTGTTTGGCTATGTGGATGTCGTTAATTAATTATCATGAATTAATTAATTTTCTGAAGTTATCGTCATTGAAGGATAATTGAGTTACTTATATATTGATGCTATATGATGTGAATATGACTGGTATGGTGACTGCAATGCATGATTATACGGTGATTCATTATATATTGTTGGTGTGCATGTGTTGTGACTATTGGTGGATAGTAATTCAGAAGGGGAAATTGTTATTGTGTGCGAATGCATGTTATTTATGGCCAGAAGGGGGACCATAAGCATTATTTTGTTGTTGTATTGATTTGTATGGACATGCATCATTGTGTTGCATTGTTGAAAGAGGCATGTTCGCTAGTTCAAAATGGGGGATTAGTGTCTTGTCCCAAGCATAGAAGGGAGAGGAGGTTTAAAGGTCAGAAGGGGGGGCTCATGGGTTCCGAAGAGGGGACCCGGTTCGAGAGAGAACCCAATGTTGATTGGCACCACATGCATAAGTGTTATGTTGTATCACGATTCAAATTACATATATATGTGCATATTTTTGTAGATGGGCGTGAGATTATGGTGATGTTGTTTGTGTATTGAATTTGTGTTATGTTGTTTGTTTCTCTACCTTCGCATTCTTTATACTGTTTATATTGAATTTTCTTTCTGCCCCTTTTGCTAAATGTTGTCCACCATGGACATCTTTAAAATACCCAGAAAGTAAAGTTGTTGTAGTTGTTTGTGGAAGGTGGCTTGTTGGAGATACTCTTGGTTTTATTTACCTTTTTTTTTATCACACATTAGTGTTTTAGTGCTATGATCTTATAACATCGAGAATTGGGCGTTTGTTATGTTTTTGAGTTAATGTTGTTTTTGGTGTTTAAAAGTTTAATACTTTATTGGCGAAGTTAATTTGAAAGATATTAGTATGTTGATTTCGCTGCATAAATTTCAAATATTTGATGAAGTTTTATCGTAGGTGACACCTTAAATTATCGAGTAAACCTTTTTATATAATTTTTGGGGGTTGGGGTGTTACATATACTCTTTAATTATGGTCTCAATGTTATTCATGTTTTCTTTTTGTCCTTCTTAAAAATACATGTGAAAATGTAGAAGAGCTTATTCAGGATTCAGAAGAGGTTCCTTTTGGGAGTTGTGAAAAGTGACTCTAAGATCCCCTGGGTGAAGTGGTCAGATATGTGTAAATCTAATAAGAAAAGGGGCTTGGGAGTTAAAGATCTTTAGCTGGTTAAGTTAACTCTCTTAGCCAAATGGAGAAGGAGACAAATAGTAGATTCCTTTGGCCTTTGGTGTGACATTTTGTCAGCCCATTATGATGGCTATGTTGTTTCTTCCTTGCTTGGGGGGGAAAGCAATTTGGGTCGCATTGCGCTTCCCCATGGTAGAAAGGTGTTTTCCTTCTTCTATCCCAAAAGAAGAATCCTTCCAATTGGTTTGAGGATGTAACTATTAGGAAGCTAGGATCGGGTCTTCAAACATCCTTTTGGGGGTGAGGTGATCCTTGAATAAGTAATATACTTCTAAATATTATGTTTTATAGACTATTCACAAATCTTCAAGTTCAGGATAGGTCTGTGGGTGAGATAGGTAAGTGGGTTGAGGGGATAATTTTTTGGGACCTTAGATGGAGGAGACCGTTTGTTGCCCATGTGGAACTTTTGGTCTCTGAGTTCTTTTTGGTTTTCCAAGAGGTCCATCATAATAGGGATTGTGATAGGTGGGTCTGCTGTCATAATACTCATGGTATTTTTTCTGGGCTTTGACTTATCATACCTAAGTGCATCTCACATCTCTTTCTGATGTGTTTGTTGGAAGGGAGACTTCAACTCTTCCCCTGATTTGGGATAACTGATTTTTCTTGGAAACTCCTGGAGAATAGGTTCCTCTTTAGAAAGAATATGTTTAAATGAAAAGTCAAAGTAGATTCAGAGGGAATCTATTGTATTTTGTAGGGATTTGCTCGAATCAGCTTCCCACTTGTCTGTTATTTGTAACTTAGCTGCCACTGTTTGGCACATGATTTTTAAGTGGTTGGGGTTTCGGGGGCTCTTCCTAGGGGTCCTAGCATTCTTTTTGAGATGTTTCTATTTATAGGAGTTAGGGCTAAGGTTTGGGTGGTTTTTCCATGATTTACCATGATGTGGCATGACAATTTGGTATATGCATAATGATAAGTTTTCTCTGGTTCTTCAATAAACATGAAAGATATGGATGATAAGATTTTTTTTACTTGAAGTTGGTATCTTTGGAGGTCACCAGCGAACTCATCATGCTTCTCTAAGTGCCTTCAGAACCATATCATATATCTAAACCAATAGCAACTTAAAAATGTAGTTCTTCTCTAAAAATGTATAGTGATTATGGTTTTTGTTTATGAAACTCTATTATGTTGATTTTAAAAATGATCGTCAGTATCTGCTATGAGATTTTCCTTTCACTTTTTGTTGTACTCTGGTAATATGTGTTTTTGGTTGTTTTTCTATTTTTATGCTTATTTTTTTATTTGGGTTTCTTGTTGACTACTTGTGCTAATTTTTTTATTAGGATTTATTTCCTCTTTTTCATAATATATATATATAAAGTATTTTTCTTTATTTCTTAATAATTATTGTATTTTATAAAATTGTTTGTCCTAAAATAATATTATATTTTAATTTCCAATACAATTTTAATGTTTATCTTCAAATTATATTTTCTAATTAATATTTTTAATTTACTATTCTTTTATTTAATAATATGAATATATTAATAATAAACAATAATAATTTAGTAAAAGTATTTTTTTTATTTTTTTATTTTTTTATTTTTTTTAATTTGTGTGAAATGACAAATTATATATTATATAATTATGTTAAAGTAATACAATGTTACTTTAAAGCGATGTAGTAGTAATCTCTAAACACGTGGTATCAAGTTAAATTCAACACATACAAATATATTTTAATAGTAACGATGGTTCGTGGGAATGCATGCATATGCAAATACATACAACATCCATGCATTATATGTTATGAAGCAAAACATATTCCATACATTAGGAATGTTCGTGATGCATGCATAGGCAAATTTTATTTTTATTTCTGCTCTTTCAACTAACAATGATTTTTTTGTTTTTCTTTTACATTAACGCGTGAAACTTGCTTTATCTCAAAATTTTGTCTAGTATGTACAGTGTGCCAAAGCATGTCGTGCATGCATCGTCATGCTTCTTTGCCAACAAATTTCTTCTTATTATATCTTAGAGAAAAAAGAATAAGACTATATGTCCGTAATTTTACACTATCATGCCCTTTATATTCTGTCAAATCAAATATTTAATTTTAAAATATTAATATTATATTTAGAATTCTATTAATTAATTGTTTAAAATTAATTTACACTCCATTATCTTTAATCTCTTTATTTACCGATATATTAATTATAACAACTCCACCAGTAAGTATAGTTTTTTTTAATAATTTCTAAAATATCTATTTTTTAAATAATTTTTTGTGAAGAGATTTTATTTTAAAAGTCAAAAAAGAAAAGAGTCAATATAATTTTTCATTGAAAATCATTTTAAGATTTAAATATTTTATCTTCCGATGACATTTATTGCATAATTTATCGAAAAAAATTAAATTCTACGCAACAAAAAGTTTATCTGTAGACACGTGATATTCACGTCACAACGTGAAAAATCACTTCACAACACGTTTTTAGCCTGTGAACTTTCACGCGGCAGAAGCATATGTGACAACTTTTTTGTCACGTGAAAATCATGTCACAAAATTGTGAAGTGAAAATCACGTCACAAAATATTTTTTTAAAATAAAAGACTATAATTATTGTTTTATGTTGTAATATATATTAAAATTAATGATAATTTTTTAAAATATAAATAAATACAAAATTAATAATAATTTATTTTTTGTATTTAAATAAAAATTAATAGTAAAATTTTAGGTGAAGGATCAAAGAAAATAAGGAAAATACTAAAATTAATAATATAAACCCTAAACAACCTATGTTTCTCATTTATAAGGAAAATGCTATTATTTAGAGAAAATAATTGATCAATGGAGTTAGACACAGAAAACGTTTTTTGATTAACGTATTTGTTAGAGTGTTAAGACTCTATACCTACGTACCTCCACATTAGGTGAAGGATCAGAGTACCGTAGTTCTTCTAGAAAATGTTTGTTTGTTGAGTTTTTTAAATTTTGAAAGTTCTCAACTCATCGGGGCGGAGAAATAATTGATTTTTGAAAATGCCTGAATGCACAAGGGCTCAACTCATCGGTGACTAGTTGGGTTATGGACTTGGGTCCATTATTTGGCCCAATTGAATTGGGCTTGACCTGATTCGGTCAACACCTTGACCACGCCCAAATAACAACCGTGTACTTATCATTACCACCCTAATAAACTTCAAGTAATTAATTAAAAAAAACTAGAAACTAAATCTAATCTAATCTAATTACTTAATTAATCTAATCTAACCAATTTTATGAATTAATCAAAGGATAATGCACTTAATCCAATTGATAATTTTTAATCAGTATGACATTAATCTATGATCTCTTAAATAAAACCAGTTCTTAATGGACTCTGGACTTTTTAGGTCATTGGGGTTGATCATATGATTATATGGACTCTCGACATGTTAGTGACCTAGACCTTAGGTTATGAGAAAGGAGGTCAAAATTTGGGGTACAACATGTATGTTCTTGTTTTATGTTAAACACTAAGGACAATCTGAGTAAGTCTGATTCGAATGCACATAAGTGCATCATGTTAGGATACTTCGAACGCTTGAAAGGTTTTAGAGTATATAACATTGAGACACAAATTGTTAAAGAATCAATCCATTTCAGTTTCGATGTTAAGTTTGACTCTGAAAAGTTAAATCTAGTTGAGAAATTTCCAGATCTAGAGATAACTTATTTAGAATCTAAAGGAAAGACTTCGGAAGCCAGCACAAGACTCTGAAGCTCCCAAACTAGAAGTTGTTGAAGCCTAGACTCCTATGAGGAGGCACAAATATATATCTTCACATTCTAAAGAATTTATTATGGGAGACAAATCTGAACATGTCAGAACCAGATCCTCTTTCAAACCTTCTGAAGATACTCTTTTGGGTTTGATGTCCCTGATAGAGCCTACATCAATTGAAGAAGCGCTTTTATAGACAAAATGGATTATGGCTATGCAAGAGGAACTCAATCACTTCTCTAGAAATGATGTACATGATCTTGTGCTAAGACCTAAAGGAACTCACGTTATTGGAACAAAGTGGGTCTTCATAAAAAAAGATGAATGAACAAGGATAGGTAGTAAGAAACAAGGCTCGATTGGTAGCACAAGGTTATAGTCAGCAAGAGGGGATTGAATATACAGGAAACCTTTACACCAGTTCCCAAGGTAGAGTCTATTTGTACCGTAATTTCCTTTGATGTTAATCATAACATCATCTAATACTAGATGGATGTTAATATTGCATTTTTGAATGGTTTCATTACTGAAGAAGTGTATGTAAACCAACCCCTTGGTTTTGAAAATCCTAAAAATCCAGATTTTGTTTTAAAACTTAAGAAATTATTATATGGTTTGAAACAAGCTCCCAGAGCATGGTATGAATGACTAAACAATTTTATTTTAGAAAATGATTTCACTAGAGGGAAGGTTGATACAACTTTATTATGCAAGTCATTCAAAAATGATATCTTGTTGTTCAAATTTACGTTGGTGATATCATATTTGGTTCGGCTAATGCTGCTTTGTGCGAGGAATTTGCGAAGTCAATGAAGACAGAGTTTGAGATAAGTCTGATTGGAGAACTCAAGTTCGTTTTGGGGATTCAGATCAATCAGAGTCCATAAGGAATGTAGATCCATCAGAGCAAGTACACCAAGGAACTTATGAAGAAGTTTGACATGTCAGAATGCAAGATGTCAAAGACTCATATGCATCCTATATGTATCCTTGAGAAGGATGAGGTAAGTGCTAAGGTAGAACAAAATATATACAAAGGTATGATTGGTTCTCTCTTATACTTAATTTCATGGTCTAGCAAAAAGAAATCAATAATAGCACTTTCATTTTCTAAAGCTGAATACATTGCATCTTTTGCATGCAGCACTAAGATGCTCTAGATGAAAAGTCAGCTAGAAGATTTTTATATATATGAGAGTAACATCCTTATACTCTATGATAATAATTCTACTACTTGTCTATCTAAGAATCCCATTTTGCATTCTAGAGCAAAACATGTTGAGAAAAAACATCGTTTTATACATGACTATGTTCATAATGGAATTTTAAAATTTAAATTTATTGATACATGTCATTAATGGACTGATATCTTTACAAAACCCCTTGCTGAGGATATATTTGTTTTCATTCTGAAAAATTTGAAAATGGACGTATGTCCACAATGAAAAATATGTTTTTCTCAGAATGTTAATTTCTCATAATGGTCAAACGAGACTCTGGGATATTTTTTGGATCTGAATGTGTGAGTCTTATGAAGTGAGAAGTGTAAGACCTCAATTTTGACCCTAAGATCCCTCATGGTATCTCATCATATGCATTAGCTTTGGGATTACACCTTGACATCCTCCTTACCCCCCATTCATTGGGTTTGCATTGCGAGAGGTCACCAAGCACATTTGATTGTATCATACTTTATTTTTCAATTTTTACTAACCAAAATGCCAAAAATATGTCAATGTATGGTTTACTTCTTTTGTAGGTAACGTGTGTGTTCACCCATGCTCCATCAAGCTCATATCTAGGGTTTGAGACCCTCAATGAAAGGAGACTAATCAAGAGATGGTTCACATTGACCAAGAAATCATTAAGAGTTTGAAGCTTGTTTGCCTTGGAAGCCCTAATTCATTTGGGTATCTTGTGTGACTCCAACGATAAGTTTCTTCACCAGTTGATCAAATATTTAAAGGGATACTTCATATTACATAATATTATACAAATATGATCCTCCATGAGTCCAAGAGATCAATATAACTTTAAGTTTTCAAGTTGGTTCATGGTGGTTGACCAGAAAAAGACAACTGGTCAAACTTGGGGTTCCCTAGATCCTATCTCCTACAATTTTTGTCATATGAAAATTATTCCAAGAGAAAAGTTACTCCTTATGACATTACAAACAACTTTCATGTTTAGTTCAAGAGCTTGGTTTGCTTGGAAAGTCATTTTTAATGGTGAAAGATTATAGGTCATTTTGTCATAAGTTGCTCAATTTTTATGATATGAAATCCATTGAAGTTTAATGATAAAATTAAAGATGTATTATCCAAGTTTTATTCTTATAAGAAATTCAAATTCAACTTGCAAGGGAATGTGCCAAGAGGAAACATTATAGGTCATTTTGGGCCATTACCATTGAACAAGTGATTTTCCTCAACTTCTAAAATGCATAACTCTTTCATGACAAATCCAAATGAGGACAAATTTGTGACCAAATTGAATATACTTGAAAGAGCTACAATTCTGATGAAGGAACTGTTTTCAGTTGGAGCCCATAGCAAATATTATTCAAGGTAGAAGAAGTGAACATTTGATTTGGTACTTAGGAAATTTTCAAATATGTTTGATTTTCCAAACTTCCACCTCAAAATTCATCATTATCCAAGCTTCAAAGGGAAAAGTATTCAACATGAAAGTTGTTCCCCTTGATCTCAACTTTCCAAAATGTTCAAGATCATATCATTTGGCCAAGAATTGGAGGACTTGCACATGGTTTCTCCTCAAGGGTTCATTTGGATGAAATTCACATTCATATTTCAAACTCCATTGCATGATCACATGACATGCTTTCAGAATTGCACATGAGGGATTTTGGACCTGATTGTATCATTTCATAGGGGTATCACACGCCCATGCAAGCATGCAAGTGAATTGCTATTTTTGGCCAATTTTTGAAAAGTGTAGAAAGCAATTGCCTTGCCTATAAATAAGACCTTCATTGCTCAGAATTAAGGGACCTTGCCCAAGCTTTGAACCTGAAATCCAAACCCTCACCATTAGAGGATAATCTTGAAGGTTTTCATTTGAAAATCGAGTTTCAAATCTCCTTCTATTTTGAGATTGAAACTCCAAGAATCCAAGCCTTTCCTTGATCCAATTTAACTCCTACAAGCTTCTGAAGTCAAGCCAAGGCCAATTAGAAGCAAGATCAAGCATGTTAGAAGTTCACTCAAAAGTGATTTTCCATAATTTTCATCTCTTCGATTCTCTCTCAATTCTTCACCATCTTTGTGATTTTTGGTTGGCTGAAGTCCTACCAATGTAGGCAACAAGATTGAGTTGCTTTGAGGTTAAATCGAAGCAACTCAGTTCATGATCCTTAAAATTCAAATCCTTGTATCTTCCTATATACTTGGAATTGGAGAAAATTGAGGTGAGATTCATGATCCTGAGCATTTTCTCTTTGAAATAGTGTCCTTGTTTTTCATTTTCCATTGAGATGAAGTTGGACCATTTCGGTGGAGGTCACCGGAGAAGACGACCGGAGCCCTAGCTCCGGTGGTGTGTTAGCACAACTTCTAGCCATCTGATCATGATTGGATGTTATAATCTGGACCATTGTTTTTGATTACCACGCGTACATCTCTTTGACTGATGACCACCATAGAACACGCACGTGTGGCCATCAGATCTTCCACCTTAATTCATGAGGGAGATCTAATGGCCCTTGTCTTTTCTATTTTTATTTTAATTTCTGATTTTATATTTAATCCTTTTATTTTGTTTAATTCATATTAACTTCATTTGTAATCCTAAAAATACGATACTTTCACCAAAAATATTTAAATATTTTTCTCATTCATATTCTGAATTAAAATTATTTTTTGGAATAATTTTGATATTTTTTATGAACTAAATGTTTTTATGCATATTTTTAATTGTTTAAAAATACTTCTGACTTTTTAAAAATCATGAAATTTTTTGTCTAAGGTCCTTTGACCTTGTGTGACCTAAGATAAATCTCTTGGCCATTTATTTGGTGTTTTGAAGAGATTTTAGGTTTTGACCAAATTAAAATGTATTTTTAATGCATTTTTAAATTGATTTTTAATTGATTAACTGTCTAAAAATTATGTTGAGCCATTTTTATGGTCTTGTGATGTTTGACTTTCTGTTTGGGGCTTGGTCAAGGTTGATTTGACTTTTGTTGGATCAAAACCATTGGATTTGGGGATTGATGAAATGTACATTTCATCTCCCTAAATGAATGAATGGTTTTGATTTGATAAAATCCTCCCTTGGTCAATTTGTGTTTCTATCTTCCCCTCCCTCTTCATCTTCATCTTCATCCCTATTCTTCGCCATTCCTTCATTTGACCAATGAAATCTCTAATGTCTTAAGGCTAATTGGTTCATCAATGACCTTGTGTCAGATGAACCAATACAAGTATGACTGAGATATGTTTTAGGAGTTTGGTTCTTTTCTTTTAGTGTGTGGTATGTTTTAGGAGTTTGGTTCTTCATACCAAATCTCTAACATGAATTAACACCTAAATTTTTATTGCCCGACCTCAGATAGTTGTGACTTCTACATAAGTCCAATTACGATTGCTTAACATAGAGCTAAATTTGATCCTAAAGGCATAACATTCTAGTAAGTGAGATTGTAAGTCTCCTATTCTTCATGGTATTGTATAGATACTTGACCTTTTTTCCTTTCATGAGAGTTAGTGACATACTTGTTGAACTATCCAAGTTGGAGCCCTTCTCATGGAAGATGTCTTGGTTTAAGGATTCATGCTTGTGAATGGATGGTTGAGTGTTCTCCAAAGAATGACTTAATTAATTAAAAAAAATCATCACTAACACTTGAATAACTTTTGACTAACATTTGACTAACTCTTGTTAATATTGCTTTCCTTTCAAGTCATTTACCTTATGCAATTTAAATTTCAGTCATTTATCATTCATTGCCATTTACATTCCATTTAACTTGTTTATGTTTATGTCATTTTCACTTTTCTCATTTGAGCCATATCTTGGGATTGTATATATTGTTTGTGCGTCATGGATTTGTTTGTGGTCTTAGGACCTTAAAATACTTAATAACAACAAAAACCCTAAAAAATGTCTGGTGGACTGTTGATCTTGATCTGAACTATTGGACTTAGGATTAGGCAACATTCCATGTGCAAAAAGGACTTGGCCAATGCCAACATTTTGAGACAAAGTTATTGTGAACCAAGCCTTCATCTGATGCAAGCCTTGGACTTTGTTTAAATTCATCTGCTACTTTGTCTTGGTGCTGATTATTATTTTGATCTTAGGTTTGATGCTTTGTTCTGAGTTGATCAAGGAATGTTTCATTTGATACACGAGAAGACAAAGAAAACTGATAACTATGGGGATTTCTTGCTTATATGACATTCTTATCTGTTGGATTGCATCTCATTTGTCAGATCTTTTCAACTCTTAACTTTTAATATGTGCTTAGGATAGCCTCTTCATCTCCTCCCACTTCTTAAATTTCAAAATCTATCCCCCTTTTCAAAAACTTTCTTTGCTTGTGATTTCAAACTTAGAACTTATTTTAAATAGAAACTTTGGCCTTATGCCAATAGATTTTCAAACCTTTTTCTTAAATCAAATTTGTAAATAAACTTAATCATATTGACTTAAAATTTCAAAAAGACAAAAAAAGAACCAACAACTTCACTCAACTTTTGGCTCTATGTGCCTTTCTTATTAACCTTTTGTTAAAAGCAATTCACCAACTTTGAAATTGTTACCACGAACTACGAGGTTTTGATCCCTCATTTTTATGTTGGTACGTAGGCACAAGTCTGAAGGTCTTGTCTAACACAAAAATCATTTATGCCAAAACCACATACACACAAAAATCATTTATGCCAATGAATTCTTTTCTCATCCCCACATCTATTTTTCTCAAATATCATTTATGCCAAAACCACATACCCACATAAAAAAGGGCTCCCTAGGAGTACCTAGGACACTTTGGATGCTAACACCTTCCCTATGTGTAAATAACCCCCTTACCTGTAATCTCTGGCATGTTATTAGTTTTGATTTGAAAACTTCTTATCTTTGGAAACGATAAAAGCACGATTGCGACTCTAGTTTTATTGATGTTAAGCTTATGCATAGCTTGATGGTCATGAATTTACCGCTACATAAATTAAGTGGCGACTCTGCTGGGGAGTAGTCCCTAGTGTGTTTAGCCTACTTTTTATGTGTATATGTTTGTATATTTGATGTTTGTATATTTGCTTGTATGATATAATATGGCTGTTGTGCTTGGTGATCTCTGAGTGGTGAGATAAGGTCTAACCCAAACTTGAGTGCAATTAAGATAGGAGGATGGTATAGTCATGTTCGACTTGTGTGGAGTAGTCCTTAACAAGTTGGCTTGAGACCCATCTACTCGGTGGAGATCCTTTTGAGTTACTAATGTCACACAAGTTATTTGTGGTTAGGCATTACTTTCTCTGATATGGGGTCCGAGAAGCTGAGGACCGTAAAACATTTAACCCAACTTGGCCTATTTAGGATGTAGTGCGGAGACAGTTCAGGTGTAGACCTGATAACGATTGTGTAGCGGGGTGTTCGTTACCTTTAGATTTATTGACTAAATCAAAAGTAAATCATACAATTTGAGTCGCCACCTCACTTCTATTTATCCAACGGAAAGGTTAGAAAGCGAACAAAAACCGAGAAGTTTTATCAAATCAAAAACTAAAAAAAATGTCAGAGATCTGGGTAAGGGGGTTGGTTATGCAATGGGAAGATTTTAAGCACCCAAAAACATCCTTAGTACTCTAAAGGAGCCCTTTTTACGAATGTTGTAAGGTAGGTTGTTATTTGTGAAAAAATATTTGTGCAAACATGATTGGGGAGATGAGAGAAGAATATACAAGTTATTTATAATTTTGTGTTTGAATGGATGAACTCATTGCCTACGTACCATCTTAAAAAGGTAGGATCAAAACCTCGTAGTTCGGGGTAAAAATCTCAAAAGAAGTTGGTGAATTGATTGGTCAAAAGCCTTAAGGTCTTTTGTTATCAAAGGGAGAAAACACAACCTAAAACCACAAATCCACCATGTGAGGAGAGCTTCAACATGCTAGTGAGGGGTTAACCCTATAATAAGCATGGAAGACTTATAGTCCATCACTAAGGATATAGGTGAGTATTATATCAACCTCTAGGATAATTCAAACCTAATAGCTAATGTTTATGAAAAGCTTTGGCAAGAAGTGGCCATTGGAACCCCAAAAAAATTGAGTGAGTTGCATTTACAAATGAAAAGTATTCACAAAATATGGTCAAAGTTGACTTAGGATTCAAATCAAAATAAGTGTTATGAAAAGAGTTTGGAAAATCAAAAGCATAGTGCTTAGGTTTCTAATTTTGAATACAATGTTAATGTTTGCACAAAAGTTTGGCTTGGGTTAGAGTGGAGAGAAGAAGAGAATGGCTAGGTCCTAAACATGCAAGGATAAGGGAAGAGAAATAAAACCACATTGGAGTTCCCCTCTTGACATCATAAAGATGATCCAAGTTGCTCCTTCCTTTGGACTTAACAATCAATAAGCAAATAACTCAAGCAACCAAGCAAACAATCAATCAAGCTCCTAGGAATCTTCCAATTGGCTTTGTATCTCTTATCTTGGATGTCCATGACAATGGATCTTCTAATTGGCTCAAGTTTAGGATCCCTAGCACACAAGAACACACAAATCAAAAAGTTCCACAATGTAAAAAGAAAGAATGGACAAGAGTGAGTTTAAAATTAGGTCCTTTTAGTGTCTTCTTCAAGATTAAGCATTCTAAAGGCATGAGGCCTAGTTGCTCTTTGAAATTTTTTAAAGCATTCTAAAGGCATGAGGCCTAGTTGCTCTTCAAACTCCATTAGCATAGGTAAGGTCCTAAAATCTAAGTCCTTTCTCCATTTGCATTGGGTTCACACAAGCAAAACAAAACAAGCACAATAGTATATACACAATAATGTGCTCAAGTGAGCAAAAGGCAAATAGCATTAACATGAACATGAGCTCAAGTGAGCAAAGGGCAAAGGCAAATGAATTAATGTGCAAGAAATTAATTTGCTTTAAAGTAAATTGCAAGAATTAAATGCTTGAATTAAAAGTTAGTGATTAGTAGTTAGAGTTAGTGTGCCATAAGGAAATTTAGCGCTATGTTAAGCAATCGTAAGTGGACTAATGTAGTAGTCATACCTATCTGAGGTTGGTCAATAAAACTATAGGCCATAAACACAAGTTAGAGACCATGACTAGTAAGCCAAGCTCCTACAACTTGTCATGCCAAAAGAAAAGAAGAATGATCTTGTATGGATTTAGGTTTTTTGCTTGACCAAGAAGCAACCTATCACTAATGCAAAGCAATTCACTTGATCTTTGATCAAGATGAATTTGATTTGAATCAAAGAAGATTATTCCCCTCACATGTCAAGGCTAACCACCAATCATTAACTCATTGATCAAAAAGAAAAGAAAAGAAAAGAAGAAGAAGAAGAAATCGAAATGTACATAAATCGAATTCAAATAACATAAGCAAAATACTTTTGACCAAATATGAAATGAATCAACATCAATCAATGGTAAACAGAAGTGAGATGAAGCTTAAAAGTCAAGAAACAATAAAAATATTTTTGGTATTTTTTGGAATTAAAATAATACTTGAATTAAAATAAACAAATAAAAGTCAAACTTCAAATCCAATTCAAATCAATATGGAAAAGTCCAATTGGATCATCCTAAGTTCAACATGGTCAAACAAGGTTTGACAAAAATTTTCATCATTTTTTGAAAACAGAAACTAATTTTAAACAATTAAAAATTGAGAAAATATAACATAATTGAACTAAAATTTCAAATAAATCTAAAATCAATTAAGAAATTGATGAGAATATTTTTCATAGATTCATCATCATTCAAAGATATTAAGAAAATATTTTTGGCATTTTTGAATATTGGAAACTATTTTAAATGAATTAAAAATAACCAGAAAAGAGAAAATTCACAAAAAATATCAAATGGAATGATAAAAAATATTAAAAATCATTTTTAGAAACTAGAATTAAAAATGGAAATAATGCAATTGGTCCCATACTTTTTGGCTTAAAAATGAAGAAGTTATGAATTTTAGAAAATAATTAAAATAAAAGAAAATCAAATCAGAAATTATAAATGACAAAAATCCTCAGCGCTTGGATCAACAGTCATTAGTTGACGTGGCTGATCACAAGGCAGGGAGATGCACGCACATGGTGTGGATCCAGTCAAAGCGAAACACAAAGCATTTAATAAAGTCATAATATCCAAAGGTCGGGATTAAATCTGGATATAAAATCCAATGGTCCAGAGGTCATCCACGTGGGGACGGTGGTGTACACCACCGTCTTCTCCAGCGAGACTCACCGCTCCGGCCAAGATTTGCAGGTTTTCAAAACCTCATTAAAATGCACGATCCTTATATCATTGGAAAGTTAGGGTGATGTACATCACCCCTGTGCCATTGGTTTCCACTCAAGATCACTATATGAAGAGAAATCTGAGATGAAAATTTATGGAGTTCAAACTGAACTTGATCAATTCATGAAATTAAAAGCTCATATCAATTGCCTCTCACATGAGGACTTCAGAGGTACTAACAAACACAAGAAATGATCAGCATCCAAGCAGTTTCGAATCAAAAAAGTTTGAACAACAACCTTTGAAGTGCAGCTTTACAAGACACGATCTCCTCCAATTCTTTGATGCAGTGTGTTCTTGAGATGGCAAGGGAGCAAGGCTAAGGAATTGAAGCTCAATGATCAACCAGTGTAGTTGAAAATTGAACTTGAAAATTGAAAGAGAAAAGCAAAATTCCTTTGAGTGAAGGCTTGGGATTCAGTTCTGCAGCAATTTAGGCGCCTTGAGGTTAGTTTTGAATGAAGCCAGGCATGTGTATTTATAGCAAGAGATGATGCAAGCAATGCAAAATTCGTGTGCATGTGAAGTTGGGGCCTCCATGCATGGGCTTGTACAGGCGCATGTGAGGCCCAAAATCCATTGCAAATTCAAACTTAGATGAGTGTACAATGGTTTGGACGTGTAGATTTAATTACATTGGCTTGTGCACAAATATTTGACATGGTTTCCATAAATGAACACAAATCTTCACCTCTTCGAAAATACCATTTGCCAAATTGAAACATGGTATTGTGGGTAATGGTTGGAAATTTAAGTATACATCTTAAAGTGTCCAATTCACTTTGTCTCACCTCAAAATCATAAAAAATGAGTGAGTTAGGTCCTTAGGAAGTTGACCCAAAATTAGGGTTTCAGTCAAAATGACCTATAATGTCTTGAAATGAATGATGACCTTCCAAGTTTCAAATGGATTTTTGGTGAACATGAAAGTTTTTCATATGGTCCTTGATAACATTTTTTTTCTTGGGGTCATCTTCATTTAACAAACATATCAGAAGTTAGGTCTCAATGGATTTCAAAACAGTCATATGAATTGACTGATCAACTTCTCAATTCCAAACTTCAAATCTTAATGAATTGATGATTGAGGAAACTCACATAAACTCATATACGCATGAAATGATGAATGAAATAACTTCCCTTGATTGCATTTGATCATGGGTTGAGGTTGCTTCATGAGCAAGGCACAGTCAATGTACAGATGAATTAGGGTTTCCTTGGGAAACAATCCTCAATCCCTTTGGTTTATCTTGATCAAATTGAAAATTTTAGATCCTTGGGAGGCAGATATGATGATTGAGAGCTTTGTGAACCATTGTCATGCTTTCTTTCAACTTCATCTGGCCATATCAATGAGCATAGGGGGCTCCTTGGAGCCTTAGATCACATGATTGCTTAAGCTACAAAACAAATAAAGTTAGTGACATATTTTTGTGCTTTTGGTTAGTAAACAAAATAAGAAAAGCAATAATATACAATACAAGCATGCTTGGTGGTCTCAAACCAACTCACACAAGTCCTAACCCTAGGGTTAAGGAGCCAAGATGCTATGATCCTTGAGGCAATGCAATGAGCAATGATATGATGCTATGAGGGATCTTAGGGTCAAAATTAGGGTCTTATAGATGCCCCTATTTAAGGTCATTCTAGCCGGAGATATGAAGGTTAAAATCTTCGTCTCGACGAGGTAGAATGGGCTTAAATAATAACAAAGAGACGAATTTTTGTCCCTAAGAGACCTCATGATGCAAATGTATGTATGCAAAAATTAATACTCTGTGGGGATATGTGTCCACAAAGAAAAAAAAGAAATCCGGAGAAACTGAAAATCCATATGAGTAGTACACTCATAAATGGGATAGAGACTCTAGGGATTTTACTGGGGAATAGAATGGGAAAATGCGTGAGCAGGTCACGACTTGAAATTTGCTGAGAGACACGAAGGGATTCCATGAAAATAAATCAATGGAAAAACTCGAGCTGACGCAAAGATGCATGTATTGGAGAATATGCCAATACAACAAAACTATCCACAAAGGATACTTCGGATAAAAATCCGGACTCAGATGGGGAAAACCCACTAAGGGACTCAGGCTGGGAGAATCCACAAATGACTCAGCTGAGAAAGAAACAAATGTGGTATTACCGGTTACTAGGTAATAAGCTCAAAGAGACATGTGATCAAAACACCGGTATAAGGGTGAGAGAACAAAACGCTCAGGGATAATGAATATCTAAGACCAGTATAAGGGTGAGAGATATCAATCATCCAAACATCTGTGGAAGACCTAAAAAGGTATATTTCAACTCAGGAAAATCTAACTCCACAGGGGACAAAAGTCATAATAGGGAGCAGAAAGGAAGGAACACCAGGGATACCGGTTACCGAGCATATAACAGGTGACCAACCAGGCGTGAATTGGGAAATATTTCCAAGACACTCATCATCCGAAAGGAGGGCTGAAAAAGCAAACTCGATTACAGGATGGACATTCGATTCCATAAGGAAATACGCATCTTACTCAACTAGGGAAGAACAAGACTTCGACTGAAGTGCGCATGAGATATATTATTTATTACCGTCATAACGTAAATAACATACTCGCATGGAAGATTATCCATAACAGGTTATTGGGTTAATAAAGGATAAATCGACCGAAAAGAAAGGACATCGGGATACCGACCACTTGATATAAAATGATGACCAATCAGGGGGAGAAACAATCATTACCAAACAAAGGTAAATGAAAGATGACTCCCTGGGGATAAATTGCTTGATCAGAGCAATTATCCAAGAGATATATCACCAGTTACTGGGAGATATACTCAAAAATGAAGGAATATCAATACCGAATATTGGACAAAGATACCCAACAAGGAGGGGATTACATCTACCAGTTACTGGGTAGAAAACCATAGAAGAGAGTAACCGTCATCGGTTAGGATGAACAACAATCAAGGGTTAACTTTGCAAGGGGATAAAATGGGGTTTACAACTACCGGTTACTGGGTAGTACACCATAGAAATATGACTGACAACTACCAGTTACTGGGTAGAAGGCCACAACATCCGCTGGTGAGAGAATGAACAATTACTGTTTACTGAGCAATTGATCGCCTGAACCACAGGGAAGTGCATGGGAAATAACAAGAGTAGTAAATCTAGGACCAAACTAGAGAGACGCAATGAAACAAGACTCAACCCAATGAGGATACAAACTCAGGGGAGTAATTCCATCCCAATACATGTTTTGGGAGGAAACTGAAACAATAATCATCCACGAGGACATAACTTAGTGGGGAATATGGAAGAAAGGATAGACACTTTCTGCCTGTGGGGCTGACTCTATATGGAGAGATCGAACACCAACATCTGCTTGGGGAAATATATCACCATATAGCAGGAGATAACCAATAAAGATATATGGCAAAGAATGCAACATGAATATCTGAATGTTATAATTATGCATGTATATGCGTGGTTTATGTATGATTAATCCTGACAAACAGACATATCTAACACAAACAGGTCCAAGATTCAATGGACAGGCATCCGGTACTACATCTCAAAGAGAAAGCCAGACTCACAGGAGGAATCCAATCTGGTGGGGGCAACAAATACCATGAAACACCGATCTCTGCAGGGGATAAAGGACTACTGCCAGGGGAACAAGTAGGATCACCGGAGATCAGAGACCACAGGGGGTGGTATGGTCTTCTGTGGGGAATAACCACCAAACAGAAGCACATCAAACAACATTCACTTCTAAGCACGGAAGGAAAAAAATCTGCTGCAGAGAAGGAGAAACAGTCACTCCGCTGGGGAAGAAAACAACACATCCTCCTTAGAAGTTCCAACGCCAAACTAAGATCAGGTACAACCTTAGCTGGGAAAGCTACTCCAGGACCACTAGGGAGCTTAACACGGGTAAGATCCACTGTAGAAGCAACTCTACTTGGGAAGAGCTAAGGAAAGATAAGAAACTCTTCGGGGAATAACCACCCAATAAAAGTTCTAAAAACCACCATATTTCCTCAACCGCTGGAGAAACAAATTTCTGCCGAGGAAACACTGCTCCGTTGGGGATAGGAAAATAAACATTTTCATCACCCGCTCTACTAGGAGGAAAATTATCCAAGAAGGAGGAAGCAACAACAATCAGACTCCGATCAGGCAACTCCACTAGGGAACAACTGTTGATGACTAAATCGGGAACAACCTATAGGCGATCAGCTGGAAATAACCTGCTGAGGATGAACAAAAGGTAAACCTGCTGGAGATCAATGTATGCGAATCCATAAGGGATAAGCTACAAACCAACTGCTCATGAAGGAAGTTCCTGCTCATTCTGCGGGGAATTTCCAATCTGAATGCGGGAAAATCAACTTCCTCGAAGAAGATAGCGTAATCAATTTATAAAACTATAAGGGATTTTAAATCAATCCACCCAAGGGATGACAACCATATAATTCATAAGACATATGCTAAATCCAGCCTCATTGGGGAGCTAGAAGATTAGGACCAAACTCCAAGCTCTCAGGGAATCTGGGTGGTGTATCACTTTCTCCGCGCTCACTAAGGAGACAACCTGAAATATGATGAAGAGGATACAAATATTCTAGGAATATGAACAAATGTCTTACCCGTTTGGAGATCATACCATCCTTGGGAGGGCACTGAAAATGTCCCAATTATCCTTTTTAGTCTTTTGTGAATGTTCACTTTGTTTAAAAACAGTTTTATAAAAACTTTATTTATTTAAAACAATGATATTTATCAATTAAAACATGCAAACATTTGTTAAACAGAAATAAATAAGAGTGCAAAGAATTGGATAAAGGCTCAAATTTATTTGATGGAATGGTAGTTTGCAAATGGCAAGACTCCATGGATCTTTACAAGTTTGAAATTGGTGATATATATTGAAAAAAAAAGGCTACATTGAACATAATGACCATTTCTCCACCAATTATGAATCCAATGTATTTGAAGCTTCAGTTGACGATGACATGAGCGAAATTCTTTGACAGAAGACGGTTGTAGGACAAAGTCTTGTCAGGATGCAGTTACTTGCCAAATCCCTAATTTTTTTCCTAGATAGCCCCAGGGTGAGGTACTCAATCTAGCGATATATATATATATATATATATATATATATATATATATATATATATATATATATATATATATATATATTCATTTTTTATGTCTCTAACTTTTGCTTGGTCCGCCCTTTCGGGTTTTTAATCCACCGAGACGCTCATTTTTGCCTAAGTCGCCCTTTCAGGTTTTCAACTTAGCGAGCTATTTTGTTTTTATTTTAGGCGAAGTATTTCTTGACTGCATCTGAATTTACAGGACGAGTGAAATCCTCCCCATCCATACTTGTAAGTAACAAAGCACCGCTTGAAAAGACTCTCTTAACAACATATGGAGCTTCATAGTTTGGAGTCCACTTGCCCCTGGAATCGGGCGCGAAAGATAATACTTTCTTGAGCACGAGGTCACCTTCTCGGAACATACGAGGCTTGACCTTCTTATCAAAGGCTTTCTTCATCCTTTGCTGATAAAACTGACCATGGAACATGGCAGTCAATCTCTTCTCTTGAATTAAGTTCAGTTGGTCATAACGACTCTGAACCCATTCAGCCTCAGTCAACTTGGCTTCCATCAAGACTCTCATTGATGGGATCTCATCCTCCACGGGGAGCATAACCTCCATGCCATATACAAGAGAGAAAGGGGTTGCCCCTGTTGAAGTGCGGACAGATGTACGATATCCATGCAAAGCAAATGGAAGCATCTCATACCAATCTTTGTATGTAACAACCATCTTCTGGATAATGTTCTTGTTAGCAGCTTCAACAGCCCCATTCATCTTGGGTCTATAAGGAGAAGAATTATGATGTGCAATCTTGAACTCGCTACACAACTCTTTCATCATCTTGTTGTTCAAGTTAGATCCATTATTAGTAATGATCTTATCTGGCACACCATAACGGCATATGAGTTGATTCTTGATAAATTTCATAACCACCTGCCTGGTCACATTCGCATACAACGTTGCTTCAACCCATTTGGTGAAGTAATCAATTGCTACGAGAATAAATCTGTGACCGTTGGATGCTTTTGGCTCTACCAGGCCAATCATGTCAATTCCCCTCATAGAGAAAGGCCATGGTGATGAAATCACATTCAGAAGTGTCAGGGGGATATGAATCTTATCCGTAGAAAAAATATGACACTTATGGCATTTCTTCACGTACTTACAGCAGTCAGACTCCATTGTCAGCCAATAGTAGTCTGCTCTCAACATCTTCTTTGCCATGGCATGTCCATTGGAATGAGTACCAAATGAACCCTCATCGACTTCAGTCATCAACAGGTCTGCTTCGTGTCTATCCACGCATCTGAGCAGGACCATGTCAAAGTTCCTCTTATAAAGCACATCGCCATTGAGGTAGAAACTGCCAGATAATCTCCTCAAAGTCTTCCTATCTTTAACAGATGCCCCAGGTGGGTAAATCTGACTTTGAAGGAAATATTTGACATCATAATACCATGGCTTATCATCTTTCACTTCTTCAACTGCAAATACACGAGCTGGTCTATCCAAGCGCATCACAGTGATATTGGGGACTTTATTCCAGAATTTCAGCATAATCATCGAAGCAAGTGTAGCAAGCGCATCTGCCATCCGATTCTCATCTCGAGGAATATGATGGAAGTCAACCTCAATAAAGAACGTTGAAATCCTCCTCGCATAATCTCAATATGGGATGAGTCCAGGTTGATTCGTCTCCCATTCACCCTTAATCTGATTAACAACAAGGGCCGAATCACCATAAACATCAAGATGCTTGATCCTATGATCAATACATTCTTCCAATCCCATAATACATGCCTCATACTCCGCCATATTATTCGTGCATTTGAAAGTTAGCCTTGCTGTAAAAGGAAAATGTGTGCCCTGAGGAGTAATAATCACTGCCCAATACCATTTCATATTGATTTACAACGCCATCAAACACCATGCTCCATCGGGAACCAGGCTCTGGCCCTTCATTGAGCATAGGCTCATCGCAATCTTTCATCTTCAAATATAGAATCTCCTCATCGGGGAAGTCGTACTGAACAGACTGATAATCTTCAATTGGTTGATGTGCCAAGTGGTCAACCAAGATACTACCTTTAATAGCCTTCTGAGCTCGATACTCGATATCATACTCAGACAACAGCATCTTCCAACGGGCAATCCTCCCAGTTAAAGCAGGCTTCTCAAAGATATATTTGATTGGATCCATTTTGGATATCAACCAAGTCGTATGATTCAACATATATTGGCTTAAACGCTTAGTAGCCCAAGCCAAAGCACAACATGTTTTCTCAAGCATTGAGTATCGAGACTCACAATCAGTGAACTTCTTACTCAGATAGTATATAACATACTCTTTCTTCCCCGATTCATCTTATTGACCCAATACACAACCCATAGAGTCATCCAGAACAGCCAAGTACATAATCAAGGGTCTCCCTTCCACAGGCGGAGACAAAATCGAAGGCTCGGACAGATACTCTTTAATACTGTCAAAAGACTTCTGGCAATCCTCGGTCCAATCATGACGCTGATCTTTCCGGAGGAGCTTGAATATTGGCGCACATGTGGCAGTCATGTGGGATATAAATCTCAAAATATAATCCAAGCGGCCAAGAAAACCTCGGACTTGCTTCTCAGTTTTGGGCGCAGGCATCTCTTGTATTGCTTTGACCTTGGCAGGATCAACTTCAATACCTCTTTCGCTGACAATAAAGCCCAATAACTTGCCAGAACGGACTCCAAATGTACACTTGTTCGGATTCAAGCGGAGCTTATACTTCCTCAAACGCTAAAAAAGCTTCAACAAGTGCTCTACATGTTCAATTTCCGTTCTTGACTTCGCAATCATATCATCAACATACACCTCAATCTCCTTGTGCATCATATCGTGAAACAAGGTAGTCATAGCTCGTTGATACGTGGCTCTGGCGTTCTCCAAACCGAAAAGCATCACTCGATAACAGAATGTTCCCCAAGGTGTGATGAATGTTGTCTTCTCCATATCCTCGGGTGCCATTTTGATCTGATTATAACCGGAAAATCCGTCCATAAATGAGAAGATATTGAATTTAGTTGTATTGTCTACCAACATATCAATATGTGGTAGAGGGAAATCATCTTTCGGACTAGCTTTATTCAAGTCTCTATAGTCCACACACATTCGGACTTTTCCATCTTTCTTAGGTACGGAAACAATATTGGCCACCCATTGAGGATATGTAGAAGTCACCAGAAACCCCACATCAATTTGCTTCTGAACTTCTTCTTTAATCTTCACTGCCATATCAGGATGAGTTCTTCTGAGCTTCTGCTTCACAGGCACACACTCAGGCTTCAAAGGCAGGAAATGTTGCACGATATCAGTATCCAGACCATGCATGTCTTCATATGACCAGGCAAAGACGTCGACATATTCTCGTAGCAACTCAATCAACCCCTTCTTCATAGATTTTTCAAGGAGTGCCCCAATCTTCACCTCACGAACACAATCTTCAGACCCCAAGTTGACTGTTTCAAGATTCTCAAGATATGGCTGAATGATCTTCTCTTCATGCTCAAGAAGACGGGTAATCTCATCAGGAATCTCTTCAACATCATCCTCTTTTGCCTCAAATACAGGGGACTCAAAGTTGGGAGATGGTGTTGGATCATTATGTTCAATGGGTTTGATCAACCTGCATAATGATTTTGTATATAAAAGAGATTTTAGAATTCAAACAAGGAAAATCATTATGCAGATGAAAAGATTGATTTTATTCTATTTTTAGGGTTTTTTGTGATCATCAATTTCATGCAAAAAAGAAAAAAGTGAAAATAATTTGGAAAAACAAACATTTAACATGAATTTATTGAATGGATATCATTGTATTTATGTGCCAACAATGTCATCACTTCTCCTTTTGGCATGGGACAAGGGTTTTTAAACAAAAATGAACATTACGTGGACTTATGGAAAACTGTTGGAACATCAACAACGACCCAATTATTGCAGACTCCTCCAAGGATGACAAAGTTGCCATAATCTTCCTCTGCATCAGCTTCCACTACAGCAGTTGCTTCCTGGTCTTCGATCGTGTGGATGAAACCACCACTCTGAAACAACCCATGCTTGTCGAAAGTGCCTGAAGAATACCCTATGTCAGCCCAGAATTTATTGTCTTCCAGCTTGATCATTTGTCCTAAACCGGTAGTTACGCCATGCTCAATGGCCAACTTCACATCATTGTAGGATGCAAATGAAGAAGTTCCTTTCTTAGAAGGCTCAGCAATAGGCAAGGCTTGGAATGACGTCCCAACCTCATCCTCAACATCAATATAAGAAAAGGAAGACAAATGGCTAACCAAGAGAGCCTTCTCTCCCCCTACTACCACCAACTTCTTGTTCTTGACGAACTTCAACTTCTGGTGTAGGGTGGATGTCACGGCGCCTGCCTCGTGAATCCATGGTCTGCCCAACAAACAGCTATATGATGGGTGGATATCCATGACCTAAAAAGTGATATGGAAATCACTAGGTCCTATCTTGATTGGGAGCTCAACCTCGCCAATCACAGTCTTTTGCGATCCATCAAAAGCTTTGACGACCACTCCACTCTGCCTCATGGGAGGCCCCTGGTATGAATGTTTCTCTAGAGTGGATTTTGGCAACATATTCAGTGATGATCCTGTGTCTACCAGCACATTAGACAAGGCATCATTCTTGTAATTCATGGAGATGTGAAGTGCCAAATTGTGGTCTCTTCCCTCCTCAGGGAGATCAGCATCACAAAAACTCAGGTTGTTACAAGCAGTAATGTTTGCAACAATGCTATCAAACTGTTCAATGGTGACGTTGTGATTTACGTACACCACGTCCAACACCTTCTACAATGTTTCTCGGTGTGGCTCAGAGTTCATTAACAAAGACAACTCTGATATCTTTGAAGGCGTTTGTAGCAGCTGATCTACAACATTGTATTCACTCCTCTTGATGAGCCTCAACATCTCATCACAATCCTCTTTCATCATGCCATTCTGGCCAGCAGGGACAGGAGTTTTAGCAGCAGCGGCAGGTCTATCAACAGCAAGTGCCGGATTCGGACAAGAAGAAGAATTCCCCACAGGACGGGTAGCATTATCAGCAACATCAGCTATTCTGGTGTCATCCTGGGGTTTCGGCGGCGCCGAGAAAACACGACCACTTCGGGTCAATCCACTGACATCAGCAATATTCACAACAGAAGTGGAAGGTAATGGCACCTCCTTCTCATCTTCTAATGGAACAACATTATATCGATAGGAAACAACCTTGTTGGAAGAGTATGGAACAGGTCCAACTGGCTTAATGATGAGAGTAGGAGAAGCCTTCTGCTTGCTGCCATCATATCTGACGACAACCGGCTCAGGTATCCTGAAGACAGGGGATATCACATTAACTTCATCCTCATCACGATTCTGAAGTATCTCTATCACACCCTGATCCATCATTTCTTGGATGTCTTTTCTGACTTGACGACATCCTCTCTCATTGACAGTGCAAACACGACAACTATCATGGTCATGCTCATAGTGACTATATCGATTCAACAGTCTATGCATCTCGACAATGATTGTCTGATATGGCTGACATATCTGACCTTGTATTTGCCAGGGCACCCCTGGACCATGTTAACAGCAGATTTCCCATGTTTGGGCAATGGGTTCTTCTTTATAGTAGGACCTACGTCCTCGAAAAACAGAATACCGCTTATAACAAGGTCTTGAACCTTGGTCTTGAGAGGGTAACAGTTCTCCACATCATGTCCGGGAGCACCGGAATGATAAACACAGTGAAGCTCGAGCTTATATCACCACTGAGGGTTGGTAGGTATAGCAGGTGGGTCACGTGGAGTAATTAGCTTCCTTTCAATCAATGAAGGATATAGCTCTGCGTAGGTCATGGGAATTGGATCAAAAGTGACCATCTTCCTATCATAACTTGTGCTGGTTTGATTGTTGTTTCGAGGCTGGTAAGCCTGCTGTTGAGGACAATGATGTTGTTGCTGATACTGTTGATGTTGCTATTACTGGTTCTGATGTTGGTAATGTTGGTTCTCTCTGAAAGCAGGTGCTATATGAGCCACCTGGTGCTGATTACTGGCAGAACGCACAGTCTTCCTCTTCATAGAGGGTATTCTTGATTTAACATGGGAGGATACAGCGTGTGCCTCACCATCTTTCTTCTTGGCAAACGCCCTATAACATTTGGCAGAAGAGCCTTCTTCTCTGGTCAGGCGCCCTTCCCTGACTCCTTCTTCTAGACGCATCCCCATGTTCACCATCTCGGTGAAGTCATAAGGAGCGCTAGCAATCATCCGCTCGTAGTAGAAAGAACTTAAAATCTTGAGAAAGATCTTCGTCATCTCATTCTCTTGGAGCGGGGGCACAATTTGTACAGCCAATTCACGCCACCTCTGGGCGTACTCCTTGAATGTTTCTTTCTCCTTCTGGGACATGGCCCTCAGTTAGTCCCTATCGGGAGCCATATCAATGTTGTACTTGTACTGCTTGACGAAAGCTTCGCCAAGGTCGTTGAAGGAGTGGATGTTCGTACTATCCAGGCCCATGTACCATCTCAAGGCGGCATCGGACAGGCTGTCATGGAAGTAGTGGATCAGGAGTTGATCATTGTCGGTCTGAGTTGACATCTTGCGTGCATACATCGCAAGATGGCTGAGCGGGTAAGTGTTTCCTTTGTACTTTTCAAAGTCAGGCACTTTGAACTTGACAAGAATCTTGACATTAGGCACTAAACATAGATCATCAGCAGATTTGCCGAAGAGGTCCTTCCCTCTGAGAGTTTTAAGTTCCTTGCGCAGCTCAAGGAATTGATCGTTCATAGCGTCCATTTTCTCATACACATCTGGGCCCTCATATGGCTCAGAGTGGTAAATGGTGTCATCTACTCTCGGCAAAGTATGCACGACTGGAGGTGGCACAGCAAGGACCGGGCTAGATGCCGGCAGAGAAGCAAAAGTAGGGGCGAGACCCTCTAGAGCAAAGTTAGCGGGCATCCCCCAAGGAAACCCGGTTGGCATAACAGACATCGCAAAGTGGGCACTAGCAGCAGGCACAGTAGAGGAAGCAACCTCTGAGATGACCGTCCTCTGGGGAGGAGTTGAAGGCGTTGGAGAAGACTGGCTTTGGGCAGCCAAGACAGACTCCATCAGGACAGTCAATCTTGCCACTTCCTCCTTCAGTTCTCTATTCTCTTGCTCGAGGTGATCCCTTAGCTTTATTGAGTTGGCTCTGGTGTAGTACCGGTGCGTCAGCTTGTCTTCAAAATAAATGAAGAACACAGAGTTAGACGATTGAACAAGAAGCCCTGGAACAAAACCTTCTTATGAACATGATGCATGCAATGCTTGTTCATATGATTTATTTTTAATCAGAGGAACTTCTAGAGTTCTATTTGCAAATATCTGGGAATATTAATCATTTTAGACATATATGGAATAATCATGTCAATAATATATGGAATTTTTTTTACACAAAGAGGTACAGTCTTGGTAACCAAATACAATACAAGAGAGAAGGAAACTGAACATCCTATGGAACCCTAGAAACAATCTTCTAAAGCTCTCGAGACAAGAAGATAAGCTGCACGAAGCCTTTTCACCTCTCTCTCAAAGGCTGCCTCCATATCTGCCTTCTCCTTGGCGAGTCGGTCGTACTTCCTCTTCCAAAACTTGAAAGACTGAGGAAGAAGAGAAGTAACCATATCATCAGGCTCATCGATAACCTGATGCTCCAGAAACTCTTTCAAAGCATCCTTATCTCTAAGCTACTGAAGTAGCTAATCTCGCTCACGGACCCTAGCACGCGAACGGTCTTCATCTCTCAACTCCTCTACTCCTTGGTTAAGGAGGGTTGAAGGCCCAACCATAACTATAGGTGTAGGTCTCGGATAGTCATAGGGCATATGGTACTCAGAAGCTCTCCTCCTCACCCACGAGGTGTAGGGTTCCAAAGCGATACAATTCTTCGGACCAAGCTCTTTCCTTCCCTTTCTATGAATCTTGCGCCAAGCACGGACCATCCTGCCCTTCAAGTTTTGGGAATCTTTACCCTCTTGAAAGAAGACACCTTCTAACAAAATGTTATTAGGTTTATCCTTTAAGGGGAACCCAAGCTGACGGCGTGCCAAAATAGGGTTGTAGTTAATCCCACCACATGTACCAAGAAAAGGCACATTGGAGAATTAACACCAAGAGTCAATAATCTGCACACCATCATATACACGGTTATACCAAAAGATATCATCATTAGTGAGAGGCATAAGTCTCATGGACCACCGTAGACATCCTTTGTTCTCCTTGAAGGCGAGCGTCTCTGGCAAGTGCGAAATAAACCGCTTGTACTACAAAGGCAAATAGCACACAATGGTACCACCACCCTTTGCATTCCTCATATGCAAAGAGAAATAAGTGTCACCCAACAGAGTAGGAACATGATTAAGAGTATAGAAAATCCTAATAGCGTTCATATCCACAAAATTGTCGATGTTGGGGAATAACACTAGCCCATAGATGAGAAGTACAAATATGGCCTCAAAGACGTCCTCACTCATGGCCTTCCCATACATAGTAGCTTGAGCAATGAGGAACTCAGATGGGAGACCTTGAATTCCACCTTTGGTAGTCATATGAGCACCAACAATAGATTCATCTATATGCAACAGATCAGCAATCTCTTGAGAAGAAGCAACTCTCACCAAGCCACTGAACGACAACTGATCTAGAATAGGTATACCCACAAGATAGGCATACTCCTCAAGCGTAGGCAAAAGCTGGAAATCCGAAAATGTGAAGCAACGGTACAAGGGATCATAGAATTGCACCAACACACTCATCAGACCTTCATCCACATGAGTAGCAAGAATAGATAGAAGCTTCCCATGACGAGCCCTGAACTCCAAGGGATCTAATACATAAGATGTCAAACTCCTTAACTCTTTCAAGTTGGGTTGTCTGAAACTGTACTTCTTCGTATTCCTTCTTTGCTTATCCATGTCTGAATATTTGCAAATAGACCTCTTAAGTTCCTTGAAAATTTTCTCATTGTTGATGATATGGATGTGTATGAATGCATGAATGCATAGATGCAACAATCACACCGAAGGATCAAGCAAATCACACCTCACAAAGGTCATGGGATGGATCAAGTCATCCTTAATATCAATCATCCATTTTGGTGGATTATGATTTACACCTTATCAACACCCAAGTTGCATTGATATTAAGGATGTACAAGAACATATCAACCATGAATCAAGGGTTTGTTGCAAGTCACGAGCATGGAGTCTCAGTTAAGAACCACCCATAGGGAGTGTATTATGGTTAAACCTGACAATCATGTTCTACAAGAGGTCCTCATAGTCATCATCCCATCTTTCGAATATTATCGGATAAAGGACTACTCGTATTCCAAAAATATTCTTAATAGAGACTCTTATGAGTGCAGTATCGCGTAACAATCGTATCAAATCTTACACTTGAACGACCTTCGCACTACATCCTAAAATAGGCCAAGATGGGCTAGGTAATCTAAGGTTCTTGGCTTATAAGGTTTATATTGGAAAGAGTAATGCCTAACCATGACTACTCGTGTGACGTTATTGATCCCAACATAACCTCCACCAAGTGAGTGGGCTTGCAAGTCAACTTTCTAAGGAATAACTCCACACAAGTCAACAAGACCATGCCATTCTCCTATCATAAGTGCACTCGAGTTCGGGTATAGAACTCATCCCACAAGAGACCACCAAGCACACAAGCAATTGATATATCAAGCAATTCATACATTACAAACAATACAGTCATCCAAAATTTGCACAAAAATATGTCACAAATAATATAAACATACAATACAACAAAGGTAAAAATTAGGCAAAACCCACTAGGCAAATGATCCCCAGCAGAGTCGCCACTTTTCTGTAGCGGGGTATTCGTTACCTTTAGATTTATTGACTAAATCAAAAGTAAATCATACAATTCGAGTCGCCACCGCACTTCCATTTATGCAAAGGAAAGGTTAGAAAGCGAACAAAAACCGAGAAGTTTTATCAAATCAAAAACTAAAAAAAATGTCAGAGATCTGGGTAAGGGGGTTGGTTATGCAATGGGAAGGTTTTTAAGCACCCAAAACATCCTTAGTACTCCAAGGGAGCCCTTTTTACGAATGTTGTAAGGTAGGTTGGTATTTGTGAAAAAATATTTGTGCAAACATGATTGGGGAGATGAGAGAAGAATATACAAGTTATTTACAATTTTGTGTTTGAATGGATGAACCCATTGCCTACGTACCATCTTAAAAAGGTAGGATCAAAACCTCGTAGTTCGGGGTAAAAATCTCAAAAGAAGTTGGTGAATTGATTTGTCAAAAGCCTTAAGGTCTTTTGTTATCAAAGGGAGGAAACTCAACCTAAAACCACAAATCCACCATGTGGGGAGAGCTTCAACATGCTAGTGAGGGGTTAACCCTATAATAAGCATGGAAGACTTATAGTCCATCACTAAGGATATAGGTGAGTATTATATCAACCTCTAGGATAACTCAAACCTAATAGCTAATGTTTATGAAAAGCTTTGGCAAGAAGTGGTCATTGGAACCACAAAACAATTGAGTGAGTTGCATTTACAAATGAAAAGTATTCACAAAATATGGTCAAAGTTGACTTAGGATTCAAATCAAAATAAGTGTTATGAAAAGAGTTTGGAAAATCAAAAGCATAGTGCTTAGGTTTCTAATTTTGAAACCAATGTTAATGTTTGCACAAAAGTTTGGCTTGGGTTAGAGTGGAGAGAAGAAGAGAATGGCTAGGTCCTAAACATGCAAGGATAAGGGAAGAGAAATAAAACCACATTGGAGTTCCCCTCTTGAGATCATAAAGATGATCCGAGTTTCTCCTTCCTTTGGAATCAGCAAGCAATAAGCAAATAACTCAAGCAATCAAGCAAATAATCAATCATGCACCTAGGAATCTTCCAATTGGCTTTGTATCTCTTATCTTGGATGTCCATGACAATGGCTCTTCTAATTGGCTCAAGTTTAGGATCCCTAGCACACAAGAACACACAAATCAAAAAGTTCCCCAATGCAAAAATAAAGAATGGACAAGAGTGAGTTTAGAATTAGGTCCTTTCAATGTCTTCTTCAAGATTAAGCATTCTAAAGGCATGAGGCCTAGTTGCTCTTTGACAATTTTTAAAGCATTCTAAAGGCATGAGGCCTAGTTGCTCTTCAAACTCCATTAGCATAGGTAAGGTCCTAAAATCTAAGTCCTTTCTCCATTTGCATTGGGTTCACACAAGCAAAACAAAACAAGCACAATAGTATATACACAATAATGTGCTCAAGTAAGCAAAAGGCAAATAGCATTAACATGAACATGAGCTCAAGTGAGCAAAGGGCAAAGGAAAATGAATTAATGTGCAAGAAATTAATTTGCTTTAAAGTAAATTGCAAGAATTAAATGCTTGAATTAAAAGTTAGTGATTAGTAGTTAGTGTTAGTGTGCCATAAGGCAATTTAGCGCTATGTAAAGCAATCGTAAATGGACTAATGTAGTAGTCACACCTATCTGAGGCCGGTCAATAAAATTATAAGCCACAAACACAAGTTAGAGACCATGACTAGTAAGCCAAGCTCCTACAACTTGCCATGCCAAAAGAAAAGAAGAATGATCTTGTATGGATTTAGGTTTTTTGCTTAACCAAGAAGCAACCTATCTCTAATGCAAAACAATTCACTTGATCTTTGATCAAGATGAATTTGATTTGAATCAAAGAAGATTAAGCCCCTCACATGTCAAGTCTAACCACCAATCATTAACTCATTGATCAAAAAGAAAAGAAGAAGAATAAGAAGAAGAAGAAATGGAAATGTACATAAATGGAATTCAAATAACATAAGCAAAATACTTTGACCAAATATGAAATGAATCAACATCAATCAATGGTAAACATAAGTGGGATGAAGCTTAGAAGTCAAGAAACAATAAAAATATTTTTGGTACTTTTTGGAATTAAAATAATACTTGAATTAAAATAAACAAATAAAAGTCAAACTTCAAATCCAATTCAAATCAACTTGGAAAAGTCCAATTGGATCATCCTAAGTTCAACATGGTCAAACAAGGTTTGACAAAAAATTTCATCATTTTTTGAAAACAGAAACTAATTTTTAATAAAGTCATAACATCCAAAGGCTGGGATTAAATCTAGAAATGAAATCCAATGGTCCAGAGCTCATCCACGTGGGGACGGTGGTGTACACCATCGTCTTCTCCGGCGAGACTCACCGCTCCGGCCAAGATTTGCAAGTTTTCAAAACCTCATTAGAATGCACGATCCTTATATCATTGGAAAGCTAGGGTGATGTACATCACCCCTGTGCCATTGGTTTCCACTCAAGATCACTATATGAAGAGAAATCTGAGATGGAAATTTATGGATTTCAAACTGAACTTGATCAATTCATGAAATTAAAAGCTCAGATCAATTGCCTCTCACATGAGGACTTCAGAGGTACCAACAAACACAAGAAATGATCAGTATCCAAGCAGTTTCAAATAAAAAAAGGTTTGAACAACAACCTTTGAAGTGCAGCTTTACAAGACACGATCTCCTCAAATTCTTTGATGCAGTGTGTTCTTGAGATGGGAAGGGAGCAAGGCTAAGGAATTGAAGCTCAATGATCAACCAATGTAGTTGAAAATTGAACTTGAAAATTGAAAGAGAAAAGCAAAATTCCTTTGAGTGAAGGCTAGGGATGCAGTTCTGTAGCAATTTAGGCGCCTTGAGGTTGGTTTCAATGAAGCCAGGCATGTCTATTTATAACAAGAGGTGATGCAAGCAATGCAAAATTCGTGTGCATGTGAAGTTGGGGCCTCCATGCATGGGCCTGTACAGGGGCATGTGAGGCCCAAAATCCATTGCAAATGCAAGCTGAGCTGAGTGTACAATGGTTTGGACGTGCAGATTTGATTACATTGGCTTGTGCACAAATATTTAACATGGTTTCCATAAATGAACATAAATCTTCACCTCTTGGAAGGTCATGTGGAATAAATGAACATAATGGTTGGAAAGGTCTTGAAATGAGGAACAAATGTTATGTTGAATAAAAATCCATTTGAAGTTGGGAAATTTGTGAAAACAGGCCATGAAGTTCAAGGTACAAAACATGTGTATGGAAATTTTGCCAAAATGGACCAACTTCAAGCTCTTCTATTTCAATGATGAAAGCCTCAAATGACAAAACCTTCAACACCAAAGTTGTATATATTTTCAAGACAATAAAGTTTTAATTAAATTTTGCATCATTTGGATTTTTGATGAGAAAGTTATGGGCAGTTGAAGTTGGACTTTTTCACATTTCAATGACATTGGTCCAAAGTGACCTATAATGTTTTGTATTATCACATGTGTTTCTTTTAGGATTATGAAATTTTTTCCAACATAACAATTGAAGTAGACATCTTAAAATTTCCAATGCACTTGTTCTCACCTCAAAATCATAAAAAATGAGTGAGTTAGGTCCTTGGGAAGTTGACCCAAAATTAGGGTTTCAGTCAAAATGACCTATAATGTTTTGAAATGAATGATGACCTTCCAAGTTTCAAATGGATTTTTGATTAACATGAAAGTTGTTCATGTGGTTCTTAACAACATTTTAGATCTTGGGTTAATATTCATTTAACAAACATATCATAAGTTAGGTCTCAGTGGATTTTAAAACAGTCACATGAATTGACTGATCAACTTCTCAAGTCCAAACTTCAAATGTTAATGAATTGATGATTGAGGAAACTCACATAAGCTCATATATGCATGAAATGATGAATGAAATAACTTCCCTTGATTGCATTTGATCATGGGTTAAGGTTGTTTCATGAGCAAGGCACAGTCAATGCACAGATGAATTAGGGTTTCCTTGGGAAACAATCCTCAAGCCCTTTGGTTTATCTTGATCAAATTGACAAATTGAGATACTTGGGAGGTATATATGATGATTGAGAGCTTTGTGAACCATTTACATGCTTGCTTTCAACTTCATCTGGCCATATCAATGAGCATAGAGGCGTCTTAGGAGCCTTGGATCACATGATTGCTTAAGCAACAAAACAACTAAAGTTAGTGACATATTTTTGTGCTTTTGGTTAGTAAACAAAATAAGAAAATCAATAATATACAATACAAGCATGCTTGGTAGTCTCAAACCAACTCACACAAGTCCCAACCCTAGGGTTAAGGAGCCAAGATGCTATGATCCTTGAGGCAATGCAATGAGCAATGATAAGATGCCATGAGGGATCTTAGGGTCAAAATTAGGGTCTTACAAATTGTTACGCAATACTACACTTAAACGAGTTTCTCTTGAGAATATTATGGGTTGATGAGTCAGTCATCCTAACCTATAATATATGATAGATGGGATTAAGACTCTGGAAACTTTTTAGAACATGATCTACAGGTTTTTATCCTTAATACACTCCTTTGGATGGTTCTTAACCTGTCTCCATGCTCGTGACTCACAACAAAGCCTTTCATTCTCGGTTGATTCGATTAAGTGTCATCAATATCAATGGAACTTGGGTGTAGATAAGGTGAAAACCATAATCCACCAAAATGGATAATTGATCTTGATGATGAATTAATCCATACCTTGACCTTTGTTTGTGTTTGCCTTGTGTGTGATCCCTTGTTTGTGATTGTTTCCATTATGCATACATGCACATCATAACATTCATCACAGAAAAATAAATTTCAAGGAATTGAGGTCTTGTTTGCAAATATTTTCAGACCATGGATTATGGACGAATGAACACTAAGAAGTACGGTTTCAAATGTCCTGATTTGAAAGAGCTAAGGAAGTTGTCATCCTTTGTATTAGACCCCTTGGACTTCAAGCAACATCATGGGAAGATCTTGTCTGTATTATATGCTGATGTGGTTGAAGGACTTCTGAGTGTTTTTGTTGAGTTTTATGACCCTCTCTACCGATGCTTCACTTTTCCTGATTATCAGCTTGTGCCTAAATTAGAGGAGTATGCCCATCTCTTGGGAATACTTGTAATTAATAAGGTATTTTTTAGTGGATTGTAGGAGATTCCCAGATCTCATATCATAGCTGAAGCTCTTCGTCTGAAGAAATATGAGATTGATGCTCATTTGGTGAAGAAAGGAGGTATCCTTAGGTTGACTTTTGAGTTCCTCATTGGTAAAGTTACTGTCTTTGCTCAAGCCGGTAGTATGAATGCTTTTGAAGCCATCTTTGTATTGCTCATCTATGGTCTAGATTTGTTCCCTAACATTGACGATTTTATTGATGTTAATGCCATTAGAATCTTCTTGATTGGGAATCTTATTCCTACTCTGTTGGGTGACAAATATTTATCTTTGCATTTGAGGAATTCTAAAGGTGGTGGGACTATTGTGTGTTGTGTTTCTCTTATGTACAAGTGGTTTATTTCACACATGCCTCAGACGCCTACTTTCTTGGAGAACAAGCAATGTATATGATGTTCTCAGAGACTTATGTCTCTCACTAATGATGATATTGTTTGATATGATTCTGCATTGAGTAGTGTGGAATTATCTAATGTGCCTCTCATTGGTACACAAGGAGGAAACAACTACAATCCTTCTTTGGCTCGTCATCAACTTGGGTTCCCCTTGAGAGATAAACCTAATAACACTCAGTTAGAAGGTCTTTCCTATCAAGAGGGTAACAATCCCCAATATTTGAAGTAGGGGATGGTGCATGCTTGGCATAATATGCATAGGAAAGGAAGATCCGAGCTTGGTCCGTGAAACTATGTAGCTTTGGAAGCTTACACTATTTGGGTGAAGAAGAGAGATTTGGAGCTGAAGATGTCGTATGCTTGTGAAATACCCATGTCTTTGGATGTGGCTGAGCCATGAACTCTCTCTAACCAAGATGTAGAGGAGTTAGAGGATGCACTCACCAAGATGAAGCAAGAAAGAGATATGTGGGAAGAGCGGTTCCATGCTTTGAGCCGAAAGCATGAAGAGTTGTAGCTTGAGTCGAAATACAAAGATGCACTTATTGAGATTCTTGAAGACCGAGTAGTGAAGAGACAGAGAGAGCCATAGGGCATATCCTCCTCTAGCATGCCTCAACCTTCCGGTGCTTGGAAGAATATTATTGATTAGCTTGTCCTTGAGAAGGCTCAGATGATGACATCGTTTGAGTCCAAGATTCGACGCATCCGAAGGAAGTATGCACCCACAACCAGATCATCTGATACCGTTGCTAAGGGATCCTTAGAATGATAGTTTCCTTTTCTCTTGTATTTGTATTTTGGTTTCTAAAATTGTACTCAGTGTAATCCTTCCAAATTTTATGAATAAAAAGAGATTTTATGGTTAATCAAATTGTTATTATTATTATATATTTGCAAATAGAACTTCATATGTTCCTTGAAATTAAACAATCAAAAACATTGCATTTCATGCATCATTTGCATAGTAGGTTTTCTTCCACCAGATGTCTTATTAGTTATTCTTCTGTGCTTCAGCCAAGCTGACTCACCGCTTTAACACTCGCGCTAATCAACCAAGGATCATGGAGAATCTAGAGTAAGAAAACAGAGAGCTGAAGAATGAGATTGTCAGGTTAACAACACTGATGGAATCTGTCATTGCTGCACAAAACTTGTCTTCACCAACTCCCGCAACTCCTCCCTAAAGGACTATTATTTTTGTGGTTGCTACCTCAACTGGTCCCATTGCTTCCAGTCAATCCGGTCCTTATATGCATGCTAGATTCCCTTGGGGGTTGCCATCTAACTTTATGCCAGAAGGGTATGCACCCACCTTTATTTCTCTGCCGACATCTAACCCGGTCGTGTTAGTTCCACCTCTTACTGTTCATACTCTGCCTCGTGTTGAGGATACTATCTACCATTATGAGCCATCTGAGCCATCTGAGTGGTGTAAAGAGTTGAAGACTCTGAGAGGAAAAGATTTGTTTGGGAAGAGTGTTGCTGAGATCTGCCTGGTCCCCAATGTTAAAATCCTGATGAAGTTCAAGGTTCCCGACTTTGAAAAGTATAAAGGGAACACTTGCCGGTTAAGCCATCTTGTTATGTATGCCATAGAAATGTCTACTCAAACTGATAACGATCAGTTGCTGATTCACTATTTCTAAGACAGTTTGACTGACGCCGCTTTGAGGTGGTATATTGGTTTGGACAGTGCAAGCATCCGTACTTTCAACGACTTAGGTGAGGCCTTTGTCAAATAGTACAAGTACAACATGGACATGGCGCCTGATAGAGACCAGCTGAGGTCTATGTCTTAGAAGGATAAGGAGACATTAAAAGAGTATGCCCAGATATGGAGAGAGTTGGCTACCCAAATTAGTCCACCTCTTGAGGAGAAAGAAATGATGAAGATCTTCTTGAAAAGGATGAGTTCGTTTTACTTTGAACGTATGATCATAAGTGCCCCCAATGACTTTACCGAAATGGTAAATATGGGGATGTGGCTAGAAGAAGGAGTCTATGAAGGACGTTTGTCTTAGGAAGAAGCATCGTCTAACAAGAAATATGGTGGGAGTTTCTCCAAGAGGAAGTAGGGAGAAACTAATTCGGTATCTATGGGGAGGCAGAGGAGGCCTCATGTCAGAAAAAGTTCTCAACCCTGCCAACATCAATATCAAGTTTCATCAGCAATTCCTGTATTTTCCAACATTTCCAACAATCAATCAGTTCCGATTCAGCAACAACAATGTCAACAACAACCGCGACAAAGAACCAACAACAACAACAACAATAATAACCAACAAATATTTGAGAGAAAGAAGGTCTCCTTTGACCCTATTCCTATGTCATATGCAGAATTGTACCCGTCCTTGGTTCTCAAGAACCTCATCCAACCAAGAAATCCTCCACAAATTCTCAGCCACTTCCATGGTGGTTCAAACTTGAACTTCATTGTGCTTTTCACTAGGGAGCCCCTGGCCATGATATCGAGAACTCCTATCCATTGATGTATGAAGTCCAAAAGCTTGTAAAGAATGGAATGGTGTCCTTCGAGGACAGAGCACCAAATGTCAAAGCCAATCCTTTGCCTGCTCATGGTAACGCTTCTGTCAATATGGTAGATGGTTGTCTTGGTGAGTACAAGGCTTATGATGTTCACCATATCAGACAATCTTTGGTGGAATTTCATAAAGACATTTGTTTGGTCAGTGAATGTGAGCATAACCATGATGGTTGTGTGATTTGCAGTGTGAACCCTCGTGGATGTGTTATTGTCAAGAGGGATATCCAAAAGTTAATGGATGAAGGACTTATTCAGGTTTGCCAGTCTCGTCATTTGGAAGATAATGTAAATGTAATTGTACTAGTATTCAAGACCCCTGGGCGGGTGGTTATCCAGTTTGATAGCAACAACAACAACAATGTCAACATATCAGTAATGTCGTTGGTTATACAGTTAACGGGCCCTGTTCTGTATGCATCCGATAAAGTTGTGCCATATCAATATAACACCACAATGATAGAAAATGGTCAAGAGGTTCATCTACCAGTTGCAGACTCCATGATGAATATTGATGATATTTCTTAGGCGACCCGTAGTGGTCGTATGTTTGGTCCAATTTTTCCGAGAGAAGTAGAAGATGTTGCAACAAGTGAGAAGGCAGAGATTCCAGTGGTGAATCCAGTTAGTACTTCAATGTGTCAGTCTGGTGAATCCAGCAAACTGAAGGCTAACAATGATGATGAAGTTTTGAAGTTGATCAAAAGAAGTGAGTTCAATGTTGTGGAGCAGTTACTGCAAACTCCGTAAAAAGATCTTCGTGGTGTCATTATTGGTGAATTTTGAAGCACATAGGGCGGCATTGCAGAAAGTGTTAGAATAGGTTTATGTCGAGCATGATGTGACCATGAATCAGTTAGACCACATAGTTGCCAACATTACTTCTTGTAATAATCTAAGCTTTTGTGATGAAGAGCTTCTTGAGGAAGGCAGAAATCACAATTTGGCATTGCACATTTCTATTAACTGTAAGGAGGACGCTATGTCCAATGTGTTGGTTGACATTGGGTCATCTTTGAATGTGCTGCCAAAATCAACTTTATCAAGACTCTCCTATCAAGGCGCCCTAATGAGGTACAACAACTTGATTGTCAAAGCGTTCGACAGTTCTCGTAAAACTGTCATTGGTGAAGTGGACCTTCCAGTAAAGATAGGTCCGAGTGATTTCCAAATTATTTTCTAGGTAATGGATATCCACCCGACCTACAGTTGCTTCTTGGTAAGGCCATAGATTCATGAAGCAGGAGCTATGACGTCTACTATACACCAGAAGCTAAAATTTGTGAAGAACGACAAGCTTGTCGTTATTGGTGGAGAGAAGGCATTATTGGTGAGCCATCTGTCATCTTTTACATATGTTAAAGCTGAGGAGGAGGTTGGAACGCTATTACAAGCTTTGTCTATTGCTGAGGAGAAGAAAATTGGGGCACCCATGTTTTCTTTAAAAGATGCACAAAAGGCTATTGAGGCTGGTAACATTGATCAATAGGGACGTATGATAGAGATTGCCGAGAACAAGAATAGGGTTGGATTGGGATTTCAACCAGGGTCGTTCAACACTAGAGCTGAAGTTATGCAACCAAGTTTCCACAGTGGAGTGTTCATTCATAAGAATGATCAACACTCAGCTGTCGTGATTGAAGACAGTGGCGATGAAGACGAAGCTTGTACCATCTTTGTGACGAATGGCCAAACTTGCAACAATTGGGTTGCTGTTGATGTTCCTACTATTATTCATCGCTCTAAGTAATTTGTTTTCATTTTTTTGAGAAGAATCTTTCTCCTATGCCTAAGGGTGAAGTGAACATTGTTGGGCACCTTTATTAATATCATCAATAGAATACAATTTTATTCATGCGCATCTATGATGTTTTATTTTTACTTTTTTGCTTTTTTGAAAATGGTAATCACAAAAAGCATAAATAAATAATAATCTTCCATCTACATAATATTTGGTCGCACTCCACTTCTCTAAAATCAAAATCTCAAATCATTATGCAGATTGGTTCTCAAACCCATTGAATACAATGATCATACTCCCTCTCCAAACTTTGATTTCCCTGTGTTTGAAGCTGAGGAAGAGATTGATGATGAAGAAGTATCTGATGAATGATCTCGTTTACTTGAGCACGAGGGAAAAGCCATTCAGCCGTTTGAAAAGCAGATTGAACTAGTCAACTTGGGTTCCGAGGATGATGTTAAGGAAGTCAAGATTGGGTCTCAACTGTGTCCAAAGGCTAAGAAGGGGTTGATTGATCTCCTTGGAGAATATTCTGATGTGTTTGCTTGGTCCTATCAAGACATGCCTGGGTCTGGATTCTGAGATTGTGGAGCATTGATTTCCGTTGAAGCCAGAATGCCCACCGATCAAGCAGAAATTGAGACGAACTCATCATGATATGGTAGTGAAAATCAGAGAAAAAATGCAAAAGCAGATTGATAATGGTTTCCATGTTACCTCCGAGTATCCGCAGTGGGTGGCCAATATTGTACATGTTCCCAAGAAAGATGGAAAAGTCCGCATGTGTGTTGGTTATAGAGATTTAAATAAAGCTAGTCCGAAAGATGATTTTCCTTTGCCACACATTGACATGTTGGTAGACAATACAGCTAATTTCAAAGTCTTTTCATTCATGGATGCATTTTCCAGTTATAATTAGATCAATATGGCACATGAAGATATGGATAAGACCACATTAATTATACCCTAGGGAACATTCTTTTATAGAGCGATGCCTTTTGGTTTAAAGAATGTTGGCGCGACATACTAGAGAGCTATGGCCACTCTTTTTCATGATATGATGCATAAAGATATTCAAGTTTATGTTGATGATATGATTTCCAAATCAAGTGATAAAGAAGAACATGTTGAGCATTTGTTGAAGTTACTCCAGCGTTTGATAAAATTCAAACTCCGTTTGAATCCCAATAAGTGTACTTTTAGTGTTCGTTCTGGTAATTTGTTGGGATTTATTATCTGTGAGAAGGGTATTGAAGTTGATCCTGCCAAAGTCAAACCAATACAAGAGATACCTGCACCTAAAACTGAGAAGTAAGTTAGAGGTTTTCTCGGCCTTTTGAACTATATCTCAAGATTTATATCGTACATGACTGCCACAAGTGTACCTATATTCGAGCTTCTTCTGAAAGATCAGTCTTGTGATTGGACCGAATATTTCCAGAAATCTTTTGATAGTATCAAAGAGTATCAACTTGAACCTCTGATTCTGTCTCCGTCTGTTGAAGGAATACCGTTGATCATGTATTTGACTGTGCTTGATGAGAGTATGGGCTATGGTCTTGGTCAGCAAGATGAATCTGGAAAGAAAGCTTCTTCTTAAAAGATTAGTCTTGTGATTGGACCAAAGATTTCCAGAATGCTTTTGATAGTATTAGAGAGTATCTACTTGAACCTCCGATTCAGTCTCCGCCTGTTGAAGGAAGACCATTGATCATGTATTTGACTGTGCTTGATGAGAGTTTGGGTTGTCTTCTTGGTCAGGAAGATGAATCTGGAAAGAAAGAGTATGCAATTTACTACCTCAGTAAGAAATTCACCGACTGTGAGACACGATATTCTATGCTTGAAAAGACATGTTGCGCATTGGCTTAGGTTGCTAAGCGTCTGTGCCAATATATGTTAAATCATACTACTTGGTTGATATCCAAAATGGATCCAATCAAGTACATTTTTGAGAAGACTGCTTTAACTGGGAGGATTTCCCGTTGGCAGATGTTGTTATCCGAATATGATATGGAATTCCGATCTCAAAAATAAATTAAAGGTAGTGTCTTGGCTAACCATTTGGCTCACCAACCTATTAAAGATTATTAGTTAGTGCAGTATGATTTTCCTGACGAAGTGATTTTGTACCTGAAGATGAAAATTGTGATGAACCATTGCTTAAAGAAGGACCCAAACCTGGTTCCCGTTGGGGCATGGTATTTGATGGAGTTGTTAATTCGTATGAGAATGGAATTAGTCCAGTGATTATTACTCCTCAAGGAACTAATTTTCCATTTACAGCTAGATTGACCTTCAAGTGTACAAACAATATGGATGAGTATGAAGCCTGCATTATGGGGCTTGAAGAGCCCATTGATCTCAGAATAAAATATCTAGACGTCTATGGAGATTCGGCTTTGGTGGTGAATCAGATCAAAGGTGAATGGGAGACGAATCAACCCGATTTGATACCATATAGGGATTATGATAGGAGGATTTCAATTTTCTTTACAAAGGTTGAGTTTCATCATATCCCACGAGATGAAAACCGGATGGCATATGCTCTTGCAACGTTGGCTTCAATGATTGTGGTAAAATTTTAGAATGAAGTTCCCAATTTGATTATGATGCGTCTAGATAGGCCAGCTCATGTGTTTACTATTTAAGAGATCAAAGATGAAAAGCCGTGGCATTTTGATATCATGTGTTTCCTCCAAAGTCAGATTTCCCCCCCGGGGGCATATTTGAAAGATAAGAATACTTTGAGAAGATTAGCTGGCAACTTCTACCTGAATGGTGATGTGCTTTACAAGATAATTTTCGATATGGTTCTACTTAGATGCGTGGATAGACACAAATCAGACTTATTGATGACTGAAGTCCATGAAGGTTCCTTTGGTACTCATTCCAATGGACATGTTATGGAAAAGAACATGTTGAGAGCAGGTTACTATTGGCTGACAATGGAATCTGACTGTTGCAAGTTTGTGAAGAAATGCCACAAGTGTCAAATCTACAGATAAGATTCATGTTCCTTTGACACTGTTAAATGCCATTTCCTCTCCATGTCCCTTCTCCATATGGGGAATTGATATGATTGGCATGATTGAGCCCAAAGCTTTGAACGTACATTGTTTCATTCTGGTGGCTATTGACTACTTCACAAAGTGAGTTAAAGCGACATCGTATGCAAATGTAACCAAGCAAGTTATTGTGAGGTTTATCAAGAATTAGATTATATGCTGGTATGGTGTGTCGAGTAAGATCATTATTGATAATGGATCTAATTGAACAATAATATAGTGGGAATATTTCTTCTCCCTACAGACCCAAAATGAATTGAAGCTGCAAATAAGAACATCAAGAAAATCATTCAGAAGATGGTTGTGACATATAAAGATTGGCATGAGATACTCTCATTTGCACTGCATGGGTACCGTACATCCGTCTGCACTTCAATAGGGGCAACCCCTTTCTAACCTTTTTATGGCATGGAAGTTGTGATCCAAGTAGAGGTTGAGATCCCATCACTGTGCGTTTTGATAGACGCTAAGTTGATAGAAGCCGAATGGTGCCAGACCTTATATGACCAGCTGAATTTGATTGAAGAGAAGAGATTGACTGCCATGTGTCATGGTCAATTATATCAGCAGAGAATGAAGAAGGCATTTGATAATAAGGTCAGGCCTCGTGTGTTTAGAGAAGGTGACCTCCTACTTAAGAAGATTCTATCTTTCAAACCTGATGCTAGGGGTAAATTAACCCCTAATTACGAAGAGCCATATGTTGTTAAGAGAGCGTTTTCAGGCGGTGCTTTGGTTCTTAGAACTATGGATGGGGAAGAGTTCACTCGTCCTGTGAATGTCGATGTAGTCAAGAAATTCTTCACCTAAAAAAAGAAAAGAAAAGAATAGCTTGCTAAGTTTAAAACCCGAAAGGGCGGATTAGACAAAAATTAGCGTCTCGATGGACTGAAAACCCGCAAGGGCGATCCAGGAAAAAGTTAGAGACATAATGTAGCAGTAAATTCGTGACCATTAAGCTATGGATAAACTTAACGTCAATAAAACGAGAGTCGCCACCGCACTTTTATTGTTTCCAAAGGAAAAGGGAAAAGTATGAACAAAACTCCAAAATAAGAAGTTTTCAAATCAAAACTAATAAAATGCCAGAGATTACGGGTAAGGGGGTTGGTTACATGGTGGGAAGGTGTTAGCACCCAAAGTGTCTTAGGTACTCCCAGGGAGCCCTTTTTTATGTGTGTATGTGTTTTTGGTATCAAAGATGTTTGAAACAAATAGAGTGTGGGGATTAGAAAAAGAATTCATTGATTATATTTTTGTGTTTGACAAGACCTTCAGACTTGTGCCTACGTACCAACATAAAAATGAGGGATCAAAACCTCATAGTTTGTGGTAACAATTTCAAAGTGAATGGATTACTTTTAGCAAAAGGTTAAGTTTAAAAGAGGCACAAAGGGCCCAAAAGTTTTAATGAGTGTTAGTTCTTTTTATCTTTTGAAATTTTAAGTCAATATGATTAAATTCATTTACAAGTTTGATTGAGAAAAGAGTTTAAAAATGCAATGGCATAAGGCTAAAGTTTCTAATTTGCAATAAGGTCTAAGTTTAGAAATCACAAGCAAAGAAATTTTTGAAAGGGGGAGAGATTTGAAATTTAAGAAGTGGGAGGAGATGAAGAGACTAATCCTAAGCAGAAAATTAAAAGTTAAGAGTTGGAATGATCTGACCAATGGGATGCAATCCAACAGACAAGAATGCCATATAGAAACCCAATTTCCCTTTGGAGTTTAAATCAAGAAATATCAATAAGCAAGTAGCAAAATAAAGAGCAAGGCATCAAATAAAGATAGCCACATCCAAGCAAGCAACTTCATAGTCTTCTTCTTCTCATATATCAGATGACATACTTCTTAATTGGCTCAGAATAAGGCATTAGACACAGGTTCAAAGTAACAGTTGTATCAAGACCATGTAGAAGATGAATTCATGTGGATCCCAATACTTGCATCAAATGAAAGCTCAAATCACAATAACTTGGTTTCGGAAATGTTGGCATTGGCGAAGTCCTTTTGCATAGGGAATGTTGCCTAGTTCTATGTCCAAGATTTCAGATCAAATCCAACAGTCCACACAATTTTTTTTAGGGTTTTTGTTGTTTATTAAGTATTTTAAGGTCCTAAGACCACAAACACAAGCAAAATACACAAGCAAATATATACATCACAATATATGTCTCAAATGAGCAAAGTGAAAGTGACATAAATATAAACAAGTTAAATGATATGTAAATGACAAGTGAAATGGTAAGTGGCTTGAATTTAAATTGCATAAAGAAAATGACTTGAAATTAAAAGCAAGAATAATAAAAGTTAGTCACATGTTAGTTGATTAGATGTTAGTGGTGTTTTTCTTTTCAGTTGATTAAGTCATTCTTTGGAGAACACTCAACCCTATTTTCACAAGCATGGATCCTTGAACCAAGACATCTTCCATATGAAGGTAAAAAAGTCCAAGTTTCCACACAATACCATGAAAGGTGGGAGACTTACAATCTCACTTACTAGAAGGTTATGCCTTTAAGGTCAAAATTTAACGCTATGTTAAGCAATCGTAATTGGACTTATGTAGAAGTCACAACTATCTGAGGTCGGGCAATAGAAATTTTGGTGTTAATGCATGTTAGAGATATGGTATAATGAACTATACTCCTATTGGTTCATCTCATCCATACTTCTATTGGTTCATCTAACATAAAGTTATTGATGAACTAATTAGCCTTAGGATATTGAGACTTCATTGGTCAACGGAAAGGATGGGAAAGAATGGAATTGAAGATGAAGAGGGAGGGAAAATGAGACAAACACAAATTGGTCATTGCAAGACTTTTATCAAATTAAAATCATTCATTCGTTTTGGGAGATGAAATGTACATTTCATCGATCCCCTAAATCCAATGATTTTAATCCTACAAAAGTCAAATCAACCTTGACCAAGGCCAACACACATAGTCAAACTTCTCAAGTCCATAAAAATGGCTCAACATAATTTCTACACAATTAATCAATTAAAAATCAAATTAAAATGCATTTATATTGAATTATGTTTGGTCAAAAACCTAAAACCTCTTCAAAACACCAAATAAATGGCTAAGAGATTTATCCTAGGTCAAAGAAGGTCAAAGGACCTTAGAATATTTTTTTTCATAATTTTTGAAAAGTCAGAAGTATTTTTAAAGAATTAAAAATATGCAAACAAAAAATTAATTCATAAAAATTATCAAAATTAATCCCAAAAATAATTTTAATTCAGAAAATGAAAGAGGAAAATATTTAAAGATTTTTTGTGAAAGTCCCATATTTTTTGGATTAAAAATGAAATTAATCAAAATAAATTTATTAAATGGAAAAATTAGAAAATAAAAAAAATAAGGGTCATTTGATCTCCCTCATTAATTGAGGTGGAAGATCAAATGGCCAGGAGTGCGTATTCCACAAGGTCCTCAGTCAAACACGCTGCAGGCATGGTAATCAGATTGGACGCGTGAGATTAAAACATTTCAAACAGATCAGATGGCCTGGATTGATCCAGCGCACCACCGGAGCCCTAACTCCAGTCATCTTCTCCAGTGAGCACCACCGATCCGGTCCAAGCTCAACTCAATGGAAAATGAAAAATGGATACACTAATTTGAAGGAAAAATACTCAGGAGCACGAATCTGGCCTCAATTTTCTCCAATTCCAAGTATATGCAAAAACACAGGGATTTGAATTTTGAGGATCATGAACTGAGTTGCTTCGATTTGACATCAAAGCAACTCAATCTTCTTGCCTACATTGATAAGACTTCAAACAACCAAAAATCAACAAGAATGGTGAATAATTGAGGGAGAATCGAAGAGATGAAAATTCTGAAATTCACCTTCAATAGAGCTTCAGATTGGCATGATCTTGCTTTCAATTATGCTTGGCCTTGCTTCAGATGCTTGTTGGAAGTGATTAGGATCAACGAAAGGTATGTACTCTTGGAGTTTCAATATCAAAAACGATGGAGATTTGAAACTCGATTTTCAAAGAAAATCTTCAAGCTTATCCTTCAATGGTGAGGGTTTGGGATTGCAGGTTTAAAGCTTGGGCATGAGGTCCTTAATTATGAGCAATGAGGGTCTTATTTATAGGCCATGAGATTTATTTCTACACACTTCCAAATTTGGCAATTTTGTGAAATTCTCTTTGCATGCTTGCATGGGCATGTGCTAGGCCCATCAAGTGATGGAATCTAATCCAAAAATGAGTGAGAGTCATGCTGAATTCATGTTGGAAAGCCATGCAATCGTGTATGAAAAGTGGATGTGGAAATCATCCAAATGATTTTTCATGTTGCACCCATGCGCAAGTCCTTCATAGTTTAGCCAAACGAGACGATCTTGAGCTTTTTGAAAAGGTCAGGTCAAGGGGAACAAATTTCATGTTGAACACGTTTTAATTTGAAGCTTGGATCATGATGGATTTTGAGGTGGAAGTTTGGGAAATCAAACATATTTGAAAATTTCCTAAGTTCCAAGTCAAATGTTCACTTCTTCCACCTTGAAAAACTTTTTCTATGGACTTCAAATGAGAAACGTTCCTTCATCAAAGTTGTGGATCTTTCAAACCTATTAAATTGGGTCACAAGTTTGACCTCATTTGGATTTTGCATGAATGAGTTAATGTTTTTAGAAGTTGAGGAAAATCACTTATTCAATGGTTTTGGCCCAAAATGACCTATAATCTTTCCTCTTGGCACATGCATTTTCAAGTTGAATTTGAACTTCTTCCAAACATCAAAGTTAAATTAGACATCTTGAATTTGATCATGGAATTTTAATGGCTTTCATCTCATAAAAATTCAGCAAGTTATGGTCTTGGGAAGTTGACCTCCAAACTACGGTTCAAACAAAATTACATATAATCTTTCACCATAAAAAATGACTTTCCAAGCAAAACTAGCTCTTTACTTAAAAATTAAAGTTGTTTGTAATGTCATTTTTAGTAACTTTTCTCTTAGAATCATTTTCATATGACAAAAATTATAGGAGATAGGGTCTAGGGAACCCCAATTTTGACTAGTTAACTTTCTCTAGTAAAACCACCATGAACCATCTTGCTAGCTTGACATTATCTTGATTTTTGGGACTCATGGGGATCATATATGCTTGAGATGATGTATAATGAAGCATCCCTTTAAGTATTTTATCAATTTTTGAAGGAACTTGTTGAAGAAGTCACAAACGATACCTAGATGAATTAGGGTTTCCAAGGCAGACAAACTCCAAACTCTTAATGATTTCTTGATCAAAATAACATGTGAAGATCATGGGAATCCATATATGATGTTTAGAGTAAATGTAAACCAATTCTTGATTTTGCTTCTTGAATTGAGGGTCTTAAACCCTAAATGTGAGCTTGATGGAGCATATGTGAGTATACACACTACCTACAAAAGAAACAAACTATACATTGACATATTTTTGGTATTTTGGTTAGTAAATTATGAAAAGCAAAGTGTGATACAATCAAAAGTGCTTGGTGATCTCTCTCAATGAAAACCCAATTAAAGAGGGTTAAGGAGGATGCCAAGGTGTGATCCCAATGCCAATGCTAATGATGAAATAGCATGAGGGATCCTAGGGCCAAAATTGGGGTCTTACAGCTGCCCATATTAAGGACGTTCTAGCTAAGGAGATGAAGGTTAAAATCTTCGTATCAACTCAGAAGAATGGACTTAAATAACAACAAAAGAAAGAAATTTTGGTCCCTAAGAGACCTCATGATGCATATGATATGAATGTTAAACACAATCTCTATGGGGAAAATATGGCCACGGAGGAAAAGAATTCGGAGAAACCGAAAGTCCGCATGAGCATAATGCCTTCTGTAAAGAAAACTCACTAGGAAGACAAAGACTCTAGGGGGGAAAAGTTGTGCGTAGGCCAGGCTACGACTTAAAAACTGCTAGCGACACAAGAGGATTCCATGAAAATAAATCAATGGAAGGACTCAGTCGGGGATAAAAAGAAAATCCGCAGGGGAAAAAGGTATATTAGAACAAAATTGAACTGCCCGAATCAAACTTGATTGGGGAAGAATGATCTTCAACACAGGAATACCAGATATATATCATCTATTACCGGTTACTGGGTAAGGAGATAACATAATCTGACAGGGAGGACATCCGTTACCGGTTAGGGTAAACATATCAAGAATGACTCGTCGAGGAAAACATGAGGTGTATTCATTACCGGGTACTGAGCAAGAACAACCTACTGGAGAATATATCAAATGGGATTTACAACTACCGGTTACTGGGCAGAAGACCAAACGAAGAGGATATTCGTCACTAGTTAAAGTGAACATATCAAGGATAGACTCAAAGGGAAGAATATCCGTCATCGGCTAAGATGAACATATCAAGGATATACTGCCGGGGAAAAGGAGGGATTGCATCTATCAGTTACTGGATAGAATACCAAAAAGAAAATATCCATCACTGGTTAGGATGCACATATCAAGGATAGACTCAGAGGGGAAAGCGGGATTTACAACTATAGGTACTGGGCAGAAGACCGCAAAGAGAAGAAAATATGTCAGCGGTTAGGATGAACATATCAAGGATTAACTCTCTAGGGGAAAGCAAATAGGGATTACAACTACCCTTTTACGGGGTAGAAAACCACAAAGAGAATATCCGTCTTCGGTTAGGATGAACATATCAAGGATATACTCAAAAGGAAAGAATATCCGTCATCGGTTAGGATGAACATATCAAGGTTAGACTTCTTGGGGAAAAGTAAAACGAATCCGCTGGGGATAACAAAAGGAAGTAAATTACAATTTTCCGGGTATTAGGAAAAAGTAATGTACTCAAAAATTGAGAAGAATATGACCAGTTACTGGGTAATAGATTCTCAGGGGACTAAAAGTATCTATTTAAACAAGAGCTAGAAAGAAGAATGTCAAACAAAGACTTGACCCAATAAGGATATAACTCAAGGGGAGTGGTTCCATCCAGACAATCAACTAGGGATGAAGCTGAAATAATAATCATCCATGAGGAAATAACTCAGTGGGGAAATGAGAAAGGTTAAATTCTTTTTGCTTAATGGGCTGACACTCTACCATTGAGGGAGGACAGACGTACCAAATCTGCGTGGGGAAAGGACATCACCATAGTAGAGGAACAAGGAATCAAATGCTATAACAAATGCATAATGAATGTATATGTATATGTATATATGATTGATGATCATATTAATGAAACAATCACGAAGGATACAAACATCATTGATACAAATCATCGATACAACACTCGGCTAATCTCGACAGGATGGAGGCATCGACTGGAGAAAAGAGTTGGGGATGAGCATAAATCATCCATCTCAAAGGCTCGACCCTGGTTGGGGAAAAAGAACAAATCTGTTGAGGATTTGAGTCATCAACTCTACGGGGAATTTTAGGACAACACCATATTAAATGGGAGACAACCTCGCATAAGACCAGAAGCACTTGTTCAGGAATCATCACTGTCGGCGGGGATCGAGAGAGAACTCTGCTAGAGACTTGAGGGGAATAAAAGTCTATACTGAATCTATGCAAACCGTTGAGAATATGCGCCTACAAATCAGCTGGGGAGGCGATCATAAAACTCGGCTGGCGAAACTGAATTGTTGAACCCACTGCTTGGGGAAGACCTATTCTCAGACTGCTGTTGATATTTAATGAAATCGATTGCTCTTTTAAAAGTAATTGCTTTTATTATTTTAAGATGATTTTTGATTTTTAAATTCAATTTCAAAATGATCATCATAAATATTAATTCTATTTGGATAAAAGATAAATAAAAGTAGAAACAATTGGATGAAAAGCTCAACTTTATTTAATAGAATGGTGACCTGTAAATGACAACACTCCATAGATCTTTACAAGGGTTGAAAATGGTAATTTACATGGAAAAAGGGCTACATTGAATACAATGATCACTATTCCTTCTACCAACTTCAATATCCATTGTGCTCTTGGCTTTGGTTGAAGATGACGAATTAGAACCAAATGACTTGCTCAAAAGTGTTCTCATACTAGAGATCAACCGAGTGCAGTTACTTACCAAGATCCCTATTTTTTGCATAAATTTCCCCAAGTTAGGGTACTCAATCTATCGGGATAAATTTTTCTGTTTTATGTCTCTATTTTTTGCCTGGATCACCCTTTCGGGGTTTCAATCTACCGAGACGCTCATTTTTGCCTAAGTCGACTTTTCGAGTTTTCAACTTAGCGAGTCGTTCTTTTCTTTTTCGGCGAAGTATTTCTTGACTGCATCGACATTCACAGGACGAGTGAACTCTTCACCATCCATAGTTGTAAGAATCAAAGCACAACCTGAAAAGGCTCTCTTGACAACATATGGACCTTCATAATTAGGAGTCATTTGCCCCTAGAATCGGGTTTGAAAGATAAAATCTTCTTGAGCACAAGGTCACCTTTTCTGAATGCACGAGACCTGACCTTCTTAACAAAAGCTTTCTTCATTCTCTGCTGATATAATTATCCATGACACATGGCAGTCAACCTTTTCTCTTCAATCAAATTCAGATGGTCATACGTGGTTTGGCACCATTCAGCTTCAGTCAACTTGGCTTCCATTAGAACACGCAATGATGGGATCTCAACCTCTAATGGGAGCACAACTTCCATGCCATAAACAAGTGAGAAAGGGGTTGCCTCTGTTGAAGTGTGGATGGACATATGGTACCCATGCAAAGCAAATGGGAGCATCTCATGCCAATCCTTGTAGGTCATAACCATAATTTGAATGATCTTCTTGATGTTCTTATTCGCAGCTTCCACAACCCCATTCATCTTAGGTCTTTAGGGAGAAGAATTATGGTGTGCAATCTTGAAGTCTTTGCAAATAGCTTCCACCATATTAGTATTCAAGTTAGATCCATTATTAGTAATGATCTTACTTGGCACACCATGACGACATATAATCTGATTCTTGATAAACCTTACAACAACTTGCTTGGTTACATTCGCATACGATGTCGCTTCAACCCATGTTGTGAAGTAGGCAATAGCCACTAGAATGAAACGATGTTCGTTCGAAGCTTTAGGCTCAATCATGCCAATCATATCAATTCCCCACATGGAGAAGGGCCATGGAGAGGAAATGACATTCAATAGTTTCGGAGGAACATGAATTTTATCAGCATAAATTTGACACTTGTGGCATTTCTTCACGAACTTGCAACAATCAGATTCCATTGTCAGCCAATATTAACCTGCTCTCAACATCTTCTTAGCCGTAGCATGTCCATTGGAATGAGTACCAAAGGAACCTTCATGAACTTCAGTCATCAACAAGTTTGCTTCGTGACTATCCACGCATCTGAGCAAAACCATATCGAAGTTTCTTTTGTATAGCACATCACCATTCAGGTAGAAGTTCTTAGCTAATCTTCTCAAAGTCTTTTTATCTTTCAAGGATGCTCCAAACGGGTAAATTTGACTTTGGAGAAAACACTTGATATCAAAATACCACAACTTTTCATCTTTTATCTCTTCAATAACAAACACATGAGTTGGCCTATCAAGACGCATCATAGTCAAATTAGGAAACTCATTCCAAAATTTCACCATAATCATAGAAGGCAACGTTGCAAGAGCATCTGCCATCCAGTTTTCATCTCGAGGGATATCATGAAACCCAACCTTTTTAAAGAAAGTTGAAATCCTCCTCTCATAATCTTTATATGGTATCAAACTGGGTTGATTCGTCTCCCATTCACCTTTGATCTGATTTACAACCAAAGATGAATCCCCATAGACGTCAAGATACTTGATTCTGAGATCAATGGCCTCTTCAAGCCCCATAATGCAAGCTTCATACTAAGCCATGTTGTTTGTACAATTGAAAGTCAATCTAACTGTAAATGGAAAATGAGTGCCTTGTGGAGTAATAATAACTGCCCCAATGCCACTACCATACTGATTTACAGCTCCATCAAATACCATGCCCCAACAGGAACCAGGTTCTGGCCCTTCTTCAAGCAATAGTTCATCACAATCGTTCATTTTCAAGTACAAAATCTCTTCATCAAGAAAATCATACTGCACTGACTGGTAATCTTCAATAGGTTGGTGAGCCAAATGGTCAGCCAAGACACTACCTTTAATAGCTTTTTATGATCGGTATTCAATATGATACTCGGATAACAACATCCGCCAACGGGAAATCCTCCTAGTTAAAGTAGGCTTCTCAAAATATACTTGATTGGATCCATTTTGGATATCAACCATGTAGTATGATTCAACATATATTGGCTCAGACGCTTAGCAGCCCAAGCCAATGCGCAACAAGTCTTTTCTAGCATAGAATACCGAGTCTCATAGTCGGTGAATTTCTTACTGAGGTAGTAAATTGCATATTCTTTCTTTCTAGTTTCATCTTGCTGACCAAGAACATAACCCATACTCTCATCAAGCACGGTCAAATGCATGATCAAAGGTTTTCCTTCAACAGGCAGAGACAAAATCGGAGGCTCGAGCAGATACCCTTTGATACTGTCAAAAGCTTTCTGGAAATCTTCGGTCCAATTACAAGACTGATATTTCCAAACAAGCTTGAATATAGGTGTACACGTGGCAGTTATGTGCGAAATGAATCTTGAGATATAACTCAAGCGGCCAAGAAAACCTCTGACTTACTTCTCAGTTTTGGGCGCAGGCATCTCTTGTATTACTTTGACTTTGGCCGGATCAACCTCAATACCCTTCTCACTAACAATAAAGCCCAACAACTTACCAGAACGAACACCAAATGTACACTTATTGGGATTCAAGCGGAGTTCGTACTTCCTCAAATGCTGGAATAACTTCAACAAATGCTCGACATGTTCTTCTTTACCACTTGATTTGGAAATCATGTCATCAACATAGACTTCGATCTCTTTATGCATCATATCATGAAAAAGAGTGGTCATCGCTCTCTGGTATGTTGCACCAGCATTCTTTAAACCAAAAGGCATTAATCTATAACAGAATGTTCCCTAGGGTGTAATGAATGTGGTCTTCTCCATATCTTCGGATGCCACTTTGATCTAATTGTAACTGAAAAATCCGTCCATAAATGAAAAGACTTTGAATTTAGTTGTATTTCTACCAACATATCAATGTGTGGCAGAGGGAAATCATCTTTCAAACTAGCTTTGATCAAATCCCTATAATCGATGCACATACAGACTATTCCGTCCTTCTTAGGAACAGACACAATATTGGCCACCCATTATGGATACTCAGCGGAAACAAGGAAACCGACATCAATCTGCTTTTGCACTTCTTCTTTGATCTTTACTGTCATATCAGGATGAGTTCTCCTCAATTTATGCTTGATTGGCGGTCATTCTGGCTTCAACGACAATCTATGCTCCACAATCTCAGAATCCAAACCAGGCATGTCTTGATAGGACCAAGCAAACACATCTAAATACTCTCGGATAAGATCAATCAACCCCTTCTTAACCATTGGAAACAGTTGAGACCCAGTCTTGACTTCCTTCACATCATCTTCGGAACCCAAGTTGACTAACTCAATCTGCTCTTTGAATGGCTGAATGGCTTTTTCCTCATGCTTAAGTAGACGAGATAATTCATCAGATACTTCTTCATCAATCTCTTCCTCAGCCTCAAACAGAGGGAAATCAAAGTTTGGAGAGGGAGTAGTGTAGCGGGGTATTCGGTACCTAAAGATTTATTGATTAAACCAAAAGTAAACATACAATTCGAGTCGCCACCGCACTTTTATTTGTCAAAAGGGAAGTCTAAAAAGCGAACAAAAGCCAAGTAAGAAATTTTATCAAATCAAAAACTAATAAAAATGTCAGAGATCTAGGTAAGGGGGTTGGTTATGAAATGGGAAGGTTTTACGCACCAAAAACATCCTTAGTACTCTAAGGGAACCTCTTTTTGCAAATACGCGTTGTAGGTTGGTATTTGTGAAAATATGTGCAAAAGATTTGGGGGATGAGAAGAGAATAGATTATATTTACAATTTTTGTTGTTTGAATCGATGAACCCATTGCCTACGTACCATCACAAAGGTAGGATCAAAACCTCGTAGTTCATGGTAAAAATCTCAAAGATTGGTGAATTGATTTGATCAAAAGCCTTAAGGTCTTTTATTATCAAAGGGAGAAAACTCAACCTAAACCAACAATCCACCATGTGAGGAGAGCTTCAACATACTAGTGAGGGGTTAACCCTATAATAAGTATGAAAGACTTATAATCCAATCACTAAGGATAAGTTGAGGTTTACATCAACCACTATGATAACTCAAACCTATGGCTAATGTTTATGAAAAAAGTGTTAATAGAGGATGGCCATTGGAACCACAAAATCAACTTGAAGTGAGTTGTATTTACAAGTTAGATTTATTTACAAAAATGAAGTCAAAGTTTGATTAAGATTCATTCACAATGAGTATTAATGAAAATATTTTTGAAAAGTCAAAGGCATAAGGCCTAGGTTTCTAATTTGAAACAAAGTCAAAGTTTGCACAAAAGGATTTGGCTTGGGTTAGATTGAGGAGAAGAAGAGAAAGGCTAGTCCTAAAGCATACAAATATAAATAAAGAAGATAAAACCCTTGGAGTTCCTTTTCTTGAAATCATAGAGATGATTCCAGATGCTCCTTTCCTTTGGACTTAGCAAACAACAAGCAATCACACAAGATTTGGATTCAAGCTCCTAGGGTCTCCATTTGGCTTGTCTCTCTTAACTTGACTACTCATGACAATGGTCCTTCTTACTATCTCAAGATGGAATCCCTATCACACAAGAGCAAACATCAAAAAGTTCACAACACAATAAGAGGAACGGACAAAGGATGAGTTTGGAAAGGAAGTCCTTTGAAGTCAACTTTGAAATTTAGCATTCTAAAGGCATGAGGCCTAGTTGCTCTTGAACTCCTTTAAGCATAGGTAAGTCCTAATTCTAAGTCCTTTCTCCTTTTTGCATTGGGTTCACACAAACAAAGACAAAACAACCACAAGAAACCAATATATTTATACACAATAATGAGCTCAAATGAGCAACAGGAAAATGGCATAAACATAAAATATGTGCTCAAGTGAGCAAAATGAAAAGCAATATGAATAAATGAGCAAGAAAGTAAATTGCATTAAAGTAAATTGCAAGAAATTAAATTCTCAAATTAAAGTTAGTAGTTAGTATGGTTATGTTAGTTTGTCATAAGACAATTTAGCGCTATGTTAAGCAATCGTAAGTGGACTAATGTAGTAGTCACACCTATCTGAGGTCGGTCAATAAAACTATAGGTAAATAAACACAAGTTAGAGATCATGACTAGTAAGCCAAGCTCCTACAACTTGCCATGCCAAAAGAAAAGAGAAAGGCCTTGTATGGACTTTAGGTTTTTTTGCTTGACCAAGACGCAACCTCTCTTGGAAACAAAACAACTCACTTTATCTTGGATAAAGTTGAGTTTGATTTGGATCAAAGAAGGTTAAACCTCTTATATGTCAAGACCAACCATAAGACATTAACTCATTGGCCAAAAATAAAAAGAAATGGGATGAAGATGAAATGGATAAAAAGAGAAATCAAATATCAAATACATTTGGTCAAAAGTGAATCAAATCATCATCAACCAATGCTAAACAGAAGAGAAATGAAGATCACAAGTCAACAAGTCAAACATATTTTTTTGGTATTTGTGAATTTAAAATAAATGCAAAAATAAAATGGGCAAAATAAGGTCAAACCTCAAATTCAATTCAAATCAACTTCAACAAGTCCAATTAAATTCTCATAGGTCTAACATGGTCAAACAAGCTTTGACAAAAATTTTCAATAAATTTTGAAATCAGAAACTATTTTAAAACAATCAAAAACAATGAAAAATAACACAAATAAATTAAAATCTCAAATAAATCTCAAATCAATCAAGAAATTGATGAGACCATTTTTCATTGACTTATCATGATCCATAGGTGTCATGAAAATATTTTTGTATTCAAATATCAAAAAGTTATTAAAATGAATTAAAACTATTAAAAACCAAATAATTCACAAAAAAATATTAAATGAAGTCACAAAATTAATTAAAAATCAAAATATTTTTCAAGATTTTTTTTGGCATTGGTCTCATATTTTTGTGACTTCAAATAAAATATTTATGAATTTTTGAAAATAACATGAATTAAATGAAATTAAAACAAAAATAAGAAAAATATAAAAAATCAGCGCCCTCAGATCAATTTATTAATTGACGTGGCAATGATCTGAGGGTGCAGAGGCGCGGTCACACCATGTACTCAAGTCAAGCACGTTACTCTTGGAATTAAAATAAGTCAACACGAGCAATGGCCAGGATTATAACATTCTAGCAAGATCTGAAGGATTTGAGGCTTCCACGTGGGGATGGCGGTGGAAACCACCATCTTCTCCGGCCAAACAACTGATTCTGGCCACCACGCGCAGGGAATCAAACTTTAATGAAAATGAAAAAGCAAGGTATCAAAATAAAGCTGAGGTGATGTACATCACCCTTGTAACCATGAATCCTTCTCAACGTTCCTATTTTGAGAGAAACAAGATCTTGAAGATCATGGTGCTTGATCTGAAATGGCACGATTTGTAAAATTGAGACCACCACTGGCCTGCCTCATGCTTGAGGACTTCAGAAAACAACAAAAACCGAAGCAATTCATATCATATAGAAAGATCTAGATCAAGAAAAATTAAGGTTCTACCTCTGAAATGCAGCTTCAAACAACACGAGTTCTTCAAGCTTTTGATCCAATCTTGCTCTGGAAGTTATGGGCACTTGAAGTTGGACACTTTTCAAATTCAATGACTTAGGTCCATAGTGACCTATAATGTTTTGTATTATCAGGTGTGTTTCTTTTAGGATTATGAAATTTTGTACAACATAACATTTGAATTAGAAATCTTAATCTTACCAATGCAATTTGTCTCACCTCAAAACAATAAAAATTAAGGAAGTTAAGTCCTTGGGAAGTTGACCCAAAATTAGGGTTTCAGTCAAAGTGACCTATAATGGTTTGAAATGAATGATGACCTTCCACGTTTCAAATGGATTTTTGATGAACATTAAAGTTGTTCATATGGTTCATAAGAACATTGTTTCTCTTGGGGTAATATTCATTTGACAAACACATCACAAGTTGTGTCTCAGTGATCCTCAGTTTAGTCAGATGACTTGACTAGTCAACTTCTCAAGACCAAACCTCAAATATTGATGAATGAATGATTGAGGATACTCACATAAGCTAATATATGCATAAAATAATGAATGAAAGAACTTCCCTTTATTGAATTTGATCATAGGTTGAGGTTGCTTCATGAGCAAGGCACAATCAATGCACAGTTGAATTAGGGTTTCCTTGGGAAACAATCCTCAAGCCCTTTGGGTTATCTTGATCAAATTGGAAAATTGAGGCACTTGGGAGACATATATGATAATTAAGAACTTGGTAGACCATTGTCATGCTTGTTCTCATCTTCATCTAGCCTTTTCATTGAGCTTAGGAGCCTCCCAGGAGCATGGGAGCACATGATCACTTGAGCTTCAAAACAAAAAAAGTTAGTGACGTATTTTTATGCTTTTGGTTAGTAAACAAATAAGAAAGGAAATAATATACAATACAAGCATGCTTGGTTGTCTCAAACCACTCACACACGTCCCACCTAAGGGTAAAGGAGCCAAACATGCTATGATCCTTGAGGAAATGCACTGAGCAAATGATATGATGCCATGAGGGATCTTAGGGTCAAAATTAGGGTCTTACAAGTAGGATCATTGTATTCAATGGGTTTAGAAACCAACCTGCATAATGATTTGATATTTTGATTTTAGAGAACTGGATTGTGACCAAATATCATGCAGATGGACAATTACTATTTATTTATTTATGTTTTTTTGTGATAACCATTTTCAGAAAAGCAAAAAGTAAAATAAAAAACATCATAGATGTGGACGAAATAGAATTTCATTTTATTGATGATAATTTGAAAAATGCCCAACAATGTCCATTTCTCCCTTAGGCATAGGAGAATGATTTTTCTTAAAACAAATGAAAAACAAATTACTTAGAGAGATGGACAATAACATGAACATCAACAACAACCCAATTGTTGCAAGTCTTGCCATGCGTCACAAAGTTGGGGCAGTATTCAACTTCATCATCTACGATCACAACAACTGTGTGTTGTTCATTACCATGGATGAACCCTCTGCTACGGAAAATCGGTTGCACTTCTTCAGCTTTGACATTATATGGCCCTTGTTGGAATCCCAATCTGGCTCTATTCTTGTTCTTGCAGACTTCTACCATACGGCCCCACAGATCTGTATTGCCTGCCTCAATAGCTCTCTGAGCATCTTTGAAAGAAGACATGGGTGCCCCAGTTTTCTTTACTTCAGCAATAGGTAAGGTTTGGAACAGATTTCCAACCTCCTCCTTATCTTCCGCATACGTAAAAGATGACAGATGGCTCACCAAAAGCTCTTTCTCTCCACCAACAATGACAAGCTTGCCATTCTTCGCAAATTTGAGCTTTTGGTGTATAGTTGATGTCACAACTCCTACTTCATGGATACATGGTCTTCCCAATAAACAACTATAGGCTAGGTGGATATCGATTACTTGAAAAGTAATTTGAAAATCACTCGGACCTATCTTCACTAGAAGGTCCACTTCTCCTATGACAGTCTTGTGAGCACCATCAAAAGCTTAAACAATTACACCACTATACCTCATCTGGGCACCTTGGTAGGATAATCTAGACAGAGTTGATTTGGGGAGTACATTTAGAGAAGAACCAATATCAACTAGCACATTTGACAATGCATCCTCCTTGCAGTTCATCGAAATATGTAGTGCCAGACTGTGATTTCTGCCTTCCTCTGGAAGTTCTTCATCACCAAAACTCAGATTATTGCAGGAAGTAATGTTAGCCACAACGTGGTCAAACTGATCCACAGTTACATCATGCTCCACGTAAGCTTGCTCTAACACTCTTTGCAATGCTTCTTTGTGTGCTTCAAAATTCATTAGCAGAGATAACACTGAAATTTTGGACGGGGTTTGGAGCAGCTGCTCCACCATATTAAATTCACTCTTCTTGATTAATCTCAGTACCTCATCATCATCATTTGGCTTCAATTTGCTGGATTCACCAGACTGACACATTGGAGCACTAACCGGTTTCACTACAGGTTCCTCAACCTTCTTACTAACTATAGCCCCTTTTACATCTTTTGGAAAAACAGGACCAAATACACGACCACTACGGGTCACCATTGCGATATCAGCTATATTCACAATAGAATTTGTCGCAGGCAATGGAACCTCTTGACCATTCTCCACCATCGGGGAATTATACTGGTAAGGAACAACTTCATCGGATGCATACGGGGCAGGGCCCGCTAACCGTATTACCAACAACGATACCGATCTATTGACGATGTCACTACTACTGCTTTCAAATTGAATGACTACCCGCTCGGGGGTTTTAAACACTGGCACTATTACATTAACATCATATATATCCATTGACTGTTGAATCTGGATTACATTCTCATCCATCAACTTCTGGATATCTCTCTTGACGATCAAACACCCACGGGGGTTCATGCTACAAATGGCACAACCATCATGGTCGTGCTCACAATCATTGATCAAACATAAAGTCCTATGCATATCCACCAAGGACCTACCGATACGTCGTACATTGAAGACTCGGAAATTTCCTGGGAAACCTTCCACCATATTGACAGAGGAGTTACCATGAGCAGGCAATGAATTGGCTTTCACATTTGACGCACGGTTCTCAAAGGACACCATCCCACTCTTCACAAGTTTCTGAACCTCGTACTTCAACGAGTAGCAGTTCTCAATATCATGGTCGGGAGCTCCTTGATGAAAGGCACAACAGAGTTTGGGCTTATACCACCATGGAAGTGGTTCTGGAACTTGAGGCGGATTTCTTGGTTGGAGTAGGTTCTTGAGAACCAAATATGGGTAGAGTTCGGCTGATGACATAGGAATAGGGTCAAAAGATACCTTCTTCCTCTCAAAATGTTGTTGTTGTTGATTATTGTTGTTGTTGTTGTTGTAGTTGTTCATTCTTTGTTGAGGTTGTTGATGACATTGTTGTTGAATTGACACTGATTGATTGTTTAAATTGTTTGAAAGTACTGGGATAACTGATGAAACTTGATGTTGACACTGACGTGGTTGTGGATTTCTTCTGACATGAGGCCTCTTCTGCCTCCCTACAGATACTGCATTTGTTTCTCCTTCCTTCTTTCTGGAAAAACCACTTCCATACTTATTACTAGATGACACTTCTTCCTTAGACAAACGTCCCTCTCGAACTCATTCCTCTAACCTCATCCCCGTGTTTACCATCTCAGTAAAGTCACTGGGGGCACTGGAAATCATGCGTTCATATTAAAATGAACTAATGGTCTTCAGGAAAATCTTTGTCATCTCTTTCTCTTTCAACGGAGGATTAATCTGAGCAACAAGCTCTCTCCACCTCTGGGCATACTCTTTAAATGTATCTTTATCCTTTTGAGACACAAACCTCAGCTGGTCTTTATCAGACGCCATGTCCATATTATACTTGTACGATATCATAAAAGCTTCCCTCAAATGATTAAATGTGCGAACACTTGCACTATCTAGCCCCGTGTACCATCTCAGAGCGGCACCAGTTAAACTATCTTGAAAGTAGTGAATTAATAACTAATTATTATCAATTTGAGTTGACATTTTTTGGCATACATAACAAGGTGGCTTAGTGGACAAGTGTTTCCCTTATACTTTTCAAAGTCAGGGACTTTGAACTTCATCGGGATCTTCATATTTGGTACCAAGCAGAGTTCAGTAGCACTCTTACCAAATAGGTATTTTCCCCTCAATGATTTCAATTCCTTGCGCAACTCAAGAAACTGATCCTTCATTTCATCCATCTTCTCGTAAACATTCGGGCCCTCAGATGGCTCAGAATGGTAGATGGTGTCCTCAACACGAGGCAAGGTATGAACAACTGGAGGTGGCACATACATGACTGAGCTAGATGCCGACATAGAAGAAAATGTAGGCACAAACCCTTTAGGCATAAAATTCGGTGGCATTCCCCATGGGAATTCTGCAGGCATAGGTGGACCAGATTGAGTAGCACCAACAGGCATAATTGAGGTAGCAACCTCTGAGATAACAGTCCTTTGAGGAGGAGGAGTTGCAGGAGTTGGTGAAGATTGATTTTGCGCAGCAAGAACAGACTCCATCATAGCAGTCAGATGAGAAATCTCGTCCTTCAACTCTCTATTCTCTTGCTTTAAGTGCTCCATAATTCTGGGTTGATTGGCGCGAGTGTTGTATCGGTGAGTCAGCTTGGCTGAAGCACAAAATAATAACCGATAAGACATCTGGTAGAAGAAAACATGTTATGCAAATGATGCACGAATGCAATGTTTTTGCTTGTTTTTATTTTCAAGGAACATACTATTTTATTTGCAAATATATAATAACAGCAGTAATAATTTGATTGACCATAAAAATCTCTTTTATTCATAAAAATTTGGAAGGATTACACTGAATAGAATTTCAGAAACCAAAGTATAAGTACAAGAGAAAAGGAAACTAATCATCCTAAGGATCCCCTTGCAACAATGTCAGATGATCTGGCTGCAGGCGTGTACTTCCTTCGCATGCGTCGAATCTCAGACTCAAATGATGTCTTCATCTGAGCCTTTTTTAGGGCAAGATGATCAACAATCTTCTTCCAAGCACCGGAAGGATGAGCCATACTAGAGGAAGGTAGACCCTCTAGTTCTCTATGTGTCTTCACCGCTCGGTCTTCAAGTAGTTCAATAAGCGCATCTTTGTCTTTAGACTCAAGCTACAATTCCTCATGTTTTCGACTCAAAGCATGGAACCGCTCTTCCCACATATCTCTCTCTTGCTTCATCTTGGCGAGTGCGTCTTCCAACTCCTCTACATCTTGGTTAGGAAGAGTTGATGGCTCAGCCACAACCAAAGACTAGGTCTCTCATAAGCATACGACATCTTCAACTACAAAGCTCTCTTCTTCACTCAAGTAGTGTAAGCTTCCAAAGCTACACAATTGCACGAACCAAGCTCGGATCTTCCTTCCCTATGCATATTATGCCAAGCATGTATCATCTTCTGCTTCAAATGTTGGGGATATTTACCCTCTTGATAGAAAAGACCTTCTAACTGAGTGTTAGGAGGTTTGTCTCTCAAGGGGAACCCAAGTTGAGGATGAGCCAAAGCAGGGTTGTAGTTGATTCCTTCTTGTGTACCAACGAGAGGCACATTAGAGAATTCACCACAACTGTCAATAATATACAAGCTACTCATCATAGAATCATACCAAATAATATCATCATTAATGAGAGACATAAGTCTCTGATACCACCATAGACATCATTTGTTCTCCCCAAAAGCATGCGTCTGAGGTAAGTGCGAAATAAACAACTTGTACAGAAGAGGAACACATCACACAATAGTTCCACCCCCTTTAGAATTCCTCAAGTGCAAAGAAAAATACATGTCACCAAATAGACTAGGCACAAAATTTCCAATCAAGAAGATCCTAATGGCGTTAACACCAATAAAACCATCAATGTTAGGGAAAAAGCTAAACCATAGATGAGCAACACAAAGATGGCTTCAAAAGCATCCACACTATCGGCTTGAGAAAAGGAAGTAGATTTTTCAATAAGGAACTCAAAAGTCAACCCAAACATTCCTCCTTTCTTCACCCAATGAGCCTCAATCTCAGACTTCTTCAGATGAAGAGCTTCAGCTATGAGATAAGATCTGGGAATCTCCTCCAATCCACTACAAGGCACCTTGTCAGAAATGGGTATTCCCAAGAGATGGGCATACTCCTCTAACATAGGCTAAGCTGATAATCAGGAAAAGTGAAGCAACGGTAGAGAGGATCATAAAACTGAACCAACACACTCAAAAGTCCTTCAACCATATCAGTAGGTAACACAGATAGAAGCTTCCCATGATGTTGCTTGAAGTCCAAGGGATCTAATACAAAGGATGATAACTTCCTTAACTCTTTCAAGTCGGGACATCTGAAGTTGTACTTCTTAGTGTTCCTTCGTCCATAATCCATGGTTTGAAAATATTTGCAAATAAAACCTCAGTTCCTTGAAGTTATTTTTTGTGTGATGAATGTTATGGTGCGCATGAATGCATAAATGCAACAATAACAAATAAGGAATCACACACAAGGAAAACAAAGGTCAAGGGATGAATCAAGTCATTATTAATATCAATCATCCATTTTGGTGGATTATAGTTTTCACCTTATCAACACCCAAGTTCCATTGATATTGACAAGACTTAATTGGATTAACCAAGAATCAAAGGGTTTATTGTGAGTCACGGGCATGGAGTCACGTTAAGAACCATCCCCAAAGGAGTGTACTAAGGATAAAAACTTATAAATCATGTTCTAAAAAGTTCCCAGAGTCTTAATTCCATTTATCGGATATTATAAGTTAGGATGACTGACTCATCAACCCATAATATTCTCAAGAGAAACTCGTCTGAATGTAGTATCACGTAACAACTGTTATCAAGTCTACACTTGAACAGTCTTTACACTACATCCTAAATAGGCCAAGTTGGGTTAAATGTTCTACGGTCCTCCGCTTCTCGGACCCCAAATCAGAGAAACAAATGCCTAACCACAAATGACTTGTGTGACATTAGTAAATCCAAAAGGGTCTCCACTGAGTAGATGGGTCTTAAGCCAACTTGTTAGGGACTACTCCACACAAGTTGAACATGACTATACCATCCTCTTATCTTAATTGCACTCAAGTTCAGGTTAGAACTTATCTCACAACTCAGAGATCACCAAGCACAACAAGCAGATTATATCACACAAACGAATATACAAACATCAAATATAAAATTCTATACACATAAAAAAGTAGGTTAAACCCACTGAGGACTACTCCTCAGCAGAGTCGCCACTTAATTTCTGTAGCGGTAAATTCGTGACCATTAAGTTATGGATAAACTTAACATCAATAAAACCCGAGTCGCCACCGCGCTTTTATTGTTTCCTAAGGAAAAGGAAAAGTACGAACAAAACCCAAAGATAAGAAGTTTTCAAATCAAAACTAATAAAATGCCAGAGATTACAGGTAAGAGGGTTGGTTACACAGAGGGAAGGTGTTATCACCCAAAGTGTCCTAGGTACTCCTCGGGAGCCCTTTTTTATGTGTGTATGTGTTTTTGGTATAAAAGATGTTTGAAATAAATAGAGTGTGGGGATGAGAAAAAGAATTCATTGATTATATTTTTGTGTTTGACAAGAGCTTCAGACTTGTGCCTACGTACCAACATAAAAATGAGGGATCAAAACCTTGTAGTTCGTGGTAACAATTTCAAAGTGAGTCGATTACTTTTAGCAAAATGTTAACTTTAAAAGAGGCACAAAGGGCCCAAAAGTTTGAATGAGTGTTAGTTCTTTTTGTCTTTTAAAATTTAAAGTCAATATGATTAAATTCATTTACAAGTTTGATTGAGAAAAGAGTTTTAAAATGCAATGCCATAATCTTCTTGATGTTCTTATTCGCAGCTTCAACATCCTCATTCATCCTAGATCTGTAGGGAGAAGAATTATGATGTGCTACCTTGAAGTATTTGCAAAGATCTTGACCATATTGTTATTCAAGTTCGATCCATTATCAATAATGTTCTTACTTGGCACACCATATCGGCATATAATATGATTCTTGATAAACCTTACAACCACTTTCTTGGTCACATTTGCATGCGATGTCGCTTCAACCCATTTTGTGAAGTAATCAATAACCACCAGAATGAAACAATATTCGTTCGATGCTTTGGGTTGTATCATGCCAATCATGACAGTTCCCCTCATGGAGAAGGGCCATGGAGAGGACATGACATTAAAAAGTGTCAGAGGAACATGAATCTTATCTTCAGAGATTTGACACTTGTGTCATTTCTTCACAAACTTGCAACAGTCAGATTCCATTGTCAGCCAATAGTAACCTGCTCTCAACATCTTCTTTCCCATAGCATTTCCATTGGAATGAGTACCAAAGGAAGCTTTATGGACTTTTGTCATCAATAGGTCTGCTTCGTGTCTATCCATGCATCTGAGCAAAACCATATCAACGTTTCTCTTATAAAGCACATCATCATTCAGGTAGAAGTTGTCGGTCAGTCTTCTCAAAGTCTTCTTATCTTTCAAATATGCCCCAGGCGGGTAAATCTGACTTTGGAGGAAACATTTGATATCATAATACCAAGGCTTATCATCCTTGATTTCTTCAACAACAAATGCATGAGCTGGCCTACCAAGATGCATCACAGTCGCCAATGTTGCAAGAGAATCTGCCATCCAGTTTTCATCTCGAGGAATATGTTGAAACTCAACCTTTGTAAAGAAAGTTGATATCCTCCTCGCATAATATCTATACGATATCAAACCGGGTTGATTAGTCTCCCATTCACCTTTGATCTGGTTAATCACTAAAGATGAATCTCCATAGACGTCAAGATATTTGATTCCGTGATCAATGGCTTCTTCGGCCCCCATAATGCAAGCTTCATACTCAGCCATATTATTTGTACATTGGAAGGTAAATCTAGTTGTAAACAGAAAATAAGTGCCTTAAGGAGTAATAATAACTTCCCCAATGCCATTACCATAAGAATTAATATCTCCATCAAATACCATGCCCCAATGGGAACCAGGTTATGGCCCTTATTTAAGCAATGGTTCATCACAATCTTTCATTTTCAAATACAAAATCTCTTTGTAAGGGAAATCAAACTGTAATGACTGATGATCATCAATAGGTCGGTGAGCCAAATGGTCAACCAAGATACTACCTTTAATCTCTTTTTGAGCTCGGTATTCAACATCGTACTCAGATAACAACATCTGCCAACAGGAAATCCTCCTAGTTAAAGTAGGTTTTCCAAATATGTACTTGATTGGGTCCGTCTTTTATATCAATCAAGTAGTATGATTCAACATACATTGGCGTAGACACTTAGCAGCCAAAGCCAAAGCACTACATGTCTTCTCAAGCATTGAATACAGAGACTCACAATCGGTGAACTTCTTATTGAGGTAGTAAATAACATATTCTTTCTTACCAGATTCATCTTGTTAAACAAGAACACAACCCATACTCTCTTCAAGCACTGTCAAATACATGATCAAAGGTCTTCCTTCAACAGGAAGAGACAGAATCGGAACCTCAAGAAGATATTCTTTGATACTGTCAAAAGCTTTATGGAAATCCTCGGTCCAATCACAAGACTAATCTTTTTGAAGGAGCTTGAATATAGGCGCATATGTGGCAGCCATATGCGATATAAATCTTGAGATGTAGTTCAAGCGGCTGAGAAAAACTCTGACTTGCTTCTCAGTTTTTGGTGTGGGCATCTCTTTTATTGCTTTGACCTTGGCAGGATTGACTTCAATACCTTTCTTACTGACAATAAAGCCCAACAGCTTACCAGAGCGAACACCAAATGCATACTTATTAGGATTCAAACGGAGTTTATACTTCCTCAAATGCTAGAATAGCTTCAATAAATTCTCAACGTGCTCATCTTCAGTCCTTGATTTAGCAATCATATCATCATCATAGACCTCAATCTCTTTATGCATCATATCATTGAAAAGAGTGATCATGGCTCTCTGGTACATTGCACCATCATTCTTCAAACCGAAAGGCATCACTCGATAACATAATGTTCCCCAAGGCGTAATGAATTTGTTCTTCTCCATATCTTCGGGTTCCATCTTAATTTGATTATCACCGGAAAATTCGTCCATAAAAGAGAATATATTGGACTTAGCTGAATTGTCTACCAACATATCAATGTGTGGTAGAGGAAAGTCATCTTGAGGACTGGATTTATTCAAATCTCTATAGTCAACACATGCAGACTTTTCCGTCTTTCTTCAGAATAGGCACAATATTAGCCACATACTGAGGATATTCAGAGGTAACAAGGAAACTGACATCATTCTTCTTTTTCACTTCCTCCTTGATTTTCACTATCATATCAAGATGAGTTCTTCTCAACTTCTGCTTGACTGACAGGCATTCTAGCTTCAATCGAAATCTATGTTCCAAAATATCGGTATCAAGACCAGGTATATATTGATAAGACCAAGCAAACACATCAGGGTACTCTCGGAGAAGCTCAACCAACCCCTTCTTAACCTCTGGATGATGTTGTGACCCAATCTTGGCTTCCTTGACATCATCTTCAGAACCCAAGTTGACCAACTCAATCTACTCTTCAAACGGATGGATGTTTCTTTCCTCGTGCTTACCAAATAGGATAACTCATCAGAAACGTATTCATCATCATTCTCTTCCTCGACTTCGAACACAGGGAAATCAAAGTTTGGAGAGGAAGTAGGATCATTATATTCAATGGGCTTGAGAAGGAACCTGCATAATGATTTGATATTATAATTTTAGAAATGTGAAGTGCAAACAAATATTATGCCGGTATGGGAAAAATTATTGTTTGTTTATGTTTTTTGTGATTACCATTTTCAGAAAAAGTAAAAATTAAAAACAACATAAAATGTTGGAATAAAATTGCATTTTATTGATGATAATTTGAAAATGTCCAACAATGTGTCACTTCTCCCTTAGGCATAGGAGAAGGATTTTTCTATAAACAATAAGACATATTACTTTGAACGATGCACAATCACAGGAACATCAATAACAACCAAATTGTTGCAAGTCTGTCCATGTGTCACAAAGTTGGCACAATCTCCTTCATCTTCGTCTTCAAGAATGATAGCAGCTGAGTGTTATACCTCCTTGTGGATGAACCCTCCACTATGGAAAATTGGTTGCATAGCCTTGACATCTCCTTTGAACGGTCCTATCTAAAATCCCAGACCAACTCTATTCTTGTTCTCGACGACTTCTACAACACAACCCCACTTGTTTGTGCCTCCAGCCTGAACAACTTTTTATGCATATTTCAAAGAAGACATGGATGCCTCAGAATTAGCTAACAACTGAATTAGCTGAGCTGGCCAAGGGTGTATACTTCCTTCAAATGCTTCTGATCTCAAACTCATAAGTGGTCTTCATCTGAGTTTTCTCGATGACGAGCTAATTGATGATCTTCTTCCAAGCACCGAAAGGCTGAGGAATACTAGAGGACAATTAATCGTATGGATCTCTCTCTCTCTCTCTCTCTTCACTGCACGCTCTTCAATAATATTAATAAGTGCATCCTTATCTTTCAACTCAAGCTGCAATTCTAGTTGCTTTTGATTCATAACATGGAACCGTTCTAATCAAAGGTCCCTATCTTGCTTCATCTTAGCTATTGTGTCTTCCAACTCCTCTACATCTTGGTTAGGGAGAGTTGATGGCTCAGCCACAACCATAGGCATAGGTTTCTCGCAGGTGTACGGAATCTTAAGCTCTAAAGCTTTCTTCTTCACCCAACTAGTGTAAGCTTCCAAAGCTACACAATTGCACGGTCCAAGCTCGACTCTTCCCTTCCTATGAGTATTATGCCAAGCACGCACCATCCTACTCTTCAAATTTTGAAGATCTTTACCCTCTTGTTAGAACAAGCCTTCTAACTGGACGTTATTAGGTTTATCCTTCAAGGGGAACCCAAGTTGATAACAAGCCAAAGCAGGGTTGTAGTTAATTCCTTCTTGTATACCAATAAGGGGCACATTAGATAATTCACCACAACTATCAATAATCTCCAAGCCATCAAATGCAGAATCATACCAAGTAATATCAACATTAGTGAGAGACATAAGTCTCTAAGACCACCGTAGAAATTGCTTGTTCTCCAAGAAGACTGGTGTCTGCGGCAAGTGTGAAATAAACCACTTGTACAGAAGAGGAACGTAACACACAATGGTTCCACCACCCTTAGAATTCCTTAGATACAGAGAAAAATATGTGTCACCCAACAAAGTCGGAATAGGATTTCCAATCAAGAAGATTTTAATGGCGTTAACATCAACAAAGTTGTCAATATTAGGGAACAATGCCAAACTATAGATAAGCAAGACAAAGATCGCATCAAAAGTGTCCATACTACCAACTTGAGAAAAAGCAGTAGCTCTCCCAATCAGAAATTCAGAAGTCGGACTTCTGATCCCTCATTTCTTTGCCATATTAGCATCGATCTCCTATTTCTTCAAATGTAGAGCATCAACTATGACTTGAGATTTTGGAATCTCCTCTAATCCACTGAAAGGCACCTTGTTAAACACGGTCATACCCAAGAGTTAAACATACTCTTCTAACGTAGGAATAAGCTGATAATCAGGAAAAGTGAAACACTGACAGAGAAGACCATAAAATTGAACCAATACACTCAGAAGCCCTTCAATCACATCAGTAGACAAAACAAACAAAAGCTTCCCTTGATGTCCTTTAAAATCCAAAAATCAACTACAAAGGATGCTAGCTTCCTTAACTCTTTCAAATATGGACATCTAAAAGTGTACTTCTTAGTGTTCCTTCGTCCATAATCCATGGTCTAAAAATATTTGCAAATACGACCTTAGTTCCTTGAAGTTTTTTATTTATGAATACTATGATGTGCATGTATGCATGAATATTTATAATCACACACATGGATCACACACAAAGAAAACACAAACAAAGGTCAAGGGATGGATCAAGTTATCATCAAGATCAATCATCCATTTTGGTGTATTATGATTTTCACCTTATCAACACCCAAGATCCATTGATATTGATGAGACTGGTCGGATCAACCAAGAATCAAAGGGTTTGCTGCGAGTTACGATCATGGAGTCGGGTTAAGAACCATCCCAAAGGAGTGTACTAAGGATAAAAAACATGTAGATCATGTTATAAAAAAGTTCCTAGATTCGTGATCCTATCTATCGAATATTATAGGCTTGGATGACTGCCTCATCAACCCATAGTATTCTCAAGAGAAACTCATCTGAGTGTAGTATCGCGTAACAACTGTATCAAGTCTACACTTGAACAGTATCTGCACTATGTCCTACATAGGCCAAGTTGTGTTAAATGTTTTATGGTCCTCGGCTTCTCAAACTTCCATTTCAGACAAAGTAATGCCTATCCACGACTTACTTGTGTGACATCAGTAACTCCAAAAGGGTATCCACTGGGTGGCGGATCTCAACTCAACTCTTTCAAGAATAACTCCTTCAAAGCCAACATGACTATACCACCCTCTTATCTTAGATTGCACTCAAGTTCGGGTTAGAACTTATCTCACCACACAGAGATCTCCAAGCACAATAGTTAGAAAGTATCACACATACAATATATACAAACATATAAACATAAATAATCAACAAATATAATACACACTAAAAGTAAGCTAAACCCACTGAGGACTACTCCCCAGCATAGTCGCCACTTTCTTTCTGTAGCGGTAAATTGATGACCATCGAGCTATTGGTTAGCTCAACATCAATAAAACCAAAGTCACCACCGTGCTTTTATTGTTTCCAACGGAAAAGGGAAAAGTAATAACAAAACCCAAAGATAAGAATTTTTCAAATCAAAACTAATAAAATGTCAGATATTACAGGTAAGGGGGTTGGTTACACAGAGGGAAGGTATTAGCACCCAAAGTTCCCTAGGTACTCCTAGGAAGCCCTTTTTGTGTGCAAGTGTTTTAGTTTAAAAAAGATGTTTTGCAAAAAATAGAGTGAGGGGATGAGAAAATAAATCACTATTTACAATTTTTGTGTTTGACAGACCTTCGATCTTATGCCTACATACCAACAGAAAAATGAGGGATCAAAATCTCGTAGTTCGTGGTAAAAATTTCAAAGATGGATGGATTAATGTTTTTAACAAAAGCTTAAAGATCTTTTGTTATCAAAGGGAGAATACTCAACCAAACATCCACCGACAATGAGGGGTTTACAACATTTAAGAGGGAGGGCTCCAACTTTGATTTAATCAAAAAGTATGCCACTAACCCATAATAAATGGAAAGACTTACAATCAACATATCATGGAATGGGAGAATTTTATCTCAACCAAAGATAACTCAAATCTAAATGCTCTCTTTTGAAAAGTTTAAAAGGAAAAGGCACAAAAATGTTAAAAAGGATTAGACGAGGTTGCTGGTTCTTTTTAAGTCTTTTTGAAAATAAGGTCAATATGATTAAGTTCATTCACAAGTTTGATTAAGATAATATTTTTAAAATCAATAGCATAAGTCCAAGGTTTCTACTCATTAAAACAAGTCTAAGTTGAGAACAACAAATAAAGAAGTTTTGAAAATGAGGGAGAGATTTTGAAATTAAAGAAGGAGGAGGAGATGAAGGGACTTCCTAGAAAAGGTTTAAAAGTTTAGAGTTGAAAAGGTCTAACCAATGGGAAGCATCCATAAGACAAAAGTGTCAGATAGAATCCCATTTTCATTGGATTGACAAGCAAACAACATAGCATAATCATCCAAGTAATTAATAAGAAGATCAATGGTATCAAATAAAGATATCCAAACATCCAAGAAAGTAGTCATCAATGTCCTTTATATGTATCAGATGGAATATCCCTTGAAATTTGACCTTTCTCAAACAATAAAAGTTGAATAATATATATTTAAATTAATTATGAAACTTGGATCATCTTTATATCATAAAAATTGAGGAAGTTATGGTTCCTGGAATTGACCTTCTATCTAGGGCACAAACAAAAGGACCTATAATCGTTCACCATAAAAAATGACTTTCCAAGAAAAATTAGATCTTGATTCCAACATGAAAGTTGTTTGTAATGTCATAAAGAGTAACATTTCTCTTTTAATAATTCTAATATGACAAAAATTGTAGGAGATATGGTCTAGGGAACCCTAGATTTGACTAGTTGACTTTTCTGGTCAACCTCCTTGAACCAACTTGCAAACTTGAAGTTAATTTGATATTTGGGGCTCATGGAGGATCATATATGCTTAAGATAAAGTGAAATGAAGTATACAATGATATCTTTGACCAAATGTTGAAGAAGCTTGTTGAGGAAGGCACATAAGATACCTAGATGAATTTGGGCTTCCTTGACAAACAAGCTTCAAACTTTTGATGAATTCTTGATCAAACTGAAAAATTAAGAACATGAGGATCCATATATGATTCTTAGAATCAATGTGGACCTTTGCTTGCTTGATTCATTGCATTGAGGGTCTCAAACCCTAATTGTGAGCTTGATGAGGCACATGTGGATACACACATTAATTACAAAAGAAACAAAGCTACACTAGACATATTTTTGTATTTTTGGTTAGTAAACAAAGAAAATAAAGTATGATACAATCAAATATACTTGGTGATCTCTCCCAATGCAAACCCAATGAATGATACGTACGGAGGATACCAAGGTGTGATCCCAATGCCAATGCAGAGTTATGAGACGGTATGAGGGATCTTAGTGGTCAAAATTGGGGTCTTACAATCACTATTGAAAAATAACTTTTAGCTGTAGTATTTGCAATTGATAAATTCCATTCTTACTTAGTAGGAGCCAAAATCATCATTTACACAGACCATGCTGATATAAGATATTTATTAAGCAAAAAGGACGCAAAACCAAGATTAGTTAAGTGGATCCTATTGTTACAAGAATTCCATTCGAAATCCGATACAAGAAAGGAACCGAAAACGTGGTAGCTAGCCACCTCTCAAGTCTAGAGAATCTAAAACCAGAACATGTACTTATAAATGATGATTTTACTTATGATAAACTAGTTGTGTTAGTTGACATAAAAGGAATGAGTTATGATCACTTCCATGAATATCTTAAAGAAAAATACTCAAATGTTTAGAACAAGATAGAAGGGGAAGATGCCTTAGTACACAAGACTGTACCCAAGTGTGCTGACTATGTAAACTACATAGTAGCTAAAGTTCTACCTCTAGATATGACTTATCAACATAAGAAGAAATTCTTCAACGACCTAACACATGTTTATTGGGATGAACCCTTCCTTTTAAAAAGAGGAGTCGATGACCTTTTCCGCCGTTGCATTCCTGAGGAGAAAATTATGAACAACTATCACTCCTCTCCTTAAGAAGGGCATGCAATCTCCACAGTGATGTTTGAGAAGTGTAGTTCAAAGTGAGGACTACTATGAATTCCTTATGGGCTGTTGTGTATGGTTCGAAGTGGGACCATTGGTGTTGTTGCATTATATTATATGTCATGCATCATACTTGTTAGTGTTTTGAAGGGAAGAGTCACAGGTTCAAAAGAGGGGACCCGTTATAAGTTTGGGGTTCTGAAGTGGGGACCCAGTCCGAAGAGGAACCATTGTTGAGTGGAAGAGATCAGTAACATACCTCTAATTTCCAAATTAGTACTATAGTGGTAAATTCATGACCATCAAGCTATGGATAAGCTTAACGTTAATAAAACCAGAGTCGCCACCGTGCTTTTATTGTTTCTAAAGGAAAAGGGAAAAGTATGAACAAAACCCAAAGATAAGAAGTTTTCAAATCAAAACTAATAAAATGCCAGAGATCACATGTAAGGGGGTTGATTACATAGAGGAAAGGTGTTAGCACCCAAAGTGTCTTAGGTACTCCTAGGGAGCCTTTTATTATGTGTGTATGTGTTTTTGGTATAAATGATGTTTGAGAAAAATAGAGTGTGGGGATGAGAAAAGAATTCATTGATTATATTTTTGTGTTTGACAAGACCTTCAGACTTATGCCTACGTACCAACATAAAAATGAGGGATCAAACCCTCGTAGTTCGTGGTAAAAATTTCAAAGTTGGTGAATTGCTTTTAAAAAAAGTTTAATAAGAAATAGGCACAAAAGGCCCCAAAAGTTTGAATGGATTTGTTAGTTCGTTTTGTCTTTTTCGAAATTTAAGTCAATATGATTAAGTTTATTTACAAGTTTGATTTAAGAAAAAAAAAGTTTTAAAAGTCATTGGCATAAGGCCAAAGTTTCTAATCATTAAAATAAAGTCTAAGTTTAAAAACACAAGCAAAGAAGGTTTTTGAAGAGGGGAAGAGATTTTGAAATTTAAGAAATGGGAGGAGGTGAAGAGGCTATCCTAAGCATAAAAATTAAAAGTTGAGAGTTGAAAAGATCTGACTAATGGGATGCAATCCAACAGACAATAATGTCAAATAGAAAACCCACTTTCCCTTTGGACTTTGAATCAAGCAATAACCAACAACCAATTAGCAATATCGAGACATTAAGAGGATCAAGGAATCAAATAAAGATAGCCACATCCAACCAATAAATCCCCATAGCTAGCAGTTTTCTTTGTCTTCTCATGTATCAGATGAAATACTCCTTGATCAACTCATAACAAAACATCAGACACAAGATCAAAATAACAATTAGCACCAAGACATGGTAGCAGATGAATTCAGACAAGACCCAAGGCTTGCATCAGATGAAGGCTCTATTCACAATAGTGTGGTCTCAAAATGTTGGCATTGGCCAAATCCTTCTTGCATAGGGAATGTTGCCTAATCCTAAGTCTAAGAGTTCAGATCAAGATCAACAGTCCACCAGACATTTTTTAGGTTTTTTTGTTGTTATTAAGTATTTTTAAGGTCCTGAGACCACAAATAAAACGAAAATGCACAAACAATATATATAATCGCATGATATGGCTCAAATGAGGAAAGTGAAATTGACATAAACATAAACAAATTAAATGGAACGTAAATGGAAATGAATGATAAATGACTGAAGTTTAAATTGCATAAAGTAAATGAATTGAAAGTAAAGCAATATTAACAAGAATTAGTTAGATGTTAGTCAATGGTTAGTCAAGTGTTAGTGGTGTTATTTTAATTGATTAAGTTATTCATTGGAGAACACTCAATCATTCTTTCACAAGTATGAATCCTTAAACCAAGACATCTTCCCTAAGAAGGGCTCCAACTTGGATGATTCAAAAGGTATGCCATTAGCTCTCATGCAAGTAAAAAAGGTCAAGTTTCCACATAATACCATGAAGAATGGGAGACTTACAATCTCACTTACTAGAATGATATGCCTTTAGGGTCAAATTTAGCTCTATGTTAAGCAATCATAATTGGACTTATGTAGAAGTCACAACTATCTGAGGACGGGCAATAAAAATTTAGGTGTTAATGCATGTTAGAGATTTGGTATGAAGAACCAAACTCTTAAAACATACCACACACTAAAAGAGAAAAATCAAGAGGGTTGGACCTATCTCAGTCATACTTGTAATTGTTCATCTGACCCAAGGTCATTTAAGAACCAATCAGCCTTAATACATTAGAGATTTCATTGGTCAAAATAAGGGAATGGGGAATAATAGGAATAAAGATGAAGAGGGAGGGGGAGATAGATACACAAATTAACCAAGGGAGGAATTTCACAAATCAAAACCATCCATTCATTTTGGGAGATGAAATGTACATTTCATCAATCCCCTAAATTCAATGGTTTTGATCCAACAAAAGTCAAATCAACCTTGACCAAGGCCCAAACAAAAAGTCAAACATAACAAGACCATAATAATGGCTCAACAAATTTTTTACACATTTAATCAATTAAAAATCAATTTAAAAATGAATTAAAATACATATTAATTTGGTCAAAACCTAAAATCTCTTCAAAACAACAAATAAATGGCCAAGAGATTTATCTTAGGTCGAACAAGGTCAAAGGACCTTATAAAAAAAATTTCATGATTTTTGAAAAGTCAAAAGTATTTTTAAACAATTAAAAATATGCACAAAAGCATTTAATTCATGAAAAATATATAAATTAATCCAAAAAATAAGGTTAATTCAGAAAATGAAAGAGAAAAATATTTAAAGATTTTTGGTGAAAGTCTCATCTTTTTGGGATTAAAAATGAAATTAATATGAATTAAACAAATTAAAAGGATTAAACATAAAATCAGAAATTTAAATAAAAATAGAAAAAACAAGGGTCATCAGATCTCCCTCATTAATTAAGGTGGCATATTTGAAGGCCACACGCAAGCGTTCCATGGTGGACACAAGTCAACATGTTGTACATGTGGTAATGCAAACCAAGGGTCCATATTAGAACATTCAAACATGATCAGATGATCCAACTTCATCTCAATGGAAAATGGAAAATAAGGACAGTATTTTAAAGAGAAAATGCTCAGGATCATGAATCTGGCCTCAATTTTCTCCAATTCCAAGTATATAAAAAGATACAGGGATTTGAATTTTGAGGATCATGAACTGAGTTGTTTCGATTTGACCTCAAAGCAACTCAATCTTGTTGCCTACATTGGTAGGACTTCAGCCAACCAAAAATCACAAAGAATCGTGAAGAATTGAGAGAGAATCGAAGAGATGAAAATTCTGGAAAATCACCTTCGAGGGAGCTTGAAACTTGCTTGATCTTGCTTCCAATTAGCCTTGGCTTGGCTTCAGAAGCTTACAGAAGTTGAATTGGATCAAGGAAAGGTTTGTTTCAATCTCAAAATAGAAGGAGATTTGAAACTAGATTATAAAATGAAACCTTCAAGGTTGTCCTCTAATGGTGAGGGTTTGGATTGCAGGTTCAAAGCTTGGGCAAGGTCCTTAATTTTGAGCAATGAGGGTCTTATTTATAGGCAAGGCAATCGCTTTCTACACATTTCAAAAATTGGACAAAAATAGAAATCTCTCTTGCATGGATGCATAGGCGTGTGATAGGCCTATGAAATGATATGGTTAGGTCCAAAATTCCTCATGTGCAATGTTGAAAGTGTGTCATGTGATCATGCAATGGTAATTGAAATGTGAATGCAAAATTCATCCAAATGAAGCTTTATGAAGAACCCATGCACAAGTCCTCCAATTCTTGGCCAAATAAGATGATCTTGGACTTTTTGGAAATATGATATCAAGGGTAACGTTCTTCATCTTGAACACTTTTCCATTTGAAGCTTGGATCATGATGAATTTTGAGGTGGAAGTTTGGGAAATCAAACATATTTGAAAATTTTCTAAGTACCAAGTCAAATGATTACTTCTTCCACCTTGAATAACTTTTACTATGGGCTTCAAATGGGAAATGTTCCTTCACCAAAGTTGTATCTCTTTAAAACCTATTCAACTTGGTTACAAATTTAACCTAATTTGGATTTGGAATGAAGGAGTTATGCATTTTAGAAGTCGAGGAAAATCACTTGTTCAAATGTAATGGTCCAAAATGACCTATAATGTTTCCTCTTGGCACATGCTCTTGCAAGTTGAATTTGAATTTATTAAAAGAATAAAAGTTGGGTAGGACATCTTGAATTTTATCATGAAACTTAAACGGACTTCATTTCATAAAATTTGAGCAAGTTATGGTCCTTGGAAGTTGACCTGCTAACTAGGATTTAGACAAAATGACCTATAATCTTTCACCATAAAAAATGACTTTCTAAGAAAAACTATATCTTTACTTCAACATGAAAGCTGTTTGGAGTGTCATAAGGAGTAAAGTGTATCTTGGAATAATTTTCATATGACAAAAATTGTAGGAGATAGGGTCTAAGGAACCCCAGTTTTGACCAATTGACTCTTCTGTTCAACCACCTTCAACAATCCTGCAAACTTGAAGTTATCTTGATCTTTTGTACTCATGGGGATCATATATGCATAAGAAGATGTAATATGAAGTATACCTTGAAATATTTGATCAAATGATGAAGAAACCTGCTAAGGAAGTCACACAAGATACCCATATGAATTAGGGCTTCCAAGGCAAGCAAGCTTCAAACTCTTGATGAATTATTGATCATAATGATAAATGAAGATAATGGGGATCCATATATTATGTCTAGAATAAATGTGAACCATGTCTTGATTATCCCCCTTGCATTGAGGGTCTCAAACCCAAGATATGAGCTTGATGAGCATGGGTGGATGCACATACTACCTACAAAAGAAGTAAAACTATACATCGACATATTTTTTGTATTTTGGTTAGTAAACAAAGAAAAATAATGTATGATACTATAAAATATGCTTGGTGATATCTCCCAATGAAAACCCAATGAATGAGGGGTAAGGAGGATGCCAAGGTGTGATCCCAAAGCTAATGCATATGATGAGATAACATGAGGGATCTTAGGGTCAAAATTAGGGTCTTACAGCTGCCCCTATTTAAGGACATTCTAATTGAGGATGTGAAGGTTAAAATCTCTGTATCAACTCAGTAGAATGGACTTAAAGGAGCTGACTATGGAGCTGACTATGGAAGAAAGGATAAACGCTTTCTGCCTATGGAGCTGACTCTATATGGAGAGATCAGACACACACATCTGCTTGGGGAGATCTATATCACCAATTAGCAGGAGACAACAAACAAACGATATATGGCAAAGAATGCAACATGAATATCTGAATGTTATGATTTATGCATGCATATGCGTGGTTTATGTATGATGAATACTGACAAACAAACATATCTAACACACACAGGATCCAGGAATCAACCACCCAGTACTACCCCTCAAGAGGGAAAACCAAAATCACCAAAGAGCAAAATGATTTGCCGGAGATCAGAGAAACCAGGAAACAACAAAATCTCTGCAGGGGAGGAATCAATAATCATCCCGGCTGGGGATAGGAGTTACAATGAGACCACTTCCACCACATGAGCAGCTCTACTGGGGAGTCTATTCGATGGATAAAGGGATTATGGGGACCAACCACCAAAAATCAAATCTTCCAGAGAAGACACATCTACTGAGGAGGAAAGAATCGACTGCTCTGCTGAAGGGACAACTGGTGAACCTCTCGAAATCATACAATCAGGGTTCCGGAGGTAGAAAATATAGTCATGCCAGGAATATGAACAAATGTCTTACCCTGTTGGAGATCATGCCACCCATGGGAGAGCACTGAGGATCTCTTAAGTATCCTTTCGTCTTTGTGAATGTTCACTTTGTTTTAAAACAATTTATGAAGAAAATTTATTTGTTTAAAACAATGATATTTTCTCAACTAAAACATGCAAAACATTTCTTGAATAGAAACAAAAAAGAGTGCAAATAATTGGATAACGGCTCAAATTTATTTTACAGAATGGTAGTCTGCAAATGGCCAGACTCCATAGATCTTTGCAAGTTTGAAATTGGTGATATATATTGGAAAAGGGCTACATTGAACATAATGACCATTTCTCCACCAATTCTGAATTCGATGTATTTGAAGCTTCAGTTGATGATGACTGAGCGAACATTTCTGACGGATGATAATTGTAGAACAAAGTCTTGTCAGGATGCAATTACTTGCCAAATCCCTAATTTTTGCCTAGATTGCCCCAGGATGAGGTATTCAACCTAGCGGGATACAAATATATATTTTTTATGTCTCTAACTTTTGCCTGGACCGCCCTTTCGGGTTTTCAATCCACCGAGACGCTCATTTTTGCCTAAGCCGCCCTTTCGGGTTTTCAACTTAGCGAGCTATTCTGTTTTTATTTTTAGGCGAAGTATTTCTTAACTGCATCTGAATTCACAGCACGAGTGAAATCCTCCCCATCCATAGTCGTAAGTATCAAAGTACCGCCTGAAAAGGCTCTCTTAACAACATATGGACCTTCATAGTTTGGAGTCCACTTGCCCCTGGAATCGGGCGCGAAAGACAAAACTTTCTTGAGCACGAGGTCACCTTATCTGAACACACGAGGCTTGACCTTCTTATCAAAAGCTTTCTTCATCCTTTGCTGATATAACTGACCATGGCACATGGCAGTCAATCTCTTCTCTTCAATCAAATTCAGCTGGTCATAACGACTCTGAACCCATCTGTAAGACCCCAATTTTGTCCCTAAGATCCCTCATGGCATCATATCATATCATCACATTGCCTCAAGGATCATTGGACACCTTGCCTCCTTCCCTGTGGGTTGGTTATCTTTCTTGAGTGGTTCTTGATCACCAAGCATGTTTTGCATTTGTATATCATTGCTTTTCCTTTTATCACTAACCAAAAGTACAAAAATATGTCATTTATCCTTTGTCTTGCAGATAAAGCAATCACAGTCAAAACAGTCAAAGGCAGTCATTGAGCAATAGATGGTGGCTATTCTTGAGAATTTGGACCCCATAATCATTTCAAGAGTTCATATGAGCTATGATGCCATTTTGAATCAAAATCCCAAGTGGTAGAGGCTTGAATTTCATCAGAACATTCCCCAGTGGAGTTTTCCCGTTGTGATTTTACCCTTGTGCTGTATTGCCGTTTTCCCCAATATATGCAGTTTTCCCCGCCAGGGAGGTTCTGTGTGAATCTTTTTCCCTAGTCCGAGTCTGGATTTTCATCCGAAGTATCCTTTGTGGATAGTTTGAGTCAGCTTGAGTCTTTCCAATGGATGTGTTTTCCTTTGGAATTCTTCTGTTCCCTGTTTGAGTCCTTCTCTCCCCAGTGAGGTCTCTAGTCCAGTCGTGTCCTGCTCAGGCTGTGTCTAGTTCTAGTTTTCCCTAATTCAGAGTCGTGTCCTGCTCACGCATTCTTTTTCTTTTTTCTTATCCCCATGAGAGTCTTGTTAGAGTCTCTGTTCCTGGTGAGCGTATTACTCCGATGGATCGTCTTTTCTTCTTTTGTGGACCCATATTCCCCACAGAGTTGTGTCTTTTGCATGCATACATCTACATCATGAGGTCTCTTAGGGACCAAAATTTGTCTCATTACTGTTATTTAAGCCCATTCTACCGCGTCGAGATGAAGATTTCTAAACTTCACTTCTCCGGCTAGAATGACCTTAAATAGGGGCATCTGTAAGACCCCAATTTTGTCCCTAAGATCCCTCATGGCATCATATCATATCATCACATTTCCTCAAGGTTCATTGGACACCTTGCCTCCTTCCCTGTGGGTTGGTTATCTTTCTTGAGTGGTTCTTGATCACCAAGCATGTTTTTCATTTGTATATCATTGCTTTTCCTTTTATCACTAACCAAAAGTACAAAAATATGTCATCTTTCCTTTGTCTTGCAGATAAAGCAATCACAGTCAAAATAGTCAAAGGCAGTCATTGAGCAATAGATGGTGGCTATTCTTGAGAATTTGGACCCCATAATCATTTTCAAGAGTTCATATGAGCTATGATGCCATTTTGAATCAAAATCCCAAGTGGTAGAGGCTTGAATTTCATCAGAACATTTCCCAGTCAACTGAAGGCCTAGAAAGTCAACTGTCAAGTCAACAGTGGATTTGGAGGTGGGAAGTGATTAGAAATAATTCATTCATGTTCAAACAAGTCTCATTTGACATTTCAAACATCAACATTGAAGAAAATAAAGTTAGGTCAAGACTTTCCAAAAATAGAAAGTGACCTATAATTTGAATTTGCCAAAAATGGAAAGGTTTTAACCCAACTTCAACTTCAAATTACATCATCAAGAAAGCTTCAAATGAAATTTTATTGAACATGAAAGTTGTAGATCTTTCTCTCCCATTTCCAAAAAGTCCAAGATCATCAATTTCTCATGTGTGGTTAAAGAGATATGATCAAATCATGGCAAGGTGTACATGAAGATTCAAATGGGCATAACTTTCCAACCAAAGCTCCAATTCAAGTGGTTCTTTTTTCTAAATTCTTCTCTTGACCTCTAGTTTCCAAAACATGCATTGCATTACACAAATTATATTCACATGAGCATTTGATAAATCATTGATTTTTGGAGGGAAAACATGAAATTTAAAATTGGTGCATGGCTTGATCTTTTTACCATGTCCATTGGCTCCAAAACAGAATTTTAAGTGGAATTAAAATGGATTTTCGTGTACTGTTCACATGCATTTCATTCATAAGGGTGGAAAACCAAATTTGCACTTACACTCCAAAATGGCTAATTACACTTTGCATTTGAGCTAAACATGATTAAAGGGTGATTAACATGACATATATAAACCAAAACTCTAACTGTTTTTCAGATTAGCAATCACAATTTCAGATCTAGATCAAAACACTCAAAATTTTCTCTCAAAAATTTCTTGCAATTTCTTCACATTCAATCCATTCTTCTTGCTTGATTCTTATTTCTGAGGTATTCTTGAGCAGATTCACACGTGGAACTGAAGCAAACAGTGCAAGGTTGAAGCATTCTTAAAGCTTGAAGCAACAATGGTGAATCAAGATTTTGGTGAAATCGTGCACAATTGAGCTCCATCTTCTTCTCCAATCACTTGTACAAGCATCATAGAAGAACTGTTGAGCATCACAAGGCCTTGAACCACACGAATTCCAGATCTGCTCTTCAAGAGGTTCCAAATTGATTCTCTTAATTCTCAAATCTATTATGCTATTGTTGTTGATCTTTTTATGCTGAGTATTCTGAGCTTTGAACCATGAGATTTCGTGCAAAATTGAATGAGATATGACTATTTGAAGTTTTGATGATGATTTTTGCTTACTTCGATCCATGCATGTCTTGTTGTTTCTTGTTGAAATGTTTATGGATTCGTGACCTAGAGTGAAGGATCTACGTATTGATGTGTTCAATTTTGATTTCTAAGAATTTTGTTCTTGATGCATCCATTGTTCATGAGATTCACGATGAATATGATGATGTTCATGTTTTGGCAACGTTTTTGATTCATTATGCCACGCTTTTCCGTTGCTGAATGTGTTAGAATAGGGCTTGATCGTGATTGGTGCATGCTGATTGCCATGCTGCATTCTGATTGGCTCCCTTGTTTGACTGTGCTTTGACCAAGCCACCTGGATAAATGAAACGCATCGTTTCAAGGCTTGGCGCGCAGCATTTTAAAATGTCACCTAGTTCGATCCTCAGCCATGCCAATTAATTCAAATGCTCATTCATTTTTCTCATTTCCCTCCATACATTTCTATACATGCTTCATATCATTTTTTTAATTTTTCTTCGACTTGCAAAATTCATATTAAATTGAATAATCATCCAAAAATTTCCAGGTTTTTTGTATTGTGTTGCACTTTTTATCTATTATTTTTTAATCATTAATTGAAAATTGTGCTTGGCTGGATTTCATTTTGTGCTAGGGTATGTGAACATGTATCCATTTTGTACCTTGCCATGCTTATTCATTTGTGAAATGCTTGATTCTTATCCAATGATTCTGAAAATTTTCATGATGAAACTAGACACTTTGCTTGACATTTTGGTGTTGATTTGGTATTTTTATCAATTTCCATTTCTGTTTTATGATCATGTGAAGTTGGTGTGACAATTTGTGTCACACCTTTTAATGTTCAACTTATATGATGTGTTTGCCTTGCCAAATACCCTCCAATTGTCCTGATTTTTTGTGTGGTGCATGTTATGGATGTTATGAATGAGCATGAATTTTCTTGGAATTATTTGAATCATTTCTGATTTAATTGAGATTTTTCATTCTGGTTTATCACATTTGAGCTTTAAAATTGCCTTGAACTTCAATTGATCATGAAATGCTTTTGGTATATGATATTGATGTGAGACCTTTTGGATTGTTTCAAGATATGTTTGAAGTTGATTCATGTTAAATTTCAGCTTCTGTTTTGAATTTTTTCTCCATTGTTGACCCTAGGCTTTGACCTAGTGGTTTGCCTCTCATGTTTGAGCTTTGATTTCAGGTTGAGCATTCAAGTTACATGATTAATGATGCTTCATCACTTGAGCATTGTTGTTTACCTTTGATTACTAATCTTTGTGTGTTTTGTAGGTTGATGTTGACTCATTTGAGTTTGACCGATGGTTTACACATTTTGTACATTGGAATTGTTGGTTGCTTATTGACTGTTGTTTGATTGTCTGAGTCTTGTACTGATTTATTTGATGTTTCCACAGGTACATAAGTTGCTTTAAGTTCATTGTGAACTTTGCTTTGCTTGGTTGCTTAACCACTTAGGTATAATCTCTAATCTTCATGTAGTTTGGAAGACCTACTGTTATTGGTAGGCACCTGTCTGAAGTCCTCCTTAAGAGGCAATGCTTGTGATTGTTTAAACTTTGTGCCAAGCAGGAAAAGTCCTCTTATGAGGCGATTGGTAGATAAAAGAGATGTGTAATCCATCTCCTACTATTCAGTGTGTCATCCACTTTGCTCACACAATGTGTTGATGCATTATGGATAATAACCCAAGATCTTATAGAGTCTATTTGTGGAGAAGAGTTCCAACTTTCTGAACTCCCACACCTTCCATTGATCAAAGCTCTCCCTGACCAGGGATGAGAGCTATGAGGCCCACCCCTCATCTCCTTTTTATCTGCTTCACCCTAACTCTCAATGTTAGGGTTAAGAGCACAAATTACCCCATTCCAGTTGGCTGTAAAGCCTAACCTTGCATGAGCCTAATTGATTGCATATAGTGTGTGCTAACTGATTTGATTGTCTGCTTACTTGATTCATCTGTGCATATTTGCTTGAGTGTACCTTTGTGAATTTATCATCATCATTTGTATATCATTTCATAAACTTTGCTTTGTAGCATTTTACTTTGTCCATGGAGGAGACAAGCATAAGTCCATTACTTTGCAGTTGTTCCTGTGATATGGTGGGAGACTAGTATAAGTCCATTGATTGGCATCTGGTATCCATGTTTTATTTTGTTTTGGGAGGCTAGTATAAGTCCATTGATTGGCATCTGGTATCCATGTTTCTCTTTGCTTTAGGAGATTGGAATAAGTCCATTGATTGGCATCCGGTATCCATTTTGTTTTGGGAGATTGGAATAAGTCCATTGATTGGCATCCGGTATCCATTTACTTTATCCATCTTGTTATTTGCTTATTGCGTTGTTGCCTATTCCAAAGGAATCACTTGAATCATCTATATATGATCTCAAGAGGTGAACATCTAAGAAGTTTTACTTCCACACCCTTCCATCATTTTGTTTCTTTAAACCTCCATTTGCATGTTAATCCAAACTTGAAAACTATTGTGCAAACATCTTCACTTCTTTTCAAATTAGAAACCTAGGCTTTAGGCCTTTGATTTTTCAAACTTCATTTTCATAATACTTCTTTTGAATTGAATTCTAATCATACTTTGACCATCTTTTTGTGAATAAATCCTAATTGGTTAATTTCACTCATTCAATTGTTTTGTGGCTTCGTCCATTCTTGATAAGATTTCATACATTAGCCATAGGTTTGATTTATCCTAGTTGGTTAATGTTAATCTAACCTTTTGTCCTTAGTGATTGAATTGTAAGACTTCCTTGCTTATTAAAGGGTTAACCCCTCACTAGCAAGTTGAAGCTTTTCTCACATGGTGGACTTGTTGTTTGTATAAGGTTGAGTTTTCTCCCGTGGATAACGAAAGACCTTAGGGCTTTTGTTTTAAAATGAACCCACTCATATTTTTTGGAAATCTTTTAGCCGAACTAAGGCGTTTTGATCCTTACCTTCCATGGAAAGGTACGTAGGCAACGGGTTCATCCGTTCAAACACAAAAATAATGACTTGTATATTCTTTTCTCATCCCTTCAATCCATGTTTGCACAATAAATATTTCATAAACAAATACCATTTCGTACAACAAGTTGTGAAAAGGGCTCCCTAGGAGTACCTAGGACGTTTTGGGTGCCTAACACCTTTCCATTGCGTAATTAACCCCTTACCCAGATCTCTGATCTTTTCATTAGTTTTCTATGTGTAAAACTTCTTAGGCTTTTGTTCGCTTTTTAGCCATTCCTTTGGATAAATAAAAGTGCGGTGGCGACTCGATTATTTGTATGCTTTTCTTTTGATTTAATCAAATAAATCATAAAGTGACGAATACACCGCTACAGAAAAGTGGCGACTCTGCTGGGGACTAAAATCCTTGGTGTTTTTGCCTACTTTTCACCCTTGTTGTATGATATTGTTTATCTGTTATATGACATATTTTTGTACAATTTGGGATAACTGTATTGATTGTAATGTTTGAATTGCTTGATATACAATTGTTGTTTGCTTGGTGATCTCTGTGAGATGAGTTCTATACCCGAACTCGAGTGCACCTTAGGATAGGAGAATGGCATAGTCTTGTCGACTTGTGTGGAGTATTCCTTAACAAGTTGATTTGCGATTCCATTCACTTGGTGGAGGTCATGTTGGATTAATAATGTCACACAAGTTATTTGTGGTTAGGCATTATTCTTTCAATCATGTGCCTTAAAAGCCAAGGACCTTAGTTTACCAAGCCCATCTTGGCCTATTTTTAGGATGTAGTGCGGAGGTCGTTCAGATGTAAGATCTGATGCGATTGTTACGCGATACTACACTCATAGGAGTCTCTCTTGAGAATATTTTTGGAATACGAGTATTCGTTCCTCCGATAATATTCGAAAGATGGGATGATGACTATGGGAACCTCTGGTAGAACATGTTCGGCAGGTTTAAACCCTAGTACACTCCCTTTGGGTGGTTCTTAACCGAGACTCCATGCTCGTGACTGTAGCGGTGTATTCGTCGCTATATGATCTATTGATTAAACCATAAGCAAAGCATACAATGAATTCGAGTCGCCACCGCACTTTTATTTATCCAAAGGACTGGCTAAAAAGCGAACAAAAGCCTAAGAAGTTTTACACGTAGAAAACTAATAAAAAGATCAGAGAGTCTGGGTAAGGGGTAAATTACGCAATGGGAAGGTGTTAGGCACCCACTACGTCCTAGGTACTCCTAGGGAGCCCTTTTCACACTTGTTGTATAAAAATTGTTATTTGTTCTGAAATATTTATTGTGCAAACATGATTGGGATGATGAGAAAAGAATATACAATTTTTATTGTTTTTGTGTTCGAACGGATGAACCCGTTGCCTACGTACCTTCCATCAAAGGTAAGGATCAAAACGCCGTAGTTCGGCTAAAAGATTTCCAAAAGTTTGTGGATTCAATTTTAAACACAAGCCCTAAGGTCTTACGTTATCCACGGGAGAAAACTCAACCTTATACAAACAACGAGTCCACCATGTGTGAACAACTTCAACTTGCTAGTGAGGGGTTAACCCTATAATAAGCAAGGAAGACTTACAATTCAATCAACTAAGGACAAATAGGTGAGATTGACATCAACCAACTAGGATAAATCAAACCTATAGCTCATGTATGAAAAGATTAAAAATGGACAAAGCCAAAACAATTGAATGGGTGAAATTAATTGATTATGATTATGAAAGTAGAGTCAAAGTATGATTAAGATTAATTCAAAGAAGTATTATGAAATGGAGTTAGAAAAAAGTCAAGGACTTGGGGTCCAGGTTTTTAATTTGAAAAGTATGAAGATGTTTGCACAATATCTATCTCAAGTTTGAAAGTAAGGTGTGAAAAGGTTTAGGACATAATGGGGATGAATGGATGAAAATGGAATGTAAAACTTCTTAGAAAGTTCACCTCTTGAAATCATATAGAAGATGATTCAAGTGTGTCCTTTGGAATGAGCAATGGTAATAACAAACAATCAAAGCAAAAGAAGAAAGTCAACAAAAGCGGATACCGGATGCCAATTACTGGGCTTATACCAATCTCCTAAAACAGAACTGGATATCAGAGGCCACTCTATGGACTTATACTAATCTCCTCAACAAAGAAATAAAAAAAATGGATACCGGATGCCAATCTATCTGGACTTATACCAATCTCCAACAACAAAGCAAACACTTGGATGTCAGATGCCAATCTATCTAGACTTATTCTAACCTCCAACATATGATCATAGGAACACAAATGCCAAATTACACGGACTTACAATTGTATCCTCACATACAATCAAACAAATGCAACATATGATCCTAGGAAAGCAAATGCCAACTTACAGGGACTTACAATTGCATCCTCACATACAATCGAACAAATGCATCAAGCAAAGATAAGATGAGTGGCCAATGAAATGGTCTTATACTCACTTCCATATCATAGAAACAATGGCCAAAGGAATGGTCTTACAATTGTTCTCAATGGGGCAATCAACAAGAATGATGTCACAAAGACAAATGAGATGATCTTGCACTAATGAACAATTAATGATGATAAATGCATAAATCATACAAGCAAACATGTGCATATGAAGTAATCAAATCAATCAAAGTCATTCAGCACACACTATAACCACACAATTAGGCTCATACAAAGGGTTAGGCATTGAAGCCAGCTGGAATAGGGTTAATGGTGCTCTTAACCTTGCCATTGAGGGGCTAAGGTGAAGCAGATGAAAGGATATGAGGGGTGTGCCTCATTGCTCTTATCCCTGGTCAGGGAGAGCATTGAATATCAGAAGGTGTGGGAGTTCAGAAAGATGGAACTCTCTCCACAAGTTAGACTCTATAGATCTTGGGCTTGGATCTCAATGCTACAACCATGTAAAGGGAGCAAGGAGAAGACTCACAGAATAGTAGGAGATAGGTTGCTTATCTCTTGGGTTCTACCAATTGCCTTATTAAAAGGACTTTTCCTGTTTGGGACAAATGTAAACATACACAAGCATTGCCTCTTAAGGAGGACTTCAGACAGTTGCCTGGCCAAATAACAGGCCAGGTCTTCCAGACTACATGAAGAAAAGGGATTATACCTCAATGCAAATTGCTATTAAAGCAAAGCAAAGCAAGTTCTTAAAGAACTAAGCAACTAAAGGTACCTGAAACCAGTCAAACAGAATCAGTACACAACTCAAAGTTTAAGCAAAAGGAGATAGAAATCAACAGTCAACATAATCAGTTAAGTGTGCAATGCACAAGACTCAAAGCATATGAGCCAAGCAACCTACAAAACAAACAAGTTAGTCATGATAAACAATCAAGCTCAATCAATTTGTAATGATCTCTTTGGGTATTTGTTGCTTAACCTGAAAGCATGAACTCAAACATGAGCAACAAGACCACTAGGACAAGCCTAGGGTCAAAATGTTGGTGTAAGCCCTAGAGGCCAATACTTTTGGTACTTGTATCGAATTATTTATTAATAATAAAAGGCTTTTTCTTTATTACGTTTGTTTAATAAAGTCCCTAGAATAGCTAGTCTGTTTAATGTATCAAGTATGACTTAATCATGAGATCACATTAAACATAAGGACACTATTCTTAACGTATCCGTAGTCGAGCTTTAGTGTGAAGTGGAATAACATTAAAGCATTAAGACTATTATGTTTGTAGACTGATGATCACATCTCATGGATCATGGATAAAGAGTTATCAAGTCTTAAACATAGGTATGAATATTAAGTGTAATATTTGTACCGGATTGACCCACTATGAGAATACTATATAGAAAGTTATGCAAAGTGTCATAAGTTATTCTCATGGTGATAATAGTGTATTCCACTCTTCGACCTGAAACCACTATGGATCCTAGATGTAGAGTCGAGTGCTTTATTGCTGATCCAACGTTGTCCGTAACTGGATAACCATAAAGACAGTTAATGGGTACTCCACAAAGCATGCTGAGGGACATGAGTGTCCTAGATGGAATTTGCCCATCCTACGTAACAGGATAAATGTCTATGGGCCCAATATTGAACTGAACAAGGATGACACGGTCTATGCCTTGTGTTCAATATAGACATAAGGGTAAAAGGGTAATTATACACATAAGTATTATCACAGAAGGAATTGTCAGATCACATGACATTTTCGTGTCTTGGGTAGCAGTGATGTCTTGCTAGATACCGCTCACTGTTTATTATGTTAAATGCATGATTTAATATAATTGCCAACGTCACGAAAACCTACAGGGTCACACACAAAGGACGGATTGATGAGAGATAGAGTAACTAAGGAATACCGTAAGGTACGGTGCCCTTAAGTGAATTATAGAACATCGTAAGGTACGGTGTACTTGAGTAGAATACGAAATATGGTAAGGTACCATGGGCTTAAGTGATTTTGGGCATATTATAAGATATGGGCCAAAATACACTTAAGTGGGCTTTTAGCTTGAAGCCCACACAAGTGGTTCTATAAATAGAACCCTTGTGCAGAAGCAAAAATTTGCGGTTGCATTATTTTCGTTTTCTATCACTCTCTCTCTCTCACTCAAAGCCTTCATTCGTACCAGCTAGCACTGAGATTGAAGGAACCCGTTCGTGTGGACTGAGTAGAGACGTTGTCATCGTTCAACGTTCGTGATCGCTTCGTGGATTTGCATCAAAGGTTTTGATCGTCACAAGAGATCTGCACCAAAGGTTTCAACCGTCACAAGAGGTAAATATTCTATCACTGACCATGACGATTCGTAAGGATCTCTAAAGGAGAAAATTTTTATTTCCGCTGCGTTTTGGACTGCAATTCTCCTCTAGTGGTATCAGAGCCACTTACGAAACCATGACTCGGATAGCTGTTTACTTTCTGTATTAATATGATTAAAAGACAGAATGAATCAATTAATTAATCGGGTAATTATATTTGGCATCATGAGTGTACGAGTTGGATGATTGATGTTGACTATGCTTCGGAATCCGACATTAGTATGGTGAAGCAACGATACATCGATCGTCCATAGGTTACGCAATTGAGACCGATCAACTTATATATGATATAAGTAATCCTAATGCAAAGTACGGTATATGTGATATACTGTTTCTGTTTCATTCATTCGAACACTAAATGGTTGTTTTCCTTTGAGCGATCAATGGTCATTTGCTTCGGAATCCGACATTAGTATGGTGAAGCAATGACATGTTGATCAATCATACTGAATCAACAATCGAGGTGTGTTTGACGGTCTGAAATTGGCGCATTAGGGTTGGTGACGGCGCAAGGGTTGTGCCGTCAAGGAGTTCTGAATTTAGGGCTTTTTGGAAGAGGTCCGTAGACTGTTTCAAAGTCCTATTAGTTTGGCCGCGTGAAGTTCGTGTGACGAGCGTAACAGGCGTAACAAACTGGATGCGTGACGGTCGTAACACGCCCATGACGGTCGTCACACTCACATTGCCTGTGACGGTCGTCACACGCCTGTGACGGTCGTCACACTCCCAGAGTCAAAATTTTGGGGTTCCTGTTTTGTGACTACGCAAGGGTTGTGTTCATGCAAAACAATGTCCATTTCAAATGAATTGTTCATTAAAATTTTGGAACCCCGCAAGGGCGCTGCCCCTTGACCCCGTCCGCTGATCGGTCAGCGGAACCCCCGGCTAACTCTGCGTAGTGTGATCGGTCGCCGAAATTTAATTTGGTTTTAATTAATTAAAGGAATTAAAATTTAATAATAACAATGTGTTTATTATTATTGCCTTGTGGTGATCAGTTATGGCCTTAGTCTTCCTTTACTTTGTTTTGGGTTTTTTTAAATACGACCTGCGTGTCGTGCCTCTCCTTTTGATCTCTTAATGTAACTTCTTTTCTCATCTCAAACCCTCGTATGTAAAACGAGTTTCTTCTGGAATGTAATGTTATGAATAAAGAGAAGAAGACAATGTTATGAAGAAAGAGAAGATTTCAACATCAAAAGAGGACAATCTTGAAGATCTTGCTTGGAGAAGCTTAGAGAAGAATTCAATATTAAAGGAGGACAACCTTGAAGATCTTGCTTGGAGAAGCTTAGATCGTTGTAGGTTAGCTTAGGTTCTCTCATTGGCTTGGGAGAACAATTGCGCTAGGGGCCATAACTGTTTCATTTTGTTTGTATGTATGTTGATGCATGTGAATGTATGTTGATGCATGTGAGAGACGATTTATATGATAAACAAGCCGGTGAGATCATAACAATTGCAATTCCCTCAAACTAAAATATTAAGTTTATGCTTTCCAAGTTTTAGCACTCATCAAGACTAGTATCGGATAATGTAGGTTTCGCCAAAGCGAGGTGCATGTTCTATATTAGTAAGGTGCGATGGGATAATTGTAATATCCAACTGCTAAAACAATGGGTCAAACTTAACTAAACAAATTATGATGATATTATATATGTTTGCTTTCCAAGTTTTAGCACTCATCAAGACTAGTATCGGATAATGTAGGTTTCGCCAAAGTGAGGTGCATGTTCTATATTAGTAAGGTGCGATGGGATAATTGTAATATCCAACTGCTAAGACAATGGGTCAAACTTAATTATAATAATATCATATATGTTTTAGAAGCAAGAGTTGGGAATAATCCATATGATGGATTGGAATAAGGAGTTATTCACCCAACTGAAATTTTCGAGAGTTGTATGAGATACAATTGGAAGGAGTTCCTACCTAAATAACCTAGTTTTGTGTAATCCGCCTACGCGGACTTAGAACGAAGTGAAATATGGATCTCGACCCACTAGAAAATCTTCCAACGGGATTTTCCGAATCAAATGATGAGGGTCATTGGTTTTGAGTAAAATAGTGGGAGCATGTTTAATTAAAGGCCTAATTAAATATGTTATTGATACTTATATTTTCATTAATTCTTATGTAGATCACCATGACAACAAACACCTCTAACAACATCTTGCGATCAATCCTTGACAAGGAAAAATTGTCTGGGACAAATTTCCTGGATTGGCACCGAAACCTGAGGATTATCCTCAAACATGATAAAAAGCTGTATGTCTTGGAGACTCCTGTTCCTGAAGAGGAACCTCCTAGTTCTGCACCTAAGGCAGAAAGAGATGCTTATAAGAAGCATGTCGATGATGCCAATGAAACTGCTTGTCTCATGCTAGCTACCATGAACTCAGAATTGCAAAAGCAACATGAGAACATGTCAGCGTTCGATATGATCGAACACCTGAAGTTGCTCTATCAAGAGCAAGCAAGGCATGAGAGGTTTGAAGTTTCAAAAGCCCTTTTTCAAAGCAAGTTAGCCGAGGGAGCCCCTGTAAGTCCCCATGTGCTCAAGATGATTGGGTATGTGGAAAACCTTGAAAGGTTGGGTTTTCCCCTCGGAAAGGAACTTGCGACTGATTTGATCTTGCAATCGTTGCCAGATAGATTCAGTCAATTTATCCTAAATTTCAATATGAATGATATGGATAAATCTCTTCCTGAACTGCTCGCTATGTTAAGAACTGCCGAGCAGAATCTGAAGTCAAAAGGGAAGTCCATTCTGATGATCGGAAATGGAAAGAGACAGAACAAAAGGCCCACTAAGCAGGGTGATAAAGGGAAAGGCAAGGAAGTTGCCAAACCCAAACCCACCATTGCTGCTTTAAAGCCTAGTGGAGGCATAGCAAAAGAAGGCACCTGCTTCCATTGCGGTAAGACCGGACACTGGAAGAGAAACTGCCCAAAGTACCTGGAAGATAAGAAGAATGGAGTAGAGACTTCAACTTCAGGTATTTTTGTTATTGAAATAAATTTATCTACTTCTGCATCATGGATATTTGATACTGGATGCGGTTCTCACATTTGTACAAATGTGCAGGGGCTAAAAAGAAGTAGAGATTTGGCAAAAGGTGAAGTTGACCTACGAGTTGGCAATGGAGCAAAGGTTGCTGCTTTAGCCGTAGGAACTTATGTATTAACTTTACCTAGTGGTTTAATAATTCAGTTAGAGAACTGCTATTATGTACCTGCAATTAGCAGGAATATTATTTCCATTTCTTGTTTGGACAAGTTTGGTTTTTCATTTATAATAAAGAACAATTGTTGCTCAATTTATTTGAATGATATATTTTATGCTACTGCACAAATGAGCAATGGACTATATGTCCTTGACCTCGAAATGCCTTTATATAACATTAATACTAAAAGGATGAAACCTAATGAGTTAAATCCAACTTACCTTTGGCATTGTCGATTATGCCACATAAATGAGAAACGCATTTCCAAACTCCATAAAGATGGACTCTTGGACTCTTTTGATTATGAATCATATGAGACATGCAGATCTTGTTTAATTGGAAAGATGACAAAGTCTCCATTCACAGGAAAAGGTGAAAGAGCGAATGATCTTTTGGGCCTAATACATACTGATGTATGTGGACCACTGAACATACCAGCCAGAGGAGGTTTTCAGTACCTCATCACATTTACTGATGATTTCAGTAGATATGGTTATGTGTATTTAATGAAACACAAATCAGAGTCCTTTGAAAAGTTCAAGGAATTCAAGAATGAAGTACAAAACCAACTAGGTAAGAATATTAAAACTCTTCGATCAGATCGAGGTGGTGAGTATTTAAGCCTAGAGTTTGATGACCATCTGAAAGAGTGTGGGATCCTATCCCAACTTACTCCTCCTGGAACACCCCAATGGAATGGTGTATCTGAGAGAAGAAATCGAACCCTATTAGACATGGTCCGATCCATGATGAGTCACGCCGATCTTCCAAACTCCTTTTAGGGACATGCATTATTGACAGCAGCTTACACACTTAACCGTGTTCCATCCAAAAAGGTTGAAAAGACACCATATGAGATATGGAGTGGTAAGAAACCACATATGTCTTACATGAAGATTTGGGGTTGTGAGGTTTATGTGAAACGACAAATTTGAACTAAGCTTGAGCCCAAATCTGACAAATGCTTATTTGTGGGGTATCCTAAAGAAACAAAAGGGTATTACTTCTACAATCCTTCTGAGGGCAAAGTGTTTGTCGCTCGAACTGGAGTTTTCCTAGAAGAGGATTTTATTTCCAAAGGAACCAGTGGGAGGAAAGTAGAGCTTGAAGAAATTCAAGAATCACAAAGCATAGATACACCTATGGAGGAATTAGAGCAGGAAACACAAGAAGTTGTGGAAGAGCAACCTGCTCAAGTAGAACAAAACCAGCGTAGGTCAAGCAGGATACGTCAACTACCTGAGAGATATGGATATCTCATAACTGATCAAGGTGATGTATTACTCATGGATCAAGATGAGCCTGTGACCTACCAAGAGGCCATAACTGGTCCCGAGTCTGAGAAGTGGCTAGAAGCCATGAAATCTGAAATGGATTCCATGTACCCAAACCAAGTTTGGACCTTGGTAGAGCCTCCAGTAGGAGTTAACCCTATAGGATGCAAGTGGGTCTTCAAAAAGAAGACTGACATGGATGGTAAGGTACATACCTATAAGGCAAGACTGGTTGCAAAAGGATATAAACAAATTCATGGGATTGACTATGATGAAACCTTTTCACCAGTTGCAATGCTTAAATCTGTTCGGATTTTACTTGCTATCGCTGCATATCATGATTATGAAATATGGCAGATGGATGTCAAAACTGCTTTCCTTAATGGAAATCTTCTTGAGGATGTGTACATGACACAGCCTGAAGGATTTGACATACCAGAGGAAGCCCAAAAGATATGTAAGTTACAAAGATCAATCTATGGATTGAAGCAAGCTTCCAGAAGCTGGAATCTTCGTTTTGATGAAACAGTAAAACAATATGGATTCATCAAGAACGAAGATGAGCCTTGTGTCTACAAGAAGGTTAGTGGGAGCATGATCGTTTTCCTGGTATTATATGTAGATGACATATTACTCATTGGAAACGATATCCCTACCCTACAACAAGTAAAGTCTTGGTTGGGGAAATGCTTTTCTATGAAGGACCTAGGTGAAGCAGCCTATATATTAGGAATCAGAATCTATAGAGATAGATCACAAAAACTGCTTGGCCTAAGTCAGAGTACATACATAGACAAAGTGTTGAGACGCTTTAATATGCATGATTCCAAGAAAGGATTCATACCAATGCAACATGGCCTATGTCTATCAAAAACACAATCCCCTTTAACTAAGGAAGAAAGGGATCGCATGAATAAGATTCCATATGCATCTGCAATAGGATCTATCATGTATGCCATGTTATGTACTCGACCAGATGTCTCGTATGCTTTGAGTGCAACGAGTAGGTACCAATCTGATCCTGGTGATGCTCACTGGGTAGCTGTCAAGAATATCCTTAAGTATTTAAGAAGGACTAAGGACTCATTCTTGATATATGGAGGTCAGGAAGAGTTGGCTGTAATTGGATACACCGATGCTAGCTTCTAGACAGATAAGGATGACTTTAGATCGCAATCTGGTTATGTGTTTTGCTTAAACGGTGGCGCTGTGAGCTGGAAAAGTTCAAAGCAAGATACAGTTGCTGATTCTACAACCGAGACAGAGTATATTGCTGCCTCAAGTGCAGCAAAGGAAGCTGTTTGGATCAAAAAGTTCATTAGTGAACTTGGCATAGTTCCTAGCATTGTGGATCCCATTGGTCTCTACTGTGATAACAATGGTGCTATCGCACAAGCCAAGGAGCCTAGATCTCACCAACGATCCAAACACATACTTAGGCGTTATCATCTCATTCGAGAGATAATAGATAGAGGAGATGTGAAAATATGCAGAGTACCTACACTTGACAATATTGCTGACCCACTGACAAAGCCTCTTGCGCAGCAGAAGCATGATGGCCATACTAGATCTATGGGTATTAAGGGTATGCCTGATTGGCTCTAGTGCTAGTGGGAGATTGTTGGTGTAATCCCTAGAGGCCAATACTTTTGGTACTTGTATCGAATTATTTATTAATAATAAAAGGCTTTTTCTTTATTACGTTTGTTTAATAAAGTCCCTAGAATAGCTAGTCTGTTTAATGTATCAAGTATGACTTAATCATGAGATCACATTAAACATAAGGACACTATTCTTAAAGTATCCGTAGTCGAGCTTTAGTGTGAAGTGGGATAACATTAAAGCATTAAGACTATTATGTTTGTAGACTGATGATCACATCTCATGGATCATGGATAAAGAGTTATCAAGTCTTAAACATAGGTATGAATATTAAGAGTAATATTTGTACCGGATTGACCCACTATGAGAATACTATATAGAAAGTTATGCAAAGTGTCATAAGTTATTCTCATGGTGATAATAGTGTATTCCACTCTTCGACCTGAAACCACTATGGATCCTAGATGTAGAGTCGAGTGCTTTATTGCTGATCCAACGTTGTCCGTAACTGGATAACCATAAAGACAGTTAATGGGTACTCCACAAAGCATGCTGAGGGACATGAGTGTCCTAGATGGAATTTGCCCATCCTGCGTAACAAGATAAATGTCTATGGGCCCAATATTGAACTGAACAAGGATGAGACGGTCTATGCCTTGTGTTCAATATAGACATAAGGGCAAAAGCGTAATTATACACATAAGTATTATCACAGAAGGAATTGTCAGATCACATGACATTTTCGTGTCTTGGGTAGCAGTGATGTGTTGCTAGATACCGCTCACTGTTTATTATGTTAAATACGTGATTTAATATAATTGCCAACGTCACGAAAACCTACAGGGTCACACGCAAAGGACGGATTGATGAGAGATAGAGTAACTAAGGAATACCGTAAGGTACGGTGCCCTTAAGTGAATTATAGAACATCGTAAGGTACGGTGTACTTGAGTAGAATACGAAATATGGTAAGGTACCATGGGCTTAAGTGATTTTGGGCATATTATAAGATATGGGCCAAAATACACTTAAGTGGGCTTTTAGCTTGAAGCCCACACAAGTGGTTCTATAAATAGAACCCTTGTGCAGAAGCAAAAATTTGCGGTTGCATTATTTTCGTTTTCTATCACTCTCTCTCTCTCTCACTCAAATCCTTCATTCGTACCAGCTAGCACTGAGATTGAAGGAACCCGTTTGTGTGGACTGAGTAGAGACGTTGTCATCGTTCAACGTTCGTGATCGCTTCGTGGATTTGCATCAAAGGTTTTGATCATCACAAGAGATCTGCACCAAAGGTTTCAACCGTCACAAGAGGTAAATATTCTATCACTGACCATGACCATTCGTAAGGATCTCTAAAGGAGAAAAATTTTATTTCCGCTGCGTTTTGGACCGCAATTCTCCTTCACAAAAAGGGATGAGAAAGTCAAAACAGCAAGTGATAGTCAACCAAAATCAATTTCAAACAATCAAGAAACAAACTCAATTGGTTTCATGTTCATATCATGCATCATCATCATTTCACAAGCAAATTAGGTCAAGGCATAGCATATAGAGGCTCATAGAAGTCAACAGCAAGACTTAACTCAAAACCAATCATAAACAATTCAATAAATCATCAAATAATTCATGACCAAACATATCCCATAGCATGGTAAGCATATCAAATTTCAGCTCATTTGGATCAAGGGAAGTTGGTCAATGAAAATCAGAAAGTCAAAGCAAGTTCAAGCATGCTCAAAGAAGTCAACCAAACATACACCAACTTGAATAAATCATAAATTAGTGATAACATATGAGAAATGAATGGGATCAAAACCAAGACAAAGCTTAAGATGTCTACTAATCACATGTCAAATTTCATGTTCATCCAATTAAGTATGATAATTTCACAAAGCATATGGCATGATGTGTCACAAAAAGTCAACATATGACCAAACAGGGGAGAAAAATCTCAAACAAATAGGAAATGCCACAAATAATTCCACAAAAAATCACATGTAAACTAGACATCCATAGGTTCATTCATGCAAAAATTCAAAGCAATTTGAGGTCAAGAAGTATGGTAAAGAAAATCATCAAGTTGCACATCAATGGTGTGACACAAATTGTCACACCCTAATTCAAAAAATCATAACTCACAAACCAGAGATGATAAATTCACAAACTCTACACCAAAATCACCATGAATGTGTCTAGTTTAAGCATAAAAAATTTGGAAGCCATTGGATAAAGCATCATCATTTCACAAATGTTTTGGCAAAGGGTACAAAAAATGAGCACATGAACAAAACCCTAGCACCATTTAAACTCCACTCATCCAAAAATTCAGGAAAAATCATGATAAATAAGTAGAGATTGAGATGAACAAAATGCAAAAAGTCTCATGGATTTCGGATCAAAGATGAATGAGCTATGATTTTTGCAAGTTTGTGTACAAAATGAAATGAATATTGCAAAATAAATGATTTAAATAACCAAATAAACAAAGGCCGTGGAATATTTGTAATTATGCGTTCATATTAATGAAACGCAGCGTAGCACAAGAAACATGTCACGCGATGATTAGTCATGGGCAATGCAACAGTAGCCTTCCATGCAAAAACAAAAGACAACAACAGCCAACGCGATTTGAAGAGAAATTCTGGGCATTTTCTAGGGTTCTTGCTAGCTACAGTAGCCATATTCATCTTCTTCAAAATCGTGGAAAATTTTCTTGCCCAGAAAATGAAATTAAACATGGCATTCAAACCATCTAACATCACACATCACAACTACAACCATAACTTTCACTAAATCGAGCTATCCACCAAGAATCATGCAAAAACAATAATGAACATCAAACTTAAAAATCAGATTTCTCACTCCTCACTCAATCATTTTCATGGATTCAAAGTTCAATAGAATCAGCAAAGTAAGATCTATCATAAACATAGCATAGTTTAGCAAAAGGTCATGGTCGAATTCTTACTTGATTTGAGGAACAGTTGAGATGTAGTTGTTGTTTGGCTCCAAATGCTCGAAACAGATGCTCCTTGTAGTTGGTATTGATGAATGGTTGAAGAAGTTTAGCTCAGCAAAGCTTGAAATGGCTCAAGATGAAATCTGCCATGGATATGTTCTTTGATGAAACAGAGTTTATCTTTGGGTTACAGTTGAGAAATGATGCTTGAAAATGCTTCCAATAGGCTGGTGAGTGATGGAACGAGCAAGCAAATTCGAGCTCCTTGAAGTTTTCAGCAAGAATTTTCCAAAATGAAGAAATGGTGTGTTTGAGAGAAAGTGATTTTTTCTGTTTGTGATGTTGGCTGCTAGGGTTGGTTTCAGCAGAAAAATCAATATATGTATGCTGTTTAAGGTCCTAAGCATGATTAGTCAAAGTGGTAATTGGCATTTTGCAAATGAAGGTGTTTTGGCTAATTTTGATGATTTTCACTTAAGTGACATGTGCAAGGCTTACAGCTGCGAAATTGGGCCTCTAACATGTCAAAAATGCAATTTCTGAATGTTCCCAAGTGGTAGAATGTGTTGGAATGGCTTAACTTGGAAATTCATTTTTTCACCTCACTTGAAATTAATTCATGCTAGTTCAAAAATGCCATTTTGATTGGTGAAGTTTTGGTGAATGATGATGACATATTTGGAAAGAGGGGATCAAATGTGAATTTTTGCAAAAAACCCCACCCAATTTGGCCAAATGGTTTGAGAGATATGGCCTTTTGAAGTTCAAAACTATTTGAGAATGATTTGATCATAACTTGCCAACCATACATGGGAATTGCGTGTTCTTGGACTTTTTGAAAATGGGAGAACAAGATCTTCAACTTTCATGTTGGGCAAAAATTCATTTGAAGCTTGTGTCATGATGTAAGTTTAGGATCAAGAAGTTTCCATTTTTGGCAAATTCCAATTACAGGTCAACTTTCTATTTCTGGAAATTTCTTGTTTAATTTCAAATTCTTCCATGATGATGTTTGACATGTTATATGAGGCTTATATGGACATGAATGAGACCTCTCAAACCAATTCCCACCATCAAATCACTGATTAAATGCACAGTTGACCAAGGGTTAACTTTCTAGGGTTTTGCTTGACTGAACCATGTTCTGATGAATTCCAAACCCCTACCACTTGAGATCTTGATTCCAAATGATATCACAACATATATGAACTCTTGATGATTGATCATGGTGCCCAAATTCTTCAAGAATGGCCACCTTCCACTGCTTAATGACTGATTTGACTGTTTGACTGATGATTGCTTCATCTGCAAGTAACATGGTTAGATGACAATACTTTTGTACTTTTGGTTAGTAAACATATGAAAAGTAAAGATATACAAATGCAAAGCATGCTTGGTGATCAAGAAACACACTCACAAGGTAACCCACCCACTAGGAGGGAAGCTAGGGCATGCAATGATCCTTGAGGCCATGGTATGATATGATATGGACCATGAGGGATCTTAGGGCCAAAATTGGGGTCTTACAGTGACTCTCAACAAACCCGTGATTCGTGGTTGAGTCGTTCAGACATCCTTAATATCAATGGAACTTGGGTGTCGATAAGGTGTAAACCATAATCCACCAAAATGGATGATTGATATTAAGGATGATTGAGCTGGTTCATGTATCGTTAATATCAATGGAACTTGGGTGTCGATAAGGTGAAAACCATAATCCACCAAAATGGATGATTGATATTAAGGATGCTATGAGTTTTCCCATGACCTTTGTCTGGTGTGCTTTGCTTGATCCTTGAGTGTGATTATTGCATTCATACATTCATGCATTCATCCGCATTCATGTCATCAGAAAAATCATAAAATTTTCAAGGAGCTTAAAGGGTTTATTTGCAAAAAATTTAGACATGGAAAGACCAAAAAGGCATACAAAGAAGTACAGCTTTAGACAGCCCGATGTGAAAGAGTTAAGGAATCTGACATCCTATGTATTAGATCCCTTGGGTTTCAAAGCTCGTTATGGGAAGCTTCTGCCTCTGTTGACTACTCAGGTCGATGAAGGGTTGATGAGTACTTTGGCGCAGTTCTATGATCCTCTGTTATAGACTTCACAGTCCTCTCCAACAGTATTCTCTCCTCAGCATGGGTGCTTTCCTTTGGAAGATTCAGTGGTGGTTGGGTTGATATCCCGGTACCTCATCACTTTCCTCAGCACGGTCGCTAGCAGAATTGTTGATATGATATATTTCAGCTGTGCTATATCTCCCCATCAGAGCATTTGGTGAGGTTTTCACCTCTTAACCCTTCAGCGGAGCAGTGATTATTTCCTCTTCAGCTTGATTTCTTTTTGGAAGGTTCAGCATTTGGTGCTTGATCCCCAGCTCTCCTTCTCATCCCTAGTGGAGCCACCAGTAGATTTGTGGTATGATGGATTGTATCTCTGATGTTTCCCTACAGAATCCCCGCCAGAGTTGATATTCCCCAACGGAGTTGGTATCCTCAACAGGGTTGCTGTTATGGCAGTTTCTGCCTGTTGAAAATATCTGTTTCCCCAGAGGGGTCGGTGGGTGATCTATCATCCATGGATTTGGTTGATTTCCTGATGCTTTTGATCCCTAGTAGAGTGGCTTGTGTAGTAGAATCTACTTGTGTGATCTATTTTTCCCCCAGTGGGTTTATTCCCCAATGGAGTGGCTGACAGTTTTTCCAGTAGAGTTGCTTGTGCGGCTAGATTCTACTTGTATTTTGTTCTCTTCAGCAATGAACTTTTGTTTCCCAGTTGATATTGAGGATCCCCTGCAGAAACCTCGGGATTTCTCCTTTTCCCCAACAGATTTGCTTTGTGGCAGTTTCTGCCTGTTGTGAACTTTTGTTCCCTAGTTGGGTTGATTGTTGATCCATCACTCAGAGATTTTGTGGTTTCTTTGATATCTCTGATCTTTTGCTCCCCGCAGATCTTTGCTTTTCAGCATGTAGATCCCCAGCAGATTGGCTTTCCAGTTGGTTCTTGGTTGTTTTCCTCTGGATGTGTAGTACCGGGCGTTTGATTCCTGGGCCTGTTTGTGTTAGATATGTCTGTTTTGTCAGCATTCATCAAACATAAATTACGCATATTCATGCATACTCACAAACATTCAGATATTCATGTTGCATTTTTGCCATATATCTCTTGTTTGTTGTCTCCTGCTATGGGTGATATAGATCTCTCCAATGGATCTTCCCAAGCACATGTCGGGTGTTTAATCTCTCAATATAGAGTCAGCCCCATAAGCAGAAAGTGTCTGTCTTTCCTTCTGCAGTTCCCCACTGAGATATATCCTCGTGGATGACGGTTCCTTCCGTTTCCTCCCAACACATATATTGGGATGGATCTTCCTATTGAGTTATATCCTCATTAGGACGAGTCTTGATTCAATCTGTCTTTTTGGATCGATCCCAAATAGGCATTTGTCAGCTGTTTCTTGTGCTTCCCTGTGGAATAAATGAATGAATTGCTCAGTAACCGGCAATAGTTCATTTTATCCCCAGCGGAATCTTTTGGGCCTCTACCCTTATACCGGTAGTTGTAAGTCCTATGTTCCCTCTTCTTGGCGGAATTTGTGGTGATATATCTTTTATTCCTCGGCAAGAGTCGTTGGTTTTCTACCCAGTAGTCGGTAGTTGTAAATCCTAGTTTTTTTTGCTCTCAAGCAGTTGGTGGTTTATTATAAACCCTATTTTGTTTCCCGTGCGGAATTGTGATTCTTTCATTCCCACGCGGACGTTGTGGTTTTCTACCCCGTATTCGGTAGATGTAAACCCTAACTTTTTACCCTCATCAGAGTTGTTGGCTACTACCCAGTATTCGGTAGTTGTAAGTCCTATCTCTTTTCCCCTAGCAGAGGTAACCGTTGTGGTTCATTCTGGTTGATGGTGGATTTTGTGGTCTTCTACCCAGTATTCTGTAGTTGTAAATCCTATGTTGTTGTGGTTTTTATCCCCAACGGAGTCTGTGCTTTCTTGTGGATAATTGTCGTATGCTAGCAATTTTATCCTCAGCCAGAGCTTGTGGTCTTCTACCCCGTATTCGGTAGTTGTAAACCCTAGTTTCTCCCCTTTGCAGAGTTGACCTTGTTGTTCATCCTAACCAATGATGGTTACTCTTTGTGGTTATCTTCATCCAATATTCGATGTTGATATTCCCTCCTTGCTTCTGGTTAATTGTCGTATGCTAGAGATTGTATCCCCAGCAAGTTCTTTTGGATAATTGCCGGATGCTAGCAATTTTATCCTCAATGGGTCCTTTCACCGTTTGCCAGTGATTTGTTCCCCGGATCATTGATGTTTATCAATGTATCCTAGTGAGTCCTCTTTCATTTACCCTTTTTGCTTGGTAATGATTGTTGCTCCCTTTGATCGGTCATCTTTATATAACTAGTTTTGGTATCCCGATGCCTTTCTTTTCGGTCGATCTATCCTTTATTAACCCAGTAACCAGTTGTGGATAATCTTCCATTCGAGTATGTTATCCATATTCTGACGGTAATGGATAATATATCTCATGCACTCTTCAGTCGAAGCCTGTTGTGTTTCCCCAGTCGAGTAAGATTCGTATTCCTTTGTGGAATCGAATATTTGTTGTTCTCTTGGATAATTGTCGGATGCTTGCAATTTATCCCCTGGGAGTTATCTTTCGTTTACCCTGTTGTTGTTGGTATCGATTGTCTCTCTATTTTTGGTTGGTCACCTATTATATGCCCATTAGCCGGTATCTCTGGTGTCTCTTCCTTTGCGAGTGTATTATTCACGTTCTGACGGTAATGAATGATATATCTCTTTCACTCTTTGGTTGGAATCCTTTGTTGATTTTCCCTAGCGGAGTAAGATTCGTATTCTTTGTAGAATCGAATATCCATCAGCTGATAAGTTTGCGTTTTGCTCTCTTCAGGATGATGAGTGTCTTGGCATATATACCAATTCACGTGTTCGGTTGGCCACCTATTATATACCCAGTAACCGGTATCCCTGGTGTTCCTTCCATGCGAGTATATTATCTATGTTATGACGGTAATAGATAATATATCTCATGCGAGTATACTATCCACGTTCTGACGGTAATGGATATTATATCTCATGCACTCTTTGGGTTTGTTTCCCCAGCTGAGTAAGATTCGTTTTCCCGTCGCGGATTCGAATGTCCATCCTGTAAGTCGATTCTCTTTTTCAAGCCCTCCTTTCGGATGATGAGTGTTTTGGCATATATACCAATTCACGCTTTGGTCGGTCACCTATTATATACCCAGTAGTCGGTATCCCTGGTGTTCCTTCCTTTCTACTCCCTATTATGACCTCGGTCCCCTGTGGAGTCAGATTTTCCTGAGTTGATGTACCTTTTTTCAGGTCTTTCTCAGATGTTTGGTTGATCGATATCTCTCACCCTTATACCGGTCTTAGATATTCTTTCTTCCTGAGTTTGTTACCCTTATACCGGTAACACCTCATTTTGCTACTTCCCCATGAGAGTCTCTTTGTTAGACATTCCCCAGTGGAGTTTTCCCGTTGTGATTTTACCCTTGTGCTGTATTGCCGTTTTCCCCAATATATGCAGTTTTCCCCGGCAGGGAGGTTCAGTGTGAATCTTTTTCCCTAGTCCGAGTCTGGATTTTCATCCGAAGTATCCTTTGTGGATAGTTTGAGTCATCTTGAGTCTTTCCATTGGATGTGTTTTCCTTTGGAATTCTTCTGTTCCCTGTTTGAGTCCTTCTCTCCCCAGTGAGGTCTCTAGTCCAGTCGTGTCCTGCTCAGGCTGTGTCTAGTTCTAGTTTTCCCTAATTCAGAGTCGTGTCCTGCTCACGCATTCTTTTTCTTTTTTCTTATCCCCATGAGAGTCTTGTTAGAGTCTCTGTTCCTGGTGAGCGTATTACTCCGATGGATTGTCTTTTCTTCTTTTGTGGACCCATATTCCCCACAGAGTTGTTTCTTTTGCATGCATACATCTGCATCATGAGGTCTCTTAGGGACCAAAATTTGTCTCATTACTGTTATTTAAGCCCATTCTACCGCGTCGAGATGAAGATTTCTAAACTTTACTTCTCCGGCTAGAATGACCTTAAATAGGGGCATCTATAAGACCCCAATTTTGTCCCTAAGATCCCTCATGGCATCATATCATATCATCACATTGCCTCAAGGATCATTGGACACCTTGCCTCCTTCCCTGTGGGTTGGTTATCTTTCTTGAGTGGTTCTTGATCACCAAGCATGTTTTGCATTTGTATATCATTGCTTTTCCTTTTATCACTAACCAAAAGTACAAAAATATGTCATCTATCCTCTGTCTTGCAGATAAAGCAATCACAGTCAAAATAGTCAAAGGCAGTCATTGAGCAATAGATGGTGGCTATTCTTGAGAATTTGGACCCCATAATCATTTTCAAGAGTTCATATGAGCTATGATGCCATTTTGAATCAAAATCCCAAGTGGTAGAGGCTTGAATTTCATCAGAACATTTCCCAGTCAACTGAAGGCCTAGAAAGTCAACTGTCAAGTCAACAGTGGATTTGGAGGTGGGAAGTGATTAGAAATACTTCATTCATGTTCAAACAAGTCTCATTTGACATTTCAAACATCAACATTGAAGAAAATAAAGTTAGGTCAAGACTTTCCAAAAATAGAAAGTGACCTATAATTTGAATTTGCCAAAAATGGAAAGGTTTTAACCCAACTTCAACTTCAAATTATATCATCAAGAAAGCTTCAAATGAAATTTTATTGAAAATGAGAGTTGTAGATCTTTCTCTCCCATTTCCAAAAAGTCCAAGATCATCAATTTCTCATGTGTGGTTAAAGAGATATGATCAAATCATGGCAAGGTGTACATGAAGATTCAAATGGGCATAACTTTCCAACCAAAGCTCCAATTCAAGTGGTTCTTTTTTCTAAATTCTTCTCCTGACCTCTAGTTTCCAAAACATGCATTGCATTACACAAATTATATTCACATGAGCATTTGATAAATCATCGATTTTTGGAGGGAAAACATGAAATTTAAAATTGGTGCATGGCTTGATCTTTTTACCATGTCCATTGGCTCCAAAACAGAATTTTAAGTGGAATTAAAATGGATTTTCGTGTACTGTTCACATGCATTTCATGCATAAGGGTGGAAAACCAAATTTGCACTTACACTCCAAAATGGCTAATTACACTTTGCATTTGAGCTAAACATGATTAAAGGGTGATTAACATGACATATATAAACCAAAACTCTAACGGTTTTTCAGATTAGCAATCACAATTTCAGATCTAGATCAAAACACTCAAAATTTTCTCTCAAAAATTTCTTGCAATTTCTTCACATTCAATCCATTCTTCTTGCTTGATTCTTGTTTCTGAGGTATTCTTGAGCAGATTCACACGTGGAACTGAAGCAAACAGTGCAAGGTTGAAGCATTCTTGAAGCTTGAAGCAACAATGCTGAATCAAGATTTTGGTGAAATCATGCACAATTGACTCCATCTTCTTCTCCAATCACTTGTACAAGCATCATAGAAGAACTGTGGAGCATCACAAGGCCTTGAACCACACGAATTCCAGATCTGCTCTTCAAGAGGTTCCAAATTGATTCTCTTAATTCTCAAATCTATTATGCTATTGTTGTTGATCTTTTTATGCTGAGTATTCTGAGCTTTGAACCATGAGATTTCGTGCAAAATTAAATGAGATATGACTGTTTGAAGTTATGATGATGATTTTTGTTTACTTCGATCCATGCATGTCTTGTTGTTTCTTGTTGAAATGTTTATGGATTCGTGACCTAGAGTGAAGGATCTACGTATTGATGTGTTCAATTTTGATTTCTGTGAATTTTGTTCTTGATGCATCCACTGTTCATGAGATTCACGATGAATATGATGATGTTCATGTTTTGGCAACGTTTTTGATTCATTATGCCACGCTTTTCCGTTGCTGAATGTGTTAGAATAGGGCTTGATCGTGATTGGTGCATGTTGATTGCCATGCTGCATTCTGATTGGCTCCCTTGTTTGACTGCGCTTTGACCAAGCCACCTGGATAAATGAAACGCATCATTTCAAGGCTTGGCGCGCAGCATTTTAAAATGTCACCTAGTTCGTTCCTCAGCCGTGCCAATTAATTCAAATGCTCATTCATTTTTCTCATTTCCCTCCATACATTTCTATACATGCTTCATATCATTTTTTTAATTTTTCTTCGACTTGCAAAATTCATATTAAATTGAATAATCATCCAAAAATTGACAGGTTTTTTGTATTGTGTTTCATTTTTTATCTATTATTTTTTGATCATTAATTCCAAAATTGTGCTTGGTTGGATTTCATTTTGTGCTAGGGTATGTGAACATGTATCCATTTTGTACCTTGCCATGCTTATTCATTTGTGAAATGCTTGATTCTTATCCAATGATTCTGAAAATTTGCATGATGAGACTAGACACTTTGCTTGACATTTTGGTGTTGATTTGGTATTTTTATCAATTTCCATTTCTGTTTTATGATCATGTGAAGTTGGTGTGACAATTTGTGTCACACCTTTTGATGTTCAACTTATATGATGTGTTTGCCTTGCCAAATGATCTTCAATTGTCCTGATTTTTTGTGTGATGCATGTTATGGATGTTGTGAATGAGCATGAATTTTCTTGGAATTATTTGAATCATTTCTGATTTAATTGAGATTTTTCATTCTGGTTGATCACATTTGAGCTTTAAAATCGCCTTGAACTTCAATTGATCATGAAATGCTTTTGGTATATGATATTGATGTGAGACCTTTTGGATTGTTTCAAGATATGTTTGAAGTTGATTCATGTTAAATTTCAGCTTCTTTTTTGAATTTTTTCTCGATCTTTGACCCTAGGCTTTGACCTACTGATTTGCCTCTCATGTTTGAGCTTTGATTTCAGGTTGAGCATTCAAGTTACATGGTTAATGATGCTTCATCACTTGAGCATTGTTGTTTACCTTTGATTACTAATCTTTGTGTGTTTTGTAGGTTGATGTTGACTCATTTGAGTTTGACCTTTGGTTTACACATTTTGTACATTGGAATTGTTGGTTGCTTATTGACTGTTGTTTAATTGTCTGAGTCTTGTACTGATTTATTTGATGTTTCCACAGATACATAAGTTGCTTTAAGTTCATTGTGAACTTTGCTTTGCTTGGTTGCTTAACCACTTAGGTATAATCTCTAATCTTCATGTAGTCTGGAAGACCTACTGATATTGGTAGGCACCTGTCTGAAGTCCTCCTTAAGAGGCAATGCTTGTGATTGTTTAAACTTTGTGCCAAGCAGGAAAAGTCCTCTTATGAGGCGATTGGTAGATAAAAGAGATGTGTAATCCATCTCCTACTATTCAATGTGTCATCCACTTTGCTCACACAATGTGTTGATGCATTATGGATAATAACCCAAGATCTTATAGAGTCTCTTTGTGGAGAAGAGTTCCAACTTTCTGAACTCCCACACCTTCCATTGATCAAAGCTCTCCCTGACCAGGGATGAGAGCTATGAGGCCCACCCCTCATCTCCTTTTCATCTGCTTCACCCTAACTCTCAATGTTAGGGTTAAGAGCACAAATTACCCCATTCCAGTTGGCTGTAAAGCCTAACCTTGCTTGAGCCTAATTGATTGCATATAGTGTGTGCTAACTGATTTGATTATCTGCTTACTTGATTCATCTGTGCATATTTGCTTGAGTGTACCTTTGTGAATTTATCATCATCATTTGTATATCATTTCATAAACTTTGCTTTGTAGCATTTTACTTTGTCCATGGAGGAGACAAACATAAGTCCATTACTTGGCAGTTGTTCCTGTGATATGGTGGGAGACTAGTATAAGTCTATTGATTGGAATCTGGTATCCATGTTTTATTTGGTTTTGGGAGGCTAGTATAAGTCCATTGATTGGCATCTGGTATCCATGTTTCTCTTTGCTTTAGGAGATTGGAATAAGTCCATTGATTGGGATCCGGTATCCATTTTGTTTTGGGAGATTGGAATAAGTCCATTGTTTGGCATCCGGTATCCATTTTGTTTCGTGAGATTGGAATAAGTCCATTGATTGGCATCCGGTATCCATTTACTTTATCCATCTTGTTATTTGCTTATTGCATTGTTGCCTATTCCAAAGGAATCACTTGAATCATCTATATATGATCTCAAGAGGTGAACATCTAAGAAGTTTTACTTCCACACCCTCCCATCATTTTGTTTCTTTAAACCTCCATTTGCATGTTAATCCAAACTTGAAAACTATTGTGCAAACATCTTCACTTCTTTTCAAATTAGAAACCTAGGCTTTAGGCCTTTGATTTTTCAAACTTCATTTTCATAATACTTCTTTTGAATTGAATTCTAATCATACTTTGACCATCTTTTTGTGAATAAATCCTAATTGGTTAATTTCACTAATTCAATTGTTTTGTGGCTTCGTCCATTCTTGATAAGATTTCATGCATTAGCCATAGGTTTGATTTATCCTAGTTGGTTGATGTTAATCTAACCTTTTGTCCTTAGTGATTGAATTGTAAGACTTCCTTGCTTATTATAGGGTTAACCCCTCACTAGCAAGTTGAAGCTTTTCTCACATGGTGGACTTGTTGTTTGTATAAGGTTGAGTTTTCTCCCGTGGATAACGAAAGACCTTAGGGCTTTTGTTTTAAAATGAACCCACTCATATTTTTTGGAAATCTGTTAGCCGAACTACGGCGTTTTGATCCTTACCTTCCATGGAAAGGTATGTAGGCAATGGGTTCATCCGTTTAAACACAAAATTAATAACTTGTATATTCTTTTCTCATCCCTTAAATCCATGTTTGCACAATAAATATTTCATAAACAAATACCATTTTGTACAACAAGTTGTGAAAAGGGCTCCCTAGGAGTACCTAGGACGTTTTGGGTGCCTAACACCTTCCCATTGCGTAATTAACCCCTTACCCAGATCTCTGATCTTTTCATTAGTTTTCTATGTGTAAAACTTCTTAGGCTTTTGTTCGCTTTTTAGCCATTCCTTTGGATAAATAAAAGTGCGGTGGCAACTCGATTCTTTGTATGCTTTGCTTTTGATTTAATCAAATAAATCATAAAGTGACGAATACACCGCTACACCATCCAGCATCAGTCAACTTAGCTTCCATCAAGACTCTCATTGACGGGATCTCCACCTCAACTGGGAGTACAGCTTCCATGCCATAAACAAGAGAGAAAGGGGTTGCCCCTGTTAAAGTGCGGACAGATGTATGATATCCATGTAAAGCAAATGGCAACATCTCATGCCAATCTTTGTACGTAACAACCATCTTCTGGATAATCTTCTTGATATTCTTGTTAGCAGCTTCAACATCCCCGTTCATCTTTGGTATGTAAGGAGAAGAATTGTGATGTGCTATCTTGAACTCACTACACAGCTCTTTCATCATCTTGTTATTCAAGTTAGATCCATTATCAGTAATGATCTTATTTAGCACACCATAGCGGCATATGAGTTGATTCTTGATAAACTTTACGACCATCTGCCTGGTCACATTTGCATACGATGTCGCTTCAACCCACTTGGTGAAATAATCAATTGCTACGAGAATAAATATGTGTCCATTGGTCGCTTTCGGCTCAATCATGCCAATCATGTCAATTCCCCACATGGAGAAGGGCCATGGTGATGAAATCACATTGAGAAGTGTCGGAGGAATATGAATCTTATCCGCGTAAATCTGACACTTGTGGCATTTCTTCACATATTTGCAGCAGTCAGACTCCATTGTCAGCCAATAGTAGCCTGCTCTCAACATCTTTCTAGCCATGGCATGTCCATTGGAATGAGTACCAAATGAACCCTCATGGACCTCAGTCATCAACAGGTCTGCTTCGTATCTGTCCACGCATCTGAGCAGAACCATGTCAAAGTTTCTCTTGTAAAGCACTTCGCCATTGAGGTAGAAACTGCCTGACAATCTCCTCAAAGTCTTCCTATCTTTCACGGATGCCCCTGGCGGGTAAACCTGGTTCTAAAGGAAACACTTGATGTCATAATACCATGGCTTATCATCTTTCACTTCTTCTACTGCAAATACATGAGTTGGTCTGTCCAAGCGCATCACGGTGATATTGGGGACTTCATTCCAAAGTTTAACCACAATCATCGAAGCAAGTGTAGCAAGAGCATCAGCCATCTGATTCTCATCTCGAGGAATATGATGGAAGTCAACCTCAGTAAAGAACGTCGAAATCCTCCTCGCATAATCCCTATACGGGATGAGACCATGCTGATTCGTTTCCCACTCACCCTTAATCTGGTTAACAACAAGGGCCGAATCACCATAAACATTGAGATGCTTGATCCTGAGATCAATGCATTCCTCTAATCCCATAATACAGGCCTCATACTCTGCCATATTATTCGTGTATTTGAAAGTTAGCCTTGTTGTAAAAGGAATATGTGTGCCCTGAGGAGTAATGATTACTGCCCCAATACCATTTCCATATTGATTTGCAGCGCCATCAAACACCATACTCCATCTGGAACCAGGCTCTGGCCCTTCATCGAGTGTAGGTTCATCACAATCTTTCATTTTCAAATACAGAATTTCCTCATCCGGGAAGTCATACTGAACTGACTGATAATCCTCGATCGGCTGGTGTGCCATGTGGTCAGCCAAGATACTACCTTTAATAGCCTTCTGAGCTTGATACTCAATATCATACTCAGATAATAACATCTTCCAACGGGCAATCCTCCCAGTTAAAGCAGGCTTCTCAAATATACATTTGATTGGATCCATTATGGATATCAACCAAGTCGTATGATTTAACATATACTGGCGTAAGCGCTTAGCAGCCCAAGCTAAGGCACAACATGTCTTCTCGAGCATTGAGTATTGAGACTCACAATCAGTGAACTTCTTACTCAAGTAGTATATAGCATACTCTTTCTTCCCTGATTCATCTTACTGACCAAGGACACAACCCATTGAATCTTCAAGAACAGTCAGATACATGATCAATGGTCTCCCTTCCACAGGTGGGGACAAAATTGGAGGCTCAGACAGATACTCTTTAATACTGTCAAAGGCTTTTTGGCAATCCTCGGTCCAATCATGAGACTGATCTTTCTGGAGGAGCTTGAATATCGGCGCACATGTGGCAGTCATGTGGGATATGAATCTGGAAATGTAATTCAAGCGGCCAAGAAAACCTCGGACTTTCTTCTCAGTTTTGGGCGCAGGCATCTCTTGTATTGTTTTGACCTTTGCGGGATCAACCTCAATACCTCTTTCACTGACAACAAAGCCCAATAACTTGCCAGAACGGACTCCAAATGTACACTTGTTGGGATTCAGACGAAGCTTATACTTTCTCAAACGTTGAAAAAGCTTCAACAGGTGCTCTACATGTTCAACTTCCGTTCTTGACTTAGAAATCATATCATCGACATATACCTCAATCTCCTTGTGCATCATATCATGAATCAAGATAGTTATAGCTCGTTGATACATGGCTCCGGCGTTCTTCAAACTGAAGGGCATCACTCGATAACAGAATGTTCCCCAAGGTGTGATGAATGTTGTCTTCTCCATATCCTCGGGTGCCATCTTAATCTGATTATATCCGGAAAATCCATCCATAAATGAGAAGACATTGAATTTAGCTGTATTGTCTACCAACATATCAATATGTGGTAAGGGGAAATCATCTTTCGGACTAGCTTTATTCAAATCCCTATAATCCACACACATCCGGACTTTTCCATCTTTCTTAGGCACGGGCACAATATTCGCCACCCATTGAGGATATGTAGAAGTCACCAGAAACCCTGCATCAATTTGCTTCTGAACTTCCTCTTTGATCTTCACTCCCATATCAGGATGACTTCTTCTGAGCTTCTGCTTCACAGGCACGCACTCAGGTTTTAAAGGTAGGAAATGTTGCACAATATCTGTATCTAGACCCGGCATGACTTCATATGACCAGGTGAAGACATCGACATATTCTCGCAGCAATTCAATCAACCCCTTCTTAACAGATTCTTCCAGGAGTGCCCCAATCTTCACCTCTCGCACACAATCTTCAGACCCCAAGTTGACTGTTTCCAGATTCTCAAGATGCGGCTGAATGATCTTCTCTTTATGCTCAAGTAAACGGGTAATCTCATCAGGAATCTCTTCAACATCATCTTCTTCCGCCTCAAATACAAGGAATTCAAAATTGGGAGATGGTGTTGGATCATTATGTTCAATGGGTCTAGAAATCAACCTGCATAATGATTTTGGATATGAAAAGCTTTAGAATTCAAACAAGGAAAATCATTATGCAGATGAAAAAATTGATTTTATTTTATTTTTAGGGTTTTATGTGATCACCAATTTCATGCAAAAAGTGAAAAGGGTAAATAATTTGGAAAAACAAACATTTATCATGAATTTATTGAATGAAAGTATCATTGTATTTATGTTGCCAACAATGTCATCACTCCTCCTTTTGGCATGGGAGAAGGGTTTTTAAACAAAGTGATCATTACGTTGACTTATGGATAACTGTAGGAACATCCACAGCGACCCAATTGTTGGAGACCCCTCCAGGGATGATGAAATTGTCAGAGTCCTCTGCATCCTCTTCCAAGACAGCAGCAGCTTCCTCATCTTGACCGGTGTGGATGAAACCTCCACTCTTGAATAACCCTTGCGCGTTGAAGACCCCAGAAGAAAAGTCGATGCCAGCCCGAGACTTATTATCTTCTAGCTCGATCATTTTTCCTAAACCAGCAATTGCACCACACTCAATGGCCAATTTTGCATCTTTATAGGAAGTAAGTGAAGGAGTTCTCTTCTCAACAGGTTCAGCTATAGATAAAGCTTGGAAAGGAGTTCCAACTTCATCCTTAGCATCTATATATGAGAAGGAAGACAAGTGGCTAACCAGGAGAGTCTTTTCTCCCCCTACCACCACCAGTTTCTTATTCTTCACAGATTTTAGCTTCTGGTGTAGGGTGGATATCACGGCGCCGACCTCGTGAATCCATGGTCTGCCTATGAGACAGCTGCACGATGGGTGGATGTCCATAACCTGGAAGGTAATTTGGAAATCACTTCGTCCAATCTTGATTGGGAGATCAACTTCCCCAATCACAGTTTTACGCGACCCATCGAAGGCCTTCACAACTACTCCACTCTGCCTCATGGGAGACCCTTGGTAAGACAGTTTTGAAAGAGTGGACTTCGGCAATACATTCAGGGATGACCCAGTGTCCACCAGCACATTGGACATGGCGTTGTCTTTGCAATTCATGGAGATGTGTAATGCCAAGTTGTGGTCTCTTCCCTCCTTAGGGAGATCAGAATCACAAAAGCTCAAATTGTTACAAGCGGTAATGTTTGCAACAATGCTATCGAATTGCTCTATTGTGACATCATGATCTACATATGCCACATCCAAAACTTTCTGCAGAGCCTCTCTATGTGGTTCTGAATTCAGAAGTAATGATAACACGGATATCTTGGATGGCGTTTGTAGAAGCTGGTCTACAACATTGTACTCGCTCCCTTTGATGAGCCTCAACATCTCATCACAGTCTTCTTTCTCAACAGAAGTAGGAGTTTTCAGTACAGAGAAGGATTTACAGCAAGTGTCGGATTCGGAGGATTCACCGCATTCCCAATCGGGCATTCAACAAAATCAGCATTAGCTTGAGGCTTCGGTGGTGCTAAAAATACACGACCGCTGCGGGTCAAACCACTTACATCAGCGATGTTCACTACAGATGAGGAAGGCAAAGGCACTTCTTTCCCATCTTCTACAGCAACAGTGTTGTAACGAAAGGGAATTGCCTTTTCAGATGAGTACGATACTGGACCGACAAGTTTAATGATCAGAGAAGGAGAAACCTTCTTCTTGCTACCATCATACTTGATGATAACAGGTTCGGGCATCCGGAATACCGGGGAGATTACGTTGACCTCAGGCTCGTCTTCATCAACATTCCTATTCTGAAGAATCTCAATGACCCCTTCGTCCAGCATTTCCTAAAGATCATTACACACCTGGCGACAACCCAATCTGTTAACAGGGCATATTCGGCATCTATCATGATCGTGCTCATAATGACTGTACTCGCATAGCAAACGGTGCATCTCGACCAAAGACTGTCGAATATGACTAACATATTTGACCTTGTATTTGCCAGGGCAGCCCTGGACCATGTTAACAGATTTCCCATGCTCGGGCAATGGGTTTTTCTTCACATTAGGACCTACGTCCTCGAAGCACAAAATGCCACACCTCACAATGTCTTGAACCTTGGTCTTCAAAGGGTAACAATTCTCCACATCGTGGCCGGGTGCACCAGAATGATAGACCCAATGCAATTCGGGCTTATACCACCACTAAGGGTTAGCAGGTATAGCCGGTGGGTCTCTCGGAGTAATCAACTTCCTCTCTATCAAAGAGGGATATAGTTCTGCGTACGTCATCGGAATAGGATCAAAGGTGACCCTTTTCCTCTCGTAACTCGTGCTGGTTCGATTACTGTTTCGAGGCTGGTAGGCCTGCTGTTGCGGTAGGTGCTGTTGTTGCTGATATTGCTGGGGTGGTTGCTGATTGTTGCTATGTTGGGGATACTGCTGATTGTCTCTGAACACAGGTGCTATATGAGCCACCTGGTGCTGGTTACTGGCGGGACGCACAGTCTTCCTCCTCACAGAGGGTCTTCTTGGTTTCACATGGGAGGTCACAACATGTGCCTCTCCATCTTTCTTCTTTGCGAACGCCCCATAGCGCTTGGCAGAAGAGCCTTCCTCTCTGGTCAGACGTCCTTCTCTAACCCCTTCTTCTAACCGCATCCCCATATTCACCATATCGGTGAAGTCAGAAGGAGCGCTAGCAATTATCCTCTCATAATAGAATGAACTCAAGGTCTTCAGAAAGATCTTGGTCATTTCCTTCTCTTCTAGCAGACGCACGATCTGTGTTGCCACCTCTCGCCACCTCTGGGCATACTCTTTGAATGTTTCCTTGTCCTTCTGGGACATGTCCCTCAACTGATCCCTATCGGGAGCCATATCCACGTTATATTTGTATTGCTTGACGAAGGCCTCGCCAAGATTGTTGAAGGATCGGATGGTTGCACTGTCTAACCCCATGTACCATCTCAGGGCAGCACCAGACAGACTGTCCTGAAAGTAGTGGATGAGCAACTGGTCGTTATCAGTCTGAGTAGACATCTTCCTGGCATACATGACCAGGTGGCTGAGAAGACAAGTGTTTCCTTTGTATTTTTCAGAGTCAGGGACCTTTAACTTCACAGGAATCTTCACGTTGGGAACTAAGCAGAGATCGGCAGCAGACTTGCCAAAAAGATCCTTTCCTCTAAGAGTCTTCCATTCCTTGCGAAGCTCAAGAAATTGATCATTCGTAGCGTCCATCTTCTCATAGACATCTGGGCCCTCAGATGGCTCGGAATGATAGATGGTGTCGTCTACCCTGGGAAGAGTATGCACAACTGGAGGAGGAACAGCAAGGATCGGGCTAGATGCCGACATAGAAGCAAAAGTAGGAGCAGGACCCTCGGGCATGAAGTTGGGAGGCATTCCCCACGGAAACCCGGTTGGCATGGCCGTAGGAGCAAAGTGTGCACTGGCTACAGGCATAGTTGAGGAGACAATCTCTGAGATAACTGTCCTCTGGGGAGGAGTTGAAGGTGTTGGAGAAGACTGGCTCTGGGCAGCCAAGAATGATTCCATCAACGCGCTCAGTCTAGCCACTTCCTCTTTGAGTTCACGGTGTTCTTGCTCTAGTTGATCCATCAGTCTTGCAGAGTTGGCTCTAGTGTAATACCGGTGAGTCAACTTATCTTCAAAATACATGAAGAGCACAGAGTTAGACCACAGGACAAGAGGCCGAAAATAAAACCTGCTTATGCACAAGATGCATGCAATGCTTGTGCACATGATTTGTTTTATATTTCAAAGGAACTTTAGGGTTTTATTTGCAAATTTTGGAATCTTTTAACATTCATCGCATATAGAAATATCTCATAAAATAATATCAGGGAACAGAAGTACAACATTGCAAGAGGAAAGGAAAACAATCATCCTATGGTTCCCTAGAAACAATCATCTAATGCTCGGGACATAGGAAGATAGGATGCGCGAAGCCTCTTTACTTCCTCCTCATAAGATGCCTCCATATCCGCCTTCTCTTTGGCGAGTCGATCGTACTTCCTCTTCCAAAATCGGGAAGATTGAGGAAGTAGAGAAGTCCATGCATCATTAGGATCATCAATAACCTGATGCTCGAGGAACTCAATCAAAGCATCCTTCTCCTTAATCTGCTGAAGCAACTCTTCTCTTTCACGGATCCAGGCACGTGAACGATCTTTGTCTCTCAACTCCTCTACTCCTGGATTAGGGAGGGTTGAAGGCCCAGCCATAATCATAGGTGTAGGTCTCGGATACTCGTAAGGCATGAGATACTCAGAAGCTCTCCTCCTTACCTAAGCAGTGTAAGGCTCCAAAGCGATGCAATTCTTAGGACCCAACTCCTTCCTTCCTTTCTTATGAATCTTGCGCCAAGCACGTATCATCCTAGCTTTCAAGCCTTGGGGATCTTTACCCTCCTGAAAGAACACACCCTCTAATAAAATGTTATTAGGTTTATCCTTTAGGGGGAACCCAAGCTGACGACGTGCCAAAACAGGGTTGTACTTAATCCAACCACATGTACTAAGAAGAGGCACATTGGAGAATTCACCACAAGAGTCGATAATCTGCACACCATTATACACACGGTTATACCAAGAGATATCATCATTAGTGAGAGACATAAGTCTCGTGGACCACCGTAGACATCCCTTGTTCTCCTTGAAAGCGACCGTCTGAGGTAAGTGAGAAATAAACCACTTATACAACAGAGGTAAACAGCACACAATGGCGCCACCACCCTTTGCATTCATCATATGCAAAGAGAAATAGGCATCACCCAACAGAGTCGGAACGGGATTAAGAGTAGAAAAGATCCTAATAGCGTTCACATCCACAAACTTGTCGATGTTGGGGAACAATACCAATCCATAGATGAGAAGTACAAATATGGCCTCAAAGGCATCCTCACTCATGACCTTCCCATAAACAGTCGCTTGAGCAATTAGGAACTCAGAAGGGAGACCTTGAATTCCACCTTTGGTAGTCATATAAGCACCAACCAGAGATTCATCTATGTGCAACATGTCAGCTATCTCTTGAGAAGTAGGAATACTCTCCAAGCCACTGAACGGCAACTGATCCAGGATAGGTATACCCACAAGATAAGCATACTCCTCAAGGGTAGGCAAAAGCTGAAAGTCCGGAAACGTGAAGCAACGGTACAAGGGATCATAAAACTGCACCAATACAATCATCAATCCTTCATCCACCTGAGTAGTTAGAAGAGGAAGAAGTTTCCCAAAGCGAGCTTTGAAACCCAAAGGATCTAATACATAGGATGTCAGATTCCTTAACTCTTTCAGATCTGGTTGCCTGAAGCTGTACTTCTTTGTATTCCTTCCTTGTCTTTCCATGTCTAAAATTTTTGCAAATAAACCCCTTAAGTTCCTTGAAAGTTTTCTTCATTATTGATGATATGGATGCAAATGGGTGCATGAATGCATGAATGCAACAATCACACTCAAGGATCAAGCAAAGCACACCAAACAAAGGTCATGGGATGGATCATATTATCCTTAATATCAATCATCCATTTTGGTGGACTATGGTTTACACCTTATCAGCACCCAAGTTCCATTGATATTAAGGAGATATGAACGGATCAACCATGAATCAAGGGTTTATTGCAAGTCACGAGCATGGGGTTTAGGTTAAGAACCACCCAAAGGGAATGTACTAGGGTTTAAACCTGCCAAACATGTTCTACAAGAGGTTCCCATAGTCATCATCCCATCTTTCGGATATTATCGGAGAAACGACTACTCGTATTCCAAAAATATTCTCAAGAGAGACTCTTTTGAGTGTAGTATCGCGTAACAATCGTATCAAATCTTACACTTGAACGACTTTCGCACTACATCCTAAAAATAGGCCAAGATGGGCTTGGTAAACTAAGGTCCTTGGCTTCTAAGGTTTATATTGGAAGGAATAATGTCTAACCACAACTTACTCGTGTGACATTATTGATCCCAACATGACCTCCACCAAGTGAATGGTCTTGCAAGTCAACTTGCTAAGGAATAACTCCACACAAGTCAACAAGACTATGTCATTCTCCTATCCTAAGTGCACTCGAGTTCGGGTATAGAACTCATCTCACAAAGATCACCAAGCATACAAGGAATTAATATCAAGCAAATCAATCATTACATACAATACAGTGATCCCAAATTGCACAAAAAATATGTCACAAAACAATACAATACAACAAGCATGAAAAGTTGGCAAAACCCACTAGGCAAACCTCCCCAGCAGAGTCGCCACTTTTCTGTAGCGGGGTATTCGTTACCATTAGAGATATTGACTAAATCCAAGGTAAATCATACAAGTCGACTCGCCACCGCACTTCTATTTATCCAAAGGAATGGTTAGAAAGCGAACAAAAACCTAAAAGTTTTAACAAAAACTAGTAAAAGAGAACAGAGATCTGGGTAAGGGGGTTGATTATGCAATGGGAAGGTGTTAGGCACCCAAAACATCCTAGGTACTCCTAGGGAGCCCTTTTCATACTTGTTGTAAAGGTTGTTGTCTTGTGAAAATGGGTTTGTGCAAACATGATTGGAGAGATGAGAGGAGAATATACAAGTTAATTACCATTGTGTTTGGATGGATAAACCCATTGCCTACGTACCGTCTTATAAAAAGATTAGGATCAAAACCTCGTAGTTCGGGGTAAAAATCTCAAAACAAGTTGGTGAATTGATTGGTCCAAAAGCCTTAAGGTCTTTTGTTATCAAAGGGAGAAAACTCAACCAAACCACAAATCCACCATGTGAGGATAGTTTCAACATGCTAGTGAAGGGTTAACCCTATAATAAGCGTGGAAGACTCATTGTCCATCACTAAGGATATAGGTGAGTATTACATCTACCACAAGGATAACTCAAACCTAATAGCTAAAGGTTATGAACGATTTGGATTAAGAAAAAAGTGGCCATTGGAACCACAAAAGACATTTGAATGGGTTATATTTACCAATTAGAAGTATATACAAAAATGGTCAAAGTTGACTTAAAAGTTCAATTCAAAATAAGTGTTATGAAAAGAAAGTTTGAAAATCAAAAGCACAAGGCTTAGGTTTCTAATGTTTAAAACACTGATTAAATGTTTGCACAAAGAGTTTTGGCTTGGGTTAGAGTGGAGAGAAGAAGAAGAAGGGCTAAGTCCTAAAGAAAACAAGAAGAGAAGGGATGAAGAAACAAAACCACAATGGAGTTCCTCTCTTGAGATCATATTGATGATCCAAGTAGCTCCCATCCTTTGGAATAAGCAACCACATAGTATAAGCAATCAAACAAGTCTCACAAGAGATCCTCAATGTATCTTGTTTCTCCCACTTAAATGAACATGGCAATGGTCCTCCAATTAAGCTCTCATAGAATTCCCTAGCACAAAAGCACACACATCAAAAGTTCCATGAAGTAAAACAAGAATGGACAAGAGTGAGTTTAGAGATTTGATTCTTCTAATCCATCTTCACCATTAAGATCCTTTTACTCCAATTTTGCGCAAGCAAGGTTCTAGAACCTAAGTCCAATTCTCCATTTCTTTGCATAGGGAAAGTCCTAGGAACTAAGTCCATTTCTTTGCATTTGGTTCACCACAATCAAAACAAAACACAAGCAAAGATAATATATACACAATTATGTGGTCAAGTGAGCAAAAGGCAAATGGCATTAACATAAACATGTGCTCAAGTGAGCAAAGAGAAAAAGCAAATGAATAATATGTGCAAGAATAGTAAGTTGCATTAAAGTAAATTGCATAAAGTAAATGTTAATTGTCAATAGTTAGTGTTAGTAGTTAGTGTGCCATAAGGCAAATTTAGCGCTATGTTAAGCAATCGTAATTGGACTTAAGTAGAAGTCACAACTATCTGAGGCCGGTCAATAAAAATGTAGGCAACAAACACAAGTTAGGAGTCTTGATTAGTGAACCAAGTCCCAACAACTTTCCATGCCAAAAAGAAAAAGAGAATTGATCTTGTATTGGTTTAAGCCTTTTGCATGATTTAGAAGACAACCTATCCTTAATGCAAAACCATTCATTTGATCAATTGATCAAGATGAATTAGAGTTGAATCAAGGAAGGTTAAATCTCCCTAATCAATGCTAACTTATCAACCTTCAACTCATTGATCAAGAAGAAAAGAAGTAGAAGAAGAAGAAGGAGAAGATGGATAAGAGAAATGAAAATGGCAAAATTAAAGTGCATTAAATGAAATACAATGTACCCATCCTCATATGTTGACCAATAACATTGAAAGTCAAGGTTAAACAATCAAAAACAGAAGTGAGATGAAGATTGGGAGTCAAGAAATGATTAAACTATTTTTTGGCATTTTTTAATATTAAAATAAACTTGAATTCAAATAAATGGAAAGGTCAAACTTCAAAACTACTTCAAATAAACCTTGAAAGGTCCAAGTAGTTCAACAAGGTCAAACAAAGTTTGACAAAAAATTTCAGCATTTTTAAAAGTCAGAAACTATTTTTAATCAATTAAAAATGAATAAAAATAACCTAATTGAACTAAAATCTCAAATAAATCTCAAATCAATTCAAAAATTGATGAGAATATTTTTTATAGATCCATCATCATTCAAATAGGTTAAGAAAATATTTTTGTATTTTTTGAATATCAAAAACTATTTAAAATGAATTAAAAATAACCAAAAAAGAGAAAATTCACAAAAAATACCAAATGACAAAATAAAAAATATTAAAAATCAGAAATAGAAACTAGAATTTATTTTGGAAATAATGCAATTGGTCCCATATTTTTTGGATAAAAAATGAAAGAGATATGATTTTTTGAAATAAAAGGAATTAAAGAAAATAAAAACAGAAATTATAAAATGCAAAAAAAGGAGGAGCGTTAGATCTGAGCTCATTAATTGAGCTGGTAGATCACACGCTCTTAAGGCGTGCGCCTATGGTGGTCACTGGTCAATGCGTGCGCATGGGAAAGAATTAAAAGTCATAACAATGAATGATCCTGATTGAATCTGGAAAATGGATCAAACGGTCCAGATTTAAATTCGAGATGATGAAGCCACCGGAGTCACCGTCTTCTCCGGTGAGCTTCCAGATTCCGGCCAAAATGCAGAAATTCAAAAGGCAACCAAAACGTGCGATATATACATCAATAGAAAGCTGGGATGATGTACATCATCCATATACCATCTGTTTTCATTCTAGATCTCTATGATTTGAGAAATCAGAAGTTGAAAAATCTGGTGTTCATCATGAACTCAATGAATTGCAAAAATTAAAAGCATAAACATGATGCCTCTATTGAGAGGGCTTCAGCCAACACAAAATCATAGCCAATAGGTCAAAGGATTAGGAGAATCAAAGAAAATACCAGTTGGAGTGCAAGCTTGAGTTCTGGTGATTTGAGCTTGAAACCTTGCTTGCTTTATCAAAACAGAAGTTCAATGAAGTGTATGGTGAAGGTCTAGAAGCACTAGATCTAAGAATACAACCAGATGAAGCTGAATTCTAGATCTGAAAATTTTAAGAGAAATGAAACTTTCTTCTTTAGTGATGGTTAGGGAATGAATCATGCAGCATTTCAGGTTGAAATTAGGGTGTGAAATGGAGGGAATGAAGTCTCTATTTATAGAGAAAGTGGCAAGGAAGGTGTGGAATGATCCGTGTGCATGGCATGTGAAGCTTCATTGCATGGGCTTGCATGATCATGCACAAGGCCCAAAAACAATGCCAAATGAACTCTGAGCAATAGCCAAAGGGAATTGGATGTGTAGCTTGCAAGGCACATGCTCATGTACCAAGATTTCAAGTGAATTCTCCAATTGTACCTAAACAATCATCCCTTCGAAAGTACCATTTAGAAAATCCAAGCATAGGCATATGGGTAATGGTTGGAAAGGTATTTGTATGAGGAACAAATCTTATGTTGGACAAAAACTCATTTGGAGTGTGGAAATTTATGAAATTTGAGTTTAAATTGTGATGTGCAAAACATGTCAAGGCAAAGTTTCTAAAATTGGCCAAGTTTCAAGCCCTTCTGTTTTGATTATGCACGCTTTAAATGGAAAAACCTTAAACATCAAAGTTGTAGATCATTTCAATAAAATCATAATGGACTTAAATTTAGCATCATTTGGATTTTTGATGAAGAAGTTATGGGCACTTGAAGTTGGACTTTTTTGACTTTTAATGCCTTTGACCCAAAAGGACCTATATTGTCTTGCATTATCGCATGTGTTTCCTTTGAGATTTTGAAATTGTGTTCAACATAACATTTGAATTATACATATTAAGCTTTCCAATTCATTTGATCCCACCTCAAAATCGTAAAAAATGAATGAGTTATGTTCTTGGGAAATTGACCCAAAATTAGGGTTTTAGTCAAAACTACCTATAATAAATTGGAATGGAAGATGGTTTTCCAAGCTTCAAATCAAATTTTGATGAACATGAAAGTTGTTCATATTGTCCTTAAGAACATTGTTGCTTTTGGAACCATCTCTATTTGACCAACACATAAAACGTTAGGTCTCAGTGCATTTCAAAATAGTCAGATGAATTGACTGATCAACTTCTCAAGTCCACAACTCATATCTTGATGAATTGATGATTGAGGGCACTAAAATGAGCTCAAATATGCATTAAATGAATAATTAAAGAACTTCCCTTGATTGTATTTTACCATGGGCTGAGGTTGCTTCATGAGCAAGGCATTGTGGTGCATAGATGGATTAGGGTTTCTTTGAAGAACAAGGCCTCAAACCCTTTGACTTTCTTTGATCAAAATGATGAATTGAAATGCTAGGGAGGCATATTTGATGGATGAGAGCCTTGGGAACCATTACCATGCTTGCTTTCATCTTTTCTTGGGTATGTCTTTGTACCAATGACCTCCTAGAAGCTTTTGACCTTGTGATTGCTCAAGCTACAAACAAAAGATGTTAGTGACATATTTTTGTGCTTTTGGTTAGTAAATAAAATGGGAAAAGCAATGATATACAATTCAAGCATGCTTGGTGATCTCAAACCACTCATAAGGAGTCCCACCCAAAGGTAAAGGGAACCAAGATGCTAATGATCCTTGAGGCTATGCAATGTAATGTTATGATGCCCTGAGGGATCTTAGGGACAAAATTGGGGTCTTACAGTGGGATACTCAATCTACCGGGATAAATTTCTATTTTATGTTTCTAACTTTTTCCTGGATCTCCCTTTCGGATTCTCAATCCACTGAGACGCTCATTTTTGTGTAAGCCGCCCTTTCAGGTTTTCAACTTAGCGAGTTGTTCTTTTTCTTTTTTTAGGCGAAGTATTTCTTGACTGCATCGACATTCACGGGACGAGTGAACTATTCACCATCCATAGTTCTAAGAATCAAAGAACCGCCTGAAAAGGCTCTCTGAACAACATATGTGCCTTCATAATTAGGAGTCCATTTTCCCCTAGCATCAGGTTTGAAAGATAAAATATTCTTGAGAGCGAGGTCAACTTCTCTAAACACACGAGGCTTGACCTTCTTATCACATTCCTTCTTCATTCTCTGCTGATATAACTGACCATGACACATGGCAGTCAATCTCTTCTTTTCAATCAAATTCAGTTGGTCATATCTGGTTTGGCACCATTCAACTTTATTTAACTTTGCTTCCATTAGCACACGCAATGACGGGATCCCAACCTCTACTAGGAGTACATCTTCCATGCCATAAACGAGACAGAAAGGGGTTTCCCCTATTGAAGTGCGGACTAATTTACGATACCCATGCAAAGCAAATGAGAGCATCTCATGCCAATATTTGTATGTTACAACCATCTTCTGAATAATCTTCTTGATGTTCTTATTTGCAGCTTTAACAACCCCATTCATCTTAGATCTGTAGGAAGAAGAATTATGATGTGCAATCTTAAATTCTTTGTAAAGAGCTTCCACCATATTATTGTTCATGTTCGATCCAATATCAGTAATGGTCTTACTTGGCACAGCATAATGGAATATAATCTGATTCTTGATAAACCTCACAAGAACTTACTTGGTCACATTTTCATATGATGCCGCCTCAACCTACTTTGTGAAGTAATCAATAGCCACCAGGATGAAACGATGTTTGTTTGAAGCTTTGGGCTCAATCATACCAATCATATCAATTCCCCGCATGGAGAGGGGCCATGGAGAGGAAATGACATTCAAGAGTGTCAGAGTAACATGAATCTTATCTGCATAAATGTAGCACTTGTTGCATTTCTTCCCAAACTTGCAACAGTCAGATTCCATTGTCAGCCAATAGTAACCTGATCTCAACATCTTCTTTGCCATAGCATGTCCATTGGAATGAGTACCAAAGGAACCTTCATGGACTTTAGTCATCAATAGGTCTGCTTCGTGTCTATCCACGCATCTGAGAAGAATCATATCAAAGTTTCTTCAACAGCAAACACATGAGTTGGTCTATCAAGATGCATCACAGTCAGATTAGGAACTTTATTCCAGAATTTTACCACAATCATAGAAGACAACGTTGCTAGAGCATCTGCCATCCAATTTTCATCTCGAGGGATATGATGAAACTCAACCTTTATAAAGAAAGTTGAAATCCTCCTCGCATAATCTCTATATGGTATCAAACCGGGTTGATTTGTCTCGAGGGATATGATGAAACTCAAACTTTGTAAAGACTTCAAGATATTTAATTTTGAGATCAATGGCCTCTTCAAGCCCCATAATTCAAGCTTCATAATCAACCATATTATTTGTACATTTGAAGGTCAATCTAACTGTAACTGGAAAATAAGTGCCTTAAGGAGTAATAATCATTTCCCCAATGCCATTACCATACGAATTAACAACTCCATCAAATACCATGCCTTAACAGGAACTAGGTTTTGGCCCTTCTTCATGCAATGGTTCATCACAATCTTTCATCTTCAAGTACAAAATCTCTTCATCAAGAAAATCATACTGCACTAACTGATAATCTTCAATCGGTTGGTGAGCCAAATGGTTAGCCAACACACTACCTTTAATTTCTTTCTGAGATCGGTATTCAATATCATACTCAGATAACAACATCTGCCAACGGGCAATCCTCCTAGTTAAAGCAGGCTTCTCAAAAATGTACTTGATTGGATCCATTTTGGATATCAACCAAGTGGTATGATTCAACACATACTGGCGCAGACGCTTAGCAACCCAAGCCAATGCACATCATGTCTTTTCAAGCATAGAATACCGAGTCTCACAGTCGTTGAACTTCTTACTGAGGTAGTAAATTGCATGCTCTTTCTTTCCTGATTCTTCTTGCTGACCAAGAACACAACCCATACTCTCATCAAGCACAGTCAAATATATGATCAAAGGTCTTCCTTCAACAGGTGGAGATAGAATCGGAGGCTCAAGCAGATATTCTTTGATACTTTCAAAAGCTTTCTGGCAATCTTCGGTCCAATCACAAGACTGATCTTTCTGAAGAAGCTTTAATATATGCGCACACGTGGCAGTCATATGGGATATAAATCTTGGATATAATTCAAGCGGCCGAGAAATCCTCTGAATTTCTTCTCAGTTTTAGGTGTCGACATCTCTTGTATTGCTTTGATCTTGGCAGGATCAACTTCAATACCCTTCTCACTGACAATAAAGCCCAACAACTTACCAGAACGAACACTAAAAGTACACTTATTGGGATACAAGTGGAGTTTGTACTTTCTCAAATGCTGGAATAGCTTCAACAAATGCTCAACATATTCTTCTTCATCACTTAATTTAGAAATCATGTCTCCACATAGACCTCAATATCTTTATGCATCATATCATGAAAAAGAGTAGTCATAGCTCTCTGGTATGTTGCACCAGCATTCTTTAAACCGAAAGGCATCACTCTATAACAGAATATTCTCCGGGTGTAATGAATATGGTCTTCTCCATATCTTCATGTGCCATCTTGATTTGATTATAACCGAAAAATCCATCCATAAATTAAAAGACTTTGAATTTAGTTGTATTGTCTAGCAACATATCAATGTGTGGCAAAGGAAAATCATCTTTCGGACTGGCTTTGTTCAAATCTCTATAATCAACACACATGCAGACTTTTCCATCTTTCTTAGGAACAGGCACAATATTGGCCTCCCACTGCGGATATTCGGAGATTACAAGAAAACCAACATCAATTTTCTTATGCACTTCCTCTCTAATCTTCACTGCTATATCAGAATGAGTTATCCTCAACTTCTGCCTGACCGGTGGGCATTTTGGCTTCAACGACAATCTATGCTCCATAATCTCAGAATCTAAACCAGACATATCTTGATAGGACCAAGAAAACACATCATAGTATTTCCAAAGAAGATCAATCAACCCCTTCTGTAGCGGGAAATTCATGATCATCAAGCTATGGATAAGCTAGAGATCAAATAACAAGAGTCGCCACCGCGCTTTTATTGTTTCCAAAGGAAAAGGGAAAAAGTACGAACAAAACCCAAAAAAGTAAGAAGTTTTCAAATCAAAACTAATAAAGAGTCAGAGATTACAGGTAAGGGGGTTGGTTACACAAAGGGGAGGTGCTAGCACCCAAAGTGTCCGAGGTACTCCTAGGGAGCCCTTTTTGTGTGCATATGTATTTGGTACAAAGTGATGTTTACAAATAAATAGAATGGGGGCGATGAGAAAAGAATTCATTAATTATATTTTTGTGTTTGACAAGACCTTCGGACTTCTGCCTACGTACCAACATAAAAATGAGGGATCAAAACCTCGTAGTTCGTGATAAAAATTTCAAAGTGGATGCATTATTTTTAACAAAAATTAAGTTTGAAAGGCACAAAGGCCTAAAAATGGTTTGAATGAGTTAGTTCTTTTTGACTTTTTGAAAGTTTAAGTCAAGTATAGTTAAGTCTATTTACAAGTTTGTTTTAAGAAAAGAAGTTTGAAAATGCAATGGCATAAGGCCAAAGTTTCTATCTTTTTGCAAAAGTAGTCGAAGTTTAGAACAAAAGTAGTTCACACAAAGAGGATTTGGAAAAATAGAGGGAGAGATTTTGAAATTAAAGAAATGAGGAAAAGATGAAGAGACTATCCTATGTATAAAATTAAAAGTTTAGAGTTCAAAAGATCTGACAAAATGGGTAGCAATTCAATAGAAAAGAATGTCAATAGAAACCCAGAATTCCCTTGGACTTTTAGAATCAAGCAACACACAAATGCACAATTATATTGTCTTGAAGAGCAAGGCATCAAATAAAGATGGCCACATCCAAGCTTATCCATTCCATGATCTTCTCCAAAATAGTCTATGTAACAGATGAATTCCACAAGTCACGGGTTTAATATAACAACTTCACAATGATCATGTTACAGATGAACTTGCAGATGTATTCAAAGATGTATCAGATGACTTTCAAATTGCAAGCACTTGATTTCTCAACAAGTTGGCATTGGCCAAGTTCTTTAGCATAGGAAGGTTGCCTAGATTCTAAGTCCATTTGTCCAAGATCAAGCCAACAATCCACACAAAAGTATTTTAGGATTTTTGTTGTTATTATGTACATTAATGGTCAAAGACCACACAAACAAGCAAAATATACACAAACAAAAGATATCACACAATATGTTCCAAATGAACAAAGTAAAAATTGCATTATCATAAAAAATTAGGATGATATGAACAATGGCAAATGAATAGAAACAAAAATTAAATCGCATTAAAGTAAAGGACTTGAAATTAAAAGTTAGTAGTTAATTGGTTAGAAGTTAGTATTGTTTTGCTTTTGCTTTTTAATTGAAGTCATTCTTTGGAGAACACTCAACCCACTTATCACAAGCATGGATCCTTGAACCAAGACATCTTCCAAAGGAAGGAAAAAAGGCCAAGTTTCCACACATGACCATGAAAGAGGGGAGACTTACAATCTCACTAACTAAAATGTTTATTCCTTTTATATCACAAATATAGCGCTATGATAAGCAATTGTAATTGGACTTATGTAGAAGTCACAACTATTTGAGACCGGGCAATAAAATTTTGGTGTTAATCCATGTTAGAGACATAGTATAATGGACTATTCTCATGAAACATACCACACATAAAAAGAATATGCAAAAGGTATGGCCTAATCTCATCCATACTCATGTCAATTTTTCAATCAACTAGCCTTAGGATTATGAGATATCATAGGCCAAATGGAATGAATGAATGAAGAAAGGGAATAAAATGAAGTGGGAGGGGAATGGATCAAAACACAAATTTGGCAAAGGAGGACTTTTACCAAATTAATATCATCCATTCATTTTGGGAGATGGAATGTATATTCCATCAATCTCCTAAATCCAATGATATTAATCTGACAAAGTCAAATCAACCTTGACCAAGGCCCAACAAGAAGAGTCAAACATAAACAAGCCATCACAATTGGTCAACAAATTTATTTGGCATTTATTCAAATTAAAATACTAAAATAGTGCATTTAAATTAAATATGGTTTGTCCAATTCCTAAAATCTCATCAAAACACCAAAGAAATGGCCATGAGATTTATCATAGGTCAAACAAGGTCAAAGGACCTTGGAGAAAAAATTTCATAATTTTTTGGACATTTAAAAATATTTTTAAACAATTAAAAACAAATCCAAAATCATTTAATTTATGAAAAATATTAACAATGATCCAAAAAATAATTTTAATTCAGAATATGAAAGAGAAAAATATTTAATTTTTTTTGGTGAAAGTCCCATATTTTTTGGATCAATATTGAATTTAATATGAATTATTGAAAATAATGAAATTAAAATGAAAATTAAAATATCAGAAAAAACCTGGACCACTTGAGATTTGAATTTCAAAACAGTGGAAATTCAAACTCAAATTCAAGTGAATTTCTCAGGTTTATCGTTCGCAATATGCGGGTTAGAATTAGGGGATCAAAGTTGGTGTGAATGTCTGTGAAATGCTGAGCATATGAGGCTCTATTTATAGCTGAATCCATTGCTTTTTGCACACTTGAATTCACTTTCCAAATTTGGTCATTGATGATGCATGGATGCATGGGCACGCATAGGCCCATAAAATCGTTGCCATAAGTCCACAAATGAGTGTGAGATAGTCTGAATTCAACTTGGATAGCAAGGCAAGTGTACATTTTGATTTGAAGTTTGATCCTTGCCAAGTGATGACACCATGTTCATGCCATGCGCAACCTATGCATTCCTTGTCCAAAATGAATGAATTTGAGCTCTTTTGAAAGGTGAGATCAATATGAATAACTTTCATGTTCAACACTTTTCCATTTGGAGTTTGTAACTTGAAGAAATTTGAGGTGGGAGTTTGGAAATTTTTGACATATCAAATTTTTTCTAAGTGTCAAGCCATATGTCTCAATATTCTACCTTGCTTAACTTTTTATATGAGCTTCAAATGAGAAAGGTGTATTCATTAAAGTTGTATCTATCTCAAATACCTTCAAAATGTTCACCAATTTCATGTCATTTGGATTTGAAATGATAGAGTTATGCTTTTTTGAAGTTTAGAAAAATCAATGATCAATGGTATAGGTCAAAAGTGACCTATAATGTAACCTCATATCACATGCTCAAAAATGTTGAATTAGCTCCCACTCCAAACATCAAAGTTTAAGTAGACATATTGAATTTTATTTTTCAACTTGGAAATATTTCATCTCATAAAAGTTGAGTATGTTATGGCCTTGGGAAGTTGACTTTCAAATTAGGCTTTAGACAAAATGACCTATAATGTTTCAACATAGAAAATGATTTTCCAAGCAAAACTAGCTCTTGGTCTAAACATGAAAGTTGTTTGGAATGTCATTTAGAGTAAGTTTGATCTTGAAATCATTTTTATATAGTGAAAATTGTAGGAGATAGGGTCTAGGGAGACCCAGTTTTGATCAGATGAATTCATCTGGCCAACCACCATCAACCAACTTGCTAACTTCCAATTCTCTTGACTTTTTAGGCTCACGGTAGATCATATATGCATAAGATGATGAATTTTTAAGTTTCCCTTGAGAAATTTGATCAATTAGTGAGATGGCTTATTGGAGAAGTTACTCAAGATACCCAGTTAAACTAGGGTTTCCAAGGCAAATCACCCTCAAAATCTTGAAGAAAACTTGATCAATATAACATGTAGAGAACATTGGGACTCATATATGATGCTCATAACCATTCTTGGATCAATTCTTTGTTGTGCTCTTTGTTCATGAGGGTCTCAAACCCTAGATGTAAACTTGATAGAACAATCGAGATCATGCCCTTCCTACAAAAGAGTTAGGAAAATGCAAAGACATATTTTTTGATATTTTGGTTAGCGAAATGATAAAATACAAGTATGATACAATCATAAAGTGCTTGGTGATCTCTCCCAAAACAAACCCAATGAAAGAGGGGTGAGGAGGATGCAAAGGTATGATCCCAATGCTAATGCTTATGATGGAATTGCATGAGGGATCTTAGGGTCAAAATTGGGGTCTTACACCTTCTTAGCTTCTGGACAAAATTGAGACCCAATCTTGACTTCCTTCACATCATCCTCGAAACCCAAGCTGACTAGTTCAATCTGCTCTTCAAACGGCTGAATGGATTTTTCCTCGTGCTTAAGTAAACGAGATAATTCATCAGATACTTCTTCATCATCAATCACCTCCTCAGCTTCAAACACAGGGAAATCAACGTTTGGAGAGAGAGTAGGATCATTGCATTCAATGGGTTTGAGAACCAACTTGCATAATGATTTGATACTCTGATTTTAGAGAAATGGAGTGCGACCAAATATTATGCAGATGGAATATTGTTATTTATTTATGTTTTTTGTGATTACTATTTTCAAAACAGAAAAAAGTAAAAATAAAACATCATAGATGTGGATGAATAAAATTGTCTTTTGTTGATGATAATCAGAAAATGCCCAACAATGTTCATTTCTCCCTTAGGCAAAGGAGAAGGGTTTTTATTAAAAACTAAATGAAAACAAATTACTTAGAGCGATGAATAACAGTAGGAACATCAACAATAACCCAATTGTTGCAAGTCTGGCCATGCGTCACAAAGTTGGCGCAAGCTTTATCTTCATCATCATTATCTTCAATCATGACAGCTGAGTGTTGATCATTCCCATGAATGAACCCTCCACTGCAGAAACTTGGTTGCATAACTTCAGTTGTGGCGTTGAATGGCCCTGGTTGAAATCCCAATCCGGCCGTATTCTTGTTCTTAGAAATCCCTACCATACGATCCCATTGATCAATGCTACCAGCCTCAATAGCCTTTTATGCATCTTTTAAAGAAGACATGGGTGCCCCAGTTTTATTTATTTCATCAGCAATAGACAAGGCTTGGAACGGCGTTCCAACCTCCTCCTCAACTTCTACATATGTGAAAGATGACAGATGGCTCACCAATAACGCTTTCTCTCCACCAACGACGATAAGCTTGTCGTTCTTCACAAATTTCAGTTTATGGTGTAGAGTAGACGTAACAACTCCTACTTCATGAATCCATGGCCTTCCAAACAAGAAACTGTAGGTTGGATGGATATCCATTACCTTGAAAGTAATTTGGAAATCAATTGGATCTATCTTTACTGGAAGGTACACTTCACTAATGACAGTTTTTCAAGAACCGTCAAACACTTTGACAATCATGCCATTGTACCTCATTGGGGCACGTTGATACGAGAGTCTTGACAGAGTTTATTTGAGAAGCACATTCAAAGACGAACCATTGTCAACCAACACATTGGACATAGCGTCCTCCTTACAATTCATTGAAATATGCAATGCCTAATTGTGTTTTCAGCCTTCCTCAGGAAGCTCTTCATCATAAAAGCTCAAATTATTGCAAAAAGTGATATTGCAAACTATGTGGTCAAACTGATCCACGGTCACATCATGCTCAACATAATCCTGGTCTAGCACTTTCTGCAATGCCTCCCTAAGTGCCTCAGAATTCATCAGCAGTGGCATCACGAAGATTTTTGACGGAGTCTAGAGCAACTGCTCCACAATGTTGAACTCACTTCTCTTAATCCGTTTTATAACTTCATCATCATCATTAGCGTTCAGTTTATTGGATTCACCAGACTGACACATTGAAGTACTACCTGGATTCACTATTGGAATCTCTGCTTTCTTACTTGAGGAAACATTTTCTAATCTTTCAGAAAAACCGGACCAAACACACGACCGCTACGGGTCACCTTCGCAATATCAGCAATATTTACCACACAGTCTGCAACTGGTAGAGGAACCTCTTGACCATTTTCTATCATTGTGGCATTGTATTGATATCGCACAACTTTATCGGATGCATACGTAATAGGGCCTGCTAAACGTATAACCAACGGCGATACCAATCTGTTGATACTTTGGATGTTGCTTCTATCAAACTGGATAACTATCCGCTCAGGGGTCTTGAATACTGGTACAATTACATTCACATTATCTCCCAACTGAAGGGACTTGCAAATATGAATAAGTCCTACATCCATCAGCCTTTGAATATATCTTTTGACAATAACATATCCACGAGGGTTCACACTATAGATCACAAAACCATCATGGTCATGCTCACATTCATTGACCAAACAGATGTCTTTATGAATTTCCACCAAAGATTGTTTAATATGGAGAACATCATAAATCTTGAACTTACCAAGACAACCATCTACCATGTTGACAAAAGCGTTACCATGAGCAGGCAAAGGATTGGCTTTCACATTTGGCGCTCCGTCCTCAAAAGGACACCATTCCACTCTTTACAAGCTTTTGCACTTCATACTTCAATGGATAACAATTCTCTATGTCGTGGCCAGGGGCCCCCTGGTGAAAAGCACAATGAAGTTCAGGTTTGAACCACCATGGAAATAGCTCAGGAATATGTGAAGGATTTATTTGTTGGGTGGGGTTCTTGAGAACTAAGGACGCGTATAATTCTGCATACGACATAGGAATAGAGTCAAAAGAGACCTTCTTCCTCTCAAAGCTTTTTTGTAGATTATTATTGTTGTTGTTGTTGGTTATTTATTGTGGTTGTTGTTGACGTTGTTATTGGTGAATCGAAACTGATTGATTGTTGGAATTGTTGGAAAATACAGGAATCACTAATGAAACTTCATGTTGATGTTGACGAGGTTGAGAACTCTTTCGGACATGAGGCCTCCTCTGCCTCTCCATAGACACTGAATTAGTTTCTCCCTCCTTCCTTTTGGAGAAACTCCCACCATACTTATTGTTAGACGATGTTTCTTCCTTAGACAGACGTCCTTCACGGACTCCTTCTTCTATCCTCATCCCCATATTTACCATTTCGGTAAAGTCATTGGGGGCACTCGCAATAACACGTTCATAATAAAACGAACTCAGCGTCTTCAAGAAGATCTTCATCATTTCCTTCTCTTCCAAAGGCGGACTAATCTGGGAAGCTAACTCTCTCCATCTTTAGGCATACTCTTTGAATGTCTCCTTATTCTTCTAAGACATAGACCTCATCTTGTCTCTATGAGGCGCCATATCAATGTTGTATTTGTATTTCTTGACAAAGGCCTCACCCAAGTCGTTGAAAGTACGGACGCTTGCACTATCCAAACCCATATACCACTTAAAGGAGCTCCAGTAAAACTGTCTTGGAAATAGTGAATCGACAACTGATCATTATCAGTCTGAGTAGACATTTTTCTGGCATATATCACAAGATGGCTCAACGGACAAGTATTCCCTTTATACTTTTCAAAGTCGGGGACCTTGAAATTCATCGGGATTTTAACATTGGGGACCATGCAGAGCTCAGCATCACTCTTCCCAAAAAAATCTTTTCCTCTTAAAGTCTTCAACTCTTTGCGCAACTCGAGGAACTGATCTTTCATCTCCTTTATTTTCTCATATACATCTGGGCCCTCAGACCAACCAGAATGGTAGATAGTGTCCTTAACATGAGGCAGAGTATGAACAACGGGTGGTGGCACTGACATGACCGGGCTAGATGCCGGCAGAGAGACAAAGGTGGGCGCATACCCTTCTGGCATAAAGTTGGATGGAATCCCCCAAGGGAATCCAGTAGTCATAGAAGGACCAGATTGGCTGGCAGCAGCAACGGAATAGTTAGGGTAGCAACCTCAGAAATAACAGTCCTCTAGGGAGGAGTTGCAGGAGTTGGTGAAGATTGATTCTGTGCAGCAATGACAGATTCCATCAACGCCATTAACTTGGAAATCTCATCCTTTAAATCTCTGTTCTCTTGCTCTAGATTCTCCGTGATCCTTGGTTGATTAGCACGAGTGTTATAACGGTGACTCAGCTTGGCTGATGCAAAAAAAGAAGAACTAATAAGACATCTAGCGGAAGGAAACTTGTTATGCAAATGATGCATGACATGCAATGTTTTTGTTTGATTTTAATTTTAAGGAACATATGAAGCTCACTTTGCAAATACATAATAACAATCTGATTAACCATAAAATCTCTTTTTATTCATTAAATTTTGGAAGGACTACACTAAGTACAATTTCAGAAACCAAAGCACAAATACAAGAGCAAAGGAAACTAATCATCCTAAGAATCCCTTAGCAACTGTATCAGATGATCTGGTTGTGGGTGCATACTTTCTTCAGATGCGTCGAATCTCGGACTCAAAGGATATCTTCATTTGAGCCTTCTCAAGAACTAACTGGCTGTAGCACCTCAAATTTGCACCTCCCATTTTGTACATTCATTATCATTTTAGGTCATTAACATTAGCATTGTCCACTGCATAGCATTGCATTATCCATTGCCTAGTGCAAGCCATCAGTCAAGACTGGTCAGGAGATCCAGTTGTGCAAGCAAGCAAGTGCATTTCCTATTGAAGCAAAGCCCTAGGGTTGGTTCATTGAGTTCATGTGACCTAGGGATCATTTTGAAGTGGTTTAACCAAAGTCAACAGTCAGTTCAATCATGGACTTGAAGGTAGGAGATGGTTAGAGAGGCCTCATTCATGTCCATACAACTCTCATTTGACATTTCAAACATCAACATTGAAGAATTTGAGGTCAGATGAAAAGTTTCCAAAAATAGCAAGTGACCTGTAATTTGAAATTGCCAAAAATGGAAAAGTTTTCTCCTCAAGTTTACATCATCAAGAAAGCTTCAAATGAAATTTTGTCCAACATGAAAGTTGAAGATCTTGCTCTCACCTTTCCAAAAAGTCCAAGAACATGAATCATGGTCAAAGGAATTTGAACTTCACAAGTGCATAACTTTTGAACCATAAGGCCAATTGAAATGGTTCTTTTTGCAACATTCTTGTTTTGACATGAGCTATCCAAAGCAGGCATCACATATCAGGCATTTTGATCACAAAATTTTGGCATTTTTCATTTGAAATTTGGAGGGAAAATTACAATTTGAAAAATAGGCATTGCTTTCACTTCCAATCACTTGCCTTGGCTCCAAAACAGACTTTTGAGTGGATTTGGCACAAATTTCGTGTACTGTAGCATCCATTTCATGCACATGAGGTGAATTGCACAATTGGCATCAACACCTTCATTTCACTTAATCCACTTGCGTTTGGTTAATTGCGATTAAGAACTTCATTAGTCCATCATATATAAGCATAATCATAACAGAAAACAGGGTTAACATTTCATTTTTGCTCAGATCTAGATCAAATTCACCAAACTTCACATTTTATTCTCTCAACTTTTCTTCAAATTTCTTCACAAACCTTGCTTTGTTCTTGATTATTCATTGATCCACAAGCATAATTGAACAAGATTGAAGCAAGTATTCATCCATTTTCGAGCTGGTTTGGAACTGTGGAAGCTTTGCATCATCAATGGCAGTTGGATTTTCTGCAAGAATCGTGCAAGATTAACACTCAATCCTTCATCCATTCATTCATCCAAGAGTTGAAGAAGTTCTGTTTCTGATTTTCCAGGCCTGAAAGTACTGATTTCATTTCTGCATTTGCTTGAAGGTTAGATTTCGAATTCCATGATTCATGCAATTATCATGTGTTTATGGTAGATCTTTCCATGTTGAATATGCTGAGCTTGATTTAGTTGATTTTCATTAAGAATTGAGTGAGTTAGGTTGAATCTAAGGTTGATGTATGAAATTTCTTTTGCTCGATCCAGGCATGTTATTGAGGATTAGGTTAAATTGATCTTAGATTAGTGATGCACGTTAGGAGAGGATTCCAATGATATGCTGGATTTAAATTTTGGTGGACTTTTGTTCTTGAGTGTATGAACTGGATGAACACGTATGAAGGCCTAGGGTTTCTTTTCCAGATTGCAATTTGATCTGTTTTAGCGCTTGTTGCATGAGATTTCATGTTTATCTCCATGCATTGGTACACTTGGCACGGGCGTTGCACAATGATTGGTTCAAAATGATTAGCGCTGCCATGTAGACTTAAGTGAAACGCAGAGTTTCACTTAAGGGCGCCTAGTTTGAAAACATACACACTTCAATTCTCTGCTGAAGCATTTCCAAATTTGGCCTTTGCATTATTTTCACATTTATTTCATCCATGTTCATGCTAGTTCTTCACATGTTTTTTATTTTTCCAATCACTTTCAAAATTCATATCTCCATGAATATTAATCCAATTGGCCTGGGATTTTTTGCACTGTGTTCCTTATCATGTCTACTACTTTTTGATGATTTTTCCAGAAATTATGCACGCATGGATTTTAATTTTGCTTAGGGAATGTTCATATGTGTGCTTTCTTGTACCTCCTTTTCCATTTGCTTCATGAAATGATGGATTTTAATCCAATGATTGTGAAATTTCGCATGCTTAAAATAGACATCTTAATGGTCATTTTGGTATAGAGTTTGCATTTTTCTCATTTCTGGTTGTTGAGATATGATCTGTTTAATGTAGGTGTGACAATGTGTGTCACACCTTGGCTTTCTTGACTTGTGGATTTTATTTGCCATGCCAATTAAATGCCAAAGGATGTGAATTTTTACATGATGCTTCTTCCGGATGTTAAGATTGATCATGAATTTTCTTAGATTTTTTGGATTGATTTATGATTTGTTTGAGATTTTCTTTGCTGATTGGTCATTTGTGGACCTTTTGATAGTCATGAACTTAAATGATTTGTGAAATGCTGGTTGTGTGTCCTATGAGCTTGAAATTTTGCACATGTGGTCTAGACACCTTGAAGTTTATTGTGGCTTTGGTTTGATGCATTTATCATGTTTGGATTCTGTTTTAGGCTTGTGCTAAGTTGATGCATCTAATTGTGCCTTCTTTGAGCTTGTTTGTGCTTACCTTGCCTTATGGAATTTATTTGCCATGCTTAAACTTGTCCAAATGCCTTGATTTTTGGTATGATGATCATGTCATGAATGATGTTTAGCCATGATTTTTCTTGGGATTTATTGAATTATGTTTTAGTTAATGTGGATTGGTTCATTCTGTTTGCTTCAATGAGCTTTGAACTTGCATGCTTTGCCTTATGTGCTTTGTGAAATGAAATTGGTTGATGATATTGATATGAGACCACTTGGATATTGTTCTTAATTGATTAAGATTGATTCTTGCCAATTTTCATGTTATTTTTTGAATTATTTCTCCCACTTTGACCCTAGGCCTTGTCCTAGTGGTTTGTGCTTATGTTTGAGTTTTGTTTTCAGGACAAGAAGCATATGGCCTTGAGGAGGTTGATTCATTTGCTTGAGTTGGTTTGCTTGGGTGATGTTGACTAACATTGATTTGTTTTGTAGGTTGCTTTTTGCTCATTTGAGTTGAGCTTGTGCATTGTGCAATGCTTGCTTGTTTGTTTGACTATGTACAGTTGACTGTTGACAATTCTGTTTAGTTCATTTGAGTTGAATACTGACTGTGTTGGATTGTTTTCAGGTACATTAGTTGCTTTAGTTCATTGTGAACTTGCTTTTGCTTTGCTTGATAGCTTAAGCATTGAGGTATAACTTCTCTGACTTCATGTAGTCTGGAAGACCTGTCCTGTTACTTGGGCAGGCACCTGTCTGAAGTCCTCCTTAAGAGGCAATGCTTGTGTTTGTTTATCTTTGTGCCAAGCAGGAAAAGACCTTTGATAAGGCAATTGGCAGATAAAAGAGATGTGTAGTCCATCTCCTGCTAGTCAGTGTGTCATCCCTTTGCTCACATTACATGTTGATGCATTGTGGATATTAACCCAAGATCCTTGTTGAGTCAGTCATGTGGATAGAAGAGTTCATGCTTTCTGAACTCCCACGCCTTCTATTTGAGTCAAGCTCTCCCAGGCCAGGGATAAGAGCTATGAGGCACACCCCTCACTTCCCATTTCATCTGCTTCACCCTAACTCTCAATGTTAGGGTTAAGAGCTAACATCACCCGATTCCAGTCGGCTTGTGTTTCACAGCCTAACCTTGTGTGAGCCCACTTTGTTTGTATATAGTGTATGCTATTTGTGTGATTGATTGCTTTGCTTGTGCTGCTTAGGTTTAGCTTGCTCCCTGTGCAAGTTAGCTAGAAACCTTGACTTAGGACCATGGTGAATGTGCATGATAACTATTAGGCTCGAGTTAGTCTCCCTTCTAGTATGTCGTTTCCCAGTCTCTGGTTAGGCGAGTCCTTAGTCCCTGCGTAGGGGAACTACGTCGCCCTGATCCTCATACCAGATGAGGTACGTAGGCAGGAGATGAGCTGATCACTCCGGGCGCCCTTTTTGTTTTGTCTTTGTGTGTGTTAGGAGATAGATGTAAGCCCAGCGATTGGCATTCCGTATCCTCTTGTAGTGTGCTTGGAGTCCGATGTAAGTCCAGCGATTGGCATTTGGTTTCCAGTGTGCGTGTGTTTGGTTCGGAGTCTGATGTAAGTCCAGCGATTGGCATTCGGTTTCCAGGATTGCCTGTTTTTGTGTGGAGTTTGACGTAAGTCCAGCGATTGGCAGTCGATTTCCTGTGTGGTTTTGTTTGGCGTGCGTTAGCCGAGCTACGAGTGCTCTGATTCTTCTTTAGTCCGAGAAGATACGTATGCATAGGATGCGACATCCTAGCGAGCACGTTTCCCCTGTCCCGAACTACGTCGACTCTGATGTCTGCGCCTGACAGACTACGTAGGCCCAGGATGCGATATCCTGTTGAGTCCCGTTTCTTTTGTCTTTCTGTGTCTCTTTCAGCCAGTGTGTGATGTTTGTGTTCAGTTTTAGCAACCTTTGTCCTTTCTTTTGTACGTGGATCCCGTCGAGTACGACGGATGCGTAGGGGTGCTAATACCTTCCCTTCGCATAATCGACTCCCGATCCCATCTTTCTCTGGTCGCGAGACCATGTCTTTTCCAGGTTTATTTCGAGCGTTTCCTTTCCCTCCTTTGGGATAAATAACGCACGGTGGCGGCTCTGTTGTTTCGTTTTCCCGCCGGTTTTTCGCGTAATGCGACAGCTGGCGACTCTGCTGGGGACTAATAAGAAGTTGACCTCTTGCTGGTCCATCTTCCCTAAGCGAGTCTCTCCTAGCGCTCTCTAGGTTAGGGTTTTGGTTGCTGTTTGCTGTTATTTATTGCATTCATTTATTTATTGTTTGCATTTATGTTTGCATTAATGTTTGCATTCATTCATATTCATCTGTGCTGGCTATGCTGTGTTCTCTCTGTTGGGGTGGGAGTTACTCGAGGTAAAAGGCCCAATACCCAGGCTATGAGTGAAATCTAGGAAACCTAGGAATAGAGTGGTTCATGGGAAGCGGGTGGTATGCGCCACTTAACGGAACATTGACATCACGAGCAGTTCAGACCCTGATGGGATATTATCGTTACACACTTCGGGTGTGTATATGATGATATTCTGTGAAAGGTTATTTATGCTGCGTTTCCCTCGACCTTACCCTGGCCTAGAGGACACCCGTGAGTGGGGAGGGAATGATCATTACTACAGGTACAGTTGGTGACTTGTCGGTGACTTGTTGGTGACTTGTAATCCTGTTGGTGACTTTGTTCCTCAGATTGGGTTCAGATGACAGTTTATCAGATAACTTTGGGTTTTAGATGAATTATGGTTCCGAGTTCGAGCCGAAGCTTCGATCCTGTGTTCCGAGATGCACAGCCTGCCAGTCTTGTCTGCATCATGTGCATCATAGCATGTTTATTTTCAAAAGAAACACAATGAAAAAAAAAAGAATTGAAAAAAAGAAATAAAGAAAAAACTAATATCTGCATGCATATCATTTCTCAGGTACATTCCAGAGTCTGTTCACTGATAGAGATGGCAACAGTCCCAGAGTTGAAGCGGAAGACTTGTTCCTATAGTTTTCACCGTGAGCCTTTGACGTCTCTGATAGAGTTGAGTAACCTTGTGACCAGTGGTAATCTGAAGGGGTTTGTTGATCAGTATGGAGATATTCTGACACTGTTGAAGATGGTAGTCGATCCAGTGGCGTTGCAGACTCTTCTACAGTTTTACGACCCAGAGCTTCGTTGCTTCACCTTTCAGGATTATCAGTTGGCACCTACTCTTGAGGAGTACTCCATTCTGTTGAGTGTCCCGATCCGGTATCAAGTTCCTTTCTTAGACGTGCCTAAGGAGGTGGATTTCAGAGTTGTTGCCAGAGCTCTCCATTTGGGTATCAAAGAAGTCAGTGATAATTGGAGGTCCAGTGGGGATGTCGTGGGTCTGCCTTTGAAGTTTCTGTTGAGGATTTCCAGAGAAGAAGCACAGAAGGGGAATTGGGAAGCGTTTCAGGCTCAGTTAGCTGTTATGATCTATGGGATTGTCTTGTTCCCGAGTATGCCCAACTTTGTGGACTATGCTGCAGTCATTATCTTCATTGGAGGAAATCCAATTCCTACTCTGTTAGCTGACACTTACTATGCTATCCACAATAGGCATGGTAAGGGTAGAGCTATCAGATGTTGCCTGCCACTTTTGCTCAGATGGTTCTTGTCTCTCCTACCAGTCAGTGGACCTTTTGTGGATGCTCAGGGCACTCATAGGTGGACTCAGAGGGTTATGTCTCTTACTTCATATGATATCAGATGGCAGTCTTACCGGATGGATGTGCGTGATGTTATTATGAGTTGTGGGGAATTCCGGAATGTGCCACTTGTAGGGACTAAGGGTTGCATCAATTACAACCCGGTTCTTTCTCTTCGCCAGTTGGGGTTCGTGATGAATGGAAGACCACTTGATGCTGAGATAGCTGAGAGTGTATATTTTGAGAAGCGAAGTGACCCTGTTAGCTTGGAGCGAGTGGGAGGAGCTTGGAAGTCTACTGGTGTCCAAGATGGAGCTGTCTTAGGGAAGAAGTTTGCCATTGCTATGCCTGATTACACTGATTGGGTGAAGAAGAGAGTGGAAACTTTGCTGTTGCCCTATGATAGGATGAACCCTTTGCAAGTACAACCGCCTTTGATCCTTGCTGAGAGTGTACCTGCTGAGCAGTACAAGCAAGCCCTGATGGAGAATCGCAGGTTGAAAGAGAAAGAGCAAGATGCCCAGATGGAGTTGTACCAAGCCAAAGCTGATAGGTTGAACCTGACTCATCAACTCAGAGATATCCAGAGTGTAGATGTTGGTGGAGCGAGGAGCAAGAAGAGATCTTATGAAGAGATGGAGAACTTGCTGAATGCAGAGCACCGAGAGTGTTTGAGATTGCAGATAGCTGAAGCCAATTATCAGAAGAAGATCAGAGAATTGGAGAAGTAACTCAGAGACAAAGATATCGAGTTGAAGAAGGAAGTCGACTTGAGACTTGCATCAGAGGACCAACTTGGAAGAGAAGTTGTGAAGCTTAGAAGACAGTTGAAGGAGAAGATTATTCCCTTGCCAGAATGTTCAGAGTGTGACCTGTTGATAGACCAGTGTCACTACTTGAAGTCGCTCATTCCTGGAAGTCGTTTGTCTTAGCTTGTATTTCTGATGTGTATGTTGAGAATCACCCCCAGGCTTGTTGGGTGGGATTCATTGTTGTACTTTGGTCTACTCTGGATCTTTGTTGACATTGTTGTATGATCCATGTTGCTCATTTATAGATGAGGTTGTTGGTTTCACTCTGTATTCATTGCTCTGGTATATTGTTTTTGTGCTTCCTGTGTTGTTCTTGCTGCAGGATGCCATCTTTTGAAGATGAATCAGGCTCTTTGAATGCCTGAGAAATGAACATATCATGTGCATCATATGCATTAGCATCATACTCATATCATATTGCATAACAGGTGTTCTTGCTCGCGACTTGTCACTCTGGTTCTTGTGCCAGGCAGGATAGCTGATCGAAGACCGCATCGTTATTCAACCAGACTCAATCAACAGAGAAGTATGGATCAAGTTCAGACGGAGTTGGCTGAGATAAGGGCGAACATGGCCCAGTTTATGACGATGATGCAAGGGGTTCCGCAGGGTCAGGAGGAGCTTAGAGCCCTGGCTCAGAGACAAGAGACCGTGATTCCGCAGTCCAACCGAGCGTCGCCGGTGGGCATCCCAGTTCACGAGAATGTTAATGTTGCTGCTCCCGCCAATGACTACGCTGTGGGTGATGAGTTAAGGGGGATCAGAATCAACGGACAACCTCTTGCTGCAGAGACAGTCAATGCCAAAGCTACCCGGGCTCCAGTTCGTTATCCTGCTCCGATTGTTGATAGACAAGAGGACATGTTCACATTGCTGAGTGAAGATGACGAAGTTGTTGGAAGAGTCGAGGATAGGGATCGGAAGGTGGATGCCCTTGCTGAAAAGATAAGAGCCATGGAATATCAGAATTCCTTGGGTTTCGATGTGACCAATATGGGTCTAGTGGAAGGGTTGAGAATCCCTTATAAATTCAAAGCACCTGCTTTTGACTAGTATAACGGTACTTCTTGCCCTCGCACCCACGTGCAGGCCTATTATCGGAAAATCTCTGCTTATACCGATGATGAAAAGATGTGGATGTATTTTTTCCAGGATAGTCTATCTGGGGCTTCCTTGGATTGGTACATGGAGCTTAAGAGAGATTCTATCCGCTGCTGGAGAGACCTGGGGGAGGCCTTCTTGAGGCAATACAAACATAATATGGACATGGCGCCTAGCCGAACTCAGCTGCAGAGTCTATGTCAGAAGTCAGGAGAAAGCTTCAAGGAGTACGCCCAAAGGTGGCGTGAATTGGCTACTAGAGTACAACCCCCTATGCTGGAGAGGGAGCTGACTGACATGTTCATTGGTACTCTTCAGGGTGTTTTTATGGACCGGATGGGAAGTTGCCCATTTGGTAGTTTTTCAGATGTGGTTATCTGTGGGGAGAGGACAGAGAGTTTGATCAAAGCTGGCAAAATTCAAGATGCTGGGTCCTCGTCGTCCAAGAAACCTTTTGCTGGGGCACCTCGTCGGAGAGAGGGCGAAGCCAGTGCTGTTCAACACCGCAGAAATCCGAATAGAAATCAATATCGTCAGGTTGCTGCAGTAACCATTCCAGCACCTCAACAACGTCAACAACCGCAACAACAGAGAGTTCAACAACAAATGCCACAACAACAACAACAGCAACGTCCGTATCATCCGAGGCAGAGGATGCCTGATCGACATTTCGACCCATTGCCAATGACCTATGCTGAGTTACTGCCTGAGTTGCTCAGAATAGGGGTTGTTGAATTGAGAACCATGGCGCCGTTGACAAAAATACCACCTGGGTATGATGCCAACGTGCGTTGTGACTTTCACTCTGGTGCTCCGGGGCACCACATTGAGAACTGCAGGGCTTTTCATCATAAAGTCCAGGACCTGATTGATGCGAAAACTATCAATTTCGCTCCTGTGCCGAATGTTATAAATAACCCTATGCCGCCGCATGGTGCACACAGAGTAAATAGCATTGAAGGGGAAGAAGCTGAATACTTGGTGGTTAGTGTTGATGAGATTCAGACTTCTTTGCTAGTTGTCAAGGGCCGTTTGCTGAATGGGGGTGTCTACCCGGGCTATGATGAGGGTTGTATTGGTTGTGATGAATCTGAGAATGGTTGTGAACGATTAAGGGCCGGTATCCAGGGTTTGATGGATGAAGGTTGTTTGCAGTTCAGTCGTGCTGTCAGAGATCGTGGTTCAGTGTCAACGGTCACTATCTACTTCAAACCGTCTGAAGGACGTGGTCAGAGGGTTAGTGCGCCTGCAACGAGTGGTACTCCTGTTACCATCTCTGCACCTGTAACTGCCAGTAATTCCACAACCATTGTTGCACCAGTCAGAAGGGCTGTTGATACTCGGGTTGTGCCATGGAAATATGATAACGCGTATCGCAGTAATCGGAGGGCTGAGAGTCAGACCAGACCAGGTAATCAAGCGCCTGTGACTATTGGTGTGCCGGTGAGAACTCCTGTGGTTGCAAATCCAGTTGTGGACAACGTTGGAGGGCCAGGAGGATTTACTCGCAGTGGACGTTTGTTTGCTCCACAACCTTTAAGAGAAAATAACGCCGAGGCTCTCGCCAAGGCTAAACGCAAACAAGCAGTGGTTGATGAGGAACCGACTCAGAAAGAGGTGCCTGAGGGTTCATTCGAGAAGGATGTGGAGGAGTTCATGAAGATAATCAAGAAAAGTGACTACAAGATCGTAGATCAGCTTAATCAGACTCCGTCCAAGATCTCTATTCTTTCTTTGCTGCTGTGCTCTGAGGCACATCGTAACGCCTTACTAAAGATGCTGAATATGGCGTACGTGCCTCAAGAGATATCCGTCAACCAACTGGAGGGTGTGATTGCCAACGTGAGCATCAGGCATGGTTTAGGATTCACTGACCTAGACTTGACGCCTGAGGGACGTAATCATAATAAGGCCTTGCATATCACCATGGAATGCAAGGGTGCTGTTTTGTCTCACGTGTTGGTAGACACCGGCTCGTCGCTGAATATGTTGCCCAAGCAAATTCTGAAGAAGATATCTGTTGAAGGGGTTGTGCTTACTCCGAGTGACCTGATAGTTCGTGCATTCGACGGATCCAAACGTTCTGTTTTTTGGTGAAGTTACCTTGCCAGTGAAGATAGGTCCAGAGGTCTTTGATATCATCTTCTATGTTATGGACATTCAGCCCGCCTACAGTTGTTTGTTGGGGCGTCCGTGGATCCATGCAGCAGGGGCAGTTTCGTCAACTCCCCACCAGAAGCTCAAGTATGTCTGGAATGGCCAGATTGTGACCGTGTGTGGTGAAGAAGATATCTTGGTGAGTCACCTATCCTCTTTCAAATATGTAGAGGTGGATGGCGAGATCCACGAAACCTTATGCTAGGCATTTGAGAATGTTGCTCTCGAGAGGGTGGCGTTTGCTGATCAGAGAAAGCCGGGTGCTTCGATTGCGTTGTATAAGCAGGCCAAGGAGGTTGTTGACTCTGGTAAAGCTGAAGGCTGGGGCAAGATGGTGGATTTGCCTATCAAAGAGGACAAATTTGGCATTGGTTATGAGCCTCTCCAAGCGGAGCAGGGTGTACAAGCAGGTCCAAGTACCTTTACCAGCGTTGGGCTGATGAATCACGGCGACGTCTTTGCGGTCGGCAGTGAAGATGGTGACAGTGACTGTGATCTCGACAACTGGGTTCGCCCGTGTGCACCAGGGGAGTCTATCAACAACTGGACGGCTAAAGATGTGGTCCAAGTTACTCTTCAAACAGAGTAATTCTCTTTTGTTTTTTCATTCTGCACAAAACCCTACGTTCTTCCCAAGACGTAGTGGTTCATTGTAGGGCCTCATCATGTGTTTTCAATGATTATCATTAATAAAGGACGTTTTGCAAACAATTTTGTGATCCCTGTCTTTCTATTTTTGTTTTTCATTTTTCAAAAATAATAAAAATGGCAATGTTTTTGTTTTTGTGACTTTCTTGAACTCTTTTTTCTAAAACAAAGCATTAAACATGCAGAAGTGATCTTATGGCATCCACTATGAACAGTTCTGTTATGGCTCGAGTTTTTCTTAGTTGTCTGGCGACATCTAGATGTATCATCCCCACAGGTCATCCTTTGATGTCTGTTACCTCTCCGTTGGTTTCGATAAACGTCGAGCTTCTCCTTCTCCGTTGGTGTCGATAAACGTCGAGCTTCTCCCTTTCGTCCGTTGACGTCTGGTCGAGTCTTCCCAGTCATCCGTTGATGTCTGGTTACCTCTCCGTTGGTTTTGGTAAACGTCGAGTTTTTCCTAGTTGTCCGTTGGCATCTAGATGTATCTTCCCTAGTAGGGTTACCTCTCCGTTGGTTTTGATAAACGTCGAGTTTTTCCTAGTTGTCCGTTGACATCTAGATGTATTTTCCCCGCAGTCATCCGTTGATGTCTGTTACCTCTCTGTTGGTTTCGATAAACGTCGAGTTTTTCCTGGTCGTCCGTTGACGTCTAGTTGTGATTTATGTTCTCATTCATCGTCTTTCAATGTCTGGATGTGACGGTACCATTGACGAAAAAACCAAAATCCCCAGTAATAAATATCAGATCCAGTTGCAGTTACTGTTGGATCCCCACAGAGTGCAAATTTCTACGGTTCTTTGGTATTCAATCCCTGTTTACCCTGAAAGTCTGACAGCCGTTGCTCTCATTCGTTCGGGTTCCCAGTTGATTGAATAGGGGCAGCTGTAGCACCTCAAATTTGCACCTCCCATTTTGTACATTCATTTTCATTTTAGGTCATTAACATTAGCATTGTCCACTGCATAGCATTGCATTGTCCATTGCCTAGTGCAAGCCATCAGTCAAGACTAGTCAAGAGATCCAGTTGTGCAAGCAAGCAAGTGCATTTCCTATTGAAGCAAAGCCCTAGGGTTGGTTCATTGAGTTCATGTGACCTAGGGATCATTTTGAAGTGGTTTAACCAAAGATTGGATGCTCAGAGATCATCAGTCAAGATGCAATTCATCTGAAACCCTAGAAAGTCAACCAAAGTCAACAGTCAATTCAATCATGGACTTGAAGGTGGGAGATGGTTAGAGAGGCCTCATTCATGTCCATACAAGTCTCATTTGACATTTCAAACATCAACATTGAAGAATTTGAGGTCCGATGAAAAGTTTCCAAAAATAGCAAGTGACCTGTAATTTGAAATTGCCAAAAATGGAAAAGTTTTCTCCTCAAGTTTACATCATCAAGAAAGCTTCAAATGAAATTTTTTACAACATGAAAGTTGAAGATCTTGCTCTCACCTTTCCAAAAAGTCCAAGAACATGAATTTCTCATGTATGGTTGAAAAGTTATGGATCAATCATGGTCAAAGGAATTTGAACTTCACAAGTGCATAACTTTTGAACCATAAGGCCAATTGAAATGGTTCTTTTTGCAACATTCTTGTTTTGACATGAGCTATCCAAAGCAGGCATCACATATCATGCATTTTGATCACAAAATTTTGGCATTTTTCATTTATAATTTGGAGGGAAAATTACAATTTGAAAAATAGGCATTGCTTTCACTTCCAATCACTTGCCTTGGCTCCAAAACAGACTTTTGAGTGGATTTGGCACAAATTTCGTGTACTGTAGCATCCATTTCATGCACATGAGGTGAATTGCACAATTGGCATCAACACCTTCATTTCACTTAATCCACTTGCGTTTGGTTAATTGTGATTAAGAACTTCATTAGTCCATCATATATAAGCATAATCATAACAGAAAACAGGGTTAACATTTCATTTTTGCTCAGATCTAGATCAAATTCACCAAGCTTCACATTTTATTCTCTCAACTTTTCTTCAAATTTCTTCACAAACCTTGCTTTGTTCTTGATTAATCATTGATCCACAAGCATAATTGAACAAGATTGAAGCAAGTATTCATCCATTTTCGAGCTGGTTTGGAACTGTGGAAGCTTTGCATCATCAATGGTAGTTGGATTTTCTGCAAGAATCGTGCAAGATTAACACTCAATCCTTCATCCATTCATTCATCCAAGAGTTGAAGAAGTTCTGTTTCTGATTTTCCAGGCCTGAAAGTACTGATTTCATTTCTGCATTTGCTTGAAGGTTAGATTTCGAATTCCATGATTCATGCAATTATCATGTGTTTATGGTAGATCTTTCCATGCTGAATATGCTGAGCTTGATTTCGTTGATTTTCATTAAGAATTGAGTGAGTTAGGTTGAATCTAAGGTTGATGTATGAAATTTCTTTTGCTCGATCCAGGCATGTTATTGAGGATTAGGTTAAATTGATCTAAGATTAGTGATGTACGTTAGGAGAGGATTCTAATGATATGCTGGATTTAAATTTTGGTGGACTTTTGTTCTTGAGTGTATGAACTGGATGAACACGTATGAAGGCCTAGGGTTTCTTTTCCAGATTGCAATTTGATCTGTTTTAGCGCTTGTTGCATGAGATTTCATGTTTATCTCCATGCATTGGTACACTTGGCACGGGCGTTGCACAATGATTGGTTCAAAATGATTAGCGCTGCCATGTAGACTTAAGTGAAACGCAGAGTTTCACTTAAGGGCGCCTAGTTTGAAAACATACACACTTCGATTCTCTGCTGAAGCATTTCCAAATTTGGCCTTTGCATTATTTTCACATTTATTTCATCCATGTTCATGCTAGTTCTTCACATGTTTTTTATTTTTCCAATCACTTTCAAAATTCATATCTCCATGAATATTAATCCAATTGGCCTGGGATTTTTTGCACTGTGTTCCTTATCATGTCTACTAGTTTTTGATGATTTTTCCAGAAATTGTGCACGCATGGATTTTAACTTTGCTTAGGGAATGTTCATATGTGTGCTTTCTTGTACCTCCTTTGCCATTTGCTTCATGACATGATGGATTTTAATCCAATGATTGTGAAATTTTGCATGCTTAAAATAGACATCTTAATGGTCATTTTGGTATAGAGTTTGCATTTTTCTCATTTCTGGTTGTTGAGATATGATCTGTTTAATGTAGGTGTGACAATGTGTGTCACACCTTGGCTTTCTTGACTTGTGGATTTTATTTGCTATGCCAATTAAATGCCAAAGGATGTGAATTTTTACATGATGCTTCTTCTGGATGTTAAGATTGATCATGAATTTTCTTAGATTTTTTGGATTGATTTATGATTTGTTTGAGATTTTCTTTGCTGATTGGTCATTTGTGGACCTTTTGATAGTCATGAACTTAAATGATTTGTGAAATGCTGGTTGTGTGTCCTATGAGCTTGAAATTTTGCACATGTGGTCTAGACACCTTGAAGTTTATTGTGGCTTTGGTTTGATGCATTTATCATGTTTGTATTCTGTTTTAGGCTTGTGCTAAGTTGATGCATCTAATTGTGCCTTCTTTGAGCTTGTTTGTGCTTACCTTGCCTTATGGAATTTATTTGCCATGCTTAAACTTGTCCAAATGCCTTGATTTTTGGTATGATGAATGATGTTTAGCCATGATTTTTCTTGGGATTTATTGAATTATGTTTTAGTTAATGTGGATTGGTTCATTATGTTTGCTTCAATGAGCTTTGAACTTGCATGCTTTGCCTTATGTGCTTTGTGAAATGAAATTGGTTGATGCTATTGATATGAGACCACTTGGATATTGTTCTTAATTGATTAAGATTGATTCTTGCCAATTTTCATGTTCTTTTTTGAATTATTTCTCCCACTTTGACCCTAGGCCTTGTCCTAGTGGTTTGTGCTTATGTTTGAGTTTTGTTTTCAGGACAAGAAGCATATGGCCTTGAGGAGGTTGATTCATTTGCTTGAGTTGGTTTGCTTGGGTGATGTTGACTAACATTGATTTGTTTTGTAGGTTGCTTTTAGCTCATTTGAGTTGAGCTTGTGCATTGTGCAATGCTTGCTTGTTTGTTTGACTATGTACAGTTGACTGTTGACAATTCTGTTTAGTTCATTTGAGTTGAATACTGACTGTGTTGGATTGTTTTCAGGTACATTAGTTGCTTTAGTTCATTGTGAACTTGCTTTTGCTTTGCTTGATAGCTTAAGCATTGAGGTATAACTTCTCTGACTTCATGTAGCCTGGAAGACCTGTCCTGTTACTTGGGCAGGCACCTGTCTGAAGTCCTCCTTAAGAGGCAATGCTTGTGTTTGTTTATCTTTGTGCCAAGCAGGAAAAGACCTTTGATAAGGCAATTGGCAGATAAAAGAGATATGTAGTCCATCTCCTGCTAGTCAGTGTGTCATCCCTTTGCTCACATTACATGTTGATGCATTGTGGATATTAACCCAAGATCCTTGTTGAGTCAGTCATGTGGATAGAAGAGTTCATGCTTTCTGAACTCCCACGCCTTCTATTTGAGTCAAGCTCTCCCAGGCCAGGGATAAGAGCTGTGAGGCACACCCCTCACTTCCCATTTCATCTGCTTCACCCTAACTCTCAATGTTAGGGTTAAGAGCTAACATCACCTGATTCCAGTCGGCTTGTGTTTCACAGCCTAACCTTGTGTGAGCCCACTTTGTTTGTATATAGTGTATGCTATTTGTGTGATTGATTGCTTTGCTTGTGCTGCTTAGGTTTAGCTTGCTCCCTGTGCAAGTTAGCTAGAAACCTTGACTTAGGACCATGGTGAATGTGCATGATAACTATTAGGCTCAAGTTAGTCTCCCTTCTAGTATGTCGTTTCCCAGTCTCAGGTTAGGCGAGTCCTTAGTCCCTGCGTAGGGGAACTACGTCGCCCTGATCCTCATACCAGATGAGGTACGTAGGCAGGAGATGAGCTGATCTCTCCGGGCGCCCTTTTTGTTTTGTCTTTGTGTGTGTTAGGAGATAAATGTAAGCCCAGCGATTGGCATTCCTTATCCTCTTATAGTGTGCTTGGAGTCCGATGTAAGTCCAGCGATTGGCATTTGGTTTCCAGTGTGCGTGTGTTTGGTTCGGAGTCTGATGTAAGTCCAGCGATTGGCATTCGGTTTCCAGGTTTGCCTGTTTTTGTGTGGAGTTTGACGTAAGTCCAGCGATTGGCAGTCGATTTCCTGTGTGGTTTTGTTTGGCGTGCGTTAGCCGAGCTACGAGTGCTCTGATTCTTCTTTAGTCCGAGAAGATATGTATGCATAGGATGCGACATCCTAGCGAGCATGTTTCCCCTGTCCCGAACTACGTCGACTCTGATGTCTGCGCCTGACAGACTACGTAGGCCCAGGATGCGATATCCTGTCGAGTCTCGTTTCTTTTGTCTTTCTGTGTCTCTTTCAGCCAGTGTGTGATGTTTGTGTTCAGTTTTAGCAACCTTTGTCCTTTCTTTTGTGCGTGGATCCCGTCGAGTACGACGGATGCGTAGGGGTGCTAATACCTTCCCTTCGCATAATCGACTCCCGATCCCATCTTTCTCTGGTCGCGAGACCATGTCTTTTCCAGGTTTACTTCGAGCGTTTCCTTTCCCTCCTTTGGGATAAATAACGCACGGTGGCGGCTCTGTTGTTTCGTTTTCCCGCCGGTTTTTCGCGTAATGCGACACTGATCCACAATCTTCTTCCAAGCACCAGAAGGTTGAGGCATACTAGAGGAAGATGGACCCTCTGGCTCTCTCTGTCTCTTCACTGCTCAATCCTCAAGAATCTCAATAAGTGCATCCTTACCTTTTGCTTCAAGCTGCAACTCTTCATGCTTTCGGCTCAAAGCATGGAACCTCTCTTCCTACATATCTCTCTTTTGCTTCATCTTGGCAAGTGCATCTTCCAACTCCTCTACATCTTGGTTATGTAGAGTTGATGGCTCGGCCATAACCAAAGACATAGGTCTTTCACAAGCATACGACATCTTCAGCTCCAAAGCTCTCTTCTTCAACCAAATAGTGTAAGCTTCCATAGCTACATAGTTGCGCGGACCGAGCTCGTATCTTCCTTTTCTAGGCACATTATGCCAACCATGTATCATCTTCTACTTCAAATGTTGGGAATCTTTACCCTCTCGATAGAAAAGACCTTCTAATTGAGTGTTATCAGCTTTATCTCTCAAGGGGAACCCAAGTTTACGACGAGCCAAAGCAAGGTTGTAGTTCATTCCTCCTTGTGTACTAATGAGAGGTACATTAGAGAATTCACCACAACTATCAATAATATCCAATCTACTTAATACATAATTGTACCAAACAATATGATCAATAGTGAGAGACATGAGTCTCTAAGACCACCGTAGACATCACTTGTTCTCCAAGAAAGCAAGTGTCTGAGGCAAGTGCGAAATAAACCACTTGTACAGAAGAGGGACGCAACACACAATAGTCCCACCACCTTTAGAATTCATCAAATGTAAAGAGAAATATATGTAACCCAACTGAGTAGGAACATGATTCTCAATCAAGAAGATTCTAATGGCGTTAACATCAACAAACCCGATAATGTTAGAGAACAAAGATAAACCATAGACGAGCAATACAAAGATGGCTTCAAAAGCATCCATTATACCGGCTTGAGAAATGATAATAGCTTTACCAATGAGGAACTCTTAAGTCAACCCAAGAATAACTCATTTCTTCATTAAATGAGCATCAACCTCAGATTTCTTCAGATGTAGAGCTTCAGCTATGATATGAGATATGGTAATCTCCTCCAATCCATTAAAAGATACCTTGTCAGATACAGGTATTCCCAAGAGGTGGGCATACTCCTCTAACGTAGGCACAAGCTGATAATTAGGAAAAGTGAAGCACCGGTAGAGAGGGTCATAGAACTGAACCAAAACACTCAGAAGTACTTCAACCACATCAGTAGATAACACAGTCAAAAGCTTCCCACGATGTTGCTTGAAGTCCAAGGGATCTAATATAAAGAATGATAACTTTCTTATCTCTTTCAAATCAGAACATCTGACACTGTACTTCTTAGTGTTCCTCGTCCATAATCCATGGTATGAAAATATTTGCAAACAAGACCTCTGTTCCTTGAAATTTATTTTCTGTGATGAATGTTATGATGCGCATGTATGCATGAATGCAACAATCACAAACAAGGGATCACACACAAGGAAAACACAAACAAAGGTCAAGGGATGGATCAACTCATCATCAAGATCAATCATCTATTTTGGTGTATTATGGTTTTCACCTTATTAATACCCAAGTTCCATTGATATTGACAATACTTGATTGGATAAACCAAGAATGAACGAGTTTGTTGTGAGTCACGAGCATGGAGTCAGGTTAAGAACCATCCCAAAGGAGTTTACTAAGGATAAAAACATGTAGATCATGTTCTAAAAAGTTCCCAGAGTCTTAATCCTATCTATTGGATATTATAGGTTAGGATGACTGACTCATCAACCCATAATATTCTAAAAAGAAACTCGTCTGAGTGTAGTATCGTGTAACAACTGTTATTAGGTATACACCTGAAAAGTAACCTCACCACGTCCTAAATAGGCCAAGTTGGGTTAAATGGTCTACGGTCCTCAGCTTCTCGGACCCTAAATCAGAGAAAGTAATGCCTAACCACAAATAACTTGTGTGACATTAGTAACTCCAAAAGGGTCTCCACTTAGTAGATGGGTCTCAAGCCAACTTGTTAAGAACTACTCCACACAAGTTGAACATGACTACACCATCCTCGTATCTTAATTGCACTCAAGTTCGGGTTAGAACTTATCTCACCACTCAGAGATCACCAAGCACAACAGACAAATTGTATCACACAAACAAATATACAAAAATCAAATATACAAATATATTCACGTAAAAAAGAAGGCTAAACCCACTGAGGACTACTTCGCAACAGAGTCGCCACTTAATTTCTGTAGTGGTAAATTCATGACCATCAAGCTATGGATAAGCTTAACGTCAATAAAACCAGAGTCGCCACCGTGCTTTTATGGTTTCCAAAGGAAAAGGGAAAAGTACGAACAAAACCCAAACCTAAGAAGTTTTCAAATCAAAACTAATAAAATTCCAGAGATCACAGGTAAGGGGGTTGGTTACACAGAGGGAAGGTGTTAGAACCCAATGTGTCCTAGGTACTCCTCGGGAGCCTTTTTTTTATGTCCGTATGTGTTTTTTTTTATAAATGATGTTTGAGAAAAATAGAGTGTGGGGATGAGAAAAGAGTTCATTGATTATATTTTTGTGCTTGACAAGACCTTCAGACTTGTGCCTACATACCAACATAAAAATGAGGGATCAAAATTGTAAGACCCCAATTTTGACCCTAAGATCCCTCATGTTATCTCATCATATGCATTAGCATTGGGATCACAACTTGGCATCCTCCCCACCCCTCATTCATTGGGTTTGCAGTGGGAGAGGTCATCAAGCACATTTGGTTGAATCATACTTTGTTTTTCTTTTTACTAACCAACATACCAAAAATATCATTGTATAGTTGAACTCTTTTATAGGTAGTGCACATACTCACCTATGCTCTATCAAGCTCGTATCTAGGGTTTGAGACCCTCAATGCAAGGAGCTCAATCAATAAATGTTTCACATTATCTCTAGAAATCATATATGAATCCCTACTATCTTCACATGTTATTTTAATCAAGAAATCATCAAGAGTTTAGAGTTGGTTTGCCTTGGAAACCCTAATTCATCTAGGTATCTTGTGTGACTTCTTCAACAAGTTTCTTTAACAATTGATCAAATATTTAAAGGTATACTTCACATTACATCATCTTATGCATATAAGATCCTCCATGAGTCCCAAAAGTCAAGATAATGTCAGGCTAACAAGTTGGTTCATGGTGGTTGACCAGAGAAAGTCAACTGGTCAAAGCTGGGGTTGCCTAGACCCTATCTCCTACAATGTTTGTTATATGAAAAAAATTCCAAGAGAAACGTTACACAAAATGATATTCCAAACAACTTTCATGTTGAGGTCAAGAGCTAGTTTTGCTTGGAAAGTCATTTTTTATGATGAAAGATTCTAGGTCATTTTGTCTGAACCCTAGTTTGGAGGTCAACTTCCCAAGACCATAACGTGCTCAATGTTTATGATATGAAATTCATTCAAATTGCATGATCAACGTAAATATTATAATTCAGCTTTGATGTTTGGAGGAAGTGAAAATTCAACTTGCAAATGCATGTGCCCAGAGAAAACATTATAGGTCATTTTGGACCAATACCATTGAACAAGTGATTTTCCTCAACTTCTAAAATACATAACTCCTTCATGCCAAATCCAATTAAGGTCAAATTTGTGAACAAATTTAAGAGGTTTGGAAGAGCTACAACTATGATGAAGGAACTGTTCCCATTTGAAGTCCATAGAAAAAGTTATTCAAGGTGGAAGAAGTGAACATTTGACTTGGGACTTAGAAAATTTTCAAATATGTTTGATTTCCCAAACTTCCACCTCACAATTAATCATGATCCAAGCTTTAAATGAAAACGTGTTCAACATGAATGTTGTTCCTCTTGATCTCACCTTTCCAAAAAGTCCAAAATCATTTCATTTGGACAAAGTATGAGGTACTTGCGCATCGGTGTAACTTGAAGCACCATTTGGACAACTTCAAGTTCCAATTTCCACACACACTTGCATGAGCTTCTAACATGATTTCAGCATATTGTACATTGGACTTTGGATCAGGTGGCATCATTTCATGGGCCTCATGCACACCCATGCATCCATGCAAGGGAAAATTTGAAAATTTGCCAAATTTGGAAATGTGCAAATATCATTCACATTGGCTATAAATAAGACCCTTGATGATCAGAAATTGGGTGCCTCTTGCCCAAGCTTCGACTCGCTTCTTCCCCAATCACCATTGAAAGGATAATCTTGAAGGTTTCTTGAGAAACCGAGTTTCAAATATCCTTCTATTTTAGGATTAACACTCCAAGAGTCCAAGCTTTCTAACCATTCAAATCATCTTCTGCAAGCTTATAGAGTCAAGCCAAGCCAAATTGGAAGCAAGATTAAGCAAATTTGAAGATCCTCGAATGTGAGATTTCAAAAACTTTTCTTCTTCGATTCTCCCTTATTTCTCATACATTTTGATTGATTGTTGGTTTGCTGAAGTCTTATCAATGTAGAAAACAAGATTGAGTTGCTTTGAGGTTAAATCGGAGCAACTCAGTTCATGATCCTCAAAATTCAAATCCCCGTATCTTTTCATATACTTGGAATTGGACAAAATTGAGGCCAGATTTGAGCTCCTGAGCATTTTTTCTTTAAATCCATGTCTTTCCTTTTCATTTTGGTGATGGTTGATGGTGGACCGGTCCAGTGAGGTCCACCGAGAAGAAGAGCAGAGCTCTGGCTCCGGTGATGATTTGTCTTTCATCTCAACCATATGATCCTTTTAAAATGTTTTAATCCCGTGCGTTGCTTTTGAATACCAAGCCTATACCGTGTTGACTGCAGTGCACCATGGAACACGCACTCATCCATCTGATCTGCCATCTCAATTAATGAGGGAGATCAGATGGCTCTCGTTTTTTTGAAATTATGAACTTTCCATTTAATTGCTTATTTTTTATTAATTCATATTAATTTCATTATTGATCCAAAAAATATGGGACATTCACCAAAAAATTTCAAATATTTTTCTCTTTCATTTTCTGAATTAAAATTATATGTTGGATTAATATTGATATTTTTCATGATTTAATTATTTTTGTGCATATTTTTAATGGTTTAAAAATACATCTGACTTTTAAAAAAAAATGAAGTTTTTTCTCCAAGGTCCTTTGATCTTGTTTGACCTATGATAAATCTCTTAGCCATTTATTTGGTATTTTTAAGAGGTTTTAGGTTTTTTTGATCAAACATAATTTAATTTAAATGCATTTTAATTTGATTTTTAATTGTTTAATTGTGTGAAAATTATGTTGAACCATTTTTATTGACTTGTGAAGTTTGACTATGTGCTTGGGCCTTGGTCAAAGTTGATTTGACTTTTGTTGGATTAAAATTATTGGATTTAGGGGATTGATGAAATGTACATTTCATCTCCCAAAATGAATGAATGATTTTAATTTGATAAAATTCCTCCCATGACCAATTTGTGTTTGTCTCATTTCCCCTCCCTTTTCATCTTCAATCCCATTCTATCCCATCCCTTTCATTGACCAAAGAAGTCTCAATATCCTAAGGCTAATTGGTTCATCAATAACTTCATATTAGATGAACCAATACAAGTATGGATGAGATTAGGTCCATCCTTTGATCATTTTTCTTTTTATGTGTGGTATGTTTTAGGAGTGTGGTTCATTATACCATATCTCTAACATGCATTAACACCAAAATTTCTATTGCCAGACCACAGATAGTGGTGACTTCTATATAAGTCCAATTACGATTGCTTAACATAGCGCTAAATTTTGACCCAAAAGGCATAGCATTCTAGTAAGTGAGATTTTAAGTCTCCCCCCTTTCATGGTATTATATGGAAACTTGGCTATTTTTCCTTCCTTTGGAAGATGTCTTGGTTCAAGGATCCATGCTTGTGAATAGAGGGTTGAGTGTTCTCCAAAGAATTACTTAAAAAATTGAAAAGAAAAACTCCACTAACATCTAATCAACTAACATTTGACTAACTTTTATTATCTTACTTTTAATTTTAAGTCATTTACTTTATGTCATTTAAATTCAAGTCATTTACCATTTCATTTTCCATTTACATATCAGTTGACTTGTTTATGTTTATGCCATTTTCACTTTGCTCACTTGAGCCATATATTGTTATTATATATATTTGTTTATGTATCTTGTTTGTGTTTGTGGCCTTAGGACCTTAAAATAACTAATAAACAACAAAAAAACCCCTAAAAAAATTTTGTGTGGACTGTTGGATTTGATCTAAGCTTTAGACTTAGAATTTGACAACATTCCCTATGCAAAAGGACTTGGCCAATGCCAACATTTCTGAAACCAAGTTCTTGTGATTTGAATTCTCATCTGATGTAAATATTGAGATCCACATTAGTTCATCTGCTACATGGTCTTAATATAAATGTTACTTTGAACCTGTGTCTAATGCCTTATTCTAAGCCATTCAAGGAGTATGTCATCTGATACATGGGGAAGATTATGAAGAAGACTATGAAGTTGCTAGCTTGGATGTGTCTATCTTTATTTGATGCCTTGTTCTTCACCTTCCTTGCTTATTGATTTACTTGATTTAAAGTCCAAAGGAAAAGTGGGTTTCTATATGACATTCTTGTCTGTTGGATTGCATCTCATTGGTCAAATCTTTTCAACTCTTAACTTTTAAATTTTTTCTTAGGATTAGTATCTTCATCTCCTCCCACTTCTTAAATTTCAAATCTCTCCCCCTTTTCAAAACTCTTCTTTGCTTGTGATTTATAACTTAGACTTTATTGCAAACTAGAAACTTTGGCCTTATGCCATTGCATTTTTGAACTCTTTTCTTAATCAAATTTGTAAATGAATCTAATCATATTGACTTAAAATTTTCAAAAGACAAAAAGAACTAACACTCATTCAAATTCTCTTAGGCCTTGTGTGCCTCTTTTAAACTTAAAGTTTTGTTAAAAGCAATTCACTCACATTGAAATTGTCACCACGAACTATGAGGTTTTGATCCCTCATTTTATGTTGGTACGTAGGCACAAGTCCGAAGGTCTTGTCAACCACAAAAATATAATTAATGAATTCTTTTATCATCCCCACACTCTATTTATTGCAAACATCTTTTATACCAAAAACACATACTCACATAAAAAAGGGCTCTCAAGGAGTACCTAGGACACTTTGGGTGATAACATCTTCCCTCTATGTAACCAACTCCCTTACCTGTAATCTCTGGCATTTTCTTAGTTTTGATTTGAAAACTTCTTATCTTTGGGTTTTGTTCGTACTTTTCCCTTTTCCTTTGGAAACAATAAAAGTGCGGTGGCGACTCTAGTTTTATTGACGTTAAGTTTATCCATAATTTAATGATCATGAATTTACCGTTACAAAAACCTCGTAGTTCGTGGTAAAAATTTCAAAGTTGGTGAATTGCTTTTAAAAAAAGTTTAATAAGAAATAGGAATAAAATGCCCCAAAAGTTTGAATGACGTTGTTAGTTCTTTTTGTCTTTTGAAACTTAAGTCAATATGATTATGTTTATTTACAAGTTTGATTTAAGAAAAAAAAAATTGAAAAGTCATTGGCATAAGGCCAAAGTTTCTAATCATTAAATTAAAGTCTAAGTTTAAAACCACAAGAAAGAAGGTTTTTGAAAAGGGGGAGAGATTTTGAAATTTAAGAAATGGGAGGAGATGAAGAGGCTATCCTAAGCATAAAAATTAAAATTTGGAAGTTGAAAAGATCTTACCAATGGGATGCAATCCAACAAACAAGAATGTCATATAGAAAATCCACTTTCCCTTTGGACTTTGACAGATGAAATACTCCTTGATCCGCTGAAAACAAATCATCAGACACAAGATCAAAATAACAATTAGCATCAAGACAGGGTAGCAGATGCATTCAGACAAAATCCAAGGCTTGCATCACATGAAGGCTCAATTCATAATAGCTTGGTCTCAAAATGTTGGCATTGGCCAAATCCTTTTTGCACAGGAAATGTTTCCTAATCCTAAGTCCAAGAGTTCAGATCAAGATCAACAGTCCACCAGACATTTTTAGGTTTTTTTGTTGTTATTAAGTATTTTTAAGGTCCTAAGACCATAAAAAAAACCAAAATGCACAAACAATATATATAATAACAAGATATGGCTCAAATGAGCAAAGTGAACTTATGTAGAATACTATTCCTTTAGGGTCAAATTTAGTTCTATGTTAAGCAATCGTAATTGGACTTATGTAGAAGTCACAACTATCTAAGGTCGGGAAATCAAAATTTAGGTGTTAATGCATGTTAGAGATTTGGTATGAAGAACCAAACTCCTAAAACACACCACACATTAAAATAAAAAAATCAAAAGGGATGGACCTATCTCATTCATACTTGTATTGGTTAATCTGACACAAGGTCATTGACGATCCAATTATCCTTAAGACATTAGAGATTTCATTTGTCAAAATGAGGGAATGGGGAAGAATATGGATGAAGATGAAGAGGGAGAGGGAGATAGATACACAAATTGACCAAGGGAGGAATCTCATCAAATCAAAACCATTAATTCATTTTGGGAGATGAAATGTACATTTCATCAATCCCCTAAATCCAATGGTTTTGATCCAACAAAAGTCAAATCAACATTGACCAAGGCTCAAACAGAAAGTCAAACATCCCAAGACCATAATAATGGCTCAACATAATTTTTACACATTTAATCAATTAAAAATCAATTTAAAAATGAATTAAAATACATTTTATTTTGGTCAAAACCTAAAATCTCTTCAAAACAACAAATAAATGGCCAAGAGATTTATCCTAGGTCAAACAAGGTCAACGTGTTGTACTCATGGTAATGCAAACTAAGGTTCTAGATTAGAACATTCAAACATGATTATATGGCCAAGAAGCCTGACAACACACCACCATAGCTAGGGCTCCGGTCATCTTCTCCGGTGACCTCCATCGGACTGGTCCAACTTCATCTCAATGGAAAATGGAAACAAGGATACTATTCTAAAGAGAAAATGCTCAGGATCACTAATCAAGCCTCGATTTTCTCCAATTCCAAGTATACAAAAAGATACAAGGATTTGAATTTTGAGGATCATGAATTGAATTGCTTCAATTTAACCTCAAAGCAACTTAATCCTGTTGCCTACATTGGTTGGACTTTAGCCAACAAAAAATCACAGAGAATGGTGAAGAATTAAGAGAGAATCGAAGAGATGAAAATTCTGGAAAATCACCTTCGAGAAGCTTGCAGAAGTTGAATTGGCCTTGCTTCTAATTGGCCTTGGATTGGCTTCAGAAGCTTGCAGAAGTTGAATTGGATCAAGGAAAGGTTTGGATCTTGCAGTTTCGATCTCAAAACAGAAGGAGATTTGAAACTTGATTTTGAAATGAAAACCTTCAAGATTGTCCTCTAATGGTGAGGGTTTAGATTGTAGGTTCAAATCTTGGGCAAGGTCCTTAATTCTGAGCAATATGGGTCTTAATTATATGCAAGGCAATTGCTTTCTACACATTTCAAAAATTGGCCAAAAATAGAAATCTCTTGCATGGATGCATGGGCGAGTGATAGGCCCATGAAATGATGTGATTTTGTCTAAAATTCTTCATGTGCAATGCTGAAAGTGTGTCATCTAATCATACAATGGTAATTAAAATGTGAATGTGAAATTCATCCAAATGCAGCTTTATGAAGAATCCATGCGCAACTCCTCCAATTATTGGCGAAATGAGACGATCTTGGACTTTTTGGAAAGGTGAGATCAAGGGACACAACATTAATGTTGAACACTTTTCCATTTGAAGCTTGGATCATGATAAATTTTGAAGTGGAAGTTTGGGAAATCAAACATATTTGAAAATTTTCTAAGTACCAAGTCAAATGTTCACTTCTTCCACCTTGAATAACTTTTACTATGGGCTTAAAATGGAAAAAGTTCCTTCATAAAAGTTGTATCTATTTCAAATATATTCAATTTGGTCAAAAATTGGACCTCATTTGGATTTGGAATGAAGTACTTATGTATTTTATAAGTTGAGAAAAATCACTTGTTCAATGGTAATGGTCCAAAATGACTTGTAATGTTTCCTCTTTGCACATGCCCTTACAAGTTGAATTTGAATTAATTCCAAAAATAAAGGTTAGAGAGGACTTCTTTAATTTCATCATGAAACTTGAATGGACTTCATCGCATAAAAATGGAGCAAATTATGATCCTTGGAAGTTGACCTCCTAACTAGGGTTTAGACAAAATGACCTATAATCTTTCACCATAAAAAATGACTTTCTATGAAAAAATAGATCTTGACTTCAACATGAAAGTTGTTTTTAATGTCATAAGGAGTAATGTTTATCTTGGAATCATTTTCATATGACAAACATTGTAGGATATAGGGTCTAGGGAACCCCAGTTTTGACTAGTTGACTCTTTCTGGTCAACCACCATGAACCATATAGAAAACTTGAAGTTATCTTGACATTTTGGACTCATGGAGGATCATATATGCATAAGATGATGTAATATTAAGTATCCCTTGAAATATTTGATCAAATAATGAAGAAACTTGTTGAGGAAGTCACACAAGATACCTAGATGAATTAGGGTTTCCAAGGAAAACAAGCTTCAAACTCTTGATGAATTCTTGATCACAATGATAAATGAAGATAATAGGGATCCATATACGATGTCTAGAATCAATGTGAACCATATCTTAATTAGTTCTCTTATATTGAGGGTCTCAAACCGTAGATATGAGTTTGATGAGCATGGGTGGATGCACATACTACCTACAAAAGAAGTAAAACTATACATTGACATATTTTTTGTATTTTGGTTAGTAAACAAAGAAAAATAAAGTATGATACAATCAAATATTCTTGATGATATCTCCCAATGCAAACCCAATGAATGAGGGGTAAGGAGGATGCCAAGGTGTGATCCCAAAGCTAATGCATATGATGAGATAGCATGAGGGATCTTAGGGTCAAAATTAGGGTCTTACAGGTACCAAATGCATTGAGTCAAGATTGTTGGACACATTGCATACATAAAAGAACTATGAATTGTTTTGTATTGTGAATTTGTTGAGTGTTTGTGGACGTGTGTTGAATATGCTACCTTTCTATGTTTTACACAATTAATATATTTGAGTGTATTCTCACCCTTCTATTGTTTTGTTTGTGGTGTTTGTACTCTTTGGGGGTTAAGATAAGCAGGTAGGGGAGTAACTTCTATTTTAACATGAAGGATTGCATTTAGGCCTCTTCGTTTAGTTGCTTTCTGTTATTTAGTTTCTCGTTAAAGCTCTGATCTATAACACTGGGAACATGTAAGTTTTGTTAATATTTTGAGTTAATGTTTTTGGATTGTTTTTAATTCAAGTACTTTATTTTTAAGAGATAAATTAAAGTATGTTCTGATGTTGAGTTTAGCTACATGTTTCTAATTTAGTTGAAATACTATGCATGTTTTGAATGTGTAACACCTCTTTGAGAATAGTATTGTTTATCTTTTTAAATTAAAGAGTCGGGTTTCTAGGGTGTTACAGATACATCCTATATGATGTCATCGACACTGTTCTAGTACCAAGTACTAAATCTATGGCAAACTAAACTTCTCTCTCTGGTAGTAAATCACTTATGTCATCTGGAAACACATATGGAAACTCACAGGTCATATCTGGCTTCAGTTTGTAGGAGTATATCCTGGAGTTTGGACATGGATTTGTAAGTTGGGGTTGGTTTTATGTAACACGCTCCCTTGCTGCTCATCGTTACTATACATGCTCAAAATAAGCTTATGGTGCTTCGGCCAACTGGGGTTTGCAGGGTATAGGAGTTTTATAGCAAGGGTTGCCATGCTCTTTTTCATTTTTTTGACTCAATCATTGTGATCATGTAGCATGCTATGTCTTTAGAACAAGATGCAACATGATGTACTAATGTTAAACTTATGGATTGACCATGGTTCAAATGATTCATGTGATACTGATCATTTAGCTATGAAGTATGTTCTTTTGGCCAAATTCATATGTTATTAGAAAAAAATGTCTAAGAATTTTATGTGATATGTTTGTGAACTAGAAGCAGAACTTTTAAAGTTTCCAATAAGAATCAGTGATTCAAAGATGCAAAATTTAAATGGATACTCTTCTTTTTAGACCAAATCATATGATTCTATGTATGAAGTTTACATGGAATGGACTAATTGTCACTTAGAATCATCCAATGGAAAAATAGACACTTGATCAACTTAATGAAACTTTCATATTATGGCTTAAATAACTCAAGATGATGGTTGTTAATTGAAATGGAGTACCATGAGTCTATCTTAGACCAATCACCATTAGCTTGTTGACTTTGGTCAATTTTTTGACCAAAAAGTAAACAGTTGACCACAAGTCAACATAGGTGAACAAGATGCCAATTTAACATAAAATGTTTGAAATAGGACGGTAATGGACCAAAGATGATGCATTGAGCTTGTAAGTCAAACCACCCAAAGGATTTTTTTGTAATATTTACTTTGTACTCATGAACTATGTGATGCTTTGACGATCTTGAATAAATGAAGTTCAAACTCTCAAGGTGACTTGCGAGTGACGTAAGTGATGATATGGATTATGATGATATGCACCACAATGAATGGATGACCAACAACCAATCAAGTTTTATGCAATGTCTAGTCAAGTTTCAATCAAATACACATCAATATATTGACCCATATGATCACTAAGTATATGCATAATGAGTTTCTTACTTATCATAGAATCTTGATGGATTCTGGATTCCCAAATGCAAGCTGACCCAAATCCATAATGCAAAGAGATATGGGAACTAGGGTTTGATGCTTGGTAAAAACCTAGGTTAAGGTGATGACAAGAAAACCCTAATTTCCTCCTCTAGTGAGATAATCAACCCTTAAATCTGTGCATCATGCTTTCTCGCTATAGATATTAATGAAAATTTCAGCCTTCCCGGATGAAATTGGGATGAAATTGGGGTATGATAATAAGAAATTTGAATCCCAAGCTATTTTATGCTTTCAATTTATCCTTCTTCTTCTTCTACTCCTAGCCTGTAGGTTGGGATTTGTGGATATTGCTCTGTGTTGTTGAATTTATGTTCTTGTTTGCATGATGCGTGTAATTAGAGAGAGTTAGGAGTGAGGATCCAAAGAGTGAGAGTTGAGAATTTTAGCGAGAGTGATGATGATGAAGTGGTTGAGCTATACTCCATTGAAGCTTCAAGGTGAAGCTTTGATGGATTTTTCCGAATAAGCTTTTGTGAGGGTATAGATGAAATGGAAATTGCAGAGAGAGAAAGAGAGGGAGGATTGATGAAGAGTGAAAGATAATTGCTGGATTTCTGAGCTTGTGATTGCCTTCTCCAATGATTGCATTGATTCTGAATTTATTGAGAATGGAGAGTGCAACAGAGTTAAATTCCTCATGTAGAAATTAGTTAGATGTGATAACATTGTTAAACAATTGTGTTATGTTCAGTTAGTGTTACTTGGATTTAGTTGATGTGAAGTTCTGTGAGTAAAATCTGTTAGGTTTTCAGTTGAAGGTTGTTAGAAGTTATTGAGTATGTTAGTTCTGTTTGAAAAAATAATTTAGTTAGTTTGAATTCTTCTATGATGTTAGAGTGTTAGAAATCCTAATTGGTTAAGGAGAAGTTAGTTAAGGCAGTTACATCTATTAGCTATGGTAAGTAATTGTTAGAATGTTAGGAATGACAAGTGAAGCATTGGATGCAATTAGTTCATTCTCTGTAAAAACCAATTAATGTTAGTTAATTAGTTAGAGTTAAGAGCTGAATTCGAAACTAATTGAATTGGATTGGTGAAGTTAGTGTAAATGGTAGATTGTTAGTTGCTGCGAAAATACTCTTAGAGTGTTGTGATTACAATCATGAATCCTCTGTTAGTTAATTTGATGTTTACACTGTTTTTTATGTTAGTATAATTTGTGGACCAGTTAGAATGAATTTATTTAAAGTTACATCAATTAGTGTTAGAATTCAAAATTAGAGTTTGGATAACATGAAAACCTAGTGGATATGTAATTGGCATGTTGAAACTGAACTGGATTGGCTATACGTTTACTCTGCTATGAAGTAATCTATTGGTCTCTATTAACCTCTATTGCTAGAAAAACGTGATTGTTCATTAGAGTTAGTTAGTCTTGTTATTATATGCATTCCATTGATGGTTACTTCGATGTTTGCAGGTTGAGATGATCATGATTGCATGAACTTGAGCATAGCATGGCAACATGAGGGCTATATGGTTATATCATGGCATGAGATAAAAGAAACATGGACATGATGATGATGGATAAAGAAGAGGAAAATAGTTCTATATTCAGTGCTAAGGTTAGGGTTTAGTTGGTTGACTTTGGTTAACTATTTGATCAAAAAGTCAACAGTTGACTGAAGTCAACTATAGGTCAAAAGCATGTAATTTTGTGCGAAGTTTTGCAATTTGTTTCCTTTTGTGATGTAAATGGATGTTTTGGAATGAAAATGGATTTTTGAATTGATTGGATAATGACTTGTGTAAAACATAAAATTGAAATTTATTTTGTATTTTAATATGGAATTGCATTATTCCTTGAACCAAAACCTAACAACTAAAGGATGAATGCCCATAAAGAGGTTAATGAAACCAATGTGGATTTCCATAGCCGACCATAGTGATCTTTGCAAGTCCTGGTTAAATCCAAAACCAAAATGCAAACCACATGACCCATAAGTGCCAAGAGTCAAGTAATTAGGGTTTCATTATCAAATCAAAATACCATGGTGAAATCCACAAAAACCAAGATCTCAAGCCACATGAATTAGAGTTTTATGATCAAGATCTCAATGATAATCCTCCCCACTTAGATGCACAACCAAAGTTGCATCAGTTTGATTCCATGTTAGTCGTAAATAACAAAAGACCATAGAATATATGGTGCTTGTTTTGAAAATTTCGAGTTGAAGATATGATGTAGATGAACAAGACATTAACATATAAATGAGTTAAAGGCCATGCCATATGAAAAGAAAAAGGGGATGGAAAAGTTTGGGGTATGACAACTTCCTTGATCTGATTAGTATTAGTCATGGTGTTTGTGGGTGTGGGTTGTTCAGATTCTAGGATACACACTAGTTGTTTTTGTTCAGATTGATTCTCTGAAGTGAACTCACCAACTAGGTGTTTTGATAACTAATCTATGACAGAGGGTCCTTGTAATGTTTTTAGAATCATACTTATTATTTGAGAGTCTGATTCGTCATAATCAAAGTTAGAGGCTGGTTTAGGGGAAGGAATGACAGTTTATAAGGGTAGAATCATGTCATGTTTGGGTTAGGGTGTGTGTTCAGACGAATGTGTGGGTGGTTTATGTGGGGTTGGTGTTTTGGTTACAGTTTGAGGATAGGAAGAATCTAAATTTGAATCAGAGATAGGATCCAGAATAATACCTGAAGCATCTGAAGCTTCTACAGAGCTAAAGCTTCAATAGTTTCCTCTATTCCCACAACAAACTCTGGAGCTTGAGTCTCTGTAGAATTTCCAATTCCCTATGCACTCTTTAAATTGGCTTATGTAGTAGCTTCTACTTGCAAAGCTCGTTTTCTCAGAACCTTAGTATCTAATGGCTCTGCCATAACCTTATTCTTAAATGGGCATGTTTCTTAACCTCTTTGGTATTCTTGACCAGAGGTTGATTACCTTCCTCTTACTCTTCTTCTTCTTCTTCAACTAGTATAATCATCTTCTTGAGTTTCTTCAAAGGAGTTGATGAGATAGATGAAGAAGTTGTTTTTAGATGAGTTTTCCCATAGGCTATCCTCCTTGTCTTAGTAGGCATCAAGATAATGGAAGACACTAACTCCTTCACATCTTATGATCATCATCGGACTCTGATCCACCATTCAGAAGCAAGCATTATTCTTTTATAAAATGCATGTTCATATTTTTTTTTAATAAAATCAAATATTTCTATAACAAAAGGCTTGGTAAATATATCAACCCATTGATGATCAATATCAATGAATTGTATATCTATCACACCTATCTGAACATAGTCTCTAATAAAATGATGTTTTATTTCAATGTGCTTAGTTCTTGAATGTTGAATTGGATTCTTTGTCAAACTGATAGCAGTAGTATTGTCGTAACATATTAGAATATTGCGTCCACATATATGATAATCTTCTAACTGATACTTCATCCAAACAGTTGTTATGCAAAAAAAATTAGTTGAGATTTCTTTTTCTTTTTCCGTAGACAAAGTAATTTATTACCTTTTTATTCAAACCATAACTTTTACCGCAATTTATTACCATTTTCTCATCGAACCCTAACTTTGGCAATATTTCTCATTTATTCAAACCATAACTTTTACCGCAATTTATTACCTTTTTATGCAAGATAACGTGACAACCAACCAAAACCTTATTGTTACATTGAGTTAGAATTAATACAACCATCGAACGGCGGTGATATCTTACAATCCCTGTGGATACGATAACAAAAACCCGACACGTAAATTTACAACTAACAAAATGGCGTCGTTGCCGGGGAGTGTAAATTGATATTGCGAGCATCGCAATGGTTGTTTAAGTTTTAGCTTGTGAATTTTTGACTTGTGTTTGTAATCTGTTTGGTTTAGTGTGCAGCTTACGTTTTATGCGAGGGCAAATCCCTGTGGACGAACTTCTTTTTGATCCTAAGATCGAGAGAACCGCAAGGAGGCTCAATAGCAAAACGAGACGTAGGAGGCAACAGGCTAGACAACACCAAGAGTAAGGAGAAAGTTCTTCAACCACAAATCCACCACCATTCATACCAAACATGGAGCCACAACCACCACCACCTATTTCTACTCCATGCATCAATAGTCCAAGGAACACCGCTCAGTTTGCCAACTGTTAGACTATGGCACGGATCTAGAAGGGGGGGTTGAATAGATCCCAATTAAAAACTTGAGTCGGCGCTACCAATTTAAAAGAAAAATTGGTTTTAAAAATTGTTTTAGGTGCGGAAGCGGCCGAGGAAAATTTAGTCTAAAACGAACCGTTATTGGAAAACCGGATATGCGTTAAGCTAATGGATAAGTGATAAATTGAGATACAAGTTACTACACTAATTGCACAATCAATGATATAATTCACTTACTAGCAAGCCTAGTTCCAATGAATCAAAACACCAAATTTAGACTGATGCAAACTTAAGACAATTTTCGCTTAAGCGAATTTACAAACACTTGGTGTGCATAAACACTCCAAGTAATATTTGAGTTGAGTAAGTGATTCAATTTATCCTAGTACAATATAATATTGTACTTAGTATTCAAACAGCAGTTCTAATCACTTACTCAACTTATATCAGCGTTTGGTAAAAATTGCTTAAACTAAAATCACTTAAATTTTAAGCTGAAAAACAGATTATGCAGAAAATTAAAGAAGACGCAGATTTGATGAGGCAGTTCCCCCGCCGTCCTCGCTTCGGGGTACGTCTGCCCTCAATTCTAAAATTAGAATTGAGATATAGATTAGCTATCACCTGTAAGATTTAATCGTTTTTACAAAGATTGCAAAGTATGTAAACAACAGAACTTCCACTGTGTTGAATGATACTTCTTATCCTTGCTCCTTGATTCAAGATGAATCAAGACCTTTGATCGTTGATGTTGGACCTCCGTTTCCTGCCACTCGTTGAGGAACCTTCCGTTCTTCAATCCCTTGGCCCGGCTGATCACGAACACAAACGTATCAAACCCGAATCCTTCACTACACAAACACCGACTCCGCTACTAAACTGATGAAGACGTTCTCTTATCAGCTACCTTCGCTCAGCTGAATGTTAATGAAGGAATTCGTCCAAAAACCCCCAAACACAAACCGGTATTGGAGGATAAAACCCTAATGGTTTTATTCAAGAAAGAACCTGCCAAGACTTCAACTCGAACCCGATTCTCCAATCGCAGCTACGAACCTTATCACCTTCTAACTATCACGAATCACATCAAAAGTTATTGTGTGCAGTTGATGTATTGTGAACTGTTGAAGATGAAGATGATGAATCTTTGACACCTTTTTCACTCTTTCTTGTTTCCTTGAACACTTGAATACAAATTGACAAATGTTAGTTAATAGAAGTGTTTTGACTTCTATATATAGTAACCGACAAAATCAAACAAACATAACAGTATTTCAAATATTTGAAATAACTCAGAAAACTGAGTTGGCGCGCGAACGGTCGACCATAGGTCGGCGTGCGCTGACCCGTGGGGCATGCGCCGACCCTTATGGTCGACTCAAACATTTCATGCGCTGACCCGTGGATAGCATCACTATGCCATGCGCTGACGAGTGGTCGACTCAAGGGGTTTATGCGCCGACCCGTGAGCTATGCGCCGACCCTATGGTCGACGCAAGCAGTTTTGCGCTGACCATCCTCTAGTTTGGGTTGAGCTTTGCGCTGACCCGTGAGCTTTGAGCTGACCCCTATGGTCGACTCAAAGCTTTCAAACCTGCAAAAAATTGTGATTTGTGATTTTCATGCATTTAGTCATGATCACACTTTGTCTACATGTTTTTTGATGATTATAGTAGATTTAGAGGAACGTAGAAAAGGATATGGTGGGTAATGTGTTGCATTTGTTTGTAGACGTGCATGATGGTCTTTTGTCATCATCGAAACTTGATATCGTATGTTGTATGACACTTTGTCTTTACATACTCCCCCTTTTTGATGATGACAACCTGTATAAATCAACGTGACAAACAGCATGCGGTATTGACACATTTTGCACACTCCCCCTTTCTTTTGTAATCTAAGGCTATTTGCAGAAAGCGAAAGTGACTGTTAGTTGTGGACATTTTGTCAGACTGTTAGTTGTGGACATTTTGTCAGCACTTTTCTCCCCCTTTGACAACATCAAAAAGAGAGACAGAGTGATTTTTCAAGAAAATAACGAAAAAAAATTTACAGGTAGTAGCAGAGATATAGATACCAACGAAATAATATCACACTTATATCATTTCTTACTAATAGTCATTAAATAGAAGGAGAAAATACATAAGGAAATAACGGTTGCATAAATATGCAGAACAGAGAAAAAAAACAGGAATGCATTCAAAGACAACAAGCAACATGTAATATGCATATGAAGGGCTATTGTCTTAAGTGACGGTGGTCGGGATGGTAGCAGACGCTTGGGTTTCTGCTAGGGTCAGCCAGAGTTTCTAGGTAATCACACACACCTTCCAGATGCCTAAGACTCCTGGTGACAGTCCGATCCAAATTTGCATACCGTTCATTTAGACTTGTGGAGAGATTGTCGAGCCGCTCATTTTGGGTCTGAAGTTTACTGTTAATTTGAGCAAGTCGGTCATCCTGGGATTGCATGAAGGATTGTTGGGCAAGTTGCATGCTTTGCATCATTTCCAACAGCTCTGAAGAATCAGCTTGATGTGGGGGGGATGGAGGAAATTCTTCCTCAACTTGGTGATACGGCTGGTAAGATTCACGTTGAGTTGTCCAGCCCGTATGTTGCCATTCGCCCCAGCCACCCCATCGTGGAACATCTTCTTCATTTGAAACCGACTGCTGAATCCAAGCAGAGCCGGAGTAGTCATGAGTGCCAACGGGTGAAGGACTGTCATCTCCACCAGTGTAAGCAGCAGCGTGCCTTGCTTCTTCTTCTTCTTCTTCTTCTTCATTTTCCACTTCATCATCTTGTTCTTCGCTTTCATCACTGTCAGCCCTTGGAGGAACGTATCCTCGTCTAACAAACTTATATTTTCTCCGCTCCTTGCACCAAATATATCCCATCATAGACATGGTTTTTGTGCTGAACTCTTTGTCCGGTGAGATTGATGTGAAAGGGAAAGATGGATGATTAACATTTGCGGCAGTAAGGGCTTCTTGAATGAATGATCCGTAGGCAAGAGCAGTCCCTCGGCCGGAATCACGTAGATTATACATTCTACTAGCAATGTAGTATGGCCAGTTGATTTTTATCTTATTTTTCAGAATGTAAATCAAATGAACCTCGGGTTGTTCGACTCTGGAGAGACCGCCCTTCTTCGGTCGCAGGATGCGTGAGACAACCCACTGAAGAATCCTTTCTCCGGCGTTCAGCTTGCCGGCAGTGACGGTTCGTGGGAACAGGTCACTTTGCACGAACTCATCAGAGTATGGCCGTGCCAGCATGTCATTTAATGCACTCTTAAACTCATAGCCATCTATGTGGTGAGAGTCAGTCACCTCAGGTAGAGAATTTCCAGCATCATCCACAGACATGTCAAAATACTTGTTCCAGAAATTTGATTTAATCGATACCTTTGTAGAGCCAACTCTGGAGGAAAGCTTGTGCCCGCGAAAGGTCTCATGCAGACCGGCGTAGAAGACTCGGACAAGGTCTTCACTGTATTTGGTGTTACACTCCAAGAAGTTTATGAAGCCTTGATGCTGCAGCAAAGACAGGACTTCCGGTAGGTGCATGCGTTCGGCTTCAAGTTTGTAGAACGCATGTTGTTGCACAACTCCTCGTTTACCGATGTCTTTGTTGAAAGTTTCGACACGAGCAGGTGGAACGAGTGATACAGCAGATACGGGAAGAGATGCACCGGATGATTCTCGGGGTCTTTTGCCGGAGGGTCTGCGTGATGAGGAAGCCATTTGAGAAGGTTTGAAACTAGGTGTTTGGATATAGAGAGAGGGTTAATAAGGGTTTTGAGAGTGATTCTTCTAGAGAGAGGTTTTTCCCAATTTATAGTGGAAAGGTTAGGGTTTTGGGAAGATGGAAGAACAAAGGACACTAGCCAATAGGTAGATGCAAGTTACAGAGTAGTGGGTAGTTTGAAAGGTGATGGAATGTAAATGCACATTTAATGAATGTTTTTGAATGTGAATGCATGAAGGATGATTTAAAATTTTCTGCAGAAACACAAAATTTTCGAGCGATGCGTCGACCATACCCCTGTATGCGTCGATGCATACCGTTTGATTTTTAAAAAATGCAAAAATTATTTAGTCATGCGTCGACCATAGCCCTGCTGCGGTCGACTCATACAGTTCAAATTTCCATTTTTCCCTATTCAGCACATGCAATGACCAGTTTGATGCATGATTATCAGTTCATACAGCAATAAACAACCAAAGAGAGAGATATCAAATATATATGTAAACAACATCATTATGAGATATAACTATTGTAGTCATGAGACTTTGCAGAGAGATAGAAAGAGAGGAACACTATCACCTTAATGCCTGAGTGACTTAGTGAACTGTAGGCTTATGCTTACAACAACAAGGATTTGTCAGAAGTACAGAATTGAGGTTTTAAATGTAATAAGGTAAACAGCAGATTAGAGTGCCCGTTCCGAAATATCGAGAATGCCAAGTTCTCGGCGAATATGAAAGAAAGGTTCAGTGGCTAGCGGCTTTGTGAAAATGTCCGCTAGTTGATTTTCAGTATTTACGTGTTCAAACACGATGTCACCTTTCTCTACATGATCCCGAAGAAAGTGGTGTCGAATTTCGATATGTTTGGTGCGAGAATGTAGCACAGGATTCTTGGTCAGGTTAATAGCACTTGTGTTGTCACAAAAGATGGGAATACGTTCAAGTTTGAGGTTAAAATCCAATAGTTGTTGCTTAATCCATAGGATTTGGGCACAACAACTACCGGCGGCAACGTATTCCGCTTCGGCGGTTGACAAGGAAACAAAAACTTGTTTCTTGCTATGCCAACTAACCAAAGAGTTTGAAAATAGGTGACAAGTGCCACTTGTGCTTTTCCTATCCGATTTGCAACCGGCAAAGTCGGAATCGGAAAAACCTACCAAGGAACAATCATTACCTTTGGAATACCATAGTCCATACTTCGGAGTACCGGATAGATATCGAAGTATCCGTTTAACGGCTTTTAAATGGGATTCCTTGGGACATGATTGATATCTTGCACACATGCATACGCTAAACATAATATCGGGACGGGAAGCAGTAAGATAAAGGAGTGAACCTATCATACCTCTATACCGTTTTACATCTACTTCCTTACCGTCTTCATCTTTGTTCAAGTTGGTGCACGTAGGCATGGGGGTGTCTATGGCCTTAGCTTTTGCCATGTCAAATCTCTTGATAAGGTCCAAACAATACTTTGTCTGGCTCACGAAGGTTCCTTCTTTGAGCTGTTTGATTTGCAGACCGAGGAAGTATGTGAGCTCCCCCATCATACTCATCTCGAACTCGCCCTGCATAAGGTCAGAAAACTCTCTCACAAGATTCATGTTAGTAGATCCAAAAATGATATCATCTACATAAATTTGCACTAATATCAAGTGCTTTCCTTGACGTTTAATGAAGAGGGTTGTGTCAACCTTTCCACTTGAGTAACCTTGATCGAGTAGGAACTTGCTTAGTCTCTCATACCAAGCTCTAGGAGCTTGTTTGAGGCCATACAAAGCCCTTTTCAGTTTATAAACATGATCAGGATACTCATGGGATTCGAAACCCGGAGGTTGTGCGACATAAACTTCTTCATTTATGTGACCGTTAAGGAACGCGCTCTTGACATCCATTTGGAATAGCTTAAAGTCCTTTGCACAAGCGAAGGCAAGGAGAAGGCGTATAGCCTCGAGTCGGGCAACCGGCGCATAAGTTTCCTCATAGTCGATGCCTTCCTCTTGGTTATACCCTTGCGCGACTAAACACGCCTTATTACGGGTTATTACCCCGTTTTCGTCCAGCTTGTTCCTAAACACCCATCGGGTGCCGATTACTCGATGATCTCGCGGAGGAGGGACAAGGTCCCAAACCTCATTTCTGGTGAACTGATTAAGTTCCTCCTGCATTGATAAAAACCAGTGTTCATCGAGTAGGGCTTCTTTAGGGTTTTTAGGTTCCATCTGCGAAACGAAAGCGAAGTGATAACAGAAATTACTTAGCTTAGATCGAGTTGTTACACCCTTTGAGATATCTCCGATAATGTTGTCGATTGGATGGTCTTTAGAAGACTTCCAAGCTTGAGGAAGATCATCGTTTGAAGGCGGATGGTCTACCTCGGTTTCATCATGGTGTACATCTTTGTCCTCCTCAATTTTGACTATGTCGGGTTGATCAATCCCCGGCTCGCCACCTTTGAGTATGTCTTCGGTAGATGTACCTGCACCATGAAAAACACTACCCTTTCCGACATTTCTCGGATTGGATTCATCAAAAGTAACATGTACAGACTCTTCTACAGTAAGTAATCGCTTGTTGTATATTCTATATGCTTTGCTAGATTGAGAGTATCCGAGGAAGATACCTTCGTCGGCCTTGGAATCGAATTTCCCTAAGTTTTCCTTTCCATTGTTCAATACAAAACATTTGCAACCAAAGACATGTAAGTGAGACACATTTGGCTTTCGCCCTTTTAAAAGTTCATACGGTGTTTTATTTAGAATGGGGCGTATAAGCACCCTATTCAAAACATAACAAGCCGTACTAATGGCGTCGGCCCAAAAATATTTTGGTAAGCCACTTTCGTTGATCATTGTTCTTCCCAATTCTTCCAAAATACGATTTTTACGCTCCACAACCCCATTTTGTTGAGGGGTACGTGGAGCGGAGAAGTTATGATCAATACCATGGTTACCGCAATATTCTTCAAATAAGTGATTTTCAAACTCACCTCCATGATCACTTCTAATTGCAACAATGTTTGTATTTAGTTTATTTTGGGAAAGCTTGGCAAATCGTTCAAAGGCGGCGAATGTTTCACTCTTACTTACTAAGAAAATAGTCCAACAAAATCGAGAAAAATCGTCCACTATTACGAAACCGTAATAGTTTCCTCCTAGACTTTTAATCCTAGATGGCCCAAATAAATCCATATGGAGAAGCTCGAGAGGTCTAGTTGTTGAAACGATATTTTTGGATTTAAATGAGATCCTCGTTTGCTTCCCTTTTTGACAAGCATCACAAAGGTGATCCTTGGTGAACTTAATTTTGGGGAGACCTAGGACTAGATCTTTTGAGACTACTTTGTTGAGTAAGTCAAAGTTAACATGTGCTAAACGCCTATGCCATAACCATGAGTCTTCACTCATTGTTACGAGACATTTGTCACTTGTCAACGATACTTCATTTAAGTCAAGCATATAGACATTGTTCACACGAAGACCATTAAACATACTCTTCTTATCATCATTATGTACAATTTTGCAACAATCTTTTGAAAACGATACATTGTATCCTTTGTCGCATAATTGACTGATGCTAAGTAGATTGTGTTTAAGTCCTTCGACAAGCAACACATCAGAAATAGTAGTAGAGGAGGGATTACCTACACTACCTTTACCAAGTATTGCTCCACGGTTGTTATCACCATAAGTTACATATCCCTTCTTCTTAGCCACGAAGTCAATGAAGAGAGATATGTCTCCTGACATGTGCCTTGAGCATCCACTGTCGAGAACCCATCTTCTCTCAGTAGTCTCGAGGCATTGTACCTGTGATAAGATAATTAACAAGAGAAGGTACCCAATGGCTTATTGGGTCCTGAGTGGTGAGGAACAAAATGGTTGCATTTGGGCATCCATTGATAAATGCCTTTAGGAACCAAAAATCTCCTAAATCTACATTTAGCAATGGAATGGCCTTTCTTGCAACAATAAAGACAAGAGAACTTTTCATTTTGATCACTTTTGCTATCTTCATCCTTTATAACATATTTGTATTTTTGATATGGATTAACCATACTCTTTCGAAAATTAGATTTATCAATAGCAAATGTAATCTTGGGCTCAAGAGCCTTGTCAAGTTTGGCTTTTAGGTTCCTTACTTCACCTTGCCAAATGTAACAAGTATCACACCCAAAGTTCATCATTCTACTTTTAAGGTCCTCATAACTTGTTTTTGTGCTTTCCACTATAGAAGCCTTAAGTGCCTCAAGTTTCCTTTCGGATTCTTGAATTTTTTGTTCTAAATGAGAAAAGATTTTCTTATTTGAGGCAAGCCTTTTAAAGGCCTCTTTTGCTTCACAGTGTAAAGTTTCAAAAACAGTTTGCAATTCATGATGAGACATACTAGAGGAATTTTCATATTTAGCATGTCGTACCTGTTTCTTCTTATTCTTTTGATGAGCAGAGAGACATAGATTTGCATTTTCATCTTCATCACTAGAGCTTTCATCATCGGAGGAGTCGCTATCGCTTCCCAAGCAATGTATGCCCTCCTTGGCTTTGATGGTTTCTTATGTGATTTGTATGAATCTTTTTCTTTTGTCTTTTTGTTCATCGGACAGTCCGGTTTGTAGTGACCCGGCTTTCCGCACTTGTAGCACGACCCTCTAGTTGTTTTTCCTTTGGAGTCATCATTTTTGGAGAACCTAGATTGCTTCCGGAAGTTAACTAAGTTCTTCTCGGAATGTTGGATGTCGTTCTTTCTCACGTAACGGTTGTAGCGTTTGACGAACAGCCCCATATCTTCACTCTTGTCTTCTTCTTCTTCGTCACTCGATGAATAATCACTTTGCTCTTTTGCTTGAGACTTTGAGGAGGAAGTCTTTAGAGCTATTGATTTCTTTTCACTCACCTTTGCTTTGTCTTTCTTATCTTTCTTTTCATGTTGTTCCAAGCTTAAGAGAACTTGTTCGTGCTCTTGTAGTTTACCGAACAATGTTGTCAAGTCCAATATGGTAAGATCATTTGCCTCTTTGATGGCGGTCACTTTCGGCTGCCATTCCCTGTTAAGACATCTTAAGATTTTATTAGTAGCAACATCATTGGAAATAGGTTTACCTAGTGAATGTAATCGATTGATTAGATGAGTGAATCTCTTTTGCATGTCGGTAATGGTTTCCCCTTGCTCCATAAAAGAGAGATCAAACTCTTGCGTTAGTGTATTGATTCTAGCCAATTTAACATCGTTTTTCCCCTCATGGGCAATTTGAAGTGAATCCCACATGGCCTTAGCAGTAGGACAATGGGATACACGATAGTATTCGTCTACCCCTAATGAGGAGATTAAGATGTTTTTGGCTTTCCAATCATAGTTGTATTTCTTTTCATCATCATCGGTCCATTGTGCTTCAGGCTTAGGCACTATTTCATTATTCTCATTTGTCATGGTTATTTCAATTGGACCATTGAGAATAACATTCCATATTTTTCTATCTATGGAATTTATGTGCACCCGCATACAGTCTTTCCAATAACTATAATTTTCACCATTGAAAACGGGAGCTCTATTGTAAGCCCCTTTAGGTTCGTTAGCCATTTTCTATCAACGTTGTATTTTGAAGCACGAAGTGAACCGGAGCTCCTGATACCACTTGTTAGACTATGGCACGGATCTAGAAGGGGGGGTTGAATAGATCCCAATTAAAAACTTGAGTCGGCGCTACCAATTTAAAAGAAAAATTGGTTTTAAAAATTGTTTTAGGTGCGGAAGCGGCCGAGGAAAATTTAGTCTAAAACGAACCGTTATTGGAAAACCGGATATGCGTTAAGCTAATGGATAAGTGATAAATTGAGATACAAGTTACTACACTAATTGCACAATCAATGATATAATTCACTTACTAGCAAGCCTAGTTCCAATGAATCAAAACACCAAATTTAGACTGATGCAAACTTAAGACAATTTTCGCTTAAGCGAATTTACAAACACTTGGTGTGCATAAACACTCCAAGTAATATTTGAGTTGAGTAAGTGATTCAATTTATCCTAGTACAATATAATATCGTACTTAGTATTCAAACAGCAGTTTTAATCACTTACTCAACTTATATCAGCGTTTGGTAAAAATTTCTTAAACTAAAATCACTTAAATTTTAAGCTGAAAAACAGATTATGCAGAAAATTAAAGAAGACGCAGATTTGATGAGGCAGTTCCCCCGCCGTCCTCGCTTCGGGGTACGTCTGCCCTCAATTCTAAAATTAGAATTGAGATATAGATTAGCTATCACCTGTAAGATTTAATCGTTTTTACAAGGATTGCAAAGTATGTAAACAACAGAACTTCCACTGTGTTGAATGATACTTCTTATCCTTGCTCCTTGATTCAAGATGAATCAAGACCTTTGATCGTTGATGTTGGACCTCCGTTTCCTACCACTCGTTGAGGAACCTTCCGTTCTTCAATCCCTTGGCCCGGCTGATCACGAACACAAACGTATCAAACCCGAATCCTTCACTACACAAACACCGACTCCGCTACTAAACTGATGAAGACGTTCTCTTATCAGCTACCTTCGCTCAGCTGAATGTTAATGAAGGAATTCGTCCAAAAACCCCCAAACACAAACCGGTATTGGAGGATAAAACCCTAATGGTTTTATTCAAGAAAGAACCTGCCAAGACTTCAACTCGAACCCGATTCTCCAATCGCAGCTACGAACCTTATCACCTTCTAACTATCACGAATCACATCAAAAGTTATTGTGTGCAGTTGATGCATTGTGAACTGTTGAAGATGAAGATGATGAATCTTTGACACATTTTTCACTCTTTCTTATTTCCTTGAACACTTGAATACAAATTGACAAATGTTAGTTAATAGAAGTGTTTTGACTTCTATATATAGTAACAGACAAAATCAAACAAACATAACAGTATTTCAAATATTTGAAATAACTCAGAAAACTGAGTTGGCGCGCGAACGGTCGACCATAGGTCGGCGTGCGCTGACCCGTGGGGCATGCGCCGACCCTTATGGTCGACTCAAACATTTCATGCGCTGACCCGTGGATAGCATCACTATGCCATGCGCTGACGAGTGGTCGACTCAAGGGGTTTATGCGCCGACCCGTGAGCTATGCGCCGACCCTATGGTCGACGCAAGCAGTTTTGCGCTGACCATCCTCCAGTTTGGGTTGAGCTTTGCGCTGACCCGTGAGCTTTGAGCTGACCCCTATGGTCGACTCAAAGCTTTCAAACCTGCAAAAAATTGTGATTTGTGATTTTCATGCATTTAGTCATGATCACACTTTGTCTACATGTTTTTTGATGATTATAGTAGATTTAGAGGAACGTAGAAAAGGATATGGTGGGTAATGTGTTGCATTTGTTTGTAGACGTGCATGATGGTCTTTTGTCATCATCGAAACTTGATATCGTATGTTGTATGACACTTTGTCTTTACACCAACCACACAGAAAGGCAAGCTGAGATGAAAACGGGAACTCTAAATTTATTATATGGAAGTCCATTCACCGGAATGGACCATGAAGACCCATTTGCTTTTCTCACAAAATTTTATGAGATAACATTGGCTGCCGGAGTGGATCAGGCTCAGGAGGTTCCGTTGTTCAGACGATTATTTCCCCACGCTTTGCTCGGTAAAGCAAAGGATTGGTACCTAGATCAAACACCAGCCGTAATGACAGACTGGAACGTGTTAGAAGAGAAATTCATTGAAAGATTCTTCTCCCATAACCGGTTCATGGAATCCAAGACGGCCATCTCGGTGTTTTCACAAGGAACCAGTGAATCATTAAATGAAGCGTGGGAAAGATTCAAGTCCATGCTTCGGAAATGTAAAGGGCATGGATTTGATGAATTGACTCAAATCCACATCTTCAAAAATGGACTTCAACCAAACTGCAAAACGTTGTTGGATGCTACCTCGGGTGGCTCTTTATTGTCAAAAAGTGCCGAAGAAGCCACAAACATCATAAATCGAATGGCTTTAAATGATCTTCAGAGTCAAAGTCGAGGAAATTCTTTGAAGAAGGCGGGAGTGCTTGAGCTAGGGACGAATGATGCCATCCTTGCCCAAAACAAGCTCATCTCACAACAAGTGGAACTCTTAACGCAACAAATCAAAGAGTTAAGAGAACCGTCAAAAGCTAAACAAATAGCTTGTTGTGAACTTTGTAAAGGTGAACATGACACCAGATTTTGTCCACCTCCCGGTTTTGACGAAGTAAACTACATGGCCAATCAACGGGACTATCAACCGAGACAACAACAACAACAACCTTATCAACCGCACCCTCAAAATCAACAACAACAATTCCAAGGGAACCAAGGGTTCCAACCTAGAAGCAACTATTATCATAACCAAGGTTATGGAGGTGGTTCTTCTAGCCGTCAAAACCCTCCCCAAAATCCGTATCAATCTCAACAACCGCCGGTCGTCAATTCTAAATTGGAAGAGACATTGACGCAATTCATGCAAATGTCAATGGCCAATCAAAAGAGCAATGACGCGGCCATAAAAAATCTCGAGACTCAAGTTGGGCAACTTGCCAAGCAACTCGCGGAACAACAAACCGGTCCTTCCTTTTTGGCAAACACGCAAACAAATCCTAAGGAGCATTGTAAGGCGATCATGACGAGAAGTGGGAGGGAGTTGGGTAGTGAGAATAAAAAAGGAGTTGAGAGTGAACAAAGAGAGAAAGAGAAAGAAATTGAGGAGGAAATATTGGAGGAAAATGTTGATGGTGAAGTAGGAGAGTGGAGTGAGGGTGAAGAAGTTGAAAAGAATAAAAATAATGGTGAAGTTGAAAAAGAAAAAGGTGTGGAGATGGGGAAAAATACAAGTGATGAGGTAATAAGGGAGGTAGTGAAAAAGCCTAGATGGAAGAGTGCTAGAGTTGAAAAGGGAAAGGAGGTAGTGAGCGCTACCCCTATCCAAAACCTTCCTTATCCTCATGCTCCGTCCAAAAGGGAGAATGAACGGCATTACGCCCGGTTCATGGATATTTTTAAACAATTACAAATCAACATTCCGTTTGCCGAAGCCTTGGAGCAAATGCCCAAGTATGCCAAATTCATGAAGGACATACTAACAAAAAAACGGAGGTATACGGAACCGGAGACCATCGTCCTTGACGCAAGCTGTAGTGCCATTATTCAAAGGACGCTTCCTAAGAAAGAGGTTGATCCGGGAAGAGTTACATTGCCGGTTAAAATTGGTGACGTTTATGTTGGGAAAGGACTTATTAACTTGGGGTCAAGCATTAATCTTATACCTTTGTCAATTATCAAGAGACTTGGCAACATTGAGATTAAGTCCATCCGAATGACGTTGCAATTGGCGGATAAGTCGACGACCCATCCTCATGGCGTAGCCCAAGATGTTTTGGTGAAGGTCGACAAATTCTTTTTCCCGGTCGATTTTATTGTTATTGATATGGAGGAAGATGATGATGCTCCGCTCATCTTGGGCCGACCGTTCATGAAGACCGCGCGAATGATGATAGATGTTGATGACGGTTTAATGAAGGTGAGAGTTCAAAATGAGGAAGTTACATTCGATCTATTCGAGGCAATGAAGCATTCAAAAGATAGAAATGATAGCTTCCGCATCGATGTGATCCAAGACGCTATTATGGAGGTTTCAAAGCATATTCATGAGATATCTCCTATGGAGTTAGCTCTTGACGACTCATTGGAGGTTTTCACTGTTGAAGAAGAGCTAGCTCTTGAGGAATGCTTAAAGGAACTTGATAGTTTAGACGACCTACAACCATGGGAAGTAGAGGAGGAAAACTTGAAGAAGGAGGTTATTGACGAAAAAGCGCCAATTGAATTGAAAGTGCTTCCCTCTACTTTGAAGTATGTATTCCTAGATGAGATCGAGGCAAAGCCGGTCATCATAAGCAACCTTTTGACAAATGAAGAAGAAGCCCGTCTAATCATTGTGCTAAAAACAAATCAAGAAGCCATGGGTTGGACTCTTTCCGATCTAAAAGGAATTAGTCCATCCTATTGTATGCACAAGATTTTGATGGAAGAGGATTTCAAGCCGGTAGCTCAACCACAACGCCGCTTAAATCCTACCATGAAGGAGGTTGTTCGAAAGGAGGTTGTAAAGCTATTGGATGCGGGAATGATTTACCCGATCTCGGATAGTCCATGGGTTAGTCCCGTGCACGTTGTTCCGAAGAAGGGGGGGATTACCGTGATCCGGAATGACAAGGATGAATTGATCCCCACTAAAGTTGCAACGGGGTGGAGAATGTGTATTGATTATAGGCGGTTGAATACCGCGACTCGAAAGGACCATTTTCCACTCCCATTTATGGATCAAATGCTCGAAAGACTATCGGGCCAACAATACTATTGTTTTTTGGACGGCTACTCCGGATACAATCAAATTGCGGTTGACCCGGCCGATCATGAGAAGACGGCCTTCACGTGTCCGTTTGGAGTGTTCGCATACCGAAAAATGCCCTTTGGGCTGTGCAATGCACCGGCGACTTTCCAACGATGTGTGCAAGCCATTTTTGCCGATCTGATAGAGAAAACAATGGAAGTCTTCATGGATGACTTCTCGGTATTTGGTGGGTCTTTTAGTCAATGCTTGGCGAACTTGAAGACGGTGTTGGAGAGATGTGTGAAGACCAATTTGGTGCTTAATTGGGAGAAGTGTCACTTCATGGTGACCGAGGGGATCGTGCTAGGCCACAAAGTCTCTAGAAGGGGGCTTGAAGTGGATAGAGCTAAGGTTGAAGTGATAGAAAAATTACCGCCTCCGGTGAATGTGAAGGGCATCCGTAGCTTTTTGGGGAACGCGGGGTTCTACCGGCGCTTTATCAAGGACTTCTCAAAGGTGGCTAAGCCTTTGAGCAATTTGCTCGCCAACGACCAGGTATTTCTCTTCACCGAAGATTGTTTGCAAGCTTTTGAGGATTTAAAAGAAAAATTGGTTACCGCTCCAATAATAGTCGCTCCCGATTGGAATGAAAATTTTGAACTAATGTGTGATGCGAGTGACTATGCTGTTGGAGCGGTACTTGGCCAAAGAAAAGAGAAAACTTTTCATGCGATACATTATGCGAGTAAGGTTCTTAACGAGGCTCAAATAAATTATGCCACAATGGAAAAAGAACTACTTGCAATAGTGTATGCGCTAGAAAAGTTTAGGTCTTATCTTATAGGGTCTAAAGTCGTTGTGTATACCGACCACGCGGCGATTAAATATCTGCTAACCAAACCGGACTCGAAGCAAAGGCTCATCCGTTGGATCCTCTTGTTACAAGAATTCGATGTAGAAATCAAAGACAAGAAGGGGTCGAAAAACTTGGTAGCGGATCATTTATCCCGCTTAGTGAATGTGGAGGTTACCGCATCTGAAAAGGAAATCCGGGAAGAATTTCCTGATGAAAAACTGTTTAAGGTTCAAGTTAGGCCGTGGTTTGCAGACTTTGCAAACCACAAGGCTAGTGGTTTTGTGCCTTCCGACCTAACTTCGAACCAAAAAAGGAAGTTCCTTTCGGATGCGAAGTATTACGTTTGGGATGACCCATACTTGTTTAAGTTGGGTAGTGATAACCTATTAAGGAGATGCGTAACTGGAGATGAAGCCCAGAGCATCCTTTGGCATTGTCACAACTCGCCTTACGGCGGACATTATAATGGGGTTAGAACGGCCACTAAAATTCTTCAATCGGGATTTTATTGGCCCACTATTTTCAAAGACGCACATACCCATGCGCAAAGTTGTGACAGTTGCCAAAGAAGCGGTGGGATAGGTAAGAGAGATGAAATGCCTCTCCAAAATATCCAAGAAGTGGAAGTATTTGATTGTTGGGGCATAGATTTCGTAGGACCTTTCCCACCCTCTTATGGGAACGAGTACATGCTTGTTGCTGTCGATTATGTCTCTAAGTGGGTTGAGGTGATTGCCTCACCTCGGGCGGATGCGAAAACGGTGATAAATTTTTTGAAAAAAAACATATTTTCCCGTTTCGGAACCCCCCGAGTGTTGATAAGTGACGGAGGGTCACACTTTTGTAATGCACCTTTGGAAACTATTTTAAAACATTACGGTGTATCGCATAGGGTGACGACTCCGTATCACCCACAAGCTAATGGGCAAGCTGAGGTCTCTAATCGTGAGATTAAGAGAATCCTCGAAAAAACCGTGTCTAATTCAAAAAAGGAGTGGTCCCAAAAATTGGACGAAGCATTATGGGCCTACCGTACGACCTTTAAAGCTCCAATTGGCCTAACCCCCTTTCAATTGGTATTTGGTAAAACTTGCCATTTGTCGGTTGAATTGGAGCACAAGACCTTGTGGGCCCTAAAGTTTTTAAATTTTGAAAATGAGTTGTCCGGTGACAATAGGAAAGTGCAACTACTTGAGTTGGAGGAGATGCGCAATGCCGCATACCACTCAAGTTGGTTGTACAAGGAAAAGGCAAAAAAGTATCACGACAAGAAGCTCCGTAACAAAGAATTTGTGCCCGGACAATTGGTCCTATTGTTCAACTCCCGGTTGAAATTGTTTCCTGGGAAGTTGAAATCAAAATGGTCCGGGCCATTTCGGGTGAAAGAGGTGAAGGAGTACGGGGCTATTGTCATTGAAGACATAGACAAGAAAGATAGTTGGACTGTGAACGGCCAACGGTTGAAAGTTTATCTCGGCGGTCATGTGGATCGCGAGAGTTGTGCTCTACCGCTTGATGCTCCTCAGTGAGCATCACACCGTCGAGCTTAGCCGACGTTAAACAAGCGCTAGTTGGGAGGCACCCCAACATTGTAAGTATTTACTGTTTTTTTGTGTTGTGTTGTGTTGTGTTGTGTTGTGAGGAAATCACTTGCTGTCATGCTCGCTATCTGCTCGCTAGGCGAGGCAGTAGCGAGCACACTCGCTGGTTGCTCGCTAGGCGAGGCAGCAGCGAGCGCTGCATGACAGTTTTTATTTAAATCTCAGCAGGGCAACCATTTTGCCCCAAACACAAAATTTTTCTGAAGTGCGACTCTGCTGAGGAATTTTTGCAAAGCTCTTCACACTCTCTCATTTACATCTCTCTCACCAACACTCTCTCTTTTCGGTCGATTGCAAACTCTACTCACTTCACATTTCCAAATCCGTGTAACTAAGGTTTGCCCTACTACATTTTTCTTTTTGTTTGAACTCTAAATTTCCAATTTGAATTGCAATTAGGATGAGTGGAGTATGGGAAACATTAGGTGCGCATGTGGTATTTAGGGTTTTGCAAATTGGGATTTTAGGTTTTAGAATTGGGGATTTTAGGTTTTGAATGCAAATATGTAATCCCCAATAGCATAGAACGGTTATTTACTTGATAAATCATTAGGTTCTGATGTTGGAACCATTTGAGTATGGGTTTTGGGGGAGAATCTCTGAACATGCTGAAAAACCCCAAAACCCGTAAGGTTCGCTAGCACTCGCTAGGCGAACCTGGGGCGAGCGTTCGCTGCCACTTCACTAGGCGAAGCAGCAGCGAGCATGTCAGTCTTTTGAATATTGCTTTGATGTTTAATCTGTTTGTTTGGTGTGTGTTGTTTCCTCTCATATTTTGCAGATGGAGTCAAGGTCTGGAACGCCTAAGAAAAGAAAGGGAGCGACTACTTCCCGGACTGTGCCTATCCAGTTTGACCAAGATAAGTTTGTCGGCCCGAAGCAGGCCGCCAGATACATTTCTCTGGAGAAGCGGAAAATTCTTCCAGAGAAGCGATTCCTAATCAACCCACAGGGCACGAACAGAAATTTTGTCGGGTTGATTGACGCGAAGAAATGGGATCGGTTGATTAATCCCTTGGAGCATTATGACATAGCTACAGTGCGTGAATTTTATGCTAACGCACTGCCTGACGACGACGAGCCCTTTACTTGGGTATCTAAAGTGGCCGGGCGTCCAATTGCATTTGATCGGGATGCCATCAACCGAGTCCTTGGGGAACCGCTCCAACTGGGAGCTGAAGAGAGGGACACATACCATACAGATTTACGGCTTCACCGAGATGTTGAAGCCATTTCTGCCGCCCTGCTATTACCAGGGAAATCTGTTGAGCTGAACCCATCTGGGGTTCCAATGAGGTATCACAGGGAGGACATGACTCCCATGGCTCAACTGATACTGCTTTTGGTTCTGACCAACATACAGCCGAAGTCCCACACCTCTACAGTGCCGATCCCAGTGGCACATTTGGTCCATTCTATCCTCACCAACGTCCAGATCGATGTGGCGAGGATCATCGCCAATGAGCTGAAGTCCGTGATCGAGAGCGGGCTAAAGTCGGGGGCTCGTGTTAATTGTCCCCTAGCTTTCCCGTGTTTGATCATGAGTTTGTGCATTCAGGCAAGGGTGAGACTTCCGTCTCGGGGTCAGGTAAGGATCCCGTCACCTATCGATGACCGGTATGTGGCCAAATATTGTAGAGCGAAGAATGCTAGAGGCAGTGCTGCTTCAGAGAGTACCCGGGCTTCTGATGGTCCTTGTACTTCTACTCCTAGACTAGATCCATACGTCCAAGCTGTGTGCAATTACAGTTTGGAATGGATGGCGGCATCCCAGAGAGCCATGTTAGATATGCACGACTCTATGCAGCGGTTGCAGCTGCAAGGAAGTGGTGCTCATGCTTTGATGACGCGTGAGCAGTTTCTGCTTAACGCCAACTGGCCTGTGGACATGCCAGTGTATAGTGAGGGGGTGGGCGTTGGTGCAGCTGATGATGATGATGATGATGATGTTGATGATGAGGCTACCGGTTCTGATGCCGGTAGCGAGGAGGAGTCCTGAGCCCTTAGAGGGTTAAGTTTTTGTACTTTTCAGTTTTTATGTTTATTTCTATTTGTATTTTCGGATTTTGTATCTTGACTTTGGTGTTGTACTATTGGGGTGTTTTGTCCCCCATGAACAAATTTATATTTTCAGTTAATATATTTATTTATGTTTTTAATTTTGTTTGTTTAATAAATTTTTGGGTGATTAAGTGGCAAACCTTCTAGATTGGTTGCTCCTCAAGAAGTACCCAATGAAGGTGCATCCGAGCTTGGATGGTAATGATAAGAATAAACAAGTGAATGAAGCTAAGGTACATGGTTACCTCCGGCTAGAATTTTAGAATGCATTAGGAACTTTACTCTTTTTGGTAAATTAAATATTGTCTTTTTGCAACATAATTGAATGAATGTTTCATCTAGAACTTAAAACCACAAATTGTGAGGAAACCTCCATTGTACACTTAAATGCTGGATTCTAATAAGTTTTGTTGATTCATGTGATTCATGCTTTGTCTTTTATTATTGTGAAATTGTGGAAGCAATTAGAAATGATCAAGGCACTTGTTTTCTTTTGAGCACAACTACATCCAAAAACAACTTACCTGTGAGCAGAGAGAGTATTTGTTAACCCCTTTGAGCTTAAACAGTTGAATCTCGGCTTGAAATAAAGCGAGATCTCAAAAATCTTTTTTTTACAACCCGGAAAATCTTGATTATTGTTCTTTTGCCGTAAAAAGTTAAGAGCATTCACTTAGGGTGAGGAAGAAATAAGTTGGGGAGAACGAAAAAGAATCGGTAAGTAACACAACTCTTGAAAAAGAAAAGAAAAACCGAGCAAACATAAAAAAATATATGTATAGAAAATATAGAAAAGAAACATCTGTTTTGTATATTTGATGTGAAAGAAAAGAACAAAAATAGAAAGAATGAAAATGAATGCTTGCTTGGAAGAAAAATAGTGAAAAATAAAAATTGAGTTATGGAATATGTGTTGTGAAGGTTTCAAATAAGAAACAAATGAAACAAAGTCGAGATGTGTGAATAATACTGTGAATGTCTCTTTTGCATCGGCACTTTCGTTTCAATGGCCTTAGAAATGACCCTTGTTTGTTAACCTAACCAAGCTTCAACCGAAAAGCCCTTAGTGATCTTTATGCTTCCACAGTACCATTTATAATTGTGAGACATTGTATGAATCTATTTGATTTCTTCATTGTTTGTTATTATTCCCGCGGTTGCAAACGCGTAAAATCTTCATTCCTTATTCGAAGAGGAGAGATAGGATGATTCATTCAGAATAGTATTGTTGTAGATAGATAAATATTTTGCATTGCTATTTAAGTTTTAGTTCTTGTGTATTATTTTATTCGAACCGTTGGAAACTTGTATATGCTGATTTCGCTTGTGTTTGAGTCGTTTATCCAACTTCGGAGAAACCATTTTCTTAAAGCAAATCCTCTTGTCCTTCAAGAGGCATACTTTGCTTGAGGACAAGCAAGAATCTAGTTGGGGAGAGTTGTTAGATACCCAAAAGTGCTTATTTGAGCCATCAATTAAGGGTATCTTTCACTCCATTTCCTTGCTTGATTGTCAAAATCACCTTTGTTTTAGATGAAATGCATTACATTGATAAACAAGCTTGGTGCCTTTGATTTGTGTGTTATTGTGCAGGAAGAAGGCATGAAATAATTGAAATTTAAGACACAAGAAAGTTGGCAAAGGAACCAAGGAAAACAAGCATTCATCAGCATGCTCGCTAGGCGAAGGCTGTGGCGAAGCCTGCTCGCTAGGCGAGCGCCCAGCGAAAAGCTCCAGTAAAATGTCAATAAATTCGCCAGGCGAGCTGATAACGAAGGTGGTAGCGAGTTCGTTCAGTTTTGGTGAAAAGCGCAGCCAGCACTCACTCGCTAGGCGAAGCTCTAGCGAGTCCCCAGCGAGCATTCCAGTAGCAAAACCTCTCAACCTCGCTGGGGCGAAGGTTGGAGCGTGTCCTTCGCTAGGCGAAGGTTTGTTCGCTAGGCGAACATGACAGTTCAACAGACCCTGTTTCTCTGGGCACAGGTGCCTTGTGTGCCACAATTAGATCCTCGCTAGGCGAGCCTTTCTGCTCGCCTAGCGAGCATGACAGCCCAGCACAGGTCTATAAGTAGCAAGTGCCACTTTTGAGCACCATACCTAGTTTTTACAGCATTTTTCCACTTTTGTACTTTCTTAGAGATATTTTTCCAGCATTGTTCTTGGGAGCTTTTATGCCCTAGATTTCATTTCTCTTCATCTTGTAACCATCTTCTACAAAAAGAAGGTGGATTCCCATCCAACATCGATTATCCGACTTGGATGTTGATCAACCTTCTTCCGAAACTTGCCGACCAAGCTACCATGAAAATGAGTAGCTAAGTCATCCATTTGTCAAGGTTAGGTGTAGGTGATTACTAGCTTTGTGTGTAAATGTAAGGATCTTCATGTGTAAACTCTTTAATGGTGAATATATGATGAAAACTTTGTTTCTATTTAAAACTCTTTGTGTTGGTTTATGATCGAGAGATGTTTACCAACTCTTGACCTAGGTTTTCATCCAATCTTGTTTGTTAGCTAGAGATAGTAATGAATGATTTTGTTCACCATAAGGTTGAACCAAAAAGTTGTCATTTTGATAGATTGTGTTCGAGAGAAACAATGGATCAAAATGGGAAAACTCACAATGTGTGTTCGAGAGAAACATATTGGGAGGACTTTGTGAAATGATTTATCATCTAAAGGAGTTTATAAGATTGTTGACCGAACAAATACATGCAAAGTGATCATCGAACCCTAACTTTGGCAATATTTCTCATTTATTCAAACCATAACTTTTACCGCAATTTATTACCTTTTTATGCAAGATAACGTGACAACCAACCAAAACCTTATTGTTACATTGAGTTAGAATTAATACAACCATCGAACGGCGGTGATATCTTACAATCCCTGTGGATACGATAACAAAAACCCGACACGTAAATTTACAACTAACAGTCCCCTTGGAATTCCAAGGGATTTCACAATAATCCCTAATGATTAAAATTGCTCAAGCACATAAGCAAGAGACTTCTAATGTTCAAACACACAAGAGACTTTTAATGCTCAAGCACACAAGTAAGAGACATCAGATGCTCGAGCACACAAGCAAGAGACTTCTAACAATTTAACTTAATGAGATAAAAGATTGATTTGAATATATACAAATCAAAAAGATGCTTAATAATTTTGAATTTATAAGATATACAAATGATAATAAATTCTAAGTTAAACTTATGTTGTTGGTTTGAGAAAGTAAAATCCCTTTTGATTGTCAAAGATTGGTTATCTTTCTTCAAGTCTTCGGCTCCTTATATATAGAAACAAAAAAGAGTCATTGAAGAGAAAAGATATCACAAGTGAGTGTTGGATAAGCTTGATCATATAAGTTGGGACATTTCTTGATATAGTTAATGCCATTAAAAATACATTTGAATTCCCTTTGATACAAGAGGAATTATTTGTGACATCCCAATCGTCTATGCAAATTTTTATTTGCATATGAACGTGATCAGAAGAAGATAAAATGATCTCTGAGTCTGATAGTGACCTATCAGGGTAATCCTGGTCCTTGCGTTGACCTTCTTCATAGTTTGAGAACTTCATAGGAATTTGACCTCCTATAGAGTTTGAATCTTCAGAGTCTTGATCTCAGGTTTTGATCATTCAGAATCTGAGTCTTCGGAGGTTAACTTTCTTCAAAGTATGGTCTTCAAAAGTTGACCTCCTTCAGAGTTTGGTTCTAAAATTCAGGATCTTTTAGCTTTTTTAAATGTTCATTTTTAATACTAGTACTAAGTTTATATCAAAAACTCTAGCCAATGGTCCTATATACTTGAACATTTATAGTATACACAATTGTTCTTTAAATACTTTTTTATCATTAAAACCTTAGAGATATGATACAAACCAATTTTATTCCAACATCCTAGAGGGAGACACCATACCCTAACCTACAAGTCTAGAGCCACATGCCTGTGAGGGTGGTGAAAAGCCTCAATGATCGGAAAACATCTAATGCACTTGTTCCCCATTAATTTCATAACTGATCAATGACCTTTCCACCTCTCATTATGGTTAGAAATGATAACAAGATGTTGGCCATGACTTTGAAATACTTCTCAATCAATGAACACCCGATAAGCCTTAGGGTAACTGTATTTGGTTGGCAAAAGGCTCGTTGTGAGGGCCCAATCCTGCATAACCCAATTGAAATGATCGAACGTATAAATTCATCAATCATGAAATTCAAGGTTCACTTTCCGATCTCCATCTTTCACTACATTATTCTTGGACTCAATAACTAACTAATTTGTGCGTTTGAGTGATAATGTTGTAGGTCCACCCCGTACCACTATATCGGAGATTAGTATTACCGCTTCCAAAGTCCTACACCATCGATCAACGCTTATGAGTAGTCACCTCGTAGGATTAAGATGTATGAGTGTTGTATATAAACTATAATTAGCCTCGATTTCCAAGCCATATGGGACTATTTTAGCCAATCGTAAATAGTCCCCCCCCCCAATCGAGGCTAAGGGGCACAACGTGAACATCGAGTTCCTCAAACGGCGCCAATATTCCATACAAGTCAACCTTAATTTTGCGCTAGTACGACTATTAGGTATTATCCTCTTTATGTGTGAGAACCGACATGGCTTTGTCCTTTATAAATTACCTTTAACCTCGACTCCCAAACAACACACACACACACACACACACACACACACACACACACAAAGAGGTGAAGATCCAATAAATGGTCTTTCAACAACAACATGAAAATAAAGAAAAGGTATTAAGATAATTAACACTATCTTGGTTGGTTCCTCCAGGATCATCTGGCAGTCACTAGCGGTATGTCTGTTTATACCTCAAATCTCACAGGAGAGGGTTGTGGGAGCAACGGAAGGTGATGAAGTTGGTGGGGTATTGCTTAATTTCTTTGTCTTTTGATAAAAGAGCTTCTAGTTTGACGCTCTACGTAAACCAAACTACAGAAAGAATAACAAATAAAAGGTACAATGATTACCTACATAAACCAAACTACATAAACAAAACAACTAAAAAAATAATTAAAATAATGCAAACAACTCCTCCTTACAACCCACCACTAAACATGGGGGGAAGGTGCTCACAAAAAACATTCACCAAACATGGATAAGATGTCTAGATCTCCATAAAAAAGAAACAGGTTGTCCCTCACCGCCCAAAACCACCATCAATAGAAATCAAATAAACTAGAAGAAAGGGAAAAACACTTCAAGGCCTAAAAGGCAAACTGAACGACTCAAAATTCTATTAGCTCTGACTCTAGAATAGGGTTCTTCAGCCAACAAGTAAAAGGGAAAGAGGTGTTTGAAGACTTTTTGAGATATCATCTCCAGGGCAAAGCGATGTACATGTCTTCAAAGCTCTTCACGTTTAAAGGAGTCCATGAAAACATCAAATCATTCAGAGACTTACATATAAACCAAACCACCACTCACCGGCCCATAAGAAACCCAACTCTCAATTTAAAAGAATCCGCTAGAGAAATAAAAATCTCACCCAACACCAACAGATTATCAGACTTAACCAAATACAACTCTTACCTCCCCACAAGTCTCAAATAGGTGGGAAAATGACATTACACGACCCCAAAAGATAGATACCACATGATGTCCATACCAGATTCAAAATGACACCCCTCTTGTACAAATTAAGCTTAGAAAGAAACTCATTCAAAAAGAGTTGTCAGGAGAAAGCTACAACCTTAGAAGGGGTCCGACTTACCCATAAACGAGACGACAACCTTAACCACAAGGAGAGAATCATAAGATGATGCCATAAAATAAATGTCCTTTTTTCAACCCTCTTACCACCGACGATCACTCTCTAAGTTAACATTAACACCCTGAACTACCCTAAAAAACTCATTCAGAAGGGCATTCTCCTAAGCAAAAAGGAGTCTACGCAACTAAAACGACCAACTCACTTGACTACCTTCAAGAATCATCATATCTCCAACAATCCTATTATTGAGTTGATCAACAAGGAAAAACCTAAAAAACCTCTATCTAAAAAAGAAGGGACTCTACGAAGGATTAGACCAAAAAAAATGTAGAACATCCAGACCCAACTTCCCTCCTAACCCCTCAGAGTAATAATCATATGATTTCAAAGCTAACTCATTGTATAATAAAAAAATTATGAATATTCATTTTATCATAAATTTATATTTATGTCATTACCATAATACAACAATATTCATGTTTTTAAATAGATCAAAGTAATTTTACTATTTGAATGTTTTTTAATAGTAAAATATTAGCAATTAGTGATAATTTTAGTTTATGGGATCAAACTTTAAAACCTCTTCAATGTTTTACCTCACCAACCGATCTACTTAGGACCAATTACCAAAAGCATAGTATTTTTTTCTTTTTATAAATGTAGGCCCGTGTTATAAATATCTTCAAATAAAGGAATATAGCATAACAAAATAGCCGACGTAATGTTTATAAATGTAGGGAATATTTTGAGAGTGAAGAGAAATAAAAATACATCCATATTTAACAAACTTAATTGTTGAGTTACACTTAATTTAAGGAAGATATTCTCTTTTTATATTAAAAATAAAAAGATTAAGATATTCCTTTTGGACTTTGGAGACTCTCCTCTAAGCACAAGAATGAAATGTAATATGGCAAAAAAGTCCAAAACCTATGTGTCCTTCAATAGGAGTTCTCTATCTTCAATCTTGCATTTATACCTAATAATGGCAAAATATGTCTCTTTGAATGTTGGCATCACATGCTTCAAGATTTTCGTTCATAAAGTTAGAGCCAGGTTCTTTCTCTATTAATTCACCACCTTTCGAGTACATTGCATATATTCGGTTGAGATTTCTATGTCAAAAAGTCCTATGTTATGTGATTATATGAGGTGGCACCTTCCTTGTCTCTATGGTTGATAATAAAATTTTTCAGTTGGGGTTCTATTTGTGGATGAAATTTGGATGACTATTTTTGCTCTTAATGGTGATGGAGCATCTCACCATGATGGATTTGGAATCTTTTGTAGGAATTAAATTGCATAAGAAATAATCCTTATTATTGGTATTTTGTTGATAACATAGTAAGAGAACAATATTTACTGTTTGTGTAAGTGTGCAAAGGGAGATCTATAAACATGAGTCCGTAAGTTTTCATTGTGTATGATGACGCAGAAGATAACTTTGAGTAATATGTCATGTATAATAGAAAATATTTTATTTGGATCGAGATATCATGATTTTTTTAACGTATTTCAATAAGAAGCAATACAACGTATTTCAATAAGAAGCAATGATAGTATATCCGGATCCATTTGATGACGATTTTTGTTGGGTTTTTAAATTTGATGTTTCAATCTTATATCATAATTATGCACTATTAATCGAAAATATCAAATTATTATCATTAATAAATTGAAATGATCGGATGACGGTCACAAATTATTCATCAACTTGATTCATTTCATGTATTTCGAATCAATCCAATTTAAATAACTTTAAGTTATACAATGATGTGTCTTTCATGTCTTTTCAAAAACACCCATATCATCACATATTACAATTATATATATATATATATATATATATATATATATATATATATATATATATATATATATATATATATATATATATATATATATATATATATGTATCAAAAACTTAACCTTAATTGAATTCACAAGTGTTATAGAATATGATCTTTAAACATTACAAGTATATATATCAATCATATTATAATGTTAATGACAAATTTTACATTATGATCATCCTTTCGATATGGCCAATTGTGACGGTAAATCTTTAGTTAACGAACTTGCTATCATTAAATTTCTACCAATATGTTCAATCAACACGTTTTGTTTTTGCACTTTTTCTTTCACTGATAAGTACTTCAATTACATGTGTTTAGCACATTTGGAATACTTATCATTCTTAAAGAAGAAGACAATTACAAGATTATCAAAGTAAATCCTTAGCGACCTAGTGTAGCGGTACAATTTTTGAGATTAACATATTGCTTAACTTAACTCACAAAGCAAGAGTCGCCACTGCGCTTTTATTATTTCAAAGGAAAAGGGAAAAAGTAAGAAAAAAAACCCAAAGAAGTTTTAAAATAAAATTAATAAAAAGAGATAAGGGTCTGGGGGTTGATTATGCAAAGAGAAGGTATTAACACCCTAAACATCTATAGTATTCTATAGGAACGTCTTTGAAAATCTATAAATTTTGACTTAAAATTGGTGTTGTTTGCAAAAGATTAGAGAGATTGGAAAAGAAATATTTTTTTTCATATTTTATATTTGCCAAGACTTTTGAGTCTCATGCCTACATACCAGCAATATGCAATGGAGGATCAAAATCTCGTAGTTCATTGTAAAAGTAACCAAAATAATTGTTTTGATTTATTTTTAATGAAAAGACATTTTTTCATTTTTACGAGAATACTCAACTAGTCACCCACAAGTATGAGAACTTTGCATCATCATGAGAAGGGTTCCAACTTAGATAAAGATCAACAAGTATGCTATTACCTCTCTTAGATGATAAAGATTTATCATCAAATCTATGGGGATAGGAGAATTATATCTCAATTGTGGAAATGACTCTTGAGTTATGCTTTTCTTTAAGTCTTTTTGAATTTGGTTTGAATATGCTTAAGATGAAATAAAATTTATAAGGAAAACTATATTAAAACTCACTTGACAAAAGTCAAGGTTTATTGCGAAAGTGATTCATGTTTAAAAAATAAGAAGGTTTTGAAAGAGATGAGAAGATTTTAAAAATCAAAGGAGAGGAGTATGAGGGACTATCCTAGAATATGAAGTAAACTCTGGGGAGAAAATATATAACCAAGAGATAGCAAGCTTTATGTCATAAGTCAAGCAAGAATTCACTCCTTTGGATTAAGCCTCGAGCAAACCACATAATAAAAAATATAACCTTAATTGAATTCACAAGTGTTATAGAATATGAACGTTAAACATTTACATTTATATATAACAATCATATTATAATGTTACCAACAAATTTTACACAATGCTCATCATTTTTATATGGCCAAGAAATATCTTAGACGGTAGATATTTAGTTAACGAATTCACTATCATTAAATTTGTACCAATATGTTCAAACGACAAGTTTTGTTTTTGCACTTCTTCTTTCATGATAAGTACTTCAATCAAATGTCTTTAGAAGCTTTGGAATATTTATCATTCTTAGAAAAGAAGAAAATTACAAAATCATAATAAATCCTTAGCTACCTAGTGTAGCGGTAAAATTTTTGAGATTAAAATATTGATTAACTTAACTCACAAAGCAAGAGTCGCCACCATACTTTTATTCTTTCCAAAGGAAAAGGAAAAAAGTACGAAAAAACCCAAATAAGGTTTAAAACAAAACTAATATAAAGAGATAAGGGGTCTAGGGATTGGTTATGCAAAGGGAAGGTATTAGATCCCTAAACATCTATAGTACTCTATAAGAACCTCTTTGAAAATCTGTACATTTTAACTTAAAATAGTTGTTGTTTGCAAAAGATTGGAGAGATGGGAAAAGAAATATTTTTATCAATTATTATGTTTTCCGAGACTTTAGGAGAATACTCAACTAGTCACTCACAAGTATGAGAACTTTGCATCATCATGAGAAGAGCTCCGACTTGGATAAAGATCAACAAGTATGTCAGTAGCTCTCTTAGATGGAAAATATTTATCATCAAATCTATGGGGATATGAGAATTATATCTCACTTATGAAAACGAGTCATGTCTAAACATTGAGAAAAAGGTTTTAAAAGGAAAAAGTACACAAAAGGCACAAATATAATTTGAATGAGTTATGCATTTTTTAAGTCTTTGTAAAATTTGTTTGAATATTCAAAAGATGAATTAGCATTTATTAATAAAAATACTTTGAAAATCACTTGACAAAAGTCAAGGTTTATTGAGAGAGTGCTTCAGGTTTGAAAAACAAGAAGGTTTTAAAAAAGACGAGAAGATTTTCAAAATCAAAGAAGAAGAGGAGAAGAAGGGACTATCTTAGAACATGAAGTAAAAGATAGGGAGGCAAAATCAAACCAAGAGATAGCAAGTTTTATATCATAAGTCAAGCAAGAATTCCCTCATTTGGATTAAGCATTGAGCAAACCACATAATAAAAAATATAACCTTAATTGAATTAACAAGTGTTATAGATTATGAACATTAAACTTTACATGTATATATACCAATCGTATTATAATGTTAACCACAAATTTAACATAATGCTCATCGTTTCTATATGGTCAACAAATGTCTTAGACGGTAAAATTTTAGTTAACAAATTCACTATCATTTTATTTGTACCAATATGTTCAAACGATACATTTTATTTCTGCACTTCTTTTTTCACTGATAAGTACTTCAATTACGTGTGTTTAGCACCTTTGAAATATTTATCATTCTTAGAGAAGAAGAAAACTACAAAATCATCACAATAAATCTTTAGCGACCTAGTGTAGCGGTAAGAACTTTTTAGATTAAGCTATTGATTAACTTAACTCACAAACCAAGAGTCGCCACCGTGCTTTTATTATTTCCAAAGGAAAAAGAAAAAAGTATTAAAAAAAGTCAAAGAATTTTAAAAAAAAACTAATATAAAGAGATAAGGGTCCGATGGTTGGATATGCAAATGGAATGTATTAGATCCCTAAACATTAATACTACTATATAGGAACCTCTTTAAAAATAGGTACATTTTTGCTTAAAAGTGGTGTGTTTGAAAAGGATTAGAGAGATTGGAAAAGAAATATTTCTATCTATCTTTATGTTTGCCGAAACTTTTGTATGTCATGCCTACGTACTAACAATCTACAATGGAGGATCAAAACCTCGTAATTCGTTGTAAAAGTAACCAAAATGTTTGTTTTGATTCATTTTTAATGAAAAGGCATTTTGTCAGTTTAAGGAGAATACTCAACTAGTCACCTACAAGTATGAGAACTTTGCATCATCATGAGAAGGACTCCAACTTGGATAAAGATCAACAAGTATGCCACTAGTTCTCTTAGATGGAAAAGATTTATCATCAAATCTATGGGGATATGAGAATTATATCTCACTTATGGAAATGACTCGTGTGTAAACTTTGAGAAAATGTTTTATAAGCAAAAAGTACACAAAAGGCACAAAAATGATTTGAATGAGTTATGCATTTTTATGTCTTTTTGAAATTGGTTTGAATATGCTTAAGATGGATTAGCATTTATTAGGATATTTTTTTTGAAAATCACTTAACAAAATTCAAGGTTTATCGAGAAAGTGGTTCAAGTTTGAAAAATAAGAAGGTTTTGAAAAAATTGAGAAGATTTTGAAAATCAAAGAAGGAGACTGTCTTAGAACCTGAAGTAAAAGCTAGGGAGAAAAGATTTAACCAAGGGATAACAAGTTTTATATAATAAGTCAAACAAGAAATCCCTCATTTGGATTAAGCCTTGAGCAAACCACATAATCAAAAACATAACCTTAATTGAATCCACCAACGTCACATAATATGAATGTTAAACTTTATATGTATATTACCAGTCGTATTATAATGTTAACAAAAAAGTTTATATAATGCTCATCATTTCTATATGGCAAACAAATGTCTTAGACGCTAAATATTTAGTTAACAAAATCCCTATCATTAAATTTGTACCAATATGTTCAAACAACACGCTTTGTTTATGCACTTCTTATTTAAATGATAAGTACTTCAATTACATGTGTATAACACCTTTGAAATGTTTATCATTCTTAGAGAAGAAGAAAACTATAAAATTATCACAATAAATCCTTAGCGACCTAGTGTAGCGGTAAAAAATTTGAGATGAAGTTATTGATTCACTAAACTCACAAAGTAAGAGTCGTCACCGTGTTTTTATTATTTTCAAAGGAAAAGGGAACAAGTATAAAAAAAAGCTAAAGAAGTCTTAAAATAAAACTAATATAAAGAGATAAGGGTTTGATGGTTGGTTATGCAAATGGAAGGTATTAGATCCCTAAACATCAATAATACTCTATAGGAACCTCTTTGAAAATCTATACGTTTTGGCTTAAAAGTGGTGTTATTTGCAAAAGATTGGAGATACGGGAAAAGAAATATTTTTATCGATTTTTATGTTTGCTAAGAATTTTGAGTCTCATGTCTACATACCAACAATGTGCAATGGAGGATCAAATCCTTTTAGTTCATAATTAAAGTAACAAAAATGTTTATTTTGGTTCATTTTTAATGAAAAAAACATTTTGTCATTTTTAGGAGAATACACAACTAGTCATCAACAATTATGAGAACTTTGCATCATCATGAGAAGGGATCAGACTTGGATAAAGATCAACAACTGTGTCACTAGCTCTCTTAGATGAAAAGATTTATCATCAAACCTATGGGGATATCATAGTTATATCTGACTTATTGAAAAGACTCATGTCTAGACTTTGAGAAATAGTTTTAAAAGGAAAAAGTACACAAAAGACACAAAAATGATTTGAATGAGTTGTGTAACTTTTATATCTTTTTGAATCTGGTTTGAATATGCTTAAGATAGGTTAACATTTATTAAGAAAAATATTTTGAAAATCATTTGACAAAAGTCAAGATTTATTGATAAAGTGGTTCAAGTTTGAAAAACAAGAAGGTTTTGAAAAAGAGTAGAAGGTTTTGAAAATCAAAGAAGGAGAGGAGAAGAAACGACTATCCTAGAACATGAAGTAAAAACTAAGGAGAAATTATCTAACCAAGAGATATCAAGTTTTATGTCATAAGTCAAGTAAGAATTCCCTCATTTGGATTAAGCCTCGAGCAAACCACATAATAAAAACATAACCATAAATGAATTCACAAGTATTATAGAATATATATATATATATATATATATATATATATATATATATATATATATATATATATATATATATATATATATATATATATATATATATATATATATATTAACAACAAATTTTACATAATGCTCATCATTTCTATATGACCAACTAATGTCTTAGACGGTAAATATTTAGTTAACGAATTCGCTATTATTAAATTTGTACCCATATGTTCAAACGACACGTTTTATCACTGATAAGTACTTCAATTACAAGTGTTTAACACATTTGGAATATTTATCATTCTTAGAGAAGAAGAAAACTACAAAATTTTCACAATAAATCCTTAGCGACCCAGTGTAGCAGTAAAATTTTTGAGATTAAGCTATTGATTAACTTAACTCACAAAGCAAGAATCGCAACCGCGCTTTTATCATTTCCAAAGCAAAAGGGTAAAAGTACCAACAAACCCCAAAGAAGTTTTAAAACAAAATTAATAAAAAGAGATAAAGGTCTGGTGGTTGATTATGCTTTGGGAAGGTATTACCACCCTAAACATCTATAGTACTCTATAGGAACCTCTTTGAAAATATGTACATTTTGGCTTAAAATCGGTGTTCTTTGCAAATGATTGGAGTGATGGGGAAACAAATATTTTCATCAATTTTTATGTTTGCCGAGACTTTTGAGTCTTATGCCTACGTACCAAAAACATGCAATGGAGGATAAAAATCTTGTAGTTCATTGTAAAAGTAACCTAAATGTTTATTTTGATTCATTTTTCATGAAAATGCATTTTGTCATTTTTAGGAGAATACTCAAATAGTCACCAACAAGTATGAGAACTTTGGATCATCATGAGAAGGGATCCAACTTGGATAAAGATCAACAAGTATGACACTAGCTCTCTTAGATGAAAAAGATTTATCATAAAATCTATGGGGATAGTAGAATTATATCTCACTTATGGAAATGGCTTGTGTCTAATCTTTGGGAAAAGGAACATAAATGATTTGAATGAGTTATGCATTTTTGAAGTCTTTTTAAAATTGGATTATGCTTAAGTTGGTTTAGCATTTATTAGGAAAAATATTTTGAAAATCACTTGACAAAATTCTACGTTTATTGAAAAAGTGTTCAAGTTTGAAAAACAAGAAGTTTTAAAAAAGAGGAGAAGGTTGTGAAAATCAAAGAAGGTGAGCAGAATAAGTGACTATCATAGAACATGAATTAAAGGGTAGGGAGGAAAAATTTAAACAAGGGATATCAAGCTTTATGTCATAAATCAAGCAAGAATTCCCTCCTTTGAATTAAGTCTCGAGCAAACCACATAATTAAAAATACAACCTTAATTGAATTCACAAGTGTTATAGATTATGAACGTTAAACTTCACATGTATATATACCAATCATATTATAATGTTAACAACAAATTTTACATAATGCTCATCATTTCTATATGATCAACAAATGTCTTAGACGGTAAATCATTAGTTAACAAATTCGCTATCATTATATTTGTCCCAATATGTCCAAACGATGTTTTTTGTTTTTGCACTTCTTCTTTCACTAATAAGTACTTCAATTACATGTGTTTAGCACATTTGGAATATTTATCATTCTTAGAGAAGAAGAAAATTACATGTGTTTAGCACATTTGGAATATTTATCTATTGATTAACGTAACTCACAAAGCAAGAGTCGCCATCGCGCTTTTATTATTTCCAAAGGAAAGGGGGGAAAGTACGAACAAAATCCAAAGAAATTTTAAAACAAAACAAATAAAAAGAGATAAGAGTTTGGGGATTGGTTATGCAAAGGGAAAGTATTAGATCCCTAAACTTCTATAGTAATTTATAGGAACCTCTTTGAAAATATGTACATTTTGGGGAGATGGGAGATATGGGAAAAATATTTTTATCAATTTTTATGTATGCTGAGACTTTTGAGTCTCATGCCTACGTACCAACAATGTGCAATGGAGGATCTGAACCTTTTAGTTCATTGTAAATGTAACCAAAATGTTTGGTTTGATTCATTTTTAATGAAAAAACATTTTGTAATTTATAGGAGAATACTCAACTAGTCACCCAAAAGTATGAGAACTTTTCATCATCATGAGAAGGGCTCCAACTTGGATAAAGATCGATAGATATGCCACTAGCTCTCTTAGATGGAAAATATTTATCATCAAATTTATGGGGATAGGAGAATTATATCTCACTTATGAAAATGAGTCGTGTCTAAACTTTGAGAAAAAGGTTTTAAAAGGAAAAAGTACACAAAAGGCACAAAAATGATTTAAATGAGTTATGCATTTTTTAAATCTTTTTGAAATTGGCTTGAATATGTTTAAAATGGATTAACATTTATTAGTAAAAATGTTTTGAAAATCACTTGACAAAAGTTAAGATTTATTGAGGAAGTGATTCATGTTTTAAAAACAAGAATGTTTTGAAAAAGAGGAGAAAATTTTGAAAATTAAAGAAGGAGAGTAGAAGAAGAGACTATCCTAGAACATGAAGTAAAAGCTAGGGAGGAAAGATTAACCAAGAGATAGCAAGAATTATGTCATAAATCAAACAAGAATTCCCGCTTTTGGATTAAGCCTCGAGCAAACCACATAATGAAAACATAACCTTAATTGAATTCACAAGTGTTATAGAATATGAACGTTAAACTTTACATGTATATATACCAATCATATTATAATGTTAACAACAAATTTTACATCATGCTCATTATTTCTATATGGCCAACAAATGTCTTAGATGGTAAATCTTTTGTTAACGAATTCACTATTTTTGAATTTGTACCAATATGTTAAAATGACACATTTTGTTTATGCACTTTTTCTTTCACAGATAAGTACTTCAATTACATGTGTTTAGCACCTTTGGATAATTTATCATTCTTAGAGAAGAAGAAAACTACATAATTATCACAATAAATACTTAGCGACCTAGTGTAGCGGTAAAATGTTTGAGATTAAACTATTGATTAACTTAACTCACAAAGCAAAAGACGCCACCACACTTTTATTATTTCCAAAGGAAAAGGGAAAAAATATGAAAAAAATCCAAAGAAGTTTTAAAACAAAACTAATATAAAGAGATTAGGGTCTGAGGGTTGGTTATGCAAATGGAAGATATTATATCCCTAAACATCTATAGTACTCTATAGGAACATCTTTGAAAATATGTATATTTTGGCTTAAAAGTGGTGTTGTTTGAAAAATATTAGAGAGTTGGGAAAAGAAATATTTTTATCAATTTTTATGTTTGCCGAGACTTTTGAGTCTCATGCCTACGTACCAAAAATGTTCAATGAAGCATCCACACCTTGTATTTTGTTGTAAACAATAACCAAAATGTCTATTTTGATTCATTTTTAATGAAAATGCATTTTGTCATTTTTAGGAGAATACTCAACTAGTCACCCACAAGTATGAGAACTCTTCATCATCATGAGAATGACTCCGACTTGGATAAAAATCAACAAGCATGCCACTAGCTCTCTTAGATGGAAAGTATCTATCATCAAATCTATGGGGATGAGAGAATTATATCTCACTTATGTAAATGACTCGTGTGTAAACATTGCTAAAAGGTTTTAAAAGAAAAATGTACACAAAAGGCACAAAAATGATTTGAATGAGTTATGCATTTTTTAAGTCTTTTTTAAATTGGTTTGAACATGATTAAGATGGATTAACATTTATTAAGAAAAATGTTTTGAAAAATGTTTTGAAAAAGAGGAGAAGATTTCGAAAATCAAAGAACGAGAGGAGACCTAGGGATTATCCTAGAACAAGAAGTAAAAGCTAGGGATGAAAGATCTAACCAATAGATAACAAACTTTATGTCATAAGTCAAGCACGTATTCCATTCTTTGGATTAAGCCTTGAGCAAACCACATAATCAAAAACATAACCTTAATTCAATTCACAAGTGTTATAGAATATGACCATTAAACTTTACAGGTATATATACCAATCATATTATAATTAACAACAAATTTTACACAATGCTCATGATTTCAATATGCGACCAAATGTCTTAGACAATAAATATTTAATTAACGAATTCATTATCATTAAATTTTTCCCACTATGTTCAAATGACTCGTTTTGTTTAAGCACTTCTTCTGTCACAGATGAGTACTTCAATTACATGTGTTCAGCACACTTGGAATATTTATCATTCTTATAGAAGAAGAAAACTTCAAAATTATCATAATAAATCCTTAGCGACCTAATGTAGCCTTAAAATTTTTGAGATTAAACTATTGATTAACTTAACTCACAAAGCAAGAGTCGCTGTCGGCCTTTTATTATTTCCAACGGAAAAGAGAAAAAGTACGAACAAAATCCAAAGAAGTTTTAAAAACACTATTAAAAAGAGATAAGGGTCCAGGGTTTGGTTATGCAAAAGGAAGGTACTATATCCCTAAATATTAATGCTACTTTATAGGAACCTCTTTGAAAATCTGTACATTTTGCCTTAAAAATGGTGTTGTTTGCAAGATATTGGAGAGATAGGAAAAAAAATATTTTTATCAATTTTTATGTTTGCCAAGACTTTTGAGTCTCATTCCTACGTACCAACAATATGCAATGGAGAATCAAAACCTCGTAGTTCGTTGTAAAAGTAACCAAAATGTTTGTTTTGATTCATTTTTAATGAAAAGACATTTTGTCATTTTTAGGAGAATGCTGAAATAGTCACCCACAAGTATGAGAACTTTTCATCATCATGAGACGAGCTCCAACTTGGATAAAGATCAATAAGTATGCCACTAGCTCTCTTAGATGGAAAAGATTTATCATCAATGATATAGAGATAGGAGAATTATATCACACTTATGAAAAAGTATGAAAAAAGCCAATAATGTTTTAATACAAAACTAATAAAAAGATAGATATGCGTCCGGAGGTTAGTAATGCAAAGGGAAGTTATTAGATCGCTAAACATCTATATTACTCTATAGGAGCCTCTTTCAAAATCTATACATTTTGGCTTTAAAGTGGTGTTGTTTCAAAAAGATTAGAGATATGGGAAAAGAAATATTTCTATCAATTTTTATGTTTGCCGAGACTTTTGAGTCTCATGCCTACGTAGCAACAATGTGAAATGGAGGATCAAAACCTTATAGTTCGTTGTAAAAGTAACCAAATTGTTTGTTTTGATTCATTTTTAATGAAAATGCATTTTGTAATTTTTAGGAGAATACTCAACTAGTCACCCACAAGTATGAGAACTTTTCATCATCTTGAGAAGGGCTCCAACTTGGATAAAGAACAACAAGTATGCCACTGGCTCTCTTAGATGGAAAATATTTATCATCAAATCTATGGGGATAGGAGAATTATATCTCACTTATGGAAATGACTTGAATGAGTTATGCATTTTTTAAGTCCTTTTTAAATTGGTTTGAACATGCTTAAGATGGATTAGCATTTATTAGGAAAAATGTTTTCAAAATCACTTGGCAAAAGTCAAGGTTTATTGAAAAAGTGATTCAAGTTTGAAAAGCAAGAAGCTTTTGAAAAAGACGAGAAGATTTTGAAAATCAAAGAAAGAGAGGAGAGCTAGGGATTATCCTAGAAAATGAAGTAAAAGCTAGGGAGGAAACATCTTACCAATAGATAACACACTTTATATCATAAGTCAAGCGCGAATTCCATTCTTTGGATTAAGCCTCGAGCAAACTACATAATCAAAAACATAACCTTAATTGAATTCAAAAGTGTTATAGAATATGAACATTAAACTTTACATGTATATATACTAATCATATTCTAATGTTAGCAACAAATTTTACATAATGCTCATGATTTCTTTAGTTAACGAAGTCACTATCATTAAAATTGTCCTAATATGTTCGAACGACATGTTTTGTTTTTGCACTTCTTCTTTCACTAATAAGTACTTCAATTACATGTGTTTTGCACATTTGGAATATTTACCATTCTTATAGAAGAAGAAAACTACATGATTGTCAAAATAAATCCTTAGCGACCTAGTGTAGTGGTAAAACTTATGAGATTAAGCTATTGATTAACTTGACTCACAAAGCAAGAGTCATCACCACACTTTTATTTTATCTAAAGGAAAAGCGAAAAAGTATGAAAAAAAGCCAAAGATGCTTTGAAACAAAACTAATAAAAATAGATAAGTTTTTGGACGTTGGTTATGCAAAGGGAAGGTATTAGATCCCTAAACATCTATAGTAATCTATAGAACCCTCTTTGAAAATCTGTACCTTTTGGATTAAAAGTGGTGTTGTTTGCAAAAGATTAGAGAGATGGGAAAAGAAATATTTCTATAAATTTTTATGTTTGCCGAGACTTTTGAGTCTCATGCCTACGTACCAACAATGTGAAATGGAGGATCAAAACCTTATAGTTCATAGTAAAAATAACCAAAATGTTTGTTTTGATTCATTTTTAATGAAAAAGCATTTTGTCATATTTAGGAGAATACTCAACTAGTCACCCACAAGTATGGAACTAGTATGCAACTAACTCTCTTAGATGGAAAACTTTTATCATCAAATCAATGAGGATAGGAGAATTATATCTCACTTATGGAAATGACTCATGTCTAAACTTTTAGAAAATGTTTTAAAAGGAAAAAGTACACAAAAGGCACACAAATCATTTGAATGAGGTATGCATTTTTTTAGTCTATTTGAAATTGGTCTGAAAATGCTTAAGATGGATTAACATTTATTGGGAAAGATGTTTTGAAAATCACTTGACAATAGTCAAGGTTTATTGAAAATGTGGTTCAATTTTGAAAAACAAGAAGGTTTTCAAAAAGAGGATAAGATTTTGAAAATCAAAGAAGGAGAGGAGAAGAAGGGACTATCCTAAAACATGAAGTAGAAGCTAGAGAGGAAAGATCTAACAAAGAGATAGCGAGGTTTATGTCATAATTCAAGCAAGAATTCCCTCCTTTGGATTAAGCCTCGAGCAAACCACATAATCAAAAACATAACCTTAATTGAATTCACAAGCGTTATACATTATGGACGTTAAAACTTATATGTATATATACCAATCATATTATAATTTTAACATCAAATTTTACATAATGCCCATCATTTCTATATTGCCAACAAATGTGTTAGATGGTAAATCTTTCGTTAACAAAATCGTTGTCATTAAATTTTTACAAATATGTTCAAACGACACGTTTTGTTTATGCACTTCTTCTTTAAATGATAACTACTTCAATTACATGTGTTTAGCACCTTTGGAATATTCATCATTCTTAGAGACGAAGGAAACGACTAAATTATCACAATAAATCCTTAGCGACCTAGTGTAGCGGTAAATTTTTTGCGATTAAGCTATTGATTAACTTAACTCACAAAGTAAGAGTCGTCACCGCGATTTTATTGTTTTCAAAGGGAAAATGGAAAAAGTACGAACAAAACCCAAAGAAGTTTTAAAACAAAACTAATAAAAAGATATAAGGGTCCGTGGATTTGTTATGAAAAGGGAAGGTATTAACACTATAAACATCTATAAAACTCTATAAGAATTTCTTTGAAAATTTGTACATTTTGGCTTTAAAATGGTGTTGTTTGCAAAAGATTGGAGAAATGGGAAAAATATTAATATCATTTTTTATGTTTACCGAGACTTTTGAGTCTCATGCCTACGTACCAACAATGTGCAATGTAGGATAAAAACCTTGTAGTTCATAGTAAAATTAATAAAAATATTTGTTTAGATTCATTTTTAATGAAAAGACATTTTGTCATTTTTAGGAGAATATCAAATAGTCACCCACAAGTATGAGAACTTTGCATCATCATGAGAAGGGCTCCAACTTGGATAAAGATCAACAAGTATGCCACTATCTCTCTTAGATGGAAAAGATTCATCATTAAATCTATGGGGATAGGAGAATTATATCTCACTTATGGAAATGACTCGTGTCTAAACTTTGAGAAAAAGTTTTAAAAGGAAAAAGTACACAAAAGACACCAAAATGATATGAATGAGTTATGCATTTTTTTAGTCTTTTTTAAATAGCTTTGAACATGCTTAAGATGGATTAGAATTTTTTGGGAAAAATGTTTTGAAAATTACTTAACAAAAGTCAAGGTTTATTTAAAAAGTGGTTCGATTTTGAAAAACAAAAAAGTTTTGAAGAACATGAGAAGATTTTAAAAATCCAAGAAGGAGAGGAGAAGAAGGGGCTACCCTAGAACATGAAGTAAAATCTAGGGAGAAATGATCTAACCAAGAGATATCAAGATTTATCATCAAATCTATGGGGATAGGATTCATCATCAAATAATGTTAACAATTTTTTTTACATAATGCTCATCATTTCTATATGGCCAACAAATTTCTTAGACAGTAAATCTTTAGTTTACAAAATCGCTATCATTAAATTTGTACCAATATGTTCAAACGACACGTTCTATTTATGCACTTCGTCTTTAAATGATAAGTACTTCATTTACATGTGTTTATCACCTTTGGAATATTTATCATTCTTAGAGAAGAAGAAAACTACAAAATTATCACAATAAATCCTTAGCGACCTAGTGTAGTGGTGAATCTTTTGAGATAAAGCTATGGATTAACTTAACTAAAAAATTAAGAGTTGCCACCACAATTTTATTGTTTCCAAAGGAAAAGGGAAAAAGTATGAACAAAACCAAAAGAAGTTTTAAAACAAAACTAATGAAAAGAGATAAGGGTTTGTAGGTTGGTTATGCAAAGGGAAGATATTAACACCCTAAACAACTATAATACTCTATAAGAACCTCTTTGAAAATTTGTACATTTTGGCTTTAAAATGGTGTTATTTGCAAAAGATGGGAGAGATGGGAAAATATTATTATCAATTTTTATGTTTACCGAGACTTTAGAGATTCATGCCTACGTACCAACAATGTAAAAGGGAGGATCAAAACCTTGTAGTTCATAGTAAAAGTAACAAAATTGTTTGTTATGATTCATTTTTATTGAAAAAGCATTTTGTTATTTTTAGGAGAATACTCAACTAGTCACCTAAAAGTATGAGAACTTTGCATCATCATGAGAAGGGCTCTAACTTGGATAAAGATCAACAAGTATGCCACTATCTCTCTTAGGTGGAAAAGATTTATCATCAAAGCTATAGGGATAGGAAAATTATATCTCACTTGTGAAAATTACTCATATCTAAACTCTGAGAAAAGGTTTTACAAGAAAAGATTGCACAAAGGGCACACAAATGATTTGAATGAGTAATTCATTTTTTAAGTCTTTTTGAAATTGGTTTCAATATGCTTAAGATGATTAGCATTTATTAGAAAAACATTTTGAAAATCATTTGACTAAATTCAATGTTAATTGAGAAAGTGGTTCAAGTTCGAAAAACAAGAAGGTTTTGAAAAAGAGGAGAAGAAGGGAATATCCTAGAACGTGAATGAAAAGCAAGGGAAGAAGAATCTAACTAAGAGATATCAAGCTTTAGGTAATAAGTCAAGCAAGAATTTCCTCCTTTGGATTAAGCCTCAAGAAAACCACATAATCAAAAACATAACCTTCATTGAATTCACAAGTGTTATAGAATATGAACGTTAAACTTTACATGTGTGTGTGTGTATATATATATATATATATATATATATATATATATATATAATATATATATATATATATATATATATATATATATATATATATATATATATATATATATATATATATATATATATATATATATATATATATATATATATATATATATATATATATATATATATATATATATATATCATAATATAATGCTAACAACAAATTTTACATAATGCTCATCATTTCTATATGTCGAACAAATGTTTTAGACGGTAAATCTGTAGTTAAAGAATTAGCTATCATTAAATTTGTACCAGAATGTTCAAACAAACCGTTTTGTTCCTGCACTTCTTCTTTCACTTATTAGTACTTCAGTTACGTGTGTTTAGCACCTTTGGATTATTTATCATTCTTAGAGAAGAAGAAAACTACAAAATTATCATAATAAATCCTTAGCGACCTAGTGTAGCGATAATTTTTTGAAATTAAGCTATCTATGAACTTTATTCAGAAGGTAAGAGTTGTCACTGCGCTTTTATTATTTCCCTAGAAAAAGGGATGAAGTACAAACAAAACCCAAAGAAGATTTTAAAACAAAACAAATAAAAATTGATAAGGGTCCGAGGGTTGGTTATGCAAACGGAAGGTATTGGCACCATAAACATCTAAAGTACTTTATAGGAACCTCTTTAAAAATATGTATGGTTTGGCTTTCAAATGGTGTTGTTTGCAAAAGATTAAAGAGATGGTAGAAGAAATATTTTTATCGATATTTATGTTTCCCGAGACTTTAGACTCTCATGCCTACGTACCAACAATGTGGAATGTGGAATGGAGAACCTCTTTAAGAATTAGCTATCATTAAAGGAATTTTGTCATTTTTAAGAGAATACTCAACTAGTCTCCCAAAAGTTTTATAGTATATGAACGTTAAACTATACAAGTATACATACCAATCATATTATAATGTTAACAATAAATTTTACATAATACTCATCATTTATATATGGCCAACAAATGTCTTAGATGATAAATCTTTAGTTAACGAATTTACTATCATTAAATTTGTACCAATATGCTCAAATGACACTTTTTGTTTCTGCACTTCTTCTTTCACTTATTTGTACTTTAGTTACATGTGTTTAGCACCTTGAGAATATTTATCATTCTTAGAGAAGAAGAAAACTAGACAATTATCACAATAAATAATTAGCTACCTAGTGTAGCGGTATGATTTTTGAGATTAAGCTATTGATTAACTTAACTCGTAAAGAAAGTGTCGCCGCCCCTCTTTTATTATTTCCATAGGAAAATGGAAGAAATACGAACAAAATCCAAAAAAGTTTTAAAACAAAAAAGAAATAAGGGTCTGGGGGTTGGTTATGCAAATGGAAGGTATTAGCACCCTAAACAACTATATCAACTATAAGAACCTCTTTGAAAATCTATACATTTTGGCTTTAAGATGGTGTTGTTTGAAAAAGATTGGATAGATGGGAAATAAATAATTTTATCAATTTTTATGTTTTATGAGACTTTATTGTCTCATGCCTACGTAATAACAATGTGCAATGGAGGATCAAAACCTCATAATTTGTAGTAAAAGTTACAAAAATGTTTGAGAGGATTCATTTTTAATGAAAAAACATTTTGTCATTTTTAGAAGAATACTCAACTAGTGTAGCGATAAATTTTTTGAGATTAAGCTATTGATGAACTTTACTCAGAAGGTAAGAGTCGTCACTACGCTTTTATTATTTCAAAATAAAAAGGGATAAATTACAAACAAAACCTAAATAAGTTTTAAAACAAAACTAATAAAAAGAGATAATGCTATGGGGGTTGGTTATGCAAATCGAAAGGTATTAGCACCATAAACATCTATAGTACGTTATAAGAACCTCTTTAAAAATATGTACGGTTTGACTTTCAAATGGTGTTGTTTGAAAAAGATTGAAGAGATGGGAAAAGAAATGTTTTTATCAATATTTATGTTTGGAGAGACTTTAGATTCTCTTGCCTACGTACCAACAATGTGAAATGGAGGATCAAAACCTCGTGGTTCGTTGTAAAAGTAACAAAAATGTTTGTTTTGATTCATTTTTAATGAGAAGGCCTTTTGTCATTTTTAAGAGAATACTCAACTAGTTACCCATAAGTATGAGAACTTTGCATCATCATGTAAAGGGCTCCAACTTGTATAAAGATCAACAAATATGCCACTAGCTCTCTTAGATGGAAAAGATTTATCATCAATGCAATGGGGATAGGGGAACTGTAGCGGTAAATTGATGATCATCAAGCTATGGATAAGCAATACATCAAATAACAAGAGTCACCACCGCGCTTTTATTGTTTCCAAGGGAAAAGGGGAAAAGTACGAACAAAACCCAAAAAATAAGAAGTTTTCAAATCAAATCTAAAAAATTTCCAGAGATTACAGGTAAGGGGGTTGGTTACACAGAGGGAAGGTGTTAGCACCCAAAGTGTCCTAGGTATTCCTAGGGAGCCCTTTTTTGTATGCATATGTATTTTGTACAAGTGATGTTTGCAAGCAAATAGAATGAAGAGATGAGAAAAGAATTCATTAATTATATTTTTAGGTTTGACAAGACCTTCAGATTTGTGCCTATGTACCAACATAAAAAAGAGGGATCAAAACCTCGTAGTTCGTGATACAAATTTTAAAGAGGATGCATTGCTTTTAACAAAAATTAGTTTTGAAAGGCACAAAGGCCTAAAATGGTTTGAATGACTCTTAATTCTTTTTGACTTTTGAAAATTTTAAGTTAAGTATAGTTAAGTTTACTTACCAATTTGATTTAAGAAAAGAGTTTAAAAAAGCAATGGCATAAGGCCTGAGTTTCTAATTTGCAAAAAAAAAGGTTTAAGTTTAGAAAAATAAACACAAGCAAAGAAGATTTTAAAAGGAGAGAGAGATATGAAATTAAAGAAATAGGGATGAGATGAACAGACTAATTCTAAGCATAAATTTAAAAGTTAAGAGTTGAAAAGACACACAAGTGTGCTCCTAGCTCCCTTAGATGGGAAAATATTTATCATCAATTCTATGGGGATAGGGGAACTATATCTCACTTATGAAAATGACTCATGTCTAAACATTGAGAAAAAGTTTTAAAAAGAAAGAGTGCACAAAGGGTACAAAAATGATTTGAATGAGTTATACATTTTTTAAATATTTTTGAAATTGGTTTGAATATGCTTAAGATGGATTAACTTTTATTAGGGTATTTTTTTGGAAAATAATATGACAAAATTAAAGGTTTATTATAAAAGTGGTTCATGTTTGAAAAACAAGAAAGTTTTGAAAAAGAGGAGAAGAGTTTGAAAATCAAAGAATGGGAGTAGAAGAAGGGACTATCCTAGAACATGAATGAAAACCAAGGAAGGAAATATCTAACTAAGAGATAACAAGCTTTATGTCATAAGTCAAACAAGAATTCCCTCCTTTGGATTAAGCCTCAAGCAAAACACATAATAAAAAACATAACCTTAATTGAATTCACAAGTTTTATAGAATATGAACGTTAAAATTTACATGTATATATACCAATCATATTATAATGTTAACTATATATCTTACATAATGCTCATCATTTCTTTATGGCGAACAAATGTTTTAGACGGTAATCTTTAGTTAACGAATTCACTATCATTAATTTTGTACCAATATGTTCAAACGACAGGTTTTGTTTCTGGACTTCTTCTTTCACTTATTTGTACTTCAGTTACATGTGTTTAGCACCTTTGGAATATTTATCATTCTTAGAGAAGAAGAAAACTATAAAAATATCACAATAAATCCTTATCTACCTAGTGTAGCGGTAAGATTTTTGAGATTAAGCTATTGATTAACTTATCTCGAAAAGCAAGAATCGTCATTAAGCTTTTATTATTTCTAAAGGAAAAGGGAAAAAGTATGAACAAAACCCAAATAATTAAAAAAAATAAAATAACGGTCTAGGGTTTAGTTATGCAAAGGGAAGGTATTAGCACCCTAAACGACTATAGCAACTATCAGAACCTCTTTGAAAATCTGTACATTTTGGCTTTAAGAAGGTGTTGTTTGCAAAAGATTGGACATATGGGAAAAGAAATAATTTTATCAATTTTTATGTTTTATGAAACTTTATTGTCTCATGACTACGTAATAACAATGTGCAATGGAGGATCAAAACCACGTCATTCGTCGTAAAAGTAACAAAAATGTTTGTGTTGATTCAATTTTAATGAAAAAATATTTTGTCATTTTTAGGAGAATACTCAACTAGTCACCCACAAGTATGAGAATTTTGCATCATCATGAGAAGGACTCCAACTTGGATTAAGATCAACAAGTATGCAACTATCTCTCTTAGATGGAAAAGCTTTATCATCAATGCTATGGGGATAGGAAAATTATATCAAACTTATGAAAATGACGCATATCTAATCTTTGAGAAAATGTTTTAAATGAAAAGAGTGCACAAAGGGCACAAAAATGATTTGAACGAATTATGCATTTTTTAAGTTCTTTTGAAATTGGTTTGAATATGCTTAAGATGGATTAGCATTTATTAGGATTTTTTTTTGAAAATCACTTGACAAAGTAAAGGTTTATTAAAAAAGTGGTTCAAGTTTGAAAAAGAAGAAGGTTTTGAAAAAGAGGAAAAGATTTTGAAAATCAAAGAAGGAGAGTAGAAGAAGGGACTATCTTGGAACATGAATGAAAAGCAAGGGATGAAAGATCTAACTAAGAGATAGCAATCTTTATGTCATAAGTCAAGCAAGAATTTCCTCATTTGGATTAAGCCTCAAGCAAACCACATATTCAAAAACATAACCTTAATTGAATTCACAAGTGTTATAGACTATGAACGTTAAACTTTACATGTATATATACCAATCATATTATAATGTTAACAATAAATTTTAAATAATTTTCATCATTTCTATATGGCCAACAAATGTCTTACACGGTAAATCTTTAGTTAATAAATTCCTTATCTTTAAATTTTTACAAATATGTTCAAATGACATATTTTGTTTCTGCACTTCTTCTTTCAATGATAAGTACTTAAATTACATGTGTTTAGCACCTTTGGAATATTTATCATTTTTAGGGAAGAAGAAAACTACAAAATTATCACAATAAATCCTTAGCGACCTGGTGTAGCGATAAATTTTTTCAGATTAAGCTATTGATGAACTTTACTCAGAAGGTAACAGTCGTCACTACGCTTTTATTATTTCAAAATAAAAAGGGATAAATTACAAACAAAACGTAAATAAGTTTTAAAACAAAACTAATAAAAAGAGATAATGCTATGGGGGTTGGTTATGCAAATCGAAAGGTATTAGCACCATAAACATCTATAGTACGTTATAAGAACCTCTTTAAAAATATGTACGGTTTGACTTTCAAATGGTGTTGTTTGAAAAAGATTGAAGAGATGGGAAAAGAAATATTTTTATCAATATTTATGTTTGGAGAGACTTTAGATTCTCTTGCCTACGTACCAACAATGTGCAATGGAGGATCAAAACCTCGTGGTTCGTTGTAAAAGTAACAAAAATGTTTGTTTTGATTCATTTTTAATGAGAAGGCATTTTGTCATTTTTAAGAGAATACTCAACTAGTTACCCATAAGTATGAGAACTTTGCATCATCATGTAAAGGGCTCCAACTTGTATAAAGATCAACAAATATGCCACTAGCTCTCTTAGATGGAAAAGATTTATCATCAATGCAATGGGGATAGGGGAACTGTAGCGGTAAATTGATGATCATCAAGCTATGGATAAGCAATACATCAAATAACAAGAGTCACCACCGCACTTTTATTGTTTCCAAGGGAAAAGGGGAAAAGCACGAACAAAACCCAAAAAATAAGAAGTTTTCAAATCAAATCTAAAAAAATTCCAGAGATTACAGGTAAGGGGGTTGGTTACACACAGGGAAGGTGTTAGCACCCAAAGTGTCCTAGGTATTCCTAGGGAGCCCTTTTTTGTATGCATATGTATTTTGTACAAGTGATGTTTGCAAGCAAATAGAATGAAGAGATGAGAAAAGAATTCATTAATTATATTTTTAGGTTTGACAAGACCTTCAGATTTGTGCCTATGTACCAACATAAAAAAGAGGAATCAAAACCTCGTAGTTCGTGATACAAATTTTAAAGAGGATGCATTGCTTTTAACAAAAATTAGTTTTGAAAGGCACAAAGGCCTAAAATGGTTTGAATGACTCTTAATTCTTTTTGACTTTTGAAAATTTTAAGTTAAGTATAGTTAAGTTTACTTACCAATTTGATTTAAGAAAAGAGTTTAAAAAAGCAATGGCATAAGGCCTGAGTTTCTAATTTGCAAAAAAAAAGGTTTAAGTTTAGAAAAATAAACACAAGCAAAGAAGATTTTAAAAGGAGAGAGAGATATGAAATTAAAGAAATAGGAATGAGATGAACACACTAATCCTAAGCATAAATTTAAAAGTTAAGAGTTGAAAAGACACACAAGTGTGCTCCTAGCTCCCTTAGATGGAAAAGATTTATCATCAATTCTATGGGGATAGGGGAACTATATCTCACTTATGAAAATGACTCATGTCTAAACATTGAGAAAAAGTTTTAAAAAGAAAGAGTGCACAAAGGGTACAAAAATGATTTGAATGAGTTATACATTTTTTAAATATTTTTGAAATTGGTTTGAATATGCTTAAGATGGATTAACTTTTATTAGGGTATTTTTTTGGAAAATAATATGACAAAATTAAAGGTTTATTATAAAAGTGGTTCATGTTTGAAAAACAAGAAAGTTTTGAAAAAGAGGAGAAGAGTTTGAAAATCAAAGAATGGGAGTAGAAGAAGGGACTATCCTAGAACATGAATGAAAACCAAGGAAGGAAATATCTAACTAAGAGATAACAAACTTTATGTCATAAGTCAAACAAGAATTCCCTCCTTTGGATTAAGCCTCAAGCAAAACACATAATCAAAAACATAACCTTAATTGAATTCACAAGTTTTATAGAATATGAACGTTAAAATTTACATGTATATATACCAATCATATTATAATGTTAACTATATATCTTACATAATGCTCATCATTTCTTTATGGCGAACAAATGTTTTAGACGGTAATCTTTAGTTAACGAATTCACTATCATTAATTTTGTACCAATATGTTCAAACGACAGGTTTTGTTTCTGGACTTCTTCTTTCACTTATTTGTACTTCAGTTACATGTGTTTAGCACCTTTGGAATATTTATCATTCTTAGAGAATAAGAAAACTACAAAATTATCACAATAAATCCTTATCTACCTAGTGTAGCGGTAAGATTTTTGAGATTAAGCTATTGATTAACTTATCTCGAAAAGCAAGAATCGTCATTAAGCTTTTATTATTTCTAAAGGAAAAGGGAAAAAGTATGAACAAAACCCAAATAATTAAAAAAAATAAAATAACGGTCTAGGGTTTAGTTATGCAAAGGGAAGGTATTAGCACCCTAAACGACTATAGCAACTATCAGAACCTCTTTGAAAATCTGTACATTTTGGCTTTAAGAAGGTGTTGTTTGCAAAAGATTGGACATATGGGAAAAGAAATAATTTTATCAATTTTTATGTTTTATGAGACTTTATTGTCTCATGCCTACGTAATAACAATGTGCAATGGAGGATCAAAACCTCGTCATTCGTCGTAAAAGTAACAAAAATGTTTGTGTTGATTCAATTTTAATGAAAAAATATTTTGTCATTTTTAGGAGAATACTCAACTAGTCACCCACAAGTATGAGAATTTTGCATCATCATGAGAAGGACTCCAACTTGGATTAAGATCAACAAGTATGCAACTATCTCTCTTAGATGGAAAAGCTTTATCATCAATGCTATGGGGATAGGAAAATTATATCAAACTTATGAAAATGACGCATATCTAATCTTTGAGAAAATGTTTTAAATGAAAAGAGTACACAAAGGGCACAAAAATGATTTGAACGAATTATGCATTTTTTAAGTCCTTTTGAAATTGGTTTGAATATGCTTAAGATGGATTAGCATTTATTAGGATTTTTTTTTGAAAATCAGTTGACAAAGTAAAGGTTTATTAAAAAAGTGGTTCAAGTTTGAAAAAGAAGAAGGTTTTGAAAAAGAGGAAAAGATTTTGAAAATCAAAGAAGGAGAGTAGAAGAAGGGACTATCCTGGAACATGAATGAAAAGCAAGGGATGAAAGATCTAACTAAGAGATAGCAAGCTTTATGTCATAAGTCAAGCAAGAATTTCCTCATTTGGATTAAGCCTCAAGCAAACCACATATTCAAAAACATAACCTTAATTGAATTCACAAGTGTTATAGAATATGAACGTTAAACTTTACATGTATATATACCAATCATATTATAATGTTAACAATAAATTTTAAATAATTTTCATCATTTCTATATGGCCATCAAATGTCTTAGACGGTAAATCTTTAGTTAATAAATTCCTTATCTTTAAATTTTTACAAATATGTTCAAACGATATATTTTGTTTCTGCACTTCTTCTTTCAATGATAAGTACTTAAATTACATGTGTTTAGCACCTTTGGAATATTTATCATTTTTAGGGAAGAAGAAAACTACAAAATTATCACAATAAATCCTTAGCGACCTGGTGTAGCGATAAATTTTTTCAGATTAAGCAATTGATGAACTTTACTCAGAAGGTAAGAGTCGTCACTACGCTTTTATTATTTCAAAATAAAAAGGGATAAATTACAAACAAAACGTAAATAAGTTTTAAAACAAAACTAATAAAAAGAGATAATGCTATGGGGGTTGGTTATGCAAATCGAAAGGTATTAGCACCATAAACATCTATAGTACGTTATAAGAACCTCTTTAAAAATATGTACGGTTTGACTTTCAAATGGTGTTGTTTGAAAAAGATTGAAGAGATGGGAAAAGAAATATTTTTATCAATATTTATGTTTGGAGAGACTTTAGATTCTCTTGCCTACTGTCGCATCGCGCGAAAAACCGGCGGGAAAAGAAAGAAACAACAGAGCCGCCACCGTGCGTTATTTATCCCAAAAGAGGGAAAGGAAACGCTCAGAGTAAACCTGGAAAGAACATGGTCTTGCGACCAAAGAGAATGGGTTCGGGAGTCGGTTATGCGAAGGGAAGGTATTAGCACCCCTACGCATCCGTAGTACTCTACGGGATCCACGCACAAAAGGAAGGAATATGGTTGCTAAACACTGCTCAAACTCACACACACTGGCTGAAAGAGACAAAAGAGACTGACTGAAACTGACTCGGCAGGATGTCGCATCCTGGGCCTACTTAGTCTATCAGGCATAGACATCAGAGTCGAAGTAGTTCGGACTGGGGAAACGACACATGCTCGCTAGGACATCGCATCCTATGCATACGTATCTTCTCGGACGAGAGAAGAATCAGAGCATTCGTAGCTCGGCTGACACGCACACAGACAAACAAGACACAGGCAAACGTGGAGCCCGAATGCCAATCACTGGACTTACATCAGCATCCGAACCAAACACACGCACACTGGAACCCAAATGCCACTCGATGGACTTACATCAGCTTCCAAGCACACAACAGCACAACAAGTTAATAGGGAGTCGGGGACTCAGCCTATAACTGTCAAACACACACAAAAAGGAAAAAGGGCGCCCGGAGAGATCAGCTCAATCTCCTGCCTACATACTTCATCTGGTATGAAGATCAGGGCGATGTAGTTCCCCTACAGAGGGAAAAAGGATTAGCCTAACCAGATAACAGAGGGAGACACAACACTAGGGAGACTACGACTCGAGCCTAGATGTTGTCATGCAAAGTCAACCCTAAGTTAAGGTTTCTAGCTAAATGGCACAAGGGCCAACCTATCCTAGACAAGGCTTGCACAGGAAGCAAGAGTCTCGATTGCAACTAGGGCAAGAGAAAGGGGAGGTCTCAATCGCAACGAGGGCGAGAGAAGAGAAAGTCTCAATCGCAACGAGGGCGAGAGAAGAGAAAGTCTCAATCGCAACGAGGGCGAGAGAAGAGAATTAGATGTTAGTGGTTAGTCAAACTCGACAAGACATCGCATCTCGTGCCTACGTATCTCATCTGAACATGAGAATCAGAGTTGCCGTAGTTCGGCTACAGAGGGATAAAGGACTCGATCGCAACGAGGGCGAGAGAAAGGAAAAGGCTCGATCGCAACGAGGGCGAGAGAAAGGAAAAGGCTCGATCGTAACGAGGGCGAGAGAAAGAAAAAAGGCTCGATCGCAACGAGGGCGAGAGAAAGAAAAAAGGCTCGATCGCAACGAGGGCGAGAGAAAGGAAAAAAGGCTCGATCGCAACGAGGGCGAGAGAAAGGAAAAAAGGCTCGATCGCAACGAGGGCGAGAGAAAGGATCGCAACGAGGGCGAAAGCAAACAAGGATTAGTCTAAACTAAACCTAACTTGCACAGGAAGCAAGTCAAACAAACATACAAGCACAGATAGCACACACTATACACAAGCAAGTGGCTCAAACAAGGGTTTGGTTTTAGTCGAGGGGTCATATCAACCTCGACAAACAAACCTCTGGAATGGGGTGAATGGTGCTCTTAACCTTGCCATTGAGGGGCTAAGGTGAAGCAGATGAAAGGTGAGTGAAGATGAGACTTCACAGCTTCTATCCCTGGCCTGGGAGAGCATTTGACAAGAATGTGTGGGTTCAGAAAGTGGGAACCCCTCTACACATTTGACACTGACTTAACTGTGCAATTGTACAAGATCTTGGGTTTTTTATCTGTAATGCATCAACACAGTGGTGTGAGCAAAAGCAGATGACACACTGAATAGTGGGGGATAGATTGCATATCCCCACCTTCCACCAATTGCCTCTTCACTTAGGAGGACTTTGACTCTATGCAAGGACAAAATTAAACATCCACAAACATTGCCTCTTAAGGAGGACTTCAGACAGTTGCCTGGCCAAGTAACAGGCCAGGTCTTCCAGACTACATGAAGTAAAAGAGACATACCTCAATGCAAATTGCTTATACAAGCAAAGCAAAGCAAAAAGTTCACAAAGAACTAAGCAACTAAAGCACCTGAAACAGTCAAGCAGATGTTAGCATGCAACTTCAAACAAAACAAACAGAAACAGACACCAACAGTCAATTAGAGGCACATGGATGTGCAAGGCACAAGGCTTAGGGTATGTGAGCCAAGCCACCTACAAAACACACAAGTTAGTCAATGATATCTAAGCAAGCTCAATCAAAAGAATGGGTCTCAATGGCCATTTGTTGGTCAACCTGAAAACACAAGCTCAAAAGTGAGTAACAGGACCACTAGGGCAAGCCTAGGGTCAAAAATGAATGAGGAAGCCAAAACAGCAAAGGGCAAGTATCCAAAATCATGTTTAAACAATTAGGAAACACAACCAATTGGGTTCACATTCATATCAATCATCATCATCATTTTATGAACAAAAGAAATCAAAATATGGCATTTAGAAGCTCATAGAAGTCAACAGCAAGACTTGAATCAAAAGCAATCCTAAACATTTCCAAAAATCACCAAATAAATCATGATCAATCACAATCCACAGCATGGTAAGAATGTCAAATTTCATCTCATTTGGACAAGTGGAAGGCAGTCAATGAAAATCAGAAAGTCAAAGCAATTTTGAACATGCTCAAAGAAGTCAACCAAACATGCATCAACTTAGAAAAATCATAAGTCAGAAATGGTGTATGATAAATGAATGGGGCTAAAACCATGGCAAAGATGAGGATGTCTAGTTATCTCCTGTAAAATTTCATGTCCATCTAATAAAGTATGAGAATTTCACAAATGAAATGGGAACAAGTGTCACACAAGGTCAACATATGACCAACCAGGGGAGAAAATCTCAAACAATTAGGAAATGCCTCAAATAATTCCAAGAAAATTCACATGTAAACTAGACATACAAGAGTAGGTTCATGCAAAAAATCAGATCAATTGGGGGTCAAGAAGCATGGTAATGAAAATCATGAAGTTGGACATCAATGGTGTGACACAAATTGTCACACCCTAATTCAAAAATCATAACTCACAAACCACAAATGATAAATTCACAAACTCTACACCAAAATCACCATGAGTGTGTCTGGTTTAAGCACAAAAAATTTGGGAGCCATTGGATAAAGTATCACCATTTCACAAATGTTTTGGCAAGATGTACAGAAATTGGTCACATGTCACAATCCCTAAGGCCATTTAAAATTCGAACATGCAAAAATTCTGGAAAATATATGACAAAAAACTAGAGATTAAGATGAAGCTAATGCAAAAAGTCCCATTAAATTTGGATCAAAATTGGAGATGTTATGATTTTTGTAAGATTGATATCAAAAATGAAATAATTATTGGAATGAAAATGAATTAATGGTGAAATTAAATGGTCCGGATGGCATTTATGTAATTAAGGCAGTCACTAAATGGGACGACGTCGTTTAGGGCAAGCAAACGAAATGTTTTCATTGGTTATGGAGGCACGGGTACAGTAACAAAGCCAGCAAAACAGAGAACCAAGGCAAACATTTTCTGGGCTGTAACCTAGGGTTTTTAACAGTACTGTTCATCATCAATGATGAACGAAAATCCCAGAAATGGGAATCAAATACACCATCATGATCAGCACACAACACACAGTCCGAATCCATCCATGGTTTTCATTAAAACAAGCTATAACTCATGAATCGAGCAAGAAAAGAATCCATCATCAAACTTCAAACCAACATATCTTTAAAAATATCTAACCATTTCCAAAACCACAAATACTGTCAAGCTCAGCATAGAAAGATCTTTTGAAAACATATATTGGTTTAACAAAAGGGAGGGGTCGAATCCATACCAAAAAATGAAGGACAGTTGTGTTCTAGATGTTGTTTGATGGATTTGGAGTGAAACAGATGAGCTTTAAGCCTTCCAATGATGAGTGTGAAGTTGGCCTGGCTTGATGTAGCTTGGAAAGACCTTAAACAAACTCTGCCATGGCTGTATGCTCTGCAAAAACAGTGCTGCAAGAAGCTTCTACAGATGGAGAAATCATGTTGGAATGAGCTCAAGATGTTGTTTTGATGATGAAACAACAAAGGCAAGGTTAGGTTATTTGGAAGTTTTGGACAGATTTTGAACAATGGCCAAGATGTGTTTTTTTGAATGAGTGAGAGAACAATGGTTTCTGCTGTGTTCTTGTGGATGCTACCAGTTCAAAAATGATGAAAAGATGGTGAAACAACCAAAGCCAGGCTCAGTTCTTTGGAACTTTTTTGGACAGAGTTTAAAAATGCAAGAATGAAGTTTTTTAGTGAATGTCAAGTTCTGTATGCAAAATGTGTTTTATGGCTGCTTCTAGTGTTTGCAATTGACAGAAAAAGGTGATAGAAATCTGCTATCAGAAGTACAGATCACAGTCCATGGATATGTGTGATTGAGTTATGGAGAAATGTACTTTTTTTCAATTTTCAAGCAACTAGGTATGGGTGTGTGTACTTGCACGAAAATGGCTTTGTAACATGACCAAAACCTGGTTTCTAAACATATTTGGATGGTGGGGATGGTTGGAAATCAATATTTCAAAAAGTCAACCCTTGGTCAAACTTGAATTTAAATGAGACAAGTCAAAAAATGCCATTTTGATTGGCAAGGTTTTGGTTCATGAAATTTATATTTTTGGAAAGAGGAGATGAAATGTGACTTGTAGGAAAAAACCCCACCCAAATTGGCCAAATGGTTTGAGAGATATGGCCTTTTGAAGTTCAAGAATTTCTGAAATCGATTCGATCATAACTTGCCAACCACACATGGGAATTGAGAGTTCTTGGACTTTTTGGAAATGGGAGAACAAGATCTTCAACTTTCATGTTGGGCAAAAATTCATTTGAAGCTTGTATCATGATGTAAGTTTGAGGATCAAGACTTTCCATTTTTGGTAAGTTTCAGTTACAGGTCCAGTTTCCATTTTTGGAAATTTCTGATTTGGCTTCAAATTCTTCCATGATGGTGTTTGACATGATATATGAGGACTATTTGGACATGAATGAGCTCTCACAAACCAATTTCCATCATCAAATCACTGATTAAATGGACAGTTGACCAACAGTTGACTTTTAGGGTTTCTGTCTGATTGTGCATTGACTGATGACTTCTGAGCCTTCAACCCTTGACATGAACACTTCAAATGGACCTCCAAGTCATGTGAACTTGTTGGACCAACCCTAAGGCCTTGGCTCCTTGAGAATTGTGCTTGCTTGCTTGGTTGACTGACCTCCTGATCAGTTTGACCTAATTCCTGAATTGGCTTGCACTTGAGGCAAATGGGACAATGCAATGCTATGCAGTGGACCATGATATGCTATGACCTAATATGAAAATGTATGTACAATGATAGGTGCAAATTTGAGGTGCTACAGCTGCCCCTATTCAATCAGCTGTGAACCCGAATGGATGAGAGCAACGGCTGTCAGACTTTCAGGGTAAACAGGGATTGAATACCAAGAACCGTAGAATTTGCACAATACAGGGATCCGCCAATGGAAACGTCCACTGGGATTTGACATTTATTGCTGGGTATATATTTTTTTGGGTTTTGTTTTTAAAGGGTACAGCCACATCCAGACATCGCAACGACGATGAATGGGAAAAGAAATCACAACTAGATGTCAACGGACAACTAGGAAAAACTCGACGTTTACCAAGACCAACGGAGAGGTAACCAGACATTAATGAGTGACTGGAAGGGATACAACCATACGTCAACGGACGAAATGGGAAAAACTCAACGCTTACCAAGACCAACGGAGAGGTAACCAGACATTAATGAGTGACTGGGAGGACTCGGCCAAACATCAACGGATGAATGGGAGAAAACTCGACGTTTACAGACATCGGAAGATGATGTTTACAGACACCAAAAAGATCGACCAGACATTTACAGATGAATGGGAATACTCGACGTTTACGGACATCGAAAGATGATGTTTACAGACACCAAAAAGATCGACCAGACATTTACAGATGAATGGGAGGACTCAACCAGACATCGACGGATGAATGGGAGAAAACTCGACGTTTACAGACATCGGAAGATGATGTTTACAGACACCAAAAAGATCGACCAGACATTTACAGATGAATGGGAATAAGAGAAACACAACCAGACGTCAACGGACGAATGGGAAGAACTCGTCGTTTATCGAAACCAACGGAGAGGTAAGTCCACATGGGGAGGGTACAACTAGACATCACCGGATGACTAGGAAAAACTCGACGTTTATCGACACCAACGGAGAGGAGTAATTTTCACTAGGGAAGGGAGGCCGACGTTACAAACATCGAGAGATGATGTTTACAGACACCAAAGAAGACCAGACACTTACGCATGACTGGAAATCACCGAAAGATGGTGTTTACCGACACCAAGGAAACAACACACACGGGTGCTGATAGGGTACTGACATCCACAAGATGACCGGGCAAGGCTGAACACTTGCAGGGGGGTCTCACTGGGGAGAAGCAGGATTTCCTTTCACCAACGGATGAGGAAATAAACCTCTATGGGGATTATCAACACCAAATGTTGACTGGAGCAACTGTAACAAATGCGTTGCACAGGTTGAACAAAAATCCGTCTCTGCAGGGAATACGGTCTGATGGGGTTTCGAACATATGAATGCATATGTTTGATTTTTTTCCATGGCGTAATGCTCCATTTATGAATGGAAATGCTACGCAATTTTTGAGAATGCAATGATTACTACATGCAAAATGCAAATGAACCCTGGCTAGTGAGCCGAAATGATCAGATACTCTGACTCTGTGGGGAGATTCCTCTTGGGGAAATACTCTGCGGGGAACTCTGCTTGGGGAATGGTAAAGCGACTTCACACTCATGTTGAAGAATAGCACTGCTGCTGGGAAAAGGTAAACTTCGCTGGGGATAACCTTCAGTCCACAGATAGGATAAATGCTGGAGATAAATTTCAATGAACCTGCCTCGCTCGGGGAGGAAATCAGCAAATACAGGCCTGCCGGGATAGGCAATCCTCAGATCTGTTGGGGAATAGAAGGCACTATCCACAGACGTCTTCGCGGGGAACATAGCTCTGGTAGCTTCCAAACTTGCTTGGGGAAAATATTTGCTGAGGAAACATCCTCACAGATGCCAATCTGAAAAACATCGCAAATAAATGCCCCCAGGGGATACATGGACAAGATACGCTCAAGTGTCCTCAACATTCAAAATGATTTTCAAATGTTTTATCTTTCTGCACGTTATTGTGTAGCCTCCATGTTCTTATATGCAATGCTTATCAAAAATTCGGACATTTTTGCAAACAAAACAGTAAAAATAAAAACAGAAAAGCTATTTATCTGAATAACGACTTTTATTGATTGAAAATGTGCCTGAAGAGGCAAAGTACATTGGGAAGCAATTCCTAGAAAGAGGTAATTGCGCACAAAAGGAAAAATCTATCCTGATGGCAATGTGAACACGGCATCCACTATTTCCCAATTCTGTTATAACTCACAGATCATCATTTTTCCTCCCAACTCCTTGCTTTCTGAGAAGAATGAATGGACGGATCACATCTTTCGAGATGGCAGACGACAAAGCTTGACGAAGTACAGACAACTCAGACTGTAGTCTTCGCTTTAATCCCTAACTTTTGCCTGGATCGCCCTTTCGGGTTTTCAATCCACCGGGATACCCATTTTTGCCTAAGCCGCCCTTGCGGGTTTTCGACTTACCGGGTGTACAAATTCTTTTCATTTTATCCCTAATTTTTGCCCGAACCTTTTCTTTCTGTTTTTGGTTCGCCGGGATGCCCATTTTTTGCCTGGACTCTTTTTTCTTTTTGTCCAGCGGGTCTATTTATGCGAAGTATTTTTTGACTACATCTGAGTTAACAGGAGACGGAAAATCTTCACCATCCATAGTTGTAAGCATCAAGGCTCCACCGGAGAAGACCTTCTTCACAACATACGGACCTTCATAATTAGGAGTCCACTTGCCCCTGTTATCTGTACCGGGAGGGAGGATCCTCTTCAAAACTAGATCACCGATCTGATAGCTTCGAGGACGCACTTTCTGATCAAAGGCTCGCTTCATCCTTCGCTGATACAGCTGTCCATGGCATACAGCTGCTAGCCGTCTCTCCTCTATAAGGCTCAACTCATTAAACCTTGTTCGAATCCACTCGGCTTCGTCCAGCTTGACATCCAATAAAACTCTCAGAGAAGGAATCTCCACTTCAACAGGTAGGACAGCTTCCATACCATACACCAGGGAGTAAGGGGTTGCCCCGGTCGACGTACGCACTGAGGTACGGTACCCATGCAAAGCGAAAGGCAGCTTCTCATGCCAATCCTTGTACGTAACGACCATCTTCTGCACAATCTTCTTGATATTCTTGTTCGCCGCTTCTACAGCACCATTCATCTTCGGTCTGTAGGGAGAAGAATTGTGATGTTCAATCTTGAAATCTTTACAAAGCTCTTTCATCATTTTGTTGTTGAGATTAGAACCATTGTCAGTGATGATTCTCTCAGGAACTCCATAACGGCATATGATTTCTTTCTTGATGAACCGGGTAACCACTTGTTTGGTAACGTTAGCATAGGAAGCTGCTTCCACCCACTTGGTGAAGTAATCGATCGCAACCAAGATGAAGCGATGTCCATTAGAAGCAGTAGGCTCAATCTTCCCAATCATATCAATGCCCCACATGGCAAACGGCCAAGGCGAATTCATGACATTCAGAGGGCTTGGTGGTACATGCACCTTATCAGCATAGATTTGACACTTATGGCACTTCCGAGCATACTTGAAACAATCGGATTCCATAGTCATCCAGTAATAACCCGCTCTCAACAGTTTCTTAGCCATTGCATGTCCGCCGGCATGAGTACCAAGGAACCTTCATGAACTTCCTGCATTAACATGTCTGCCTCGGGTCTGTCCACGCATCTGAGCAAGACCATGTCAAAGTTTCTCTTATACAACACATCATCCTGATTCAAATAGAAGCTTCCAGCTAGCCTCCTCAGGGTTTTCTTGTCATTCTTCGACGCACCTTCAGGATACTCTTGAGTCTTGAGGAAATTCTTGATGTCATAATACCACGGCTTCTCATCAATCACAACAGACTCGGCTGCAAACACATACGCAGGCCTCTCAAGTCGATTCACCGCAACATGTGGCACATGATTCCACCAATGAACTTTGATCATAGATGACAAAGTAGCCAAGGCATCGGCCATTTGATTCTCATCCCGGGGGACATGATACAACTTCACCTTCTTGAAGAACGTCAGTATTCTCCTGGTGTAATCTCTATACGGAATCAAATGCGGCTGATTCGTATTCCAATCTCCATTGACTTGATTGACCACTAGAGCGGAATCTCCAAATATGTCAAGAGTTTTGATCCTCAGGTCAATGGCTTCTTCTATTCCCATGATACAAGCCTCATACTCAGCTTCGTTGTTGGTGACATCAAAAGTCAATCTGGCAGAAAAAGGTATATGAGCACCTTTAGGATTGATCAGTACTGCCCCAACACCATTACCGTTCATATTCACAGCCCCATCAAACATCAGTGTCCATTTGTCATCCGGGTCCGGTCCTTCCTCGACAAGAGGCTCTTCGCAATCTTTCATCTTAAGATACATGATGTCTTCATCAGGGAATTCAAACATCATAGGCTGATAATCTTCAATCGGTTGTTCGGCAAGGTAGTCTGACAGAATACTACCCTTGATGGCCTTCTGAGACGTGTACTGAATGTCATATTCGGTTAGAATCATCTGCCAACGGGCAACACGTCCGGTGAGAGCTGGTTTCTCAAAGATGTACTTTACTGGATCCATCTTAGAAATCAATAAGGTAGTATGGTTCAACATATACTGCCTTAGTCGGCGAGCAGCCCAGGCCAAAGCACATCAAGTTTTCTCGAGCAGTGAATATCTTGTTTCACAGTCGGTAAACTTTTTGCTAAGGTAGTATATGGCATGCTCTTTTCGACCAGACTCGTCATGCTGTCCCAATACACACCCCATCGAGTTCTCAATCACTGACAGGTACATTATCAGAGGTCTCCCTGGAACTGGAGGTATCAGGATTGGAGGTTTCTGTAAATACTCCTTTATCTTATCAAAAGCTTTCTGACAATCATCATTCCACTTGATCGCTTGATTCTTTCTAAGCAGTTTGAAGATTGGTTCACATGTAGCAGTTAGATGAGATATGAACCTTGCAATGTAATTCAATCTCCCTAAAAACCCACGGACTTGTTTCTCCGTTTTCGGTTCAGGCATCTCTTGAATAGCTTTGACTTTCGCTGGATCAACCTCAATCCCTTTCTCACTGACAATGAAGCCTAAAAGCTTCCCTGACCTCACCCCAAACGTACACTTGTTCGGATTCAACCTCATCTTGAACTTTCTCAACCGGTCAAACAGCTTCTGCAAATTAACCAGGTGCTCCTCTTCTGTCTGCGACTTCGCAATCATATCATCTACGTACACTTCAATCTCTTTGTGCATCATGTCATGAAAGAGAGTCGTCATTGCCCTCTGATAGGTAGCACCAGCATTCTTTAGCCCAAATGGCATCACCTTATAGCAGAACGTGCCCCAAGGTGTAATGAATGTCGTCTTTTCCATATCCTTTGGCGCCATCTTGATCTGATTATATCCGGAGAAACCATCCATGAAAGAGAATACCGAGGATTGAGCCGTATTATCAACCAATACATCAATGTGAGGTAATGGGAAATCATCTTTCGGACTCGCTCTATTCAAATCCCGGTAATCGACACACATTCTGACTTTGCCATCCTTCTTCGGCACAGGAACGATGTTGGCCACCCATGGGGGATAACTTGTAACGGCCAAAAAACCTGCATCCCACTGCTTCTGAACCTCTTCCTTGATCTTAGTTGCCATGTCAGGACTCGTTCTACGAAGCTTCTGCTTGACCGAAGGACATCCTTCTCTAAGAGGTAATCGGTGCACCACAATGTCTGTATCCAAACCAGGCATATCTTGATATGACCAGGCGAACACTTCCACATATTCTTTCAGCATCTCAATCAGCCTCCTCTTGACAGAGTCCTCTAAAGCAGCCCCAATCTTGATTTCTCTTTTGGCGTCCTCAGTACCCAAATTAACAACCTCCAACTCCTCCTGATGAGGTTGGATGACCCTCTCCTCCTGCTTCAACAATCTGACCAATTCTGCAGGGAGTTCACAGTCTTCCTCACTCTCCTCTTCAGCTTGGTAGATGGGATTGTCGAAATCATACTGAGCCATAACAGAATTGTTCATAGTGAATGCCATAAGATCGCTTCTGCATGTTTAATGCTTTGTTTTAGAAAAAGAGTTCAAAAAAGTCACAAAAAACAAAAACATTGCCATTTTTATTGTTTTTTGAAAAAGATGAAAACAAAAAATTGAAAGACAGGGATCACAAAGTTTGATTTCAAAAAAATGTCCTTCATTAATGATAATCATTAAAACATGATGAGGCCCTACAAAATGAATCACTACGCCTTGGGCAGAACGTAGGATTTTTATGCAAAATGACAAAACAACAGAAAATTACTCTGTCAAAAGAGTAACTTGAACCGCTTCTTCAGCCGTCCAGTTGTTGATAGACCCCCCTGGTGCACACGGGCGAACCCAGTTGTCCAAATCACAATCACTGTCACAGTCTTCACTACCGGTTGCAGAGACGTCACCATGACTCATCAGCCCAGCGCTGGTAAAGGTACTCGGACCCGCTTGACCATTCTGCTCTGCTCGGAGAGGCTCATAACCAACACCAAATTTGTCTTCTTTAACCGGCAAATCCACCATCTTGCCCCAGCCTTCAGCTTTGCCAGAATCAACAACCTCCTTAGCCTGCTTATAAGAAGTAATTGAAGCACCTGGCTTCCTCTGCTCAGCGTACGCCACTTTCTCAAGAGCCACAGTCTCAAACGCCTGGCATAAGGTTTCGTGGATCTCGCCATCCACCTCAACATATTTGAACGAGGATAGATGACTCACCAGAATCTCTTCTTCACCGCACACAGTCACAATCTGACCGTTCAAGACATACTTGAGCTTTTGATGGAGAGTCGACGAGACTGCCCCTGCTGCATGAATCCATGGACGCCCCAATAAACAACTATAGGCGGGCTGGATGTCCATAACATAGAAGATGATATCGAATACCTCAGGACCTATCTTCACAGGCAAGGTAACTTCCCCACACACAGAACGTTTGGATCCGTCGAAAGCACGAACGATCAGGTCACTGGGAGTAAGCACAAACCCTTCCACATCAATCTTCTTCAGAATCTGCTTAGGCAGCACATTCAACGACGACCCGGTGTCTACCAATACGTGAGACAATACTGCCCCCTTGCACTCCATGGTGATGTGCAAGGCTTTGTTATGGTTTCGCCCTTCAGGCGGTAAGTCCAGGTTGGTGAAACCTACACCATGTCTGGTGCTCACATTGGCCATCACACCCTCCAGTTGATTGACAGAAATCTCTTGAGGTACGTAAGCCAGATTCAACATCTTCAGCAAGGCATTACGGTGTGCCTCAGAGCACAACAAAAGTGAAAGTATAGAAATCTTGGACGGAGTTTGATTCAACTGATCTACAATCTGGTAGTCACTCTTCTTGATTATCTTCATAAACTCCTCCACGTCCTTCTCAAATGACCCCTCGGGCGCTTCCTTCTGGACAGGCTCTTCCTCAACCACAGCTTGTTTACCCTTTGCTCTGGCGAGAGCCTCAGCGTTATTGTCCCTCAAAGGCTGCGGTGCGAACAGACGACCGCTTCTGGTAAAACCTCCTGGACCCCCTACATTATCCACAGCCGGACCAACAGTTGCAGGAACTCTAGTCGGCAAACCAATTGTCACTGGAGTTTGATTCACTGGTCTTGTCTGACTCTCAGCCCTTCTGTAACTGCGGTGAGCATTATCATACTTCCACGACACGGCTCTACTATTCTCAACAGCCCTTCTTCCAGACGCAACGATAGTGGTTGGAACACTGATGGTTACAGGCACGGGGATGGTAACTGGGGTACCATTTGCTGCAGGTGCGCTAACAACCCTTTGTCCGCGTTCTTCAGACGATTTAAAGTAAATGGTGATAGTTGACACTGTTCCACGATCTTTTACAGCCCTACTGAATTGCAAACAACCTTCATCCATCATACCCTGGATACCGGCCCTTAACTGGTCGCAACCATTCTCAGATTTTGCACAGCCCAAACAATTCTCATCACAGCCCGAGTAGACACCCCCATTCAGCAGACGGCCCTTCACAACTAGCAGAGAAGTCTGAACATCATCAACATTAACAACCAGATCTTCAGCTTCTTTCCCCTCAATATTGTTCACTCTGTGCCCACCATGCTGAGGCATAGGGTTGTTCACAACGTTAGGCACTGGAGCGAAGTTGATTGCCTTGGCATCGATCAAATCTTGAACCTTGTGCTGGAGAGCCCGACACTTCTCAGTATGATGCCCTGGTGCCCCAGAGTGAAAGTCACATCTAACATTAGCATCATAGCCAGGAGGCAGCACTGTTGGAGTGGCCATCGTACGCAACTCTACAAACCCTAACCGGAGTAGTTCGGGTAGTAGCTCTGCGTAAGACATAGGCAGAGGATCAAATCTTCTATCAGCCTGTAATCTCTGCCTAGGCTGGAAAGGACGTTGCTGTTGTTGTTGTTGTTGTTGCGGTTGTTGAACTCTTTGTTGTTGTTGTTGGCGAGGCTGAGGTGCCGGAATGGTTACTGCAGCAGCTTGACGGTATTCACTTCTATTCTGATCTCTGCGGTGTTGAACAGCATTAGTTTCACCCTCTCTTCGACGAGGCGCCCCAACAAACGGCTTCTTAGAAGAAGAGGAAACAGCATCTTGGATCTTCCCAGTTTTAATCAAGCTTTCAGTCCTCTCTCCACAAATGACAACATCAGAAAAACTACCAAATGGGCAGCTCCCCATCCGGTCCATAAACACACCTTGAAGAGTACCGATAAACATATCTGTCAACTCCCTCTCCAGCATAGGGGGTTGAACTCTAGCAGCCAGTTCACGCCACCTCTGGGCATACTCCTTGAAGCTTTCTCCGGATTTCTGACATAAACTCTGCAGCTGAGTCCGGCTAGGTGCCATGTCCATGTTATGCTTATACTGCCTCAAGAAGGCCTCACCCAGATCTCTCCAGCACCGGATCGAATCTCTCTTTAATTCCATGTACCAGTCCAAAGAAGCCCCAGATAGACTATCTTGGAAAAAATACATCCACATCTTTTCATCATCGGTATACGCAGAGATTTTTCGATAATAAGCCTGCACATGGGTGCGAGGGCAAGAAGTACCGTTGTATTTATCGAAGGACGGTGCTTTGAACTTGTGAGGGATTCTCAAACCTTCCACCAACCCCATATTGGTAACATCAAAACCGAGAGAATTCTGACATTCCATAGCTCTAATTTTCTCAGCAAGGGCATCCACTTTACGATCCCTCTCATTAACCCTTCCCAGAACGTCTTCGTCTTCACTGAGCAGAGTGAACATATCCTCTTGTCTGTCAACAATCGGAACAGGATTACGGGCCGGGGCACGGACTGCTCTGGCATTAGCGGCATCTGGAACAATAGGTTGACCGTTGACTCGAATACCCCCTAACTCATCGCCTACGGCATAGTTGTTGACGGGTACAGCAGCAGCAACATTGTTATCATTGACCGGACCTCCCTCTGGCGGAGCATGGTTGACCGGTGGATTTGCAGCCTCTTGTCTCTGAACCATGGCTCGGAGTTCTTCTTGCCCTTGCGCAACCCCTTGCATCATATTCATAAACTGGGCCATGTTAGCCTTCATCTCAGCCAACTCTGCTTGAACTTGATCCATACCTCTCTGTTGATTTAGTCTTGTTGAGTAGCGGTGCGGACGTTGATCAGCTATCCTGCCTGAACAGGAACCAAGAGTGAGAAGTCACGACCAAGAACACCTGTTATGCAAAATGATATGAGTATGATGCTAATGATGCGTATGATGCACATGATATGCTCATTTCTCAGGCATTCAAAGAGCCTGACCCATCCTGAAAAGATGGCAACCTCAAGCAACAAGAGAACAAACAGATACAAGGAAAATGAGAACAACAGGGAAATACTGACAACCTTATCCATACATAAGGGTAAAAAGGTCAATACCACCGAGTCAACAGAAAATTCGCATAAACAGAGTACAAAGAAATGAATCCCATCCAACAAGCCTGGAGGTGATTCTCAATAATGAAGATCCAAAGACGGAGTACAAACAAATGAATCCCATCCAACAAGCCTGGAGGTGATTCTTAATAAAAAAAACACAAACAAAGATACAAACTAAGACAGACGGTCTTCTGGAATGAGGGTCTTCAGGTAATGGCACTGGTCTATCAACAGTGCGCATTCTGAACATTCTGGTAGAGGGGTAATCTTCTCCTTCAACTGCCGTCTAAGCTCTACCACTTCTCCTCCAAGGTGGTTCTCTGATGCCTGTCTCAAGTCTACTTCCTTCTTCAACTGGATGTCTTTATCTCTGAGTTGCTTCTCCAAGTCTCTGATCTTCTTCTGATAGCTGGCCTCAACCCTCTGCAGCCTCAAGCGCTCCCGATGTTCTGCGTCTAACATGCTCTCCATCTCCTCGTAGGATCTCTTCTTGTTCCTCAATCTGCTAGCATCTTCTTCTCGCACTCCTTTGAGTTGATGAGCCAAGTTCAACCTATCAGCTTTGGCTTTGTACAGCTCCATCTGGGTATCTTGCTCCTTCCCTCTCAAACGGCGATTCTCCATCAAGGCTTGCTTGTAGTGCTCTGCAGGCACACTATCAGCAAGAATCAAGGGTGGTTGCTCTTGCAACGGTTCCATCCTATCGTAGGGTAGCAACAAAGTTTCCACTCTCTTCTTTACCCACTCAGTGTAATCAGGCATTGCGATGGCAAACTTCTTCCCTAAGACGGATCCATCCTTCACTCCCACATCTCTCCAGGCTTTCCCTATCTGCTCCAACTTAGCAGGGTCATCCTTCTTCTCAAAGCAAAAACTTTCGGCCATCTCAGCTTCGAGCGGTCTTTCACTCATAACAAACCCTAGCTGGCGAAGAGAAAGGACTGGATTGTAGTTGATGCAACCTTTGGTCCCTATGAGTGGCACGCTCCGGAATTCACCACAACTTATGATGACATCCTTCACATCCATCCGGTACGACTGCCACCTGATGTCATAGGAAGTGAGCGACATGACCCTCTGAGTCCACTTCAGAGTGCTCTGGGTATCCACAAATGGTCCACTGGCTGGCAGAAGAGACATGAACCATTTGAACAGAAGAGGCAGGCAACACCTGATGGCTCCTCCCTTACCATGCCTGCTGTGAATGGCATAGTAAGTATCTGCTAGAAGAGTAGGGATTGGATTCCCTCTGATGAAAATGCTGATAGCAGTGAAGTCAATGAAATTTGGCATACTGGGAAATAGGATGACCCCATAGATCATGGCAGCTAGCTGTGCGTGAAAAACTTCCCAATTCCCCTTTTCTGCTTCAACTCTGGCTACTCTCAACAGGAACTTCAATGGCAGACCTACAACCTCTCCACAGGGCTTCCAATTCTCACCAACTTCCTCAACACTCAACCGGAGAGCTCTGGCAATCAATCTGAAATCGATCTCCTTTGGGACGTCCAAGAAGGGAGTCTGATGCTGAATAGGGATACTCAACAGGATAGAGTACTCCTCAAGGGTAGGTGCAAGCTGATAATCCTGGAAAGTGAAGCACCTGAGCTCTGGGTCATAAAACTGAAATAGTGTCTGCAGAGGCACCGGGTCAACTACTGTCTTCAATACTGTCAAGATATCTCCGTACCGCCCAACAAAACTCTTTAGTCGGTCATCTATCACGAGGCTACCCAACTCAACTAGCGGAGTCAACGGCTCACGGTGGAAACTGTAGGAACAGGTTTTCCGCTTCGGCTCGGGAACTGTTGTCATCTCTATCAGTAGACAGACTCTGGAATGTACCTGAGAAATGATATGCATGCAGAGATTAGTTTTTTCTTTTTTCTCTTTTTTTTTTTTTGATGATTTTTTTTGATTTTTTTTTCAATGCGTTTCTTTTGAAAAATAAATATGCTATGATGCACATGATGCAGACTGGACTGGCTGGTTGTGCAAACTCTGATACTATGTCGATGCTTCAGTCAAAATCGGAACATAAATCCCACTTAAGGTTAACTGAACACTGTCTGAACACAAAGTCACCATCAGAACCAAGTCACCAACAGAACCGAGTCACCAACGGTACCTGTAATGAAATAACCCTTCCCCACTCACGGGTGTAGTCTAGGCCAGGGTAAAGCTGAGAGAAATGCAGCATAAATAACCTTTCGCAGAAATACTATCATATACACACCCGAAGTATGTAACGACAGTATCCCACCAGGGTCTGAACTGCTCGTGATATCAATGTTCCGCTAAGTGGCGCCATACCACCCGCTTCCCATGAATCACTCTATTCCTAATCATCCTAGATTTTCACTCATGGTCTGGGTATTGGACCTTTTACCTCAACTGACTCCCCCCAACAGAGAGAAACAGACAGCCAGCCAGGTGAACAGATGAATATGAATGCAAACATAATTACAAACATAAATGCAAACAACAGACAATGAATGCCAACAGTAAATAATGAATGCAATAAATAAACACAGCAGAAAGCAACCAAAACCCTAACCTAGAGAGCGCTAGGAGAGACTCGCTCAGGGAAGATGGACCAGCATAGGTCAACTTCTCTATAATCCCCAGCAGAGTCGCCAGCTGTCGCATCGCGCGAAAAACCGGCGGGAAAAGAAAGAAACAACAGAGCCGCCACCGTGCGTTATTTATCCCAAAAGAGGGAAAGGAAACGCTCAGAGTAAACCTGGAAAGAACATGGTCTTGCGACCAAAGAGAATGGGTTCGGGAGTCAGTTATGCGAAGGGAAGGTATTAGCACCCCTACGCATCCGTAGTACTCTACGGGATCCACGCACAAAAGGAAGGAATATGGTTGCTAAACACTGCTCAAACTCACACACACTGGCTGAAAGAGACAAAGAGACTGACTGAAACTGACTCGGCAGGATGTCGCATCCTGGGCCTACTTAGTCTATCAGGCATAGACATCAGAGTCGAAGTAGTTCGGACTGGGGAAACGACACATGCTCGCTAGGACATCGCATCCTATGCATACGTATCTTCTCGGACGAGAGAAGAATCAGAGCATTCGTAGCTCGGCTGACACGCACACAGACAAACAAGACACAGGCAAACGTGGAGCCCGAATGCCAATCACTGGACTTACATCAGCATCCGAACCAAACACACGCACACTGGAACCCAAATGCCACTCGATGGACTTACATCAGCTTCCAAGCACACAACAGCACAACAAGTTAATAGGGAGTCGGGGACTCAGCCTATAACTGTCAAACACACACAAAAAGGAAAAAGGGCGCCCGAGAGATCAGCTCAATCTCCTGCCTACATACTTCATCTGGTATGAAGATCAGGGCGATGTAGTTCCCCTACAGAGGGAAAAAGGATTAGCCTAACCAGATAACAGAGGGAGACACAACACTAGGGAGACTACGACTCGAGCCTAGATGTTGTCATGCAAAGTCAACCCTAAGTTAAGGTTTCTAGCTAAATGGCACAAGGGCCAACCTATCCTAGACAAGGCTTGCACAGGAAGCAAGAGTCTCGATTGCAACTAGGGCAAGAGAAAGGGGAGGTCTCAATCGCAACGAGGGCGAGAGAAGAGAAAGTCTCAATCGCAACGAGGGCGAGAGAAGAGAAAGTCTCAATCGCAACGAGGGCGAGAGAAGAGAATTAGATGTTAGTGGTTAGTCAAACTCGACAAGACATCGCATCTCGTGCCTACGTATCTCATCTGAACATGAGAATCAGAGTTGCCGTAGTTCGGCTACAGAGGGATAAAGGACTCGATCGCAACGAGGGCGAGAGAAAGGAAAAGGCTCGATCGCAACGAGGGCGAGAGAAAGGAAAAGGCTCGATCGTAACGAGGGCGAGAGAAAGGAAAAAAGGCTCGATCGCAACGAGGGCGAGAGAAAGGAAAAAAGGCTCGATCGCAACGAGGGCGAGAGAAAGGAAAAAAGGCTCGATCGCAACGAGGGCGAGAGAAAGGAAAAAGGCTCGATCGCAACGAGGGCGAGAGAAAGGATCGCAACGAGGGCGAAAGCAAACAAGGATTAGTCTAAACTAAACCTAACTTGCACAGGAAGCAAGTCAAACAAACATACAAGCACAGATAGCACACACTATACACAAGCAAGTGGCTCAAACAAGGGTTTGGTTTTAGTCGAGGGGTCATATCAACCTCGACAAACAAACCTCTGGAATGGGGTGAATGGTGCTCTTAACCTTGCCATTGAGGGGCTAAGGTGAAGCAGATGAAATGTGAGTGAAGATGAGACTTCACAGCTTCTATCCCTGGCCTGGGAGAGCATTTGACAAGAATGTGTGGGTTCAGAAAGTGGGAACCCCTCTACACATTTGACACTGACTTAACTGTGCAATTGTACAAGATCTTGGGTTTTTTATCTGTAATGCATCAACACAGTGGTGTGAGCAAAAGCAGATGACACACTGAATAGTGGGGGATAAATTGCATATCCCCACCTTCCACCAATTGCCTCTTCACTTAGGAGGACTTTGACTCTATGCAAGGACAAAATTAAACATCCACAAACATTGCCTCTTAAGGAGGACTTCAGACAGTTGCCTGGCCAAGTAACAGGCCAGGTCTTCCAGACTACAGGAAGTAAAAGAGACATACCTCAATGCAAATTGCTTATACAAGCAAAGCAAAGCAAAAACTTCACAAAGAACTAAGCAACTAAAGCACCTGAAATAGTCAAGCAGATGTTAGCATGCAACTTCAAACAAAACAAACAGAAACAGACACCAACAGTCAATTAGAGGCACATGGATGTGCAAGGCACAAGGCTTAGGGTATGTGAGCCAAGCCACCTACAAAACACACAAGTTAGTCAATGATATCTAAGCAAGCTCAATCAAAAGAATGGGTCTCAATGGCCATTTGTTGGTCAACCTGAAAACACAAGCTCAAAAGTGAGTAACAGGACCACTAGGGCAAGCCTAGGGTCAAAAATGAATGAGGAAGCCAAAACAGCAAAGGGCAAGTATCCAAAATCATGTTTAAACAATTAGGAAACACAACCAATTGGGTTCACATTCATATCAATCATCATCATCATTTTATGAACAAAAGAAATCAAAACATGGCATTTAGAAGCTCATAGAAGTCAACAGCAAGACTTGAATCAAAAGCAATCCTAAACATTTCCAAAAATCACCAAATAAATCATGATCAATCACAATCCACAGCATGGTAAGAATGTCAAATTTCATCTCATTTGGACAAGTGGAAGGCAGTCAATGAAAATCAGAAAGTCAAAGCAATTTTGAACATGCTCAAAGAAGTCAACCAAACATGCATCAACTTAGAAAAATCATAAGTCAGAAATGGTGTATGATAAATGAATGGGGCTAAAACCATGGCAAAGATGAGGATGTCTAGTTATCTCCTGTAAAATTTCATGTCCATCTAATAAAGTATGAGAATTTCACAAATGAAATGGGAACAAGTGTCACACAAGGTCAACATATGACCAACCAGGGGAGAAAATCTCAAACAATTAGGAAATGCCTCAAATAATTCCAAGAAAATTCACATGTAAACTAGACATACAAGAGTAGGTTCATGCAAAAAATCAGATCAATTGGGGGTCAAGAAGCATGGTAATGAAAATCATGAAGTTGGACATCAATGGTGTGACACAAATTGTCACACCCTAATTCAAAAAATCATAACTCACAAACCACAAATGATAAATTCACAAACTCTACACCAAAATCACCATGAGTGTGTCTGGTTTAAGCACAAAAATTTTGGGAGCCATTGGATAAAGTATCACCATTTCACAAATGTTTTGGCAAGATGTACAGAAATTGGTCACATGTCACAATCCCTAAGGCCATTTAAAATTCGAACATGCAAAAATTCTGGAAAATATATGACAAAAAACTAGAGATTAAGATGAAGCTAATGCAAAAAGTCCCATTAAATTTGGATCAAAATTGGAGATGTTATGATTTTTGTAAGATTGATATCAAAAATGAAATAATTATTGGAATGAAAATGAATTAATGGTGAAATTAAATGGTCCGGATGGCATTTATGTAATTAAGGCAGTCACTAAATGGGACGACGTCGTTTAGGGCAAGCAAACGAAATGTTTTCATTGGTTATGGAGGCACGGGTACAGTAACAAAGCCAGCAAAACAGAGAACCAAGGCAAACATTTTCTGGGCTGTAACCTAGGGTTTTTAACAGTACTGTTCATCATCAATGATGAACGAAAATCCCAGAAATGGGAATCAAATACACCATCATGATCAGCACACAACACACAGTCCGAATCCATCCATGGTTTTCATTAAAACAAGCTATAACTCATGAATCGAGCAAGAAAAGAATCCATCATCAAACTTCAAACCAACATATCTTTAAAAATATCTAACCATTTCCAAAACCACAAATACTGTCAAGCTCAGCATAGAAAGATCTTTTGAAAACATATATTGGTTTAACAAAAGGGAGGGGTCGAATCCATACCAAAAAATGAAGGACAGTTGTGTTCTAGATGTTGTTTGATGGATTTGGAGTGAAACAGATGAGCTTTAAGCCTTCCAATGATGAGTGTGAAGTTGGCCTGGCTTGATGTAGCTTGGAAAGACCTTAAACAAACTCTGCCATGGCTGTATGCTCTGCAAAAACAGTGCTGCAAGAAGCTTCTACAGATGGAGAAATCATGTTGGAATGAGCTCAAGATGTTGTTTTGATGATGAAACAACAAAGGCAAGGTTAGGTTATTTGGAAGTTTTGGACAGATTTTGAACAATGGCCAAGATGTGTTTTTTTGAATGAGTGAGAGAACAATGGTTTCTGCTGTGTTCTTGTGGATGCTACCAGTTCAAAAATGATGAAAAGATGGTGAAACAACCAAAGCCAGGCTCAGTTCTTTGGAACTTTTTTGGACAGAGTTTAAAAATGCAAGAATGAAGTTTTTTAGTGAATGTCAAGTTCTGTATGCAAAATGTGTTTTATGGCTGCTTCTAGTGTTTGCAATTGACAGAAAAAGGTGATAGAAATCTGCTATCAGAAGTACAGATCACAGTCCATGGATATGTGTGATTGAGTTATGGAGAAATGTACTTTTTTTTCAATTTTCAAGCAACTAGGTATGGGTGTGTGTACTTGCACGAAAATGGCTTTGTAACATGACCAAAACCTGGTTTCTAAACATATTTGGATGGTGGGGATGGTTGGAAATCAATATTTCAAAAAGTCAACCCTTGGTCAAACTTGAATTTAAATGAGACAAGTCAAAAAATGCCATTTTGATTGGCAAGGTTTTGGTTCATGAAATTTATATTTTTGGAAAGAGGAGATGAAATGTGACTTGTAGGAAAAAACCCCACCCAAATTGGCCAAATGGTTTGAGAGATATGGCCTTTTGAAGTTCAAGAATTTCTGAAATCGATTCGATCATAACTTGCCAACCACACATGGGAATTGAGAGTTCTTGGACTTTTTGGAAATGGGAGAACAAGATCTTCAACTTTCATGTTGGGCAAAAATTCATTTGAAGCTTGTATCATGATGTAAGTTTGAGGATCAAGACTTTCCATTTTTGGTAAGTTTCAGTTACAGGTCCAGTTTCCATTTTTGGAAATTTCTGATTTGGCTTCAAATTCTTCCATGATGGTGTTTGACATGATATATGAGGACTATTTGGACATGAATGAGCTCTCACAAACCAATTTCCATCATCAAATCACTGATTAAATGGACAGTTGACCAACAGTTGACTTTTAGGGTTTCTGTCTGATTGTGCATTGACTGATGACTTCTGAGCCTTCAACCCTTGACATGAACACTTCAAATGGACCTCCAAGTCATGTGAACTTGTTGGACCAACCCTAAGGCCTTGGCTCCTTGAGAATTGTGCTTGCTTGCTTGGTTGACTGACCTCCTGATCAGTTTGACCTAATTCCTGAATTGGCTTGCACTTGAGGCAAATGGGACAATGCAATGCTATGCAGTGGACCATGATATGCTATGACCTAATATGAAAATGTATGTACAATGATAGGTGCAAATTTGAGGTGCTACACCTACGTACCAACAATGTGCAATGGAGGATCAAAACCTCGTGGTTCGTTGTAAAAGTAACAAAAATGTTTGTTTTGATTCATTTTTAATGAGAAGGCATTTTGTCATTTTTAAGAGAATACTCAACTAGTTACCCATAAGTATGAGAACTTTGCATCATCATGTAAAGGGCTCCAACTTGTATAAAGATCAACAAATATGCCACTAGCTCTCTTAGATGGAAAAGATTTATCATAAATGTAATGGGGATAGGGGAACTGTAGCGGTAAATTGATGATCATCAAGCTATGGATAAGCAATACATCAAATAACAAGAGTCACCATCGCGCTTTTATTGGTTCCAAGGGAAAAGGGGAAAAGCACGAACAAAACCCAAAAAATAAGAAGTTTTCAAATCAAAACCGATAAATTGCCAGAGATTACAGGTAAGGGGGTTGGTTACACAGAGGGAAGGTGTTAGCACCCAAAGTGTCCTAGGTATTCCTAGGGAGCCCTTTTTTGTGTGCATATGTATTTTGTACAAGTGATGTTTGCAAGCGAATAGAATGAAGAGATGAGAAAAGAATTCATTAATTATATTTGTAGGTTTGACAAGACCTTCAGATTTGTGCCTATGTACCAACATAAAAAAGAGGGATCAAAACCTCGTAGTTCCTGATACAAATTTTAAAGAGGATGCATTGCTTTTAACAAAAATTAGTTTTGAAAGACACAAATGCCTAAAATGGTTTGAATGACTCTTAATTCTTTTTGACTTTTGAAAATTTTAAGTTAAGTATAGTTAAGTTTACTTACCAATTTGATTTAAGAAAAGAGTTTAAAAAAGCAATGGCATAAGGCCAGAGTTTCTAATTTGCAAAAAAAAAAAGGTCTAAGTTTAGAAAAATAAACACAAGCAAAGAAGATTTTAAAAGGAGAGAGAGATATGAAATTAAAGAAATGGGGAGGAGATGAACAGACTAATCCTAAGCATAAATTTAAAAGTTAAGAATTGAAAAGACACACAAGTGTGCTCCTAGCTCCCTTAGATGGAAAAGATTTATCATCAATTCTATGGGGATAGGGGAACTATGTCTTACTTATGAAAATGACTCATGTCTAAACATTGAGAAAAAGTTTTAAAAAGAAAGAGTGCACAAAGGTTACAAAAATGATTTGAATGAGTTATACATTTTTTAAATATTTTTGAAATTGGTTTGAATATGCTTAAGATGGATTAACTTTTATTAGGATTTTTTTTTTTTGGAAAATCACTTGACAAAATTAAAGGTTTATTATAAAAGTGGTTCATGTTTGAAAAACAAGAAAGTTTTGAAAAAGAGGAGAAGAGTTTGCAAATCAAAGAATGGGAGTAGAAGAAGGGACTATCCTAGAACATGAATGAAAACCAAGGAAGGAAATATCTAACTAAGAGATAACAAGCTTTATGTCATAAGTCAAACAAGAATTCCCTCCTTTGGATTAAGCCTCAAGCAAAACACATAATCAAAAACATAACCTTAATTGAATTCACAAGTTTTATAGAATATGAACGTTAAAATTTACATGTATATATACCAATCATATTATAATGTTAACTATATATCTTACATAATGCTCATCATTTCTTTATGGCGAACAAATGTTTTAGACGGTAATCTTTAGTTAACGAATTCACTATCATTAATTTTGTACCAATATGTTCAAACGACAGGTTTTGTTTCTGCACTTCTTCTTTCACTTATTTGTACTTCAGTTGCATGTGTTTAGCACCTTTGGAATATTTATCATTCTTAGAGAAGAAGAAAACTACAAAATTATCACAATAAATCCTTATCTACCTAGTGTAGCGGTAAGATTTTTGAGATTAAGCTATTGATTAACTTATCTCGAAAGCAAGAATCGTCACTAAGCTTTTATTATTTCTAAAGGAAAAGGGAAAAAGTATGAACGAAACCCAAATAATTACAAAAAAAAAAATAACGGTCTAGGGTTTAGTTATGCAAAGGGAAGGTATTAGCACCCTAAACAACTATAGCAACTATTAGAACCTCTTTGAAAATCTGTACATTTTGGCTTTAAGATGGTGTTGTTTGCAAAATATTGGACATATTGGAAAAGAAATAATTTTATCAATTTTTATGTTTTATGAGACTTTATTGTCTCATGCCTACGTAATAACAATGTGCAATGGAGGATCAAAACCTTATCATTCGTCGTAAAAGTAACAAAAATGTTTGTGTTGATTCAATTTTATAGAAAAAATATTTTGTCATTTTTAGGAGAATACTCAACTAGTCACCCACAAGTATGAGAATTTTGCATCATCATGAGAAGGACTCCAACTTGGATAAAGATCAACAAGTATGCAACTATCTCTCTTAGATGGAAAAGCTTTATCATCAATGCTATGGGGATAGGAAAATTATATCACACTTATGAAAATGACGCATATCTAATCTTTGAGAAAATATTTTAAATGAAAAGAGTTCACAAAGGGCACAAAAATGATTTGAACGAATTATGCATTTTTTAAGTTCTTTTGAAATTGGTTTGAATATGCTTAAGATGGATTAGCATTTATTAGGATTTTTTTTTGAAAATCACTTGACAAAGTAAATGTTTATTAAAAAAGTGGTTCAAGTTTGAAAAAGAAGAAGGTTTTGAAAAAGAGGAAAAGATTTTGAAAATCAAAGAAGGAGAGTAGAAGAAGGGACTATCCTGGAACATGAATGAAAAGAAATGGATGAAAGATCTAACTAAGAGATAGCAATCTTTATGTCATAAGTCAAGCAAGAATTTCCTCATTTGGATTAAGCCTCAAGCAAACCACATATTCAAAAACATAACCTTAATTGAATTCACAAGTGTTATAGAATATGAACGTTAAACTTTACATGTATATATACCAATCATATTATAATGTTAACAATAAATTTTAAATAATTTTCATCATTTCTATATGGCCATCAAATGTCTTAGACGGTAAATCTTTAGTTAATAAATTCCTTATCTTTAAATTTTTACAAATATGTTCAAACGACATATTTTGTTTTTGCACTTCTTCTTTCAATGATAAGTACTTAAATTACATGTGTTTAGCACCTTTGGAATATTTATCATTTTTAGGGAAGAAGAAAACTACAAAATTATCACAATAAATCCTTAGCGACCTGGTGTAGCGATAAATTTTTTCAGATTAAGCTATTGATGAACTTTACTCAGAAGGTAAGAGTCGTCACTACGCTTTTATTATTTCAAAATAAAAAGGGATAAATTACAAACAAAACCTAAATAGGTTTTAAAACAAAACTAATAAAAAGAGATAATGCTATGGGGGTTGGTTATGCAAATCGAAAGGTATTAGCATCATAAACATCTATAGTACGTTATAAGAACCTTTTTAAAAATATGTACGTTTTGACTTTCAAATGGTGTTGTTTGAAAAAGATTGAAGAGATGGGAAAAGAAATATTTTTATCAATATTTATGTTTGGAGAGACTTTAGATTCTCTTGCCTACGTACCAACAATGTGCAATGGAGGATCAAAACCGCGTGGTTCGTTGTAAAAGTAACAAAAATGTTTGTATTGATTCATTTTTAATGAGAAGGCATTTTGTCATTTTTAAGAGAATACTCAACTCGTTACCCATAAGTATGAGAACTTTGCATCATCCTGTAAAAGGCTCCAACTTGTATAAAGATCAACAAATATGCCACTAGCTCTCTTAGATGGAAAAGATTTATCATCAATGCAATGTGGATAGGGGAACTGTAGCGGTAAATTGATGATCATCAAGCTATGGATAAGAAATACATCAAATAACAAGAGTCACCACCGCGCTTTTATTGTTTCCAAGGGAAAAGGGGAAAAGCACGAACAAAAGCCAAAAAATAAGAAGTTTTCAAATCAAAACTAATAAAATGCCAGGGATTACAGGTAAGGGGGTTGGTTACACAGAGGGAAGGTGTTAGCACCCAAAGTGTCCTAGGTATTCCTAGGGAGCCCTTTTTTGTGTGCATATGTATTTTGTACAAGTGATGTTTGCAAGCAAATAGAATGAAGAGAAGAGAAAAGAATTCATTGATTATATTTTTAGGTTTGACAAGACCTTCAGATTTGTGCCTATGTACCAACATAAAAAAGAGGGATCAAAACCTCAGAGTTCCGGATACAAATTTTAAAGAGGATGCATTGCTTTTAACAAAAATTAGTTTTGAAAGGCACAAAGGCCTAAAATGGTTTGAATGACTCTTAATTTTTTTTGACTTTTGAAAATTTTAAGTTAAGTATAGTTAAGTTTACTTACCAATTTGACTTAAGAAAAGAGTTCAAAAAAGCAATGGCATAAGGCCAGAGTTTCTAATTTGCAAAAAAAAAAGGTCTAAGTTTAGAAAAATAAACACAAGCAAAGAAGATTTTAAAAGGAGAGAGAGATATGAAATTAAAGAAATGGGGAGGAGATGAACAGACTAATCCTAAGCATAAATTTAAAAGTTAAGAATTGAAAAGATACACAAGTGTGCTCCTAGCTCCCTGAGATGGAAAAGATTTATCATCAATTCTATGGGGATAGGGGAACTATATCTCACTTATGAAAATGACTCATGTCTAAACATTGAGAAAAAGTTTTAAAAAGAAAGAGTGCACAAAGGGTACAAAAATGATTTGAATGAGTTATACATTTTTTAAATATTTTTGAAATTGGTTTGAATATGCTTAAGATGGATTAACTTTTATTAGGATTTTTTTTTTGGAAAATCACTTGACAAAATTAAAGGTTTATTTTAAAAGTGGTTCATGTTTGAAAAACAAGAAAGTTTTGAAAAAGAGGAGAAGAGTTTGAAAATCAAAGAATGGGAGTAGAAGAAGGGACTATCCTAGAACATGAATGAAAACCAAGGAAGGAAATATCTAACTAAGAGATAACAAGCTTTATGTCATAAGTCAAACAAGAATTCCCTCCTTTGGATTAAGCCTCAAGCAAAACACATAATCAAAAACATAACCTTAATTGAATTCACAAGTTTTATAGAATATGAACGTTAAAATTTACATGTATATATACCAATCATATTATAATGTTAACTATATATCTTACATAATGCTCATCATTTCTTTATGGCGAACAAATGCTTTAGACGGTAATCTTTAGTTAACGAATTCACTATCATTAATTTTGTACCAATATGTTCAAACGACAGGTTTTGTTTCTGCACTTCTTCTTTCACTTATTTGTACTTCAGTTACATGTGTTTAGCACCTTTGGAATATTTATCATTCTTAGAGAAGAAGAAAACTACAAAATTATCACAATAAATCCTTATCTACCTAGTGTAGCGGTAAGATTTTTGAGATTAAGCTATTGATTAACTTATCTCGAAAGCAAGAATCGTCACTAAGCTTTTATTATTTCTAAAGGAAAAGGGAAAAAGTATGAACAAAACCCAAATAATTTTAAAAAAAAAATAACGGTCTAGGGTTTAGTTATGCAAAGGGAAGGTATTAGCACCCTAAACAACTATAGCAACTATTAGAACCTCTTTGAAAATCTGTACATTTTGGCTTTAAGATGGTGTTGTTTGCAAAAGATTGGACATATTGGAAAAGAAATAATTTTATCAATTTTTATGTTTTATGAGACTTTATTGTCTCATGCCTACGTAATAACAATGTGCAATGGATGATCAAAACCTCGTGGTTCGTTGTAAAAGTAACAAAAATGTTTGTGTTGATTCAATTTTAATGAAAAAATATTTTGTCATTTTTAGGAGAATACTCAACTAGTAACCCACAAGTATGAGAATTTTGCATCATCATGAGAACGACTCCAACTTGGATAAAGATCAACAAGTATGCAACTATCTCTCTTAGATGGAAAAGCTTTATCATCAATGTTATGGGGATAGGAAAATAATATCACACTTATGAAAATGAAGCATATCTAATCTTTGAGAAAATGTTTTAAATGAAAAGAGTTCACAAAGGGCACAAAAATGATTTGAACGAATTATGCATTTTTTAAGTTCTTTTGAAATTGGTTTGAATATGCTTAAGATGGATTAGCATTTATTAGGATTTTTTTTTGAAAATCACTTGACAAAGTAAAGGTTTATTAAAAAAGTGGTTCAAGTTTGAAAAAGAAGAAGGTTTTGAAAAAGAGGAAAAGATTTTGAAAATCAAAGAAGGAGAGTAGAAGAAGGGACTATCTTGGAACATGAATGAAAAGAAAGGGATGAAAGATCTAACTAAGAGATAGCAATCTTTATGTCATAAGTCAAGCAAGAATTTCCTCATTTTGATTAAGCCTCAAGCAAACCACATATTCAAAAACATAACCTTAATTGAATTCACAAGTGTTATAGAATATGAACGTTAAACTTTACATGTATATATACCAATCATATTATAATGTTAACAATAAATTTTAAATAATTTTCATCATTTCTATATGGCCATCAAATGTCTTAGACGGTAAATCTTTAGTTAATAAATTCCTTATCTTTAAATTTTTACAAATATGTTCAAACGACATATTTTGTTTCTGCACTTCTTCTTTCAATGATAAGTACTTAAATTACATGTGTTTAGCACCTTTGGAATATTTATCATTTTTAGGGAAGAAGAAAACTACAAAATTATCACAATAAATCCTTAGCGACCTGGTGTAGCGATAAATTTTTTCAGATTAAGCTATTGATGAACTTTACTCAGAAGGTAAGAGTCGTCACTACGCTTTTATTATTTCAAAATAAAAAGGGATAAATTACAAACAAAACCTAAATAGGTTTTAAAACAAAACTAATAAAAAGAGATAATGCTATGGGGGTTGGTTATGCAAATCGAAAGGTATTAGCATCATAAAAATCTATAGTACGTTATAAGAACCTTTTTAAAAATATGTACGTTTTGACTTTCAAATGGTGTTGTTTGAAAAAGATTGAAGAGATGGGAAAAGAAATATTTTTATCAATATTTATGTTTGGAGAGACTTTAGATTCTCTTGCCTACGTACCAACAACGTGCAATGGAGGATCAAAACCTCGTGGTTCGTTGTAAAAGTAACAAAAATGTTTGTATTGATTCATTTTTAATGAGAAGGTATTTTGTCATTTTTAAGAGAATACTCAACTCGTTACCGATAAGTATGAGAACTTTGCATCATCATGTAAAAGGCTCCAACTTGTATAAAGATCAACAAATATGCCACTAGTTCTCTTAGATGGAAAAGATTTATCATCAATGCAATGGGGATAGGGGAACTGTAGCGGTAAATTGATGATCATCAAGCTATGGATAAGCAATACATCAAATAACAAGAGTCACCACCGCGCTTTTATTGTTTGCAAGGGAAAAGGGGAAAAGCACGAACAAAACCCAAAAAATAAGAAGTTTTCAAATCAAAACCGATAAATTGCCAGAGATTACAGGTAAGGGGGTTGGTTACACAGAGGGAAGGTGTTAGCACCCAAAGTGTCCTAGGTATTCCTAGGGAGCCCTTTTTTGTGTGCATATGTATTTTGTACAAGTGATGTTTGCAAGCAAATAGAATGAAGAGATGAGAAAAGAATTCATTAATTATATTTTTAGGTTTGACAAGACCGTCAGATTTGTGCCTATGTACCAACATAAAAAAGAGGGATCAAAACCTCGTAGTTGCTGATACAAATTTTAAAGAGGATGCATTGCTTTTAACAAAAATTAGTTTTGAAAGGCACAAAGGCCTAAAATAGTTTGAATGACTCTTAATTCTTTTTGACTTTTGAAAATTTTAAGTTAAGTATAGTTAAGTTTACTTACCAATTTGACTTAAGAAAAGAGTTTAAAAAAGCAATGGCATAAGGCCAGAGATTCTAATTTGCAAAAAAAAAAGGTCTAAGTTTAGAAAAATAAACACAAGCAAAGAAGATTTTAAAAGGAGAGAGAGATATGAAATTAAAGAAATGGGGAGGAGATGAACAGACTAATCCTAAGCATAAATTTAAAAGTTAAGAATTGAAAAGATACACAAGTGTGCTCCTAGCTCCCTTAGATGGAAAAGATTTATCATCAATTCTATGGGGATAGGGGAACTATATCTCACTTATGAAAATGACTCATGTCTAAACATTGAGAAAAAGTTTTAAAAAGAAAGAGTGCACAAAGGTTACAAAAATGATTTGAATGAGTTATACATTTTTTAAATATTTTTGAAATTGGTTTGAATATGCTTAAGATGGATTAACTTTTATTAGGATTTTTTTTTTGGAAAATCACTTGACAAAATTAAAGGTTTATTTTAAAAGTGGTTCATGTTTGAAAAACAAGAAAGTTTTGAAAAAGAGGAGAAGAGTTTGAAAATCAAAGAATGGGAGTAGAAGAAGGGACTATCCTAGAACATGAATGAAAACCAAGGAAGGAAATATCTAACTAAGAGATAACAAGCTTTATGTCATAAGTCAAACAAGAATTCCCTCCTTTGGATTAAGCCTCAAGCAAAACACATAATAAAAAACATAACCTTAATTGAATTCATTAGTTTTATAGAATATGAACGTTAAAATTTACATGTATATATACCAATCATATTATAATGTTAACTATATATCTTACATAATGCTCATCATTTCTTTATGGCGAACAAATGATTTAGACGGTAATCTTTAGTTAACGAATTCACTATCATTAATTTTGTACCAATATGTTCAAACGACAGGTTTTGTTTCTGCACTTCTTCTTTCACTTATTTGTACTTCAGTTACATGTGTTTAGCACCTTTGGAATATTTATCATTCTTAGAGAAGAAGAAAACTACAAAATTATCACAATAAATCCTTATCTACCTAGTGTAGCGGTAAGATTTTTGAGATTAAGCTATTGATTAACTTATCTCGAAAGCAAGAATCGTCACTAAGCTTTTATTATTTCTAAAGGAAAAGGGAAAAAGTATGAACAAAACCCAAATAATTTTAAAAAAAAAATAACGGTCTAGGGTTTAGTTATGCAAAGGGAAGGTATTAGCACCCTAAACAACTATAGCAACTATTAGAACCTCTTTGAAAATCTGTACATTTTGGCTTTAAGATGGTGTTGTTTGCAAAAGATTGGACATATTGGAAAAGAAATAATTTTATCAATTTTTATGTTTTATGAGACTTTATTGTCTCATGCCTACGTAATAACAATGTGCAATGGAGGATCAAAACCTTGTCCTTCGTCGTAAAAGTAACAAAAATGTTTGTGTTGATTCAATTTTAATGAAAAAATATTTTGTCATTTTTAGGAGAATACTCAACTAGTCACCCACAAGTATGAGAATTTTGCATCATCATGAGAAGGACTCCAACTTGGATAAAGATCAACAAGTATGCGACTATCTCTCTTAAATGGAAAAGCTTTTTCATCAATGCTATGGGGATAGGAAAATTATATCACACTTATGAAAATGACGCATATCTAATCTTTGAGAAAATGTTTTAAATGAAAAGAGTGCACAAAGGGCACAAAAATGATTTGAATGAATTATGCATTTTTTAAGTCCTTTTGAAATTGGTTTGAATATGCTTAAGATGGATTAGCATTTATTAGGATTTTTTTTTTAAAATCACTTGACAAAGTAAAGGTTTATTAAAAAAGTGGTTCAAGTTTGAAAAAGAAGAAGGTTTTGAAAAAGAGGAAAAGATTTTGAAAATCAAAGAAGGAGAGTAGAAGAAGGGACTATCTTGGAACATGAATGAAAAGCAAGGGATGAAAGATCTAACTAAGAGATAGCAAGCTTTATGTCATAAGTCAAGCAAGAATTTCCTCATTTGGATTAAGCCTGAACCAAACCACATATTCAAAAACATAACCTTAATTGAATTCACAAGTGTTATAGAATATGAACGTTAAACTTTACATGTATATATACCAATCATATTATAATGTTAACAATAAATTTTAAATAATTCTCATCATTTCTATATGGCCAACAAATGTCTTAGACGGTAAATCTTTAGTTAATAAATTCCTTATCTTTAAATTTTTACAAATATGTTCAAACGACATATTTTGTTTCTGCACTTCTTCTTTCAATGATAAGTACTTAAATTACATGTGTTTAGCACCTTTGGAATATTTATCATTTTTAGGGAAGAAGAAAACTACAAAATTGTCACAATAAATCCTTAGCGACCTAGTGTAGCGATAAATTTTTTCAGATTAAGCTATTGATGAACTTTACTCAGAAGGTAAGAGTCGTCACTACGCTTTTATTATTTCAAAATAAAAAGGGATAAATTACAAACAAAACCTAAATAAGTTTTAAAACAAAACTAATAAAAAGAGATAATGCTATGGAGGTTGGTTATGCAAATCGAAAGGTATTAGCACCATAAACATTTATAGTACGTTATAAGAACCTTTTTAAAAATATGTACGGTTTGACTTTCAAATGGTGTTGTTTGAAAAAGATTGAAGAGATGGGAAAAGAAATATTTTTATCAATATTTATGTTTGGAGAGACTTTAGATTCTCTTGCCTACGTACCAACAATGTGCAATGGAGGATCAAAACCTCGTGGTTCGTTGTCAAAGTAACAAAAATGTTTGTATTGATTCATTTTTAATGAGAAGGCATTTTGTCATTTTTAAGAGAATACTCAACTCGTTACCCATAAGTATGAGAACTTTGCATCATCATGTAAAAGGCTCCAACTTGTATAAAGATCAACAAATATGCCACTAGCTCTCTTAGATGGAAAAGATTTATCATCAATGCAATGGGGATAGGGGAACTGTAGCGGTAAATTGATGATCATCAAGCTATGGATAAGCAATACATCAAATAACAAGAGTCACCACTGCGCTTTTATTGTTTCCAAGGGAAAAGGGGAAAAGTACGAACAAAACCCAAAAAATAAGAAGTTTTCAAATCAAAACTAATAAAATGCCAGAGATTACAGGTAAGGGGGTTGGTTACACAGAGGGAAGGTGTTAGCACCCAAAGTGTCCTAGGTATTCCTAGGGAGTCCTTTTTTGTGTGCATATGTATTTTGTACAAGTGATGTTTGCAAGCAAATAGAATGAAGAGATGAGAAAAGAATTCATTAATTATATTTTTGGGTTTGGCAAGACCTTCAGATTTGTGCCTATGTACCAACATAAAAAAGAGGGATCAAAACCTCGTAGTTCGTGATACAAATTTTAAAGAGGATGCATTGCTTTTAACAAAAATTAGTTTTGAAAGGCACAAAGGCCTAAAATGGTTTGAATGACTGTTAATTCTTTTTGACTTTTGAAAATTTTAAGTTAACTATAGTTAAGTTGACTTACCATTTTGATTTAAGAAAATAGTTTAAAAAAGCAATGGCATAAGGCCAGAGTTTCTAATTTGCAAAAAAAAAAGGTCTAAGTTTAGAAAAATAAACACAAGCAAAGAAGATTTTAAAAGGAGAGAGAGATATGAAATTAAAGAAATGGGGAGGAGATGAACATACTAATCCTAAGCATAAATTTAAAAGTTAAGAGTTGAAAAGATCTGACCAATGGGTTGCAATCCAATAGACAAGAATGTCATATAGAAACCCGCTTCCCTTGGACATTAGAATCAAGCAACAAACAAAGCACACAATATTAACTTGAAGAGCAAGGCATTAAATAAAGATAACCACATCCAAGCTTAGCCATTCCATGATCTTCTTTAAATTTGCCCATGTAGCAGATGACTTCCACAATGCCATAAGTCACAGGTTCAAAATAACTGCTTCACAATGATCATGTTGTAGATGAACTCAAATGGATCTTCAATGATGTATCAGATAAATTTTCAGATTACAAGCACTTGGTTACATGAAAGTTGGCATTAGCCAAGTCCTTTGCATAGGGAGTGTTGCCTAATTTCTAAGTCCAATTGTCTCAGATCAAACCAACAGTCCACACCAGATGTTTTTTTAGGGTTTTTGTTCTTATTGTGTACATTAATAACCAAAGACCACACAAGCAATCACAATATACACAAGAAAAATATATCACAAAATATGGTCCAAATGGACAAAGTGAAAAGGACATTAACATAAACTATTAGAATGGTATGGATAATGGCAAATGAATAGAGCTTAAAAATAAAATGCATTAAAGTAAATAACTTAAAAGTAAATCTTAGTTGTTAATGAGTTAGAATTTAGTATTACTCTTGCTTTTTGTTTTAAGTCATTCTTTGGAGAAAACTCAACCCACTTATCACAAGCATGGATCCTTCAACCAAGACATCTTCCAAAGGAAGGAAAAAATGCCAAGTTTCCACACAATACCATGAAATAGGGGAGACTTACAATCTCACTAACTAGAATGCTATGCCTTTTGTGTCAAAAATTTAGCGCTATGTTAGCCAATCGTAATTGGACTTATGTAGAAGTCAAAACTATTTGAGGTTGTGCAAAAGAATTTTGGTGTTAATGCATGTTAGAGACATAGTAAAATGGATTATGCTCATGAAACATACCACACACAAAAAGAATATGCAAAAGAGGTGGCCTAATCTCATTCATACTTATCTTGATTTTCAATCAACTAGCCTTAGGATATTGAGATATCATAGGACCATGACATGAATGCATAAATAAGGGGAATAAGATGAAGAGGGAGGGGAATGAATCAAAACTCAAATTGGACAAAGGCGGACTTTTACCGAATTAAGATTATTCATTCATTTTGGGAGATGGAATATACATTCCATCAATCCCCTAAATCCAATCATCTTAACCTAGCAACGTCAAATCAACATTGACCAAGACCCAACAACACAAGTCAAACTCATACAAACAATCAAAATGGCTCAACACAATTATTTGGTATTTATTCAATTTAAAATTACTAAAAATAATGCATTAAATTAAATATGGTTTGTCAAATTCCTAAAACCTCATCAAAACACCAAACAAATGGCCATGAGATTAATCATAGGCCAAACAAGGTCAAAGGACCCTGGAGAGAAAATTTCAGAATTTTTAGACACTTAAAAGTATTTTTAAACAATTAAAAACATTCACAAAATCAATTAAATTATGAAAAATATTAATAATGATCCAAAAAATAATTTTAATTTAGAATATGAAAGACGATTTTATTTAAATTTTTTTATGAAACTTTCATACTTTTTGGATCAATATTAAAATTAATATGAATTAATGAAAATAAAACAAATAAAATGAAATTCAAATATTCAGAAAAAACGTGGACCACTTGATCTCCCTCATTAATTGAGGTGGCAGATCAAATGGCCATCAACACGCTTTCCACCATAGTCATTCATCAACGTGTAACACAAGTGATAATTACAAGCAACACGTGAGATTAAAACATTTTGAACAAGATCAATGGCTCTGAACCTATCTAGCACATCACCGACGCTAAACCTCCGGTCATCTTCACAGGCGAGCCTCACCGGACTGGTTCAGTAATCACCATCACATAAATGAAAAAGTAGGACATGATCTGAAAGTAAATATGGCGTAGAGCATGAATCTGACCTCAATTTTAACTAACTCGACATATATAGAAAGATATGAGAAGTTGAATTTTGAGGTGTGTCAACTGAGTTGCTTCGATTTGACCTCAAAGCAACTCAACCTTCTTGCCTACATTGGTAGGACTTCAGACAACCAAAGATCCAAGAGAATTGATGAGAATTGAGTGAGACTCGAATAGAAGAAAAATTCTGGAAGATACCTTCAATGTTGTCCAGAACTTAATCTTGCTTGCTTCAATCCTTGCTTGATCACACTCAGGGAGCTTGCAGAGGTGGTTTGGAAATGGAACAAAGCTTTGGATCCTGGAGTTTTTAAATCTCCAAACAGTGAGATTCAAACTCATTTTTCAAAATGAAAATTCTCAAGTATTCCTTAGAATTGTGAGGGTTTGAAGAGAGGGAGAAAACTTGGCGCGCAAGGTTCTTCTCAAATGAGCTCAGAGGGCTTGTATTTATAGCAATTGGTAATGTTATTTGCACACTTCACGTTTCTTCCAAATTTGGCAATGTCAATCACATGCTTGCATGGGCGTGTACATGCCCATGAAGCAATCCAATTAGGTCCAAATGCATCTGAAATGAGATTGAAATGAATCTTGAATGGCAAGGCAATTTGAAATTGTCATTTTCACTTTTGATTTTTCCACTTGATGCAGGCTTTTTAAAACTATGTGCAACCCTAGCAAACCTTGTCCAAAATGAATGAAATAGGACTCTTGGGAAAGCTTAGATCAAGAGGAACAACTCTTATGTTTAACACTTTTCCATTAGGAACTTGGATCAAGGTGAATTTTGAGATGGAAGTTTTGAAATTTTAACATGTTGAAATATTTTCTAAGTGTCAAGCCATATACCTCAATGTTCCACCTTACTAAACTTTTTATGTGAGCTCCAAATGAGAAATGTGTCTTTGTCAAAGTTGCAGCTCTTTCAAAGACCTTCAAAATGGTCACAAATTTGACATCATTTGGATTTAGAATGAGAGAGTTATGCATTTTAAAAGTTGAGGAAAATCACTTGTTCAATGGTATTGGTCCAAAATGACCTATAATGTATCCTCAAATCACATGCTCGTAAAATTTGATATAGCTCTCACTCCAAACATCAAAGTTGAATTATGAATCTTAAATTTGATTGTGCAACATGGACATCTTTCATATCAGAAAAATTAAGCAAGTTATGGCCTTGAGAAGTTGACTTTCAAATTAGGGTTTAGACAAAATGACCTATAATGTTTCAACATGGAAAATGATTTTCCAAGCAAAATTATCTCTAGAATTCAACATGAAACTTGTTTGGAATGTCGTTTAGAGTAACTTTGTTCTTGAAATCATTTTCATATGGTGAAAATTGTAGGAGATAAGGTTTATCCTTTAGGGGGAACCCAAGCTGACGACGTGCCAAAATAGTGTTGTAGTTAATCCCACCACATGTACCAAGAAGAGGCACATTGGAGAATTCACCACAAGAGTCAATAATCTGCACACTATCATATACACGGTTGTACCAAAAGATATCATCATTAGTGAGAGACATAAGTCTCGTGGACCACCATAGACATCCTTTGTTCTCCTTGAAGGCGACCGTCTGCGGCAAGTGCGAAATAAACCACTTGTACAGCAGAGGCAAACAGCACACAATGGTACCACCACCCTTTGCATTCCTCATATGTAAAGAAAAGTAAGTGTCACCCAACAGAGTAGGAACAAGATTAAGAGTAGAGAAAATCCTAATAGCGTTCATATCCACAAATCTGTCGATGTTGGGGAATAACACTAGCACATAGATGAGAAGTACAAATATGGCCTCAAAGGCGTCCTCACTCATGGCCTTCCCATTCAAAGTAGCTTGAGCAATGAGGAACTCAGAAGGGAGACCTTGAATTCCACCTTTGGTAGTCATATGAGCACCAACCAGAGATTCATCTATATGCAACAGATCAGCAATCTCTTGAGAAGTAGGAACCCTCTCTAAGCCACTGAACGGCAACTGATCCAGGATACGTATACCCACAAGATAGGCTTACTCCTCAAGCCTGGGCAAAAGCTGGAAATCCGGAAATGTGAAGCAACGGTACAAGGGATCATAGAACTTCACTAATACACTCATCAATCCTTCGTCCACATGAGTAGCCAAAATAGATAGAAGCTTCCCATGAAGAGCCTTGAAACCCAAGGGATCTAATACATAGGATGTCAAATTCCTTAACTCTTTCAAGTCGGATTGTCTGAAACTATACTTCTTCGTATTCCTTCTTTGTCTATCCATGTCTAAAAATTTGCAAATAGACCTCTTAAGTTCTTTGAAAATTTTCTCATTATTGATGATATGGATGCAAATGGGTGCATGAATGCATGGATGCAACAATCACACTCAAGGATCAAGCAAAGCACACCACACAAAGGTCATAGGATGGATCAAGTCATCCTTAATATCAATCATCCATTTTGGTAGATTATGGTTTACACCTTATCAACACCCAAGTTCCATTGATATTAAGGATACACAAGAACGGATCAACCACGAATCAAGGGTTTGTTGCAAGTCACGAGCATGGAGTCTCGGTTAAGAACCACTCAAAGGGAGTGTACTAGGGTTTAAACCTGCCAAACATGTTCTACAAGAGGTTCCCATAGTCATCATCCCATCTTTCGGATATTATCGGATAAACGACTACTCGTATTCCAAAAATATTCTCAAGAAAGACTCTTATGAGTGTAGTATCGCGTAACAATCGTATCAAATCTTACACTTGAACGACCTTCGCACTACGTAAGAATAGGCCAAGATGGGCTTGGCAAACTAAGGTCCTTGGCTTCTAAGGTCTATATTGGAAAGAGTAATGCCTAACCACGACTACTCGTGTAACATTATTGATCCCAACATGACCTCCACCAAGTGAATGGGCTTGCAAGTCAACTTGCTAAGGAATAACTCCACACAAGTAAACAAGACTATGCCATTCTCCTATCCTAAGTGCACTCGAGTTCAAGTATAGAACTCATCTCACAAAGATCACCAAGCATACAAGGAATTAATATATCAAGCAATTCAACCATTACATACAATACAGTGATCCCAATTTGCACAAAAATACATCACAAAAATAATATACAATACAATACAACAAACATGAAAATTAGGCAAAACCCACTAGGCAAATCCATTTTTATCCCCAGCAGAGTCGCCACTTTTCTGTAGCAGGGTATTCGTTACCTTTAGATTTATTGGCTAAATCAAAAGTAAACCATACAAGTCGATTCGCCACCACACTTCTATTTATCCAAAGGAAAGGTTAGAAAGCGAACAAAAACCGAGAAGTTTTATCGAATCAAAGACTAATAAAATGTCAGAGATCGGGGTAAGGGGGTTGGTTATGCAATAGGAAGGTGTTAAGCACCCAAAACATCCTAGGTACTCCTAGGGATCCCTTTTCACACTTGTTGTAAGGTTGGTATTTTTTGTGAAAAAATTTTTTTGTGCAAACATGATTGGGGAGATGAGAAGAGAATATACAAGTTATTTACAATTTTGTGTTTGAATGGATAAACCCATTGCCTACGTACCATCTTTAAAAAGATTAGGATCAAAACCTCGTAGTTTGGGGTAAAAATCTCAAAACAAGTTGGTGAATTGATTGGTCCAAAAGCCTTAAGGTCTTTTGTTATCCAAGGGAGAAAACTCAACCTAAAAACCACAAATCCACCATGTGAGGATAACTTCAACATGCTAGTGAGAGGTTAACCCTATAATAAGCATGGAAGACTCATTATCCATCACTAAGAATATAGGTGAACATTATATCTACCTCAAGGATAACTCAAACCTAATAGCTAAAGGTTATGAAAAGTTTTTTATAAGAAAGTGGCCATTGAAACCACAAAAGCATTTGAATGAGTTATATTTACCAATGAAAAGTATTTACAAAATATGGTCAAAGTTGACATAAAGGTTTAATTCAAAATAAGTGTTATGAAAAGAAAGTTTGAAAATCAAAAGCATAATGCTTAGGTTTCTAATGTTTTAAAACAAGTGTTAATGTTTGCACAAAAGTTTTGGCTTGGGTTAGAGTGGTGGGAAGAAGAAGAATGGCTAAGTCCTAATCATACAAGAGATGAAGGGAAAGAAATAAGACCACAAATGGAGTTCCCTTCTTGAGATCATATTGATGATCCAAGTAGCTCCGATCCTTTGGAATAAGCAAGCAAATAAGTGTATACTCAAGCAATCAATCAAGCAAGCAAGCTCTTAGAAATCCTCCAATGACTCTTAGATCTCTCTCTTTAGAAGCCCACGACAATGGTTCTCCACTTAGGCTCAAATTGGAATCCCTAGCACAAGAACACACACATCAAAAAGTTCTATAATGCAAATAAAGAATGAACAAGAGGGAGTTTAGAATTTGGTCCTTTCAATGTTCATCTTCAAGCTTTAAGCATTCTAAAGGCATGAGGCCTAGTTGCTCTTTGACATTTTAAGCACTCAAAAGGCATAAGGCCTAGTTGCTCTTCAAACTCCATTAGCTTAGGTAAGGTCCTAAAATCTAAGTCCTTTGTCCATTTGCAATTGGTTCACAACAACAAAAACAACACAAGCACAATAGTATATACACAATTATGTGCTCAAGTGAGCAAAAGACAAATTGCATTAACATAAACATGTACTCAAGTGAGCAAAAGGAAAAAAAGAAAATGAATAATATGTACAAGAATAGTAAATTGCATAAATGTAAAGTACAAGAATTAAATGTTAATGGTTAATGGTTAGTGTTAGAGTTAGTGTGCCATAAGGCAATTTAGCGCTATGTTAAGCAATCGTAATTGGACTTATGTAGAAGTCACAACTATCTGAGGTCGGTTAATAATAATGTAGGTAACAACACAAGTTAAAGATTTTGATTAGTGAATCAAACTCCTACAACTTGTCATGCCAAAAAAGAAGATGAGAAATGATCTTGTATTGATTTAGGTTCTTTGCTTGATTAGGAAGCAACCTATCCTTAATGCAAAGTCATTCACTTGATCTATGATCAAGATGAATTAGATTTGAATCAAGGAAGGTTAAACCTCCCATGTATCAAGGCTAACCACCAATCTTTAACTCATTGATCAAAAAGAAAGAAGAAGAAGAAGAAGAAGAAGAAGATGAATAATAAAGTGCATTATTGGAAATGAAATGAGGTAATCAACAAGCATTGACCAAAGATAGAGGAGATCAGGGTCAAACAATAGTAAACAGAAGGAAAATGAAGATTAGAAGTCAAGAAACAAATAAAATATTTTTGTTATTTTTCAAAAGTAAAATAATACTTGAATTAAAATAATAAAGAAAGGTCAAACTTCAAAATCACTTCAAATCAACTTTGAAAAGTCCAAGTGAATTATCCTAAGTTCAACAAGGTCAAACAAAGTTTGACAAAAAATTTCAGCATTTTTAGAAGTCATAAACTATTTTTAATCAATTAAAAATGCATAAAAATAACCTAATTGAATTAAACTCTCAAATAAATCTCAAATCAATTAATAAATTAATGAGAATATTTTTCATAGATCTATCATCATTCAAAGAGGTTGGAAAAATATTTTTGTATTTTTTGAAAATCAAAAACTATTTAAAATGAATTAAAAATAACCAAAAAAGAGAAAATTCCTAAAAAATATCAAAGGCTAAAATAAAAAAATATTAAAAATCATTTTTAGAAACTAGAAATTAAAAGAAGAAAAATGCAATTGGTCTCACATTTTTTGGACCAATAATGAAGGAGATATGATTTTTCGAAATGAAAAGGAATTAAAGAAATAAAAAGAAAATGGAAATCAGAAAATAAAATGTGGAAAAACATGGAGCGTTGGATGAAGCTAATTAATTGAGCTGGCACATCACATGGCTCTTGAGCGCGCGCCTACCAAACATGTGGGTCAATGCATCACACACAGCCTTTAATTGAGTCATAACATTGAGTGGCTATGATCAAATCTGGAAAACAAATCGTGTGGCTATTATTCAATCTGGCAACCAGACGGTGGTGTACACCACCGTCTTCTCCGGCCAGTCCTCCGGCGCCGGCCAGAAGTTACAGAGATCCAAACTCTACCAAATGACACGATCCAGGTACCAAATGAAAGCTAGAGTGATGTACATCACCCCTGTACCAACCAAATTCACTCTAGGCTTCCATAGAAAGGGGAATCAGAGCTTGAATTTTGTGGTGTTCAACTGAAACTTGTTGGATTTCAACAATTCAAAGCACAAAATGATTGCGTCTATGAAGAGGACTTCAAACAACCCAGCAACAACAAGAAATATGCAATATATTAGTAGATTCGAAGAAAACAAATTTTGTAGTAAACCTCTGAAATGGAGAGCTTGAGAGCACGATCTCTTGATGCTTATGCTTGCAGTGTGTTTTATGGATCAAGGTGAGCAAGGCTTAGGAACTGTAGATCTAAAAATCAATCAAGGAAATTGAAGTTTAGATCTGAAAATTTTGAAAGAAAGAGGTGAGTTCCTTTGAGTATGGTTGAGGAGTGATTCGTGCAGCATGTAAGGCGCCCCTAGGTTGTGGAAATGAGAAGCATTGGCCCTTCATTTATAGCAACTGATGGCTGATATGCATGAAAAAAGCATTGCATGGATGGAAAGGGCCTCCATGCATGGGCCTGTACAGGCGCATAGAGGGCCCAATTCCACTTGGATTTACAAGCTTAACATCAGCAGATATCATTTGGACGTGCAGGTGGTGTGTAATCAAATCATGCAATGCATTTTCAAATGGTTTCCAAAATTGTACCAACTTGTTCATCTCTTCGAAAATGGCATTTCCATATTTGAAACATAGCCTTATAGGTAATGGTTGGAAAGCTTTTTGCATGAGGATTAATTTTATGTTTACCAAAACTTCATTTGACATTTGGAAATTGGTGAAAAATGATCATGAAGTGTAGGGTGTGAAAATTTCAAAAATGGCCAAACTTCAAACCCTTCTATTTCAAAGATGCAAGCTCCAAATGACAAAACCTTAAACAACAAAGTTGTATATCTTTTCAAGAAAATAAATTTTGACTTACATTTTGCATCATTTGGATTTTTGATGATAAAGTTATGGGCACTTGAAGTTGGACTTTTTCACATTTAAATGCCTTTGGTCCAAAGTGACCTATAATGTTTTGCATTTTCACATGTATTTATTCTAGGATTTTGAAATTTTTCTCAAATTAAAAATTGAAGTAGACACCGTAAAATTTCCAATGCATTTGATCCCACCTCAAAATAATGAAAAATGAATGAGTTATGTCCTTGGGAAGTTGACCCAAAATTAGGGTTTCAGTCAAAGTGACCTATAATGTCTTGAAATGGATGATGACCTTCCAAGTTTCAAATCAATTTTTTATGAATATGAATATTGTTCATATGGTTCTTAAGAACATTTTTTCTCTTGGGGTCATCTTCATTAGACAAACACATCAAAAGTTAGATCTCAGTGTACTTCAAAATAGTCGGATGAATTGACTGATCAACTTCTCAAGTCCATACCTCAAATCTTGATGAATTGATGATTGAGGTCACTCAAATAAGCTCAAATTTGCATGAAATGATGAATTAAATAACTTACCTTGATTTTATTTGATCATGCGTTGAGGTTGCTTCATGAGCAAGGCACATTTGATGAACAGATGAATTAGGGTTTCCTTGGGAAACAAGCCTCAAACCCCTTTGGTTCGCTTTGATCAAAATGACGAATTGAGATATTTGGGAGGCATATTTGATGGATGAGAGATTTGGGAACCATTTCCATGCTTGCTTTCATCTTCACCTATCCAAATCAATGAGCATAGAATCTCCTAGAAGCTTTGGATCTTGTGACTGCTCAAGCTACAAACAAAAGATGTTAGTGACATATTTTTGTGCTTTTGGTTAGTAAATAAAGTAAGAAAAGAAATAATATACAATTCAAGCATGCTTGGTGAGGGATATTAGGGTCTTACAGATGCCCCTATTTAAGGTCATTCTAGCCGGAGAAGTAAAGGTTAAAATCTTTGTCTCGACGAGGTAAAATGGGCTTAAATAATAACAAAGAGACGAAATTTGGTCCCTAAGATACCTCACGATGCAAATGTATGTATGCAAAAGGTAATACTCTGTGGAGATATGTGTCCACAAAGAAGAAAGAAAATTAGAAGAAACTGGAAATCCATATGAGTAATACACTCAATGGGACAGAGACTCTAGGGACTTTAATGATGGATAAAGGGAATAAAACGCGTGAGCAGGTCACGACTTAAAACTTGTTGGGCATGAAAGGATTTCCATGAAAATAAATCAATGGAAAGACTTGAGCTGATTCAGAGATGCGTGTATTGGGGAATATACCAATACAGCAAAACTATCCACAAAGGACACCTTGGATAAAAATCCGGACTCAGATGGGGAAGATCGACTATGGGACTTCACTGGGGAATGTCCAAAGGGACTCATCCGAGGAAACAACAGAATGAGGTATTACCGATTACTGGGTAATAAGCTCAAGGAGACATGCGTTCAAAACACCGGTATGAGGGTGAGAGAACAACGCGCTCGGGGAGAATGAATATCTAAGACCGGTATAAGGGTGAGAGATATCAAACATCCAAAATCATCTGAGGAAGACCTAAGAAGGTATATTTCGACTCAAGAAATCTGACTCCACAAGGGACAAAAACTCATAATAGGGAGCAAAAAAGGAAGGAACACCAGGGATACCGGTTACTGGGTATATAATAGGTGACCAACCAAGCGTGAATTGGGGAATATTTCCAATACACTCATCATCCGAAAGGAGAGATGAAAAAAGCAAACTCAATTACAGGATGGACATTCGATTCCATAAGGAAATACGAATCTTACTCGACTGGGGAAGAACAAAAGACTTCGACCAAAGAGCGAATGAGATATATTATCTATTATCGTAAGAACGTAGATAACATCCTCACATGGAAGATTATCCACAACCGGTTACTGGGTTATTAAAGGATAAATCGGCCGAAAGGAAAGGACATCGGGATACCGACTACTAGGTATAAAATGATGACCAATCAAAGGGAGAAAAAATCGTTACCAATCAAAGGTAAATGAAAGATGACTCGCCGGGGATAAATTGGTTTATCAGAGCAATTATCCAAGAGATATATCACCGGTTAATGGGAGATATACTCAAAAAAAGGGAAGGAATATCGATACCGGATATTGGATAAAGATAACCAACAAGGAGGGGATTACATCCACCAGATAATAGGTAGAAAACCACAGAAGAGTAACCGCCATTGGTTAGGATGAACAAAATAAGGTTAACTCTGCAAGGGGATAAAAATGGGGTTTACAACTACCGGTATGAGGGTAGAAAACTACAGAAATAGGACTTACAACTACCGGTTACTGGGTAGAAGGCCACAAACTCCGCCGGGGAAAGATGGACAATTACTGGTCACTGAGCAATCATTCATTTAAACTGCGGGGAAGTGCAGGGGACAAATAAAAGGAGTCAATCTAAGAATAAGCTAGAGAGACACAAAGAAACAAGACTCAACCCAATGAGGATATAACTCAGGGGAGTAATTCCATCCCAGTACATTTTTTGGGAGGAAACAGAAATAACAATCATCCACGAGGACATAACTCAGTGGGGAACATGGAAGAAAGGATAGACACTTTTTGCCTATGGGGCTGACTTCTATATTGAGAGATCAGACACAAACATCTACTTGGGGAAATATGTATCACCAAATAGCAAGAGACAACAATCAAAGATATATGGCAAAAAATGCAATATGAATATCTGAATGTTAAAATTGTGCATGTATGTGCGTGGTTTATGTATGATGAATGCTGACAAACAGACATATCTAACACAACCAGGTCCAAGAATTAATGGACAAACATCCGGTACTACATCTCAAAAGAGAAAGGCAGACTCAGCTGGGGAAATTCCCCATCTGATGGGGGCAACAGATACCGGGAACAAAGATCTTTGCAGGGAAAGGAGAACCAGTCACTCCCGCTGGGGAAGGGATCAACACATCTTCCTTAGAAGTTCCCACGCCCAACTGCAATCAGACAAAGTCTTGGCTGGGGAATCTAACCACGGATAAAATCCTCCGTAGAAGCGACCCTACTGGGGAAATTGACAAAGAGAGAAATGAAACTCTGTGGGGAATGACCACCAATCAAGAGTTCCAAAACCTACAAATTTCCTTGCACTGTTGAATAAATCATTCCTGCCAAGGAGAAGAGAACACTACTCCACTGGGGATGGAAAGATAAACATCTTCATCAACCACTCTGCTCGGGAGGAGACAACAAATGGGCTCTGATCAGATAACTCCACTGGGGAAACGTTGCTGATGACTGAACCGGGGGTTACCTGTAGGTGATCTACTGGGGAGTAAAAATGGGATCAACCCTGTTGAGGATGGTCAAGGAGCAAATCTTCTGGAGATCAAAGTAGACAAATCCGCAGGGGAAGAGCTACAAACCAAACTTGATGATAATTCCGCTCATGCTGGAGATTTCCTGCTTACTCTGGCGGAGAGATTTCTAACTTGAAGTGGGGGAAGACCAACTTCTTCGAAAAGATTAGCATATTCAATATATCAATCTATAAGGGATTTTAGGTCAATCCACGCAAGGGATGACAACCACATAATTGATAACACGAATGCTAAATCCAGCCTCACTGGGGAGCTAAGAGATTAAGACCAGACTCCCAAATTCTCTGGGGGTTTGGTGGGACTTAAATTCCTTCTGCACTCGCGGAGGAGACAACCTGAAGAGGATACAAGTATGCTGGGAATATGAACAATTATCTTACCCTTTTGGAGATCGTGCCATCCTTGGGAGAGCACTGAAGAAATCACAAGTATCCTTTTTGTCATTGTGAATGTTCACTTTGTTTAGAACAATTTATAAAAAATTTAAAACGATGATATTTATCAATTAAAACATGCAAAATAGTTGTTGAATAGAAACAAATAAGAATGCAAAGAGTTGGATAAAGGCTCAAATTTATTTGATGGAATGGTAGTCTGCAAATGGCAAGACTCCACGGATCTTTACAAATTTGAAATTGGTGATATATTTTGGAAAAGGGCTACATTGAACATAATGACCATTTCTCCACCAACTCTGAATCCAATGTATTTGAAGCTTCAGTTAACGATGACTGAGCGAGAATCTTTGACAGATGACAGTTGTAGAACAAAGTCTTGTCAGGATGCAGTTACTTGCCAAATCCCTAATTTTTGCCTAGATTTCCCCAGGGTGAGGTACTCAATCTAGCGGGATACATATTCATTTTTTATGTCTCTAATTTTTGCCTAGATCGCCCTTTCGGGTTTTCAATCCACCGAGACGCTCATTTTTGCCTAAGCCGCCCTTTCGGGTTTTCAACTTAGCGAGCTATTCTGTTTTTATTTTAGGCAAAGTAATTCTTGACTGCATCTGAATTCACAGGACGAGTGAAATCCTCCCCATCCATAGTTGTAAGTATCAAAGCACCGCCTGAAAAGGCTGTCTTAACAACATATGGACCTTCATAGTTTAAAGTCCACTTGCCCCTGGAATCGGGCGCGAAAGACAAGACTTTCTTGAGTACAAGGTCACCTTCTCGGAACACACGAGGCTTGACCTTCTTATCAAAGGCTTTCTTCATCCTCTGCTGATATAACTGACCATGGCACATGGCAGTTAATCTCTTCTCTTCAATCAAATTCAGTTGGTCATAACGACTCTGAACCCATTCAGCATCAATCAACTTGGCTTCCATCAAGACCCTCATTGATGGGATCTCCACCTCTACTGGGAGCACAGCCTCCATGCCATATACAAGGGAGAAAGGGGTTGCCCCTGTTGAAGTGCGGACAAATGTACGATATCCATGCAAAGCGAATGGCAACATCTCGTGCCAATCCTTGTATGTCACAACCATCTTCTGGACAATTTTCTTGATATTATTATTATCAGCTTCAACAACCCCATTCATCTTGGGTCTATAAGGAGAAGAATTATGATGTGCAATCTTGAACTCGTTACACAGCTCTTTCATCATCTTGTTGTTCAAGTTAGATCCATTATTAGTAATGATCTTATCTGGCACACCATAACGACATATAAGTTAATTCTTGATAAACTTCACAACCACCTGCCTGGTCACATTTGCATATGACGCCGCTTCAACCCACTTGGTGAAGTATTCAATTGCTACGAGAATGAATCTGTGACCGTTGGACGCTTTCAGTTCTATCATGCCAATCATGTCAATTCCCCACATGCAGAAAGGCCATGATGATGAAATCATATTCAGAAGTGTCAGGGGAATATGAATCTTATCCGCATAGATCTGACACTTGTGGCATTTCTTCACATATTTGCAGCAACCAGACTCCATTGTCAGCCAATAGTAGCCTGCTCTCAACATCTTCCTAGCCATGGAATGTCCATTGGGATGAGTACCAAATGAACCCTCATGGACTTCAGTCATCAACAGGCCTGCTTCGTGTCTATCCACGCATCTGAGCAAAACCATGTCAAAATTCCTTTTATAAAGCACATCCCCATTGAGGTAGAAACTACTTGATAATCTCCTCAAAGTCTTTCAATCTTTCACAGATGCCCCAGGTGGGAAGATCTGACTTTGCAGAAAACACTTGATATCATATTACCATGGCTTATCATCTTGTACCTCCTCTACTGCAAATACATGAGTTGGTCTGTCCAAGCGCATCACAGTGATATTGGGAACTTCATTCCAGAGTCTCACCACGATCATCTAAGCAAGTGTAGCAAGTGCATCTGCCATCTGATTCTCATCTCGAGGAATATGATGGAAGTCAACCTCATTAAAGAATGTTGAAATCCTCCTCGCATAATCTCTATATGGGATGAGGCCAGGCTGATTCGTCTCCCATTCACCCTTAATCTGATTAACAACAAGGGCCGAATCACCATAAACATTAAGATGCTTGATCCGAAGACCAATACACTCTTCCAATCCCATAATACAGGCCTCATATTCCGCCATGTTATTCGTGCATTTGAAAGTTAGCCTTGTGTAGCGGTGTATTCGTCACTTTATGATTTATTGACTAAATCAAAAGCAAAGCATACAAAGAATCGAGTCGCCACCGCACTTTTATTTATCCAAAGGATTGGCTAAAAAGCGAACAAAAGCCTAAGAAGTTTTACACATAGAAAACTAATGAAAAGATCAGAGAGTCTGGGTAAGGGGTATATTACGCAATGGGAAGGTGTTAGGCACCCAAAACGTCCTAGGTACTCCTAGGGAGCCCTTTTCACACTTGTTGTATAAAAAGTTTATTTGTTTATGACATATTGTGCAAACATGATTGGGAAGATGAGAAAAGAATGTACAATTTTATTATTTTTGTGTTTGAACGGATGAACCCGTTGCCTACGTACCTTCCATGAAAGGTAAGGATTAAAACGCCGTAGTTCGGCTAAAAGATTTCCAAAACATGAATGGGTTCATTTTAAAACAAGAGCACTAAGGCTTTTAATTATCAACGGGAGAAAACTCAACCAAGACCAACAATCCACCATGCAAGGATAGCTTCAACATACTAGTGAGGGGTTGACCCTATAATAAGTATGGAAGACTTACAATCAACTCACTAAGGATGTGGTGAGATTTACATCAACCACTATGAGAATTGAAACCTATGGCTAATGTATGAAAACATATCAACAATGGATAAAGCCACAAAAACAATTGAATGGGTAAAGTTAATTGGTTATGAGTATTCACAAAATATGGTCAAAGTATGATTAAAGTTCAATTCAGAAAGAAGTGTTATGAAAATGAAGTTTGAAAAGTCAAGGACTTAAGGTCCAGGTTTCTAATTTGAAAAAGACATGAAGATGTTTGCACACTATGCATTTACAAGTTTTAAAAGTCAACAAGTGAAAAAGGGTTTTGAAACAAAGGAATGTGGATGAAGGAGTGTAAAACTTCCTAGAAGTTCACCTCTTGAAATCATATAGAAGATGATTCAAGTGTGTCCTTTGGAATGAAGCAACAATGCAAGTAACCAAACAAAAAGCAAGGTGATACCGGATGCCAATCAATGGACTTACACCAATCTCAAAAACAAAGGCGGATACCGCATACCAATCAATGGATTTACACCAATCTCCTAAAACAAAACTATGATACCGGATGCCAATAAATGGACTTATACCAATCTCACAAACAAAGGCGGATACCGGATACCAATCAATGGATTTACACCAATCTCCTAAAACAAAACAATGATACCAGATGCCAATAAATGGACTTATACCAATCTCACTCAACAAAACAAAACATGGATGTCGGATGCCAATCTATCTGGACTTATTCCAATCTCCACAGGATGATCATAGGAAATACAAATGCCAACAACATGGGCTTACAATTGCATCCTCACATACAACAAACAAACATAAGCACTAAGCAAAGAGGACATAAGAGGCCAAAATGGTCTTACACTCAATCCCTTCCAAATCATAGGAACAATGGCCAATGAATGGACCTACAGTTGATTCCTCAATGGACAATCAAAGATGTGTCACAAAGATATGAAATGATGATCATGCAATAATGAACAATTAATGATGATAAATGCACAAAGGCACACAAGCATATATGCACACATGAATCAAGCAATCAATCAAACAAAGTCAATTAGCACACACTATATACAAGCAATTAGGCTCAAGCAAGGGTTAGACTTTAAAGTCAACTGGAATGGGGTAAGTGGTGCTCTTAACCTTAACATTGAGGGTTAAGGTGAAGCAGATGAAAGGATATGAGGGGTGTGCCCCATGGCTCTTATCCCTGGTCAGGGAGAGCTTCAAATGATAGAAGGTGTGGGAGTTCAGAAAGTTGGAACTCTCTCCACAAGTTAATGATTCTATAGATCTTGGGTTAAGATCCACAATGCTACAACATGTAATGTGAGCAAAGGGATGACACACAGAATAATAGGAGATGGACTACACATATCTTTTATCTACCAATTGCCTTATCAAAAGGACTTTTCCTGCTTGGGGACAAATATAAACAATCACAAACATTGCCTCTTAAGGAGGACTTCAGACAGGTGCCTGGCCACATAACAAGCCAGGTCTTCCAGATTACATGAAGAAGAGATGTTATACCTAATTGGTTAAGCAACCAAGCAAGTTCAAAATGAACTTAAGCAACTAATGTACCTGAAAACAATCCAACTCAATCAGTATTCAATTCAAAAAGTCAAACAGATAATCCAACAGACAACAGATAATACACAATCAAACAAGTAATGCCACAATGTGCAAGGCACAAGCTCAATTCAAATGAGCTCAAAGCATCCTACAAAACAAGTCAAGGTTAGCCAATATCAATCAAATAAACCAACTCAAACAATGTTCATTAATCTCCTTAAGGCCATGTGCTTCTTAACCTGAAAACAAACTCAAACATGAGAAGCAAACCACTGGGACAAGGCCTAGGGTCAAAGAGGGAGGAATAATCCAAAACAGAACATAAAAATTGACAAGAATCTAGATAAATCAATCAAGAACAATATCCAAGTGGTCTCATGTCAATATCATTCATCAAATTCATTTCATAAACAAATCATGTCAAGATAGGCAAGTTGAAACCACATTGAAGCAACAAAATGATCAAAGGCATATTAATTCCAGAATGGCTCAATAAATCTCAAGAAAAATCATGGCTAAACAGAACACATCAAATGATCAGCACACCAAAAATCATGGCATTTGGACAAGTATAAGCAAGTCAAAGAAATTCACTAAGTCATGGTAAGCATTAACAAGCTCAAAGAAAGCACAAATTGATCCATCAACTTAAGGCAATCCTAAAACAGAGATGACATTTGATAAATGACTCAAACCAAAGCCAAGACAAACTTCAATGTGTCTAGAATCAACGTACAAAATTTCAAGCTCATATGATAAAGCATAAGAATTTCACAAATCATGAAAGTTCAACACTCATCAAAGGTCCAATTATGACTAACCAGCAAAGAAAATCTCAAACAAATTGGAAATGGATCCAAACATTCTACAAACATTCATGATCAATCTTAACATCCAGAAGGAGCATCATGCAAAAATTCACATCAATTGGCATTTATTTGGCATGGTAAATAAAATCAGCAAGTTGAACAAGAAATGGTGTGACACACATTGTCACACCTCCATTAATCACATCATAACTCAACATCCAGAAATGAGAAAAATGCAAACTATATACCAAAATGACCATTAGGATGTCTAGTTTATGCATGTAAATTTTCATGTTCATTGGATTAACCATCGTCATTTTACAAAGAAAATAGAAATCAAGGTGCAAGGTATGACATGCAAACATAAACCCTAGGCCAAAAATATTTTCAACAGTGCACAAATTCTGTAAAAATATCCAGAAAATAGAAGACCTCATGAAGATCATTATGCAAAAAATCTCATGTGATTTGGATCATTATTTTTGGAGTTATGAATTTTTTAAGGAAGAAAAAAAATAAAAATGCATGAATGAAGTAGCATGATCATGTATAGCACAAGTGAGAAAAAATGCAAAAGCAAATATGTGAAATGCTCTGGCTCGGAATCGAACCGAGTGAGGATTTAAAAATGGCGCTCAACTTAATGAAATGCGCCGTTTCATTAAGTGATGTGGCACGGCAAGTGAAGGAAGACCAATCAAACAGCCATGTGGATGTTGATGTGGTCCAATGCATGAACGAAAAACAGAAAAACACATGCAGGCGAGGCTCATGAAGATCAAACGAATTCCGGAAAACTAAAACCCTAACATTCATCACATATTCATCGTGTTCTTCATCATCAAGATCCAACATGCACAGAAATTCATGAAACATATATCAATGGATTCGTCATTCAACATACATCATCAATCCAGCATTTATTTCATCTAATTCTAACTATATCAAACAGATCGAGCAAAACAAGTTTCATCAACCAAACTTCAATTCAACATAACTAATTCATTACTCAACGAAATTAAGAGATCTAAAGCTCAGCATGATCAGCATTGGAAGATCTACAATAAGCATCCATCAATTTCATAAATCATGGAATTCGAAATCTAACCTTGCTGGAGAAACAGAAGTGGATTCGTGCAATCTAGGCTTGGCAAGGCTGAAACAGATCTTCTTCAACACTTGAATGAATGAATGGATGAAGAAATTCAGCTCAACAGTGCTTGATTCGTCCAAAAATTTCAGTTGCCATGGATGATGCAATGTTCAACAGTCCACGATTTGGCTTGGATTCTTCAAGATCCAGCTTCAATATTCTTCAACAATGCTTGCAGATGATGAATAACTCAAGAAACAAGCAAAAGAGATGAAGAACTCGATGAAAAAAGTTGAGAGAATTTTGAGATGAAATTTTCAGATCTGGATTTGTGAGGTTGTTCTTAGCATTTTCTGTTATGATTAGCTTTATATATCCTGTACTAATGAAGCTCTTAATCATGTTTAGCCAAAATGCAAGTGATTAGTGAAATTGGCATGTTTATGCAAAATGGCAAAACCACCCTTATGCAATGCAAGGCAATGGAACAGTACCGAGTTTGGCTTGAAACAAGTTTCAAAATCTGTTTGAATGCAAATGAAATTGGTTGGAATTGAAAATAATGCATATTTTTTAAATTGGAGATTTCCCTCTAAAATTCAAATTAAATTCAAGTGAGAAATGGAATATTTTTGTGATGAGAATTGATGAAATGTGATGCACATATTGGATAGTAGAGATCAAGAGAAAAATGTTCCAAAAAGAACCACTCCATTTGGCCTTTTGGTGCAAAAGTTATGCAAGCTTGAAGTTCAAATTTGCTTGGCAATGATTGATCCATAATTTCTTAACCACACATGAGAAATGGATGTTCTTTGACTTTTTGGAAAGGTGAGAGCAAGATCTTCAACTTTCATGTTGGACAAAATTTCATTTGAAGCTTTCTTGATGATGTAAACTTGAGGAGAAGACCTTTCCATTTTTGGCAGTTTGAAATTACAGGTCACTTACTATTTTTGGAAACTTTCCATCTGACCTCAAATTCTTCATTGTTGATATTTGAAATGTCAAATGAGACTTATATGGACATGAATGAGGTCTCTCAAACCATCTCACACCTCCAAATCCATGATTGAATGCACAGTTGACTTGTGTTGACTTTTCTAGGGTTTCAGTTGACCTAGCTGTGCTCTGATGAAATTCAAGCCTCTACCACTTGAGATCTTGATTCAAAATGATATCATGACTCATATGAACTCTTGTGAATGATCATGGTGCCTAAATTCTTCAGGATGGCCACCATCTATGGCTCAAATGCATACCTTTGACTGTTTTGACCTAATGTTGCTTCATCTGCAAGTAACAAGGTTAGATGACATATTTTTGTACTTTTGGTTAGTAAACAAATGAAAATCAATGATATACAATATGCCAAACATGCTTGGTGATCAAGAAACCACTCTCAAAAGACAACCCACCCACAAGGAGGAAGGCAAGGTGCACAATGATCCTTGAGGCAATGATATGATATGATATGATGCCATGAGGGATCTTAGGGACAAAATTGGGGTCTTACAGATGCCCCTATTTAAGGTCATTCTAACCGGAGAAGTGAAGTTTAGAAGTCTTCATCTCGACGCGGTAGAATGGGCTTAAATAACAGTAATGAGACAAATTTTGGTCCCTAAGAGACCTCATGATGCAGATGTATGCATGTAAAAGACAAACTCTGTGGGGATAATAAAAAAGAAAAAGAAGTGCGTGAGCAGGACACGAATCTGAATTAGGGAACAAACTGACACTGCGTGAATCAGACACGACTGGACTAGAGACCTCACTAGGGAGTGAAGGACTCACACTGGGAAAAGAAGAATTCCAAAGGAAGACACATCCATTGGAAAGACGCAAGCTGACTCAAATTATCCACAAAGGATACTTCGGAAAAAAAAATCCGGACTCGGACCAGGAAAAGATTCACAAAGAACCTCCCTGCCGGGGAAGAATTTGCATATATTGGGGAAAACGCCAATACAGCAAAAAGGGTAAAATCACAACAGGAAACCACCGGGAAAGGTCTAACAAAGAGACTCTCCTGGGGAAAAGCAACAAGATGAGGTGTTACCGGTATAAGGGTAACACACTCAGGAAGAATGAATATCTAAGACCGGTATAAGGGTGAGAGATATCAATCAACCAAACATCTGAGAGAGACCTGAAAAAGGTACATCAACTCAGGAAAATCTGACTCCACAAGGGACCAAGGTCATAATAGGGAGTAGAAAGGAAGGAACACCAGGGATACCGGAGTATATAATAGGTGACCGACCGAAGCGTGAATTGGTATATATGCCAAAACACTCATCATCCGAAAGGAGGGCTTGAAAAAGCAAATCGATTTACAGGATGGACATTCGAATCCACAACGGGAATACGAATCTTACTCAACTGGGGACACAAACCCAAAGAGTGCATGAGATATAATATCCATTACCGTCAGAACGTGGATAGAATACTCGCATGAGATATATTATCTATTACCGTCAAAACGTAGATAATATACTCGCATGGAAGGAAACACCAGGGATACTGAGGTATATAATAGGTGACCTACCGAAAACGTGAATTGGTATATATGCCAAGACACTCATCATCCAAAACACAAACTGGTTAAAGGATGGATATTCGATTCTACAAAGAATACGAATCTTACTCTACTGGGGAAGATCAACAAAGGATTCCAACCAAAGAGTGAAAGAGATATATTATTCATTACCGTCAGAACGTGAATAATACACTCGAAAGGAAGAGACACCAGAGATACCGGTTAGGGTATATAATAGGTGATCAACCAAAAAGAGAGACAATCGATACCAAGCATACGGGTAAACGAAAGACAACTCAAAGAGGATAAATTGCAAGCATCCGGCAATTATCCAACAAATATTCGATTCCACAAAGGGAAATAATGAATCTTACTCGACTAGGGAAACACAAAAGGCTTCGACTGAAGAGTGCATGAGATATATTATCCATTACCGTCAGAACGTGGATAACATACTTGCATGGAAGATTATCCACAACCGGTTACTGGGTTAACAAAGGATAAATCGACCGAAAAGAAAGGTATCGGGATGCCAAACTAGGTATATAATGATGACCAATCCAAAGGGAGCAATAATCATTACCAAGCAAACGGGTAAATGAAAGAAGACTCGTTGGGGATGCATTGATACAAAATCAATGTTCCGGAGATGAATCGCATAAACAACAATTATCCACAAGGATTTGCTGGCAACTTCAAAAGGGATAACATTGCAAGCATACGGCAATGATCCAGAAGACTGTTGGGGATACAATTGCTAGCAACCGGCAATTATCCACAAGCAAGGGAGGAATATCAACATCGAATACTGGATGAAGATAACCACAAAGAGTAACCATCATCGGTTAAGATGAACAACAAGGTTAACTCTGCAAAGGTGGATATTAGGGTTTACAACTACCGAATACGGGGTAGAATACCAGAACTCTGGCTAGGGATAAAATTGCTAGCATCCGGCAATTATCCACAAAAAGCACAGACTCCGCTGGGAATAAAACCACAACAGCACAAAATCCACCATCAACCAGAACGAACCACAAAGGTTACCTCTGCTAGGGGAAAAGAGATAGGACTTACAACTACCGAATACTGGGTAGTAGCCATCAACTCCAACGAGGATAAAAGAAATTAGGGTTTACATCCACCGAATACTGGATAGAAGACCAAACAACTCCGCCTGGGAATGAAGGAAATCACAAATCCGCACGGGAACCAGATAGGGTTTATAACAAACCACAACTGCTGAAGAGCAGAAAAACCAGGATTTACAACTACCGAACATTGGGTAGAAAACCAAAACTCTCTTGCTGAGGAATAAAAGGTATATAACCACAAATTCCACCAAGAAGAGGGAATATAGGACTTACAACTACCGGTATGAGGGTAGAGGCCCAACAAGATTCCGCTGGGAATAAAAGAATTAACGCCGGTTACTGGGCAATTCATTCATTTATTCCTCAGGGAAACACGAGAAACAGTTGACAAATACCGTTTTGGGATTGAACCGAAGAGACAGACTGAATTAAGACTCACCCTATGAGGATATAGCTCAATAGGAACATCCATCCCAATATATGTGTTGGGAGGAAACGGAAGAAACCGTCATCCACGAGGATAATCTCAGTGGGGAACTGCAGAAGGAAAGACAGACACTTTCTGCTTATGGGGCTGACTCTATATTGAGAGATTTAAACACCCGTCATCTGCTTGGGAAGATCTATTAGATCTATAAAACCCATAGCAGGAGACAGCAAACAAAAGATAGATGGAAAAAAATGCAACATGGATATCTGAATGTTTATGATTATGCATGAATATGCGTGATTTATGTTTGATGAATGCTGACAAAACAGACATATCTAACACAAACAGGCCCAGGAATCAAACGCCCGGTACTATACTTCCAGGGGAAAAACCAACTGGAAAGCCAATCTGCTGGAGATCCGCATGCTGAAAAGCAAAGATCTGCTGGGAGGCAAAAGATCAGAGATATCACCAAATCTCTGAGTAATGGATCAACAACAACCCAACTGACGAACAGAAAGTCACAACAGTCAACGACAGCCACAAAGACAAATCTGTTGGGGAAATAGGAGAAATCCCAAGATATCTGATCCTCAGTATCAAAAATTCATTGCATAAGCGAGAACTGCTATGAAAGCAAATCCACGCAACTCCACTGGGGAACAACCCACTGAGGGAGAACGGATCATCCAAGTAGAATCTACTGCACAAGCAACTCTACTGGGGAAAACACAATTAGCTATTCCATCGGGAATACACCCACTGAAGGAAAAACAGATCACACAAGTAGATTCTGCAATAAGCCACTCTACTGAGGATCAAAAGCAATCAGGACATCAACCCAAACTCTGGATGCTAGACCACCAACCAACCTTACTGGGGAAACAGAGATTTCAACAGGCAGAAACTGCCACAAAATCAACTCTGTTGAGAATATCAGCTCTGACGGAGGCTCTGAGGGGAATTATCGCAGATGCAATCCGGATCTTGTTGGGGATACCACCTCTCATGGGGATTTTGCACAAATAAAATCCACCAAACCACAAATCTACTGGCAGATCTACTGGGTATTTTACTGAAGAATCCACTGAGGATATGGAAGAGAGCTAGGGATCAACCACTAAATGCTAACTCTTCTGAGGAGAACACCCACAACTGCTGAGGAGGAACACAATCACTGTTCTGCTGAAAGCTAAATGCTCTGATGGGGAGATATAGCAACTCCGCTGGCGACTTGGCCGGGGAAGAGGGTACTGCTGGAGCAAACGAAGTCTTCCACAAGCGCTCTGCCCTGGGATATATCACAGATTCCACTAGCGACTGTGCTGAGGAAAGATAGCAACAACCCTGCTTGCGACAATGCTGGGGAAAGCGGTAAAGTACTGGGATATCAATCCACCAACCACTGAATCTTCAAAAAGAAAGCCACCATGCTGAGGAGAGAAACAACAACTCTGCTAGCGACTGCACTGGGGAGAGACGGAGTACCTGGGTTTCAAACCACCAATTACCGAACCTTCCAAAAGGAAAAACACCCATGCTGGGAGAGAATACTGCTGGAGAAGAAAACGAAGTCTTCAACAAGCACTCTGCTCGGGGAACAACCCACAACAACAACCCTGCTCGGGGAATAACCCCAACAACAAAGCAGGAGAAAGAGGATACAACCAATGTCAGGAATATGAACAAATGTCTTACCTGTTGGAAATCATGCCACCCTCGGGAGAGCACTGAGAAATTCTTGAGTATCCTTTCATCATTGTGAATGTTCACTTTGTTTAAAACAACAATTTGAAAAATTTATTTGTTTAAAACAATGACATTTTATCAATTAAAACATGCAAAACATTTGTTGAATTAAAACAAATAAGGGTGCAAATAATTGGATAAAAAGCTCAAATTGATTTGATGGAATGGTAGCCTGCAAATGGCAAGACTCCATAGATCTGTACAAATTTGAAATCAGTGATATATATTGGAAGAGGGCTACATTGAACATAATGATCCTTTCTCTACCAATTTGAATCTCGATGTATTCGAAGCTTCAGTTGACGACGAATCGAGAACCTCTGACGAAAACACAGCTGCGGAACAGAAAGTCTTGTCAGGATGCAGTTACTTGCCATATCCCTAATTTTTGCCTAGATTGCCCCAGGGTGAGGTACTCAATCTGGCGGGATGCAAATATCATTCTTTTTCAAGTTTCTAACTTTTGCCTGGCTCACCCTTTCAGGTTCTCCACCAAGATGCTCATTTTTGCCTAAGCCGCCCTTTCGGGTTTTCAACTTAGCGAGCCATTCTGTTTTTCATTTGCATATACTTTTTTTTTTAGGAAAAGTATTTCTTGACTGCATCTGAATTCACAGGACGAGTGAAATCCTCCCCATCCATTGTTGTAAACATCAAAGCTCCGCCTGAAAAGGCTCTCTTAACAACATATGGACCCTCGTAGTTTGGAGTCCACTTGCCCCTGGAATCGGGCACGAAAGACAAGACTTTCTTGAGCACGAGGTCACCTTCTCGGAACACACGAGGCTTGACCTTCTTATCGAATACTTTCTTCATTCTCTGCTGATATAACTGACCATGGCACATGGCAGTTAATCTCTTCTCTTCAATCAAATTCAACTGGTCATAACGAATCTGAATCCATTCAGCATCAGTCAACTTGGCTTCCATCAAGACTCTCATTGATGGGATCTCCACCTCTACCGGGAGAACAGCCTTCATGCCGTAAACAAGAGAGAAAGGGGTTGCCCCTGTTGAAGTGCGGACAGATGTACGATAACCATGCAAAGCAAATGGCAGCATCTCATGCCAATCTTTGTACGTAACTGTCATCTTCTGGATAATCCTCTTGATATTCTTATTAGCAGCTTCAACAACCTCATTCATCTTTGGTCTATAAGAAGAGGAATTATGGTGTGCAATCTTGAATTCAGCGTACAACTCATCCATCATCTTATTATTCAGATTAGATCCATTATCAGTAATGATCTTATTTGGCACACCATAACGGCAAATCAGATGGTTCTTGATAAACTTCACAACCACCTGCCTGGTCACGTTCGCATACGAAGCGGCCTCAACCCATTTGGTGAAGTAATCAATTGCTACGAGAATAAACCTGTGTCCGTTGGACGCCTTTGGTTCAATCATGCCGATCATGTCAATTCCCCACATAGAGAAAGGCCATGGTGATGAAATCACATTCAGAAGTGTCGGAGGAATATGAATCTTATCCGCATAAATCTGACACTTATGGCATTTCTTCACATATTTGTAGCAGTCAGACTCCATTGTCAGCCAATAGTAGCCTGCTCTCAACATCTTTCTAGCCATGGCATGTCCATTGGAATGAGTACCAAATGAACCCTCATGGACCTCAGTCATTAACAGGTTTGCTTCGTGTCTATCCACGCATCTGAGCAAAACCATGTTAAAATTTCTCTTGTAAAGCACTTCACCACTGAGGTAGAAACTGCCTGACAACCTTCTCAAAGTTTTCCTATCTTTCACAGATGCCCCAGGCGGGTAGACCTGGTTCTGGAGGAAATTCTTGATATCAAAATACCAAGGCTTGTCATCATTCACTTCTTCAACTGCAAATACGTGAGCTGGTCTATCCAAGCGCATCACGGCAATGTTGGGAACTTCATTCCAATACTTGACCACAATCATTGAGGCAAGCGTAGCAAGAGCATCTGCCATCCGATTATCCTCTCGAGGAATATGATGAAAATCAACTTCAGTAAAGAACGTTGAAATCCTTCTTGCATAATCTTTATACGGAATGAGACCAGGCTGATTCGTCTCCCACTCACCCTTGATCTGATTGACAACTAGGGCTGAATCACCATACACATCAAGATGTTTGATTCTCAAATCAATACATTCTTCCAGTCCCATAATACAGGCCTCATACTCATCCATATTATTCGTGCATTTGAAAGTTAGCCTTGCTATAAGCGGAATATGCGTGCCATGAGGAGTAATGATTACCACCCCAATACCATTTCCGTACTGGTTTACAGCGACATCAAACACCATCGTCCATCTGGAACCAGGTTCCGGACCTTCATCCAGTGTAGGCTCATCACAATCTTTCATTTTTAAATACAGAATCTCCTCATCTGGGAAGTCATACTGAACAGACTGATGATCTTCAATCGGCTGGTGCGCTAAATGGTCAGCCAAGATACTACCTTTGATAGCTTTCTGAGCTCGATACTCAATATCATACTCAGACAACAACATCTGCCAACGGGCAATCCTCCCAGTTAAAGCAGGCTTCTCGAAAATATACTTGATTGGATCCATTCTGGATATCAACCAAGTTGTATGATTTATCATGTACTGGCGCAAACGCTTAGCAGCCCAAGCCAAAGCACAACACGTCTTCTCAAGCATAGAGTATCGAGACTCACAATCAGTAAACTTCTTACTGAGGTAGTAGATAGCAGATTCTTTCTTCCCTGATTCATCTTGTTGACCGAGTACACAACCCATCGAGTCTTCAAGAACAGTCAAATACATGATCAGAGGTCTTCCTTCCACAGGCGGAGACAAGATCGGAGGTTCAGACAGATACTCATTGATACTGTCGAAAGCTTTCTGGCAATCCTCGGTCCAATCATGAGACTGATCTTTCTGGAGGAGCTTGAATATCAGCGCACATGTGGCAGTCATGTGGGATATAAATCTGGAAATATAGTTCAAGCGGCCAAGAAAACCTCGGACTTGCTTCTCAGTTTTGGGTGTAGGCATCTCTTGTATTGCTTTGACCTTGGCATGATCAACCTCAATACCTCTCTCGCTGACTACAAAACCCAACAACTTGCCGGAACGGACTCCAAATGTACATTTGTTCGGATTCAGACGAAGTCTAAACTTCCTCAAACGCTGAAAAAGCTTCAACAAATGCTCAACATGTTCAACCTCCGTTCGGGACTTAGCAATCATATCATCAACATAGACCTCTATCTCCTTGTGCATCATATCATGAAACAAGGTAGTCATAGCACGTTGATACATGGCTCCGGCGTTCTTCAAACCGAAGGGCATCACTCGATAACGGAATGTTCCCCAAGGTGTGATGAATGTTGTCTTCTCCATATCTTCGGGTGCCATCTTGATTTTATTATATCCGGAAAATCCGTCCATAAACGAAAAGACTTTGAATTTAGCTGTATTGTCTACCAACATATCAATGTGAGGTAGAGGAAAATCATCTTTTGGACTAGCTTTATTCAAATCTCTGTAATCAACACACATACGGACTTTTCCGTCCTTCTTAGGCACAGGCACAATGTTGGCCACCCATTGAGGATATGTACAAGTCACCAGAAACCCCGCATCAATTTGCTTATGAACTTCCTCTTTGATCTTCACTGCCATATCTGGATGAGTTCTTCTGAGCTTCTGCTTCACAGGTACGCACTCAGGCTTCAAGGGCAGGAAATGTTGCACAATATCTGTATCTAGACCCGGTATGTCTTCATATGACCAAGCAAAGATATCAGAATATTCTCGTAGTAACATCATCAATCTCTTATTGACAGACTCTTCAAGAAGTGCCCCAATCTTCACCATACGAACACAATCCTCAGACCCCAAGTTGACTGTTTCCAGATCTTCAAGGTGCGGCTGAATGATCTTCTTCTCGTGCTCAAGGAGACGGGTAATTTCATCAGGAATCCCTTCAACATCATCTTCCTCTGCCTCGAATACAGGGAATTCAAAATTGGGAGATGGCGTTGGATCATTATGTTCAATGGGTTTTAGAATCAACCTGCATAATGATTTTGGTTAATAAAAACTTCAGAATTTAAACAAGCAAACCATTATGCAGATGAAAAATGCTGCTTTTATTCTTGTTTTTATGGGTTTTTTGTGATCACTGATTTCATGCAAAAAAGCCAAAAGTGAAAACAAATGGAAAAACAAATGTTTAACAATGCATTAATTGAATGAAAATATCATTGTATATATGCTGTCAGCAATGTCATCACTTCTCCTTTTGGCATGGGAGAAGGGTTTTAAACAAAGTGAACCATTACTCTGATCTATGGATGACTGTAGGAACATCTACAGCGACCCAATTATGGCAGACACCACCAGGTATGATGAAGTTGCTCAAGTCCTCTGCATCCTCTTCCAAGATAGCAACAGCCTCTTCAGGTTGATCAGCATGGATGAATCCTCCACTCTTGAACAAACCTTGCTCGTTGAATGCCCCAGAGGAAAAGCCAATGCCAGCCCAGGATCTATTGTCTTCAAGCTCAATAATCTTCCCTAAACCAGCAACTGCACCACATTCAATGGCCAGTTTCGCATCACGGTAGGAAGTAAATGAAGGAGACTTCTTCTCAATTGGTTCATCAATAGATAAAGCTTGGAAAGGAGTTCCAACTTCATCCTCAGCGTCAATATACGAGAAAGAAGACAAGTGGCTAACCAGGAGAGCCTTTTCTCCCCCTACCACAACCAGTTTCTTATTCTTCACGAATTTCAACTTCTGGTGTAGGGTGGATGTCACGGCGCCAGCCTCGTGAATCCATGGTCTACCAAGGAGACAGCTATATGATGGGTGGATATCCATAACCTGGAAGGTAACCTGGAAATCACTTGGTCCAATCTTGATTGGGAGATCAACTTCCCCAATCACAGTCTTACGTGACCCATCAAAAGCTTTCACAACAACACCACTCTGCCTCATAGGAGGACCTTGATATGACAATCTAGAGAGTGTGGTCTTTGGCAATACGTTCAAAGATGATCCAGTGTCAACTAGCACGTTAGACATGGCATCAGTCTTGTAATTCATAGAGATGTGTAAATCCATGTTGTGGTCTCTTCCCTCCTCAGGGAGATCAGCGTCACAGAAACTCAAAGTGTTGCAAGCAGTGATGTTTGCAACTATACTGTCAAATTGTTCTATGGTGACATCATGATCAACATAAGCCAGTTCCAAAACTTTCTGCAGAGCCTCCCTATGGGGTTCTGAATTTAACAGCAACGAAAGCACGGAGATTTTGGATGGCGTTTGTAGAAGCTGGTCTACAACATTGTACTCACTCTTCTTGATGAGCCTCAGCATCTCATCATATTCTTCATTCACAACGCCACTCGGGCCAACAGAAGAATCAGGAGTCTTTTGTACAGAGGAGGGTTTGGAAACAGGTGCCGGATTCTGAACATTCACAGCGGTCCCAACCGAACGCTCAACAGTATCAGAAGCAACAGCTCTAGCCTGAGGCTTAGGAGCAGAAAACACACGACCACTCCGGGTCAACCCACTAACATCAACAATATTAGTGACAGAGGTCGAAGGCAACGACACTTCCTTCCCATCTTCCACAGCGACGGGATTGTATCTGAAGGGAATTGCTCTATCCGAAGAATAAGGCACAGGGCCTGCAGGCTTAATTGTCAGAGAAGGAGAGACCTTCGGCTTGCTGCCATCATAACGGATGACAACAGGCTCAGGAAGCTTGAACACAGGAGAGATAACATTCACTTCTGGTTCATCTTCATCAACATTACGGTTCTGAAGAATCTCTATGGTTCCTTCGTCCAATAGCTCTTGAAGCTCTCTTCGCACTTGGCGACAACCCAGACGGTTAACAGAGCAAAATGCGGCATCTATCATGGTCATGCTCCATATGGCTGTACTGACACAGCAAGCGATACAACTCGACCAGTGACTGTCTAATATGACTGACATATTTGACTTTATATTTCCCAGGACACCCCTGGACCATATTCACAGATTTCCCATGCTCGGACAATGGGTTCTTTGTAACATTCGGGCCTGAGTCCTCGAAGCTCAGAATACCGCACCGCATAAGGTCTTGCACCTTGGTCTTCAACGGAAAGCAGTTCTCAATGTTGTGACCCGGAGCACCGGAGTGATAAACACAGTGTTGGTCTGGCTTGTACCACCATTAAGGATTCGCAGGCACAATTGGAGGATCCCTGGGAGTAACCAACTTCCTTTCCAACAAGGAAGGATACAATTCCGCACATGACATAGGAATCGGATCGAAACTGATCTTCTTCCTATCATAGTTCAAATTAGCTTGATTGCGGGTACTACCACGAGGCTGGTAAGCCTGTTGCTGTGGACGGTGTTGCTGCTGATACTGAGATTGCTGCTGATGCTGATGCTGATTGGGCTGCTGGTATTGAGCACTATCTCTGAAAACAGGTGCTATATGAGCCACCTGGTGCTGATTACTTGCACGACGTGCAGGCTTCCTCTGAACAGAGGGTCTTCTGGATTTAGCATGGGATTGCACAGCATGTGCCTCCTGTAGCGGTGTATTCGTCGCTATATGATTTATCGATTAAACCATAAGCAAAACATACAAATGAATCGAGTCGCCACCGCACTTTTATTTATCCAAAGGACTGGCTAAAAAGCGAACAAAAGCCTAAGAAGTTTTACACGTAGAAAACTAATGAAAAGATCAGAGAGTCTGGGTAAGGGGTAAATTACGCAATGGGAAGGTGTTAGGCACCCACTACGTCCTAGGTACTCCTAGGGAGCCCTTTTCACACTTGTTGTATAAAATTGTTATTTGTTATGAAATATTTATTGTGCAAACATGATTGGGATGATGAGAAAAGAATATACAATTTTTATTGTTTTTGTGTTCGAACGGATGAACCCGTTGCCTACGTACCTTCCATCAAAGGTAAGGATCAAAACGCCGTAGTTCGGCTAAAAGATTTCCAAAAGTTAGTGGATTCAATTTTAAACACAAGCCCTAAGGTCTTACGTTATCCACGGGAGAAAACTCAACCTTATACAAACAACGAGTCCACCATGTGAGAAAAGCTTCAACTTGCTAGTGAGGGGTTAACCCTATAATAAGCAAGGAAGACTTACAATTCAATCAACTAAGGACAAATAGGTGAGATTAACATCAACCAACTAGGATAAATCAAACCTACGGCTAATGTATGAAAACTTAACAAGAGTGGACAAAGCCACAAAACAATTGAATGGGTGAAGTTAATTGATTATGATTATTCACAAAAGGAGGGTCAAAGTATGATTAAGATTGATTCAAAAGAAGTACTATGAAATGGAGTTTGAAAAAGTCAAGGACTTGGGGTCCAGGTTTTAATTTAAAAGCATGAAGATGTTTGCACAATATTTATCTCAAGTTTTGAAAGTAATGTGTGAAAAGGTTTAGGACAAAATGGGATGAATGGATGAGGATGGAGTGTAAAACTTCCTAGAAGGTTCACCTCTTGAAATCATATAGAAAATGATTCAAGTGTGTCCTTTGGAATAGACAATGAGCAATAACACACAAGCAGAGCAAAGGAAGAAAGTCAACCAAAAGCGGATACCGGATGCCAATTACTGGACTTATACCAATCTCCTAAAACAGAACCGGATATCAGAGGCCACTCTATGGACTTATACTAATCTCCTCAACAAAGAAATAAAAAGTGGATACCGGATGCCAATCTATCTGGGCTTATACCAATCTCCAACAAAAACAAAGCAAACACTTGGATGTCAGATGCCAATCTATCTGGGCTTACTCTAACCTCCAACATATGATCATGGGAAAACAAATGCCAAATTACATGGACTTACAATTGCATCCTCACATAAATCAAACAAATGCATCAAGCAAAGAGAAGATGAGTGGCCAATGAAATGGTCTTATACTCACTTCCATATCATAGGAACAATGGCCAATGAATGGTCTTACAATTGTCCTCAATGGGCAATCAACAAAGATATGTCACAAAGACAAATGAAATGATCATGCACTAATGAGCAATTAATGATGATAAATGCATAAATCATACAAGCAAACATGTACATATGAAATAAGCAATCAATCAAATGAAGTCTTCAACACACATTATATCCAAGCAATAAGGCTCATACAAAGGGTCAGGCATTGAAGCCAACTGGAATGGGGTTAATGGTGCTCTTAACCTTGACATTGAGAGCCAAGGTGAAGCAGATGAAAGGATATGAGGGGTGTGCCTCATGCTCTTATCCCTGGTCAGGGAGAGCTTCAAATGATAGAAGGTGTGGGAGTTCAGAAAGTAGGAACTCTCTCCACAGATTAGACTCGATAGATCTTGGGTTTTTACTCACTATGCATCAACACATGTGGTGTGAGCAAGGTGAGTGACTCACAGAATAGTAGGAGATAGGCTACATATCTCTTTTGCCTACCAATTGCCTCAAATGAGGACTTTTCCTGCTTGGGACAAAAGTAAACACGCACAAACATCGCCTCTTAAGGAGGACTTCAGACAGTTGCCTGGCCAAGTAACAGGCCAGGTCTTCCAGACTACATGAAGAAAAAGGATTCTACCTCAATGCAAATGCTATCAAGCAAAGCAATGCAAGTTCTCAAAGAACTATTAGCAACTAATGGTACCTGAAATCAATCAAGCAAAATCAGTATACAACTCAAATTCAAAACCAATATAAGATAAGGATCAACAGTCAACACAATCAGTCAAATGTGCAATGCACAAAGCTCAAAGCATGTGAGCTAAGCATCCTACAAAACAAACAAGTTAGTTCATGATAATCAATCAAACTTAATCAACTTGCATAAGTCTCCTTAAGGCATTCGCTTCTTAACCTGAAAAAGCAAACTTAAACATGAGAAACAAGACCACTAGGACAAGCCTAGGGTCAAAAGGAGGTAAAAAATCCAAAACAGCAAGTGAAAGCTATCCAAAATCAAGTTCAAACAATTAAGAAACAAACCCAAGTGGTTTCATGTTCATATCATTCATCATTATCATTTCACAAACAAATTAGGTCAAAGCATGTCATATAGAACCTCAAAGAAGTCAACAGAATGATTCAACTCAAATCCAATCACAAACATTTCAATAAATCCTCAAATAATTCATGATCAAACATCATCCATAACATGATAAGCATACCAAATTTCAGCTCATTTGGATCAAGGGAAGTAGGTCAATGAAAATCAGAAAGTCAAAGCAAGTTCAAGCAAACTCATACAAAGCATCAAAACATGCACCAACTTCAATAAATCATAAAACAGTGACAACACATGATAAATGAATGGGACTAAAACCATGACAAACTTTAAGATGTCTACAATTCACATGTCAAATTTCAAGTCCATCCAGTTAAGCATTAGAATTTCACATATCAAATACAAACATGTGTCACAAAAAGTCAACAAATGACCAAATAAGGGAGAAAATTCCAAATAAATAGGAAATGCCATCAATAATTCCAGAAATATTCACGTGTATTCTCAACATCCATAAGTATGTTCATGCAAAAATCCAGACCATTTTGAGTTCAATAAGCATGGCAATTAAAATCATGAAGTTGGACATGAATGGTGTGAACAAATTGTCACACCTCTATTCAAAAAATCATATCTCATCAACCAGCAATGATAAATTCACAAACTCTACACCAAAATCACCATGAACATGTCTAGTTTAAGCACAAAAAATTTCAGAGGCATTGGATTAAGTATCATCATTTCACAAGCAAATTGGCATAGCATACATAAAATGGACACACATGAACAAACCCTAGCACATTTAAAAATCCACACGTGCAAAAAATCTGGAAAAATATCCATAATAAACTAGAGATCATGAGGAGCATTTCACAAAAAATCCCATCAAATTTGGATTAAAATTGAAGAATTTATGAATTTTCTAAGATTGCCACACAAAATGAAATAAATATTGAAAAATTAAATGATTTAATTAAAATAACAAGCGGACAATGGCATTATGGTAAATATTGGACTCACTAAGTGAAACGCCGCGTTTCACTTAGTGAGGTGGCGTCCGGCTATTTGCTTCATGGCAATGGAACAGTAAAAAAAACATGCAGACAAAATTCCAGCAAGCCAAACACGATCTGGGTTTTTAAAATTAGGGTTTATGTGTACTGTTCATCGTGTTCATCATTTGAAAATCCCAGCAAGAACATTTGGCAACAAAAATCAAAAAGCGACATACCAATGCGTTCATCTCATCATGTACATCAACAAACCAACAATCATTAACACTAAATCATGCTGAAATGGATGAACCGAGCAAAATAACATCTAATCATCAAATTTCATTTCAACATATCTCTCTTAATACTCAACCATTTTCCACGATTTAAAGTTCAGTAGAACCAGCAAGGCAAGATCTATCCAAATCACATCATGATTTCAAGAATAGCAAGGTTCGAATCTTTACCAAATTTGAAGAGCAGTGATGATTTGTGGTTCTTTGGCCGTGTAAAGTAGAAACAGTAGCTTAATGATGTTCCAGATGATGAATAGAGGGAGAATCGTGGCTCAACAATGCTTTGTGAAGCTCCAAACCTGAACTGCCATGGAAGGAAGCTCAATGCAATAGTGTCGATTCTTGCTCTACAGTGATGAAATGATGCTTGCTACAGCTCCAAAAATGTTGATAGATGATGGACCAAAGCTCAAGAACACGAGTTCTTTGAAGATTTTCAGAAAAAGTTTCAAATGGAGAATGAGATTTTTTTTAGAGGAAATGATGAATCTGAGTTTTGTGTATTGTGTGCTAGGGTTTTTCAATCAGAAATGAGCCATATATACTCTGTTTAATGAAGCTTAAGTTTGGTTAATGAAGTGGTAATTGCATTTTGCTCAAATGGAAATGTTTTGGTTAATTAGTGAAATTAACTCAAATTGCATGTGCATGTGCTACAGTGCGAAATGGGCTTAGGCAACACATCCCCAATGAGATTTCTGAACATTTGCAATTGGTAGAATGTATTGGAAATGGTTAATTTGAGAAGTCACTTTTTCACCTCCCTTTTTTAATTCCATGCACTTGAAAAAAGGCCATTTTGATTGGAAGATTTTTGGTGAAATGTGATGAAGGATTTGGATAGAGCATGTCAAATGTGACTTGTAGCAAAAAACCTCACTCAATTTGGCCAAATGGTTTGAAAGTTATCTCAATTTGATGTTCAAAATTCTTGAGAAAGATTTGATCATAACTTGCCAACCACACATGAGAAATGAGTGTTCTTGGACTTTTTGGAAATGGGAGAACAAGATCTTCAACTTTCATATTGGACAAAAATTCATTTGAAGCTTGTATGATGAAGTAATTTTGAGGAGAAGAACTTTCCATTTTTGGCAAATTCCAATTACAGGTCAACTTACTATTTTTGGAATTTTTGGTGTCTGACCTCAAATTCTTCACTGATGGATGTTTGACATGTTATATGAGGCTTATATGGACATGAATGAGACCTCTCAGACCAATTCCCACCATCAAATCACTGATTAAATGCATAGTTGACCACAGTTGACTTTGCTAGGGTTTTGGTTGACTGAACCATGTTCTGATGAATTCCAAGCCCCTACCACTTGATATCTTGATTCAAAATGATGTCACAACTCATATGAACTCTTGATGAATGATCATGGTGCCCAAATTCTTCAAGAATGGCCACCATCTATTGCTCAATGACTGTTTTGACTGATTTGACCTAGCTGGCTTCATCTGCAAGTAACATGGTTAGATGACAATATTTTTGTACTTTTGGTTAGTAAACCAATGAAAAGCAATGCAATACATGCTTGGTGATCAAGAACCACACTCAGAAGATGCCCACCCACTAGGAGGGAAGTAAAGGTGCACAAAGATCCTTGAGGCAATGATATGGTATGATATGATGCCATGAGGGATCTTAGGGACAAAATTGGGGTCTTACAGATGCCCCTATTTAAGGTCATTCTAGCCGGAGAAGTGAAGTTTAGAAATCTTCATCTCGACGCGGTAGAATGGGCTTAAATAACAGTAATGAGACAAATTTTGGTCCCTAAGAGACCTCATGATGCAAATGCATGTATGCAAAAGACACCAACTCTGTGGGGATATAGTTCACACAGAAGAAAAGACGATCCATCGGAGTAATACACTCACCAGGAACAGAGACTCTAACAAGACTCTTGCTGGGGATCGTAAAAGAAAAAGAATGCGTGAGCAGGGCACGACTTCAAGTTGGGGAAAAACAAAACTGACACAGCGTGAACAAGACACGACTCTGATTAGGGTAATAATATAAATCAGACTGGAGACCTCACCGGGGAGTGAAGGACTCACATTGGGGAAAAGAAAATCCCAAAGGAAAAACATCCATTGGAGAGACACAAGCTGACTCCTGGGGAGAAGCAACAGGAAACTCTACTGAGGAAGCACCAAAGAATGAGATGTTACCGGTATAAGGGCAACAAACTCAGGAAGAATGAATATCTAAGACCGGTATAAGGGTGAGAGATATCAATCAACCAAACATCTGAGAAAGACCTGAAAAAGGTACATAAACTCAGGAAAATCTGACTCCACAGGGGAGCGAGGTCATAACAGGGAGTAGAAAGGAAGGAACACCAGGGATACCGAGGTATATAATAGGTGACCAACCAAAGCGTGAATTGGTATATATGCCAACACACTCATCATCCGAAAGGAGGGCTTGAAAAAGCAAATCGACTTACAGGATGGACATTCGAATCCACAACGGGAAAACGAACCTTACTCAACTGGGGACACCAACCCAAAGAGTGCATGAGATATAATATCCATTACCGGCAGACTGTGGATAAGAAAACTCGCATGAGATATATTATCTATTACCGTCAGAACGTAGATAATAAACTCGCATGGTAAGAAACACCAGAGATACCAAGGTATATAATAGGTGATCTACCGAAAACGTGAATTGGTATATATGCCAAAACACTCATCATCCGAAACACAAACTGGTTAAAGGATGGATATTCGATTCTACAAAGAATACGAATCTTGCTCAGCTGGGGAAAATCAACAAAGGATTCCAACTAAAGAGCGCATGAGACACATTATTCATTACCGGCAGACCGTGAATAATATACTCGAAAGGAAAAGACACCAGAGATACCGAAGTATATAATAGGTGACTAACCAAAAAAAGAGAGACAATCGATACCAAGCATCCGGGTAAACGAAAGGCAACTGTCATACGGTGAACTGGACTTTTTTTGTGGTTTTAATCGCAATGTCGCGGTTAGCAAGAGTCGCCACCGACTTTTCTTTTATCCAATAAGGAAAGGTGGAAAAGAACAGGAAATACCTTAATTTAGATTTTGGGTTCGGGAGGTACATTATACAAAGGGAAGGTGTTAGCACCCTTTGTATCCATGGTTATCCATGGGCTCTTAATTGCTCGATCACTTATATTATTTTTGTCTGAAAAAAAAGTGTTTGTGAATTGTTTAGAAAAATTGTTTTGAAAAGAGAATTTAACTTTGTAATGATTCTTGTATGAATGTATACAAAGTGATTATCTCGTTTAGTTTTGAAAATTGTTTAGAAAAATATAACTCGGTAATGATTCTAGTATGAATGTATACCAAGTGGTGATTTTCTGAAGGTATTTTGAAAGGTGTGAGGTGTGAAAAAAATGTTTTAGGTTGTGAGCCAGCAATTAAGAGTTATACCGACCCAAGGTCTTTATGAGTATTTCCTATCCTTATGAGGGTAAAACTGTCCTTATTATTGAGAAATAAGTAGTTTTATCCTTTGGATGTAAAAGGGTCATCGTAGGGTCATCGATTGGTCATTGAAGGCAACCGTTACGAGGATACCTTAGCATTCGAAGGGACTATCATCTTTAACCGTAGGCAACATCGGAGGGTCATCGAGGGACAAAGTTGTATATTCGAAGGCAACATCCGAGGGACTATAATTTATTTTATGATGATTTAACCGAAGGGTCTTTGCTAAGGGTATCCCCACGTTCGCGGGACATGACCGTAATATCGTAATCGTAAGGCAACAAAGAGAGGTCCAAGATCACTTATTCAAAGGCAAAGTTTTACAATTAATTATATAATTAGGATGAAACTCCACATTAAAATTATTAAAAATAATATATTAAAAAATTAATACATTAGAAATTAATACATTAAAAATTAATTTAGGGTGAAACTCCACAAGGGTATCCCACAAATAAAGTGGAATACCTAGCCAATAACCTTTTCCTGGGATATGTGAACCTTTACGAAACTCAAAAAAAAAAAGAAACATGTCAGAACACCAAATCAGGGTGCAATCGAAGATTACACCGGAGAAATATCACAACAATAAATAGGATAGGATGAATAATGCATGGCTATGATAAAACATAAAAAAAAGAATAGAAAAGTCAGCTACTGTCTCGTTCGCCTCTGCCTCGTCTAGCGAAGGCCAGGCGAATACTCGCCCCAGGCTCGCCTAGCGAGGTGCTAGCGAGCGGCCACGGATTTTGAATTTGAAAACAGCCTCATGTTAGGAACTTTGAATTTTATGGCATTTTATCACAGGAATAACATGGTCAAACATTCAGGGTATTCAGGCATATTTAAATTCCCATACGAAAGCAAATTATATATCAACATTTAATCATGATGCATTATATATGTAGATATGGCCAATTGAAAGTATAAACAATAGAGATACGCAAACCTGTTTGCCAATTCAAGGTTGAAGGGATTGACCACTTGTAGTATCGGAATAAGTTAGGCAGCGGGAATTGGACGGCGATGGCTTCGGTGCAGATGGGCTGCCTTCAGGGTTTCTTTACTCTGAATTCTCCGGGTAGGCAGGGTTCCTATGCCAAAACTTCTATTCGTTCTTCTCTGTTCTCCTCCTCTTTTTTTTCCCAGTGAATCTCCCAGTGTAACTCCCAGTGTAACTCCAAGTGTCCTTTCCTCTACTGAAACTTCAGTATTTATAGACGGATTTCGTGGGTAATGGGCTTGGAATGAGGGAGACCCAAGTCCAAAATAATTTGTTATATTTTATTTATTTATTTATTTTAATTATTTAATTAATTAATTAATTAATTAATTAATTAATTAATTAATTAATTAATTAATTAATTAATTAATTAATTAATTAAATTTTTTTTTTTATTTTTTTTTTTCATTTTTTTATTTCGTTTTTTTTTTTTTCGTTTTTTTTTTTTTTTTTTTTTTATTTTTATTACTGAAGTGCTGGTATTTATAGTGATAATGGTGACCTAATGGGCTCAGAATGAAGCCCGAAATTTTTGTTGTCTGTCAGCTTCGCTAGGCGAGCGCGTAGCGAACAGGCCAGTTTGGGCCATTTTCTGGATTGGGCCATCCGTGAGCTGGGCCTTTGTTTCTTCAAGATCAGTGTTATATATGAGTCGGAATGCCTTGCAAAATGCCTTGAAATATTAATGGGCAAATTTTGGGGTATGACAGCAACTCAAAGGGATAAATTGCAAGCATCCGACAATTATCCAATAATAAAAAATATTCGATTCCACAAAGGGAAAAAACGAAACTTACTCGACCAGGGAAACACAAAAGGCTTCGACTGAAGAGTGCATGAGATATATTATTCATTACCGGCAGACCGTGAATAACATACTCGCATGGAAGATTATCCACAACCGGTTACTGGGTTAATAAAGGATAAATCAACCGAAAAGAAAGGCATCGGGATACCAAACTAGGTATATAATGATGACCAATCAAAGGGAACAACAACATTACCAACACAAGGGTAAATGAAAGGAGACCCGCTGGGGATAAATTGCAAGCATCCGGCAATTATCCAACTGTACCACAAGGCACAAACTCCGCTGGGGAGAAACATCAACACCTGGGATTTACAACTACCGAATACGGGGTAGAAGACCACAGACTCAACTGGGGATAGAAATCACCACAGGGAGACACCAACTCTGTTAGGGATAAAAACCACAACAACAGGAATCCACTTATAATCAGGACGAACCACAAAGGTTACCTCTGTTAGGGGAAAAGAGATAGGACTTACAACTACCGAATACGAGGTAATTGCCATACTCTGGTGGGGATAACCATGAATTAGGGTTTACATCTACCGAATAAGGGGTAGAAAACCAAAAATCTTGCCGAGGAATAAAAGGTATATAACCACCAATTCCGCTGAAAGGGCAAAGAAAATAGGACTTACAACTACCGGTATAAGGGTAGAGGCCCAAAAAACTCCGCTGGGGAACAACCCACTGGGAAGCACAAGACAAGTTGACAAATAGCCAATTCGGGAATAATCCGAAAAGACTGACTGAATCAAGACACGTCCTAATGAGGATGTAACTCAAATAGGAAAATCCATCCCAATATATATGTTGGGAGGAAACGGAAGAAACCGTCATCCACGAGGATATATCTCAGTGGGGAACTGTAGAAGGAAAGACAACAGACACTTTCTGCTTATGGGGCTGACTCTATATGGAGAGATTTAACACCCGACATCTGCTAGGGGAGATCTATTGGGGATCTGTATCCATAGCAGGAAACGACAAACGAAAGATATATGGCAAAAAAATGCAACATGAATATCTGAATGTTTGTGAATATGCATGAATATGCGTGATTTATGTTCGATGAATGCTGACAAAACAGACATATCTAACACGAACAGGTCCAGGAATCAAACGCCCGGTATTATACTTCCAGGGGAAAAACCAACTGGCAAGTCAATCTGCGGAGATCTATATGCCATAAAGCATAGATCTGCGGGTACTGCTGGAGAGCAGAGGATCAGAGATATCAGGAAACACCAAATCTCTGAGTGCTGGATCAGCAAACAACCCAACCAGGGTACAGAAAGTCACAACGGGCAAAACAGCCACCAAGACGAATCTGTTGGGGAACAAGAGAAAATCTCAAAGATCCGCAGGGGATCTCAGCATCAACTGAGAAACAAAGAGCTTTGTAACTCCGGGGAACAACCCACTGAAGGAGAACAACATCATCCAAGTAGAATCCAATTGCATAAGCAACTCTACTGGGAAAACTGCTGCTGGAGAAAACTGAGTCTTCAACAACACTCTGCTTGCAACTATGCTGGGGAACAACCCCATCACAAGATCTGGAGAAAGAAGATACAGCCAAACCAGGAATATGAACCAAATGTCTTACCTGTTGGAGATCATGCCACCCTTGGGAGAGCACTGAGATATTCTTGAGTATCCTTTCAACCTTATGGATATTCACTTTGTTTAAAAACAGCAAATTTTGAAAAATTTGATTTGTTTAAAAACAATGATATTTTATCAATTAAAACATGCAAACCATTTGTTGAATTGAAACAAATAAGAGTGCAAATAATTGGATAAAAGCTCAAATTCATTTGATGGAATGGTAGCCTGCAAATGGCAAGACTCCATAGATCTGTACAAATTTGAAATCAGTGATGTATATTGGAAGAGGGCTACATTGAACATAATGATCCTTTCTCTACCAATTTGAATCTCGATGTATTCGAAGCTTCAGTTTGACGACGAATCGAGAATCCTCTGACGAGATGACAGCTGGTGAAACAGAAAGTCTTGTCAGGATACAGTTACTTGCCAAATCCCTAAATTTTGCCTAGATTGCCCCAGAGTGAGGTACTCAATCTAGCGGGGTGCAAATATTCTTTTTTTTTCAAGTCTCTAATTTTTTCCTGGATTACCCTTGCGGGTTCTCCACCGAGACGCTCATTTTTGCCTAAGCCGCCCTTTCGGGTTTTCAACTTAGCGAGCAATTCTGTTTTTCATTTGCATATACTTTTTTTTCTAGGCAAAGTATTTCTTGACTGCATCTGAATTCACAGGACGAGTGAAATCCTCCCCATCTATTGTTGTAAGCATCAAAGCTCCGCCTGAAAAGGCTCTCTTAACAACATATGAACCCTCGTAATTTGGAGTCCACTTGCCCCTGGAATTGGGCGCAAAAGACAAGACTTTCTTGAGCACAAGGTCACCTTCTCGGAACACGCGAGGCTTGACCTTCTTATCGAATGCTTTCTTCATTCTCTGCTGATATAACTGACCATGACACATGGCAGTTAACCGCTTCTCTTCAATCAAATTCAATTGGTCATAACGACTCTGCATCCATTCAGCATCAGTCAACTTGGCTTCCATCAAGACTCTCATTGATGGGATCTCCACCTCTACTGGGAGAACAGCTTCCATGCCGTAAACAAGAGAGAAAGGGGTTGCCCCTGTTGAAGTGCGTACAGACGTACGATATCCATGCAAAGCAAATGACAGCATCTCATGCCAATCTTTGTATGTGACAGTCATCTTCTGGATAATCTTCTTGATATTCTTATTAGTAGCTTCAACAGCCCCATTCATCTTAGGTCTGTAGGGAGAGGAATTATGGTGTGCAATCTTGAATTCAGCGCACAACTCATCCATCATCTTATTATTCAGATTAGATCCATTATCAGTAATGATCCTCTCTGGCATACCATAACGGCAAATCAGTTGGTTCTTGATAAACTTCACAACCACCTGTCTGGTTACATTCGCGTACGAAGCGGCTTCAACCCATTAGGTGAAGTAATCAATTGCTACGAGAATAAACCGGTGTCCGTTGGACGCTTTCGGCTCAAGCATGCCGATCATGTCAATTCCCCACATAGAGAAAGGCCATGGTGATGAAATCACATTCAGAAGTGTCGGAGGAATATGGATCTTATCCGCATAAATTTGACACTTGTGACATTTCTTCACATACTTGCAACAATCAGACTCCATTGTCAGCCAATAGTAGCCTGCTCTCAACATCTTCTTAGCCATGGCATGTCCATTGGAATGAGTACCAAATGAACCCTCATGGACCTCAGTCATCAATAGGTTTGCTTCGTGTCTATCCACGCATCTGAGCAAGACCATGTCGAAATTTCTCTTATACAACACTTCACCACTGAGGTAGAAACTGGCTGACAACCTTCTCAAAGTTTTCCTATCTTTCACAGATGCCCCAGGCGGGTAGACCTGGTTCTGGAGGAAATTCTTGATATCAAAATACCAAGGCTTGTCATCTTTCACTTCTTCGATTGCAAATATGTGAGCTGGTCTATCCAAGCGCATCACAGTAATATTGGGGACATCATTCCACCGTCTGACCACAATCATGGAAGCAAGCGTAGCAAGAGCATCTGCCATCCGATTATCCTCTCGAGGAATGTGATAAAATTCAACTTCTGTGAAGAATGTTGAAATTCTCCTTGCATAATCTCTGTACGGAATGAGACCAGGTTGATTCGTCTCCCATTCTCCCTTGATCTGATTAACAACCAGGGCCGAATCACCATACACGTCAAGATACTTGATTCTCAAATCAATGCATTCTTCAAGTCCCATGATACAGGCTTCATACTCCGCCATATTATTCGTGCATTTGAAAGTTAGCCTTGCTGCAAATGGAATGTGTGAACCTTGAGGAGTAATGATCACTGCCCCATTTCCATTTCCATATTGATTAACAGCGCCATCAAACACCATCGTCCATCTAGAACCAGGTTCCGGACCTTCATCATGTGTTGGCTCATCGCAATCTTTCATCTTCAAATACAGAATTTCCTCATCAGGGAAGTCATACTGAACAGGTTGATGATCTTCGATCGGCTGGTGCGCTAAATGGTCAGCCAAGATACTACCTTTGATAGCTTTTTGAGCTCGATACTCAATATCATACTCAGACAATAACATCTGCCAACGGGCAATCCTCCCAGTTAAAGCAGGCTTCTCGAAGATATACTTAATTGGATCCATTCTGGATATCAACCAAGTTGTATGATTTATCATGTACTGGCGCAAACGCTTAGCAGCCCAAGCCAAAGCACAACACGTCTTCTCAAGCATAGAGTACCGAGACTCACAATCAGTAAACTTCTTACTGAGGTAGTATATAGCAAATTCCTTCTTCCCTGATTCATCTTGTTGACCGAGTACACAACCCATCGAGTCTTCAAGAACTGTCAAATACATAATCAGAGGTCTTCCTTCCACAGGCGGAGACAATATCGGAGGTTCAGACAGATATTCTTTGATACTGTCGAAAGCTTTCTGGCAGTCCTCGGTCCAATCATGAGACTGATCTTTCCGGAGGAGCTTGAATATCGGCGCACATGTGGCAGTCATGTGGGATATAAATCTAGAAATGTAATTCAAGCGGCCAAGAAAACCTCGGACTTGCTTCTTAGTTTTGGGTGCAGGCATCTCTTGTATTGCTTTGACCTTTGCAGGATCAACCTCAATACCTCTTTCACTTACCACAAAACCCAACAACTTGCCAGAACGGACTCCAAATGTACACTTGTTCGGATTCAGGCGAAGTTTAAACTTCCTCAAACGTTGAAAAAGTTTCAACAAATGCTCAATATGTTCAACTTCCGTTCGGGACTTAGCAATCATGTCATCAACATAGACCTCTATCTCCTTGTGCATCATATCATGAAACAAGGTAGTCATAGCTCGTTGATACGTGGCTCCGGCGTTCTTCAAACCGAAGGGCATCACTCGATAATAGAATGTTCCCCAAGGTGTGATGAATGTTGTCTTCTCCATATCCTCTGGTGCCATCTTGATTTGATTATATCTGGGAAATCCGTCCATAAAGGAAAAGACTTTGAATTTAGCCGTATTGTCTACCAACATGTCAATGTGTGGTAGAGGAAAATCATCTTTCGGGCTAGCCTTGTTCAAATCTCTATAATCAACGCACATACGGACTTTTCCGTCCTTCTTAGGAACAGGCACAATATTGGCCACCCATTGAGGATATGTAGAAGTCACCAGAAACCCCGCATCAATTTGCTTCTGAACTTCCTCTTTGATCTTCACTGCCATATCTGGATGAGTTCTTCTGAGCTTCTGCTTCACAGGCACGCACTCAGGCTTTAAAGGCAGGAAATGTTGCACAATATCTGTATCTAAACCCGACATATCTTCATAGGACCAAGCAAAGATATCTGAATATTCTCGTAGCAAACTGATCAAATCTTCTTTGACAGACCCTTCAAGAAGTGCCCCAATCTTCACCAGACGAACACAATCCTCATACCCCAAGTTGACTGTTTCCAAGTCTTCGAGATGCGGCTGAATGATCTTCTCTTCGTGCTCAAGGAGACGGGTAATCTCATCAGGAATCCCCTCAACGTCATCTTCCTCTGCCTCAAATACAGGGAATTCAAAATTGGGAGATGGCGTTGGATCATTATGTTCAATGGGTTTTAGGATCAACCTGCATAATGATTTTGGTTAATGAAAAACTTTAACATTTAAACAAGCAAACCATTATGCAGATGAAAAAGATTGCTTTTATTCTTGTTTTTTTTTTATGGGTTTTTTGCGATCACTGATTTCATGCAAAGGCAAAAAGTGAAAACAAAGGAAAAACAAATGTTTAACAATGCATTAATTGAATGAAAACATCATTGTATATATGCTTTGCCAACAATGTCATCACTTCTCCTTTTGGCATGGGAGAAGGGTTTTAAACAAAGTGAACAATTACTCTGATCTATGGATGACTGTAGGAACATCTACAGCAACCCAATTGTGGCAGACACCACCAGGAATAACGAAGTTGTTCACGTCTTCTGCATCCTCTTCCAAGATAGCAGCAGCTTCTTCCTCAGGTTGATCACCATAGATGAATCCTCCACTTGTGAACAAACCTTGCTCATTACATGCCCCAGAACAGTAGCCAATGCCAGCCCGGGATCTATTGTCTTCGAGTTCAATCACCTTCCCTAATCCAACAACTGCACCACATTCAATGGCCAGCTTCGCATCTTTGTAGGAAGTGAATGAAGGAGACTTCTTCTCGATTGGTTCATCAATAGATAAAGCTTGGAATGGCGTTCCAACTTCATCCTCAGCGTCAATGTATGAGAAAGAAGACAGGTGGCTAACCAGGAATAAATCCATCAAAAGCACCTAGTCTGGCAAATTCCTCCTTGAGTTCGCAATTCTCTAGCTCAAAATGATCCATCAATCTTGCAGAGATGGCTCTGGTGTAGTACCGGCGAAGTGCGTCTTCAAAATAAATGAAGATCGCAGGGTCAGACCACAGGACGGGAGACCGGAACAAAACACTCGCTTATGCAAATGATGCATGAAGTGTTTGTGCATATGCTTGTTTTTTTTTTTATTTCAAAGAAACTCTAGGGTTTTATTTGCAAACTTTGAAATATTGAAGCATTTTGAATTCAATGGAAAAAATCTCATTGAATAATTCTTTGTCTGAAAATTTTTTTTTTTGCAAAGAAACCCCTTAAGTTCCTAAAAAAAAAATTTCCATTTTTTGATGATATGGATGCAGATGAATGCATGAATGCGTGAATGCAACAATCACACACAAGGATCAAGCAAGTCACACCAAACAAAGGTCATGGGAAAGCTCATTGTATCCCTAATATCAATCATCCATTTTGGTGGATTTAGGTTTTCACCTTATCGACACCCAAGTTCCATTGATATTAACAGTACATGAACCGGCTCGAACATCCTTAATATCAACCATCCGTTTTGGGGGATTTAGGTTTTATACCTGATCAACGCCCAGGTTCCATTGATATTAAGGTTTTCTGAACGACTCAACCACGAATCACGGGTTTGTTTGGGAGTGTACTAGGGTTTAAAACCTGCCAGACATGTTCTATCAGAGGTTCCCATAATCATCGTTCCATCTTTCGAATATTATCGGAGGAACGAATACTCGTATTCCAAAAATATTCTCAAGAGAAACTCTTATGAGTGTAGTATCGCGTAACAATCGCATCAGAACTTACATCTGAACGACCTCCTCACTACGTCCTAAAAAATAGGCCAAGATGGGTTTGGTAAACTACGGTCCTTGGCTTCTGCGGCACATGATTGAAAGAATAATGCCTAACCACAAATAACTTGTGTGACATTATTAATCCAACATGACCTCCACCAAGTGAATGGACTCGCAAGTCAACTGGCTAAGGAATACTCCATACCAGTCAACAAGACTATGCCATTCTCCTATCCTAGAGTGCACTCGAGTTCGGGTATAGAACTCATCTCACAGAGATCACCAAAGCAAACAGCAAATGTATATCAAGCAATTCAAACATTACAATCAATACAGTCATCCCAAATCGTACAAAAATATGTCATATAACAAATAACAATATAACACAACAAGGGTGAAAAGTAGGCAATACCACCAAGGATTCTCTCCCCAGCAGAGTCGCCACTTTTCTGTAGCGGTGTATTCGTCGCTATATGATTTATCGATTAAACCATAAGCAAAGCATACAAATGAATCGAGTCGCCACCGCACTTTTATTTATCCAAAGGACTGGCTAAAAAGCGAACAAAAGCCTAAGAAGTTTTACACGTAGAAAACTAATGAAAAGATCAGAGAGTCTGGGTAAGGGGTAAATTACGCAATGGGAAGGTGTTAGGCACCCACTACGTCCTAGGTACTCCTAGGGAGCCCTTTTCACACTTGTTGTATAAAATTGTTATTTGTTATGAAATATTTATTGTGCAAACATGATTGGGATGATGAGAAAAGAATATACAATTTTTATTGTTTTTGTGTTCGAACATATGAACCTGTTGCCTACGTACCTTCCATCAAAGGTAAGGATCAAAACGCCGTAGTTCGGCTAAAAGATTTCCAAAAGTTAGTGGATTCAATTTTAAACACAAGCCCTAAGGTCTTACGTTATCCACGGGAGAAAACTCAACCTTATACAAACAACGAGTCCACCATGTGAGAAAAGCTTCAACTTGCTAGTGAGGGGTTAACCCTATAATAAGCAAGGAAGACTTACAATTCAATCAACTAAGGACAAATAGGTGAGATTAACATCAACCAACTAGGATAAATCAAACCTACGGCTAATGTATGAAAACTTAACAAGAGTGGACAAAGCCACAAAACAATTGAATGGGTGAAGTTAATTGATTATGATTATTCACAAAAGGAGGGTCAAAGTATGATTAAGATTTATTCAAAAGAAGTACTATGAAATGGAGTTTGAAAAAGTCAAGGACTTGGGGTCCAGGTTTTAATTTAAAAGCATGAAGATGTTTGCACAATATTTATCTCAAGTTTTGAAAGTAATGTGTGAAAAGGTTTAGGACAAAATGGGATGAATGGATGAGGATGGAGTGTAAAACTTCCTAGAAGGTTCACCTCTTGAAATCATATAGAAGATGATTCAAGTGTGTCCTTTGGAATAGACAATGAGCAATAACACACAAGCAGAGCAAAGGAAGAAAGTCAACCAAAAGCGGATACCGGATGCCAATTACTGGACTTATACCAATCTCCTAAAACAAAACCGGATATCAGAGGCCACTCTATGGACTTATACTAATCTCCTCAACAAAGAAATAAAAAGTGGATACCGGATGCCAATCTATCTGGGCTTATACCAATCTCCAACAAAAACAAAGCAAACACTTGGATGTCAGATGCCAATCTATCTGGGCTTACTCTAACCTCCAACATATGATCATGGGAAAACAAATGCCAAATTACATGGACTTACAATTGCATCCTCACATAAATCAAACAAATGCATCAAGCAAAGAGAAGATGAGTGGCCAATGAAATGGTCTTATACTCACTTCCATATCATAGGAACAATGGCCAATGAATGGTCTTACAATTGTCCTCAATGGGCAATCAACAAAGATATGTCACAAAGACAAATGAAATGATCATGCACTAATGAGCAATTAATGATTATAAATGCATAAATCATACAAGCAAACATGTACATATGAAATAAGCAATCAATCAAATGAAGTCTTCAACACACACTATATCCAAGCAATAAGGCTCATACAAAGGGTTAGGCATTGAAGCCAACTGGAATGGGGTTAATGGTGCTCTTAACCTTGACATTGAGAGCCAAGGTAAAGCACATGAAAGGATATGAGGGGTGTGCCTCATGCTCTTATCCCTGGTCAGGGAGAGCTTCAAATGATAAAAGGTGTGGGAGTTCAGAAAGTAGGAACTCTCTCCACAGATTAGACTCGATAGATCTTGGGTTTTTACTCACTATGCATCAACACATGTGGTGTGAGCAAGGAGTGACTCACAAAATAGTAGGAGATAGGCTACATATCTCTTTTGTCTACCAATTGCCTCAAATGAGGACTTTTCCTGCTTGGGACAAAAGTAAACACGCACAAACATCGCCTCTTAAGGAGGACTTCAGACAGTTGCCTGGCCAAGTAACAGGCCAGGTCTTCCAGACTACATGAAGAAAAAGGATTCTACCTCAATGAAAATGCTATCAAGCAAAGCAATGCAAGTTCTCAAAGAACTATTAGCAACTAATGGTACCTGAAATCAATCAAGCAAAATCAGTATACAACTCAAATTCAAAACCAATATAAGATAAGGATCAACAGTCAACACAATCAGTCAAATGTGCAATGCACAAAGCTCAAAGCATGTGAGCTAAGCATCCTACAAAACAAACAAGTTAGTTCATGATAATCAATCAAACTTAATCAACTTGCATAAGTCTCCTTAAGGCATTTGCTTCTTAACCTGAAAAAGCAAACTTAAACATGAGAAACAAGACCACTAGGACAAGCCTAGGGTCAAAAGGAGGTAAAAAATCCAAAACAGCAAGTGAAATCTATCCAAAATCAAGTTCAAACAATTAAGAAACAAACCCAAGTGGTTTCATGTTCATATCATTCATCATTATCATTTCACAAACAAATTAGGTCAAAGCATGTCATATAGAACCTCAAAGAAGTCAACAGAATGATTCAACTCAAATCCAATCACAAACATTTCAATAAATCCTCAAATAATTCATGATCAAACATCATCCATAACATGATAAGCCTACCAAATTTCAGCTCATTTGGATCAAGGGAAGTAGGTCAATGAAAATCAGAAAGTCAAAGCAAGTTCAAGCAAACTCATACAAAGCATCAAAACATGCACCAACTTCATTAAATCATAAAACAGTGACAACACATGATAAATGAATGGGACTAAAACCATGACAAACTTTAAGATGTCTAAAATTCACATGTCAAATTTCAAGTCCATCCAGTTAAGCATTAGAATTTCACAAATCAAATACAAACATGTGTCACAAAAAGTCAACAAATGACCAAACAGGGGAGAAAATTCCAAACAAATAGGAAATGCCATCAATAATTCCAGAAACATTCACATGTATTCTCAACATCCATAAGTATGTTCATGCAAAAATCCAGACCATTTTGAGTTCAATAAGCATGGTAATTAAAATCATGAAGTTGGACATGAATGGTGTGACACAAATTGTCACACCTCTATTCAAAAAATATTATCTCGTGAACCAAAAATGATAAATTCACAAACTCTACACCAAAATCACCATGAACATGTCTAGTTTAAGCACAAAAAATTTCAGAGGCATTGGAGTAAGTATCATCATTTCACAAGCAAATTGGCATAGCATACATAAAATGGACACACATGAACAAACCCTAGCACATTTAAAAATCCACACGTGCAAAAAATCTGGAAAAATCACCATAATAAACTAGAGATCATGAGGAGCATTTCACAAAAAAATCCCATCAAATTTGGATTAAAATTGAAGAACTTATGAATTTTCTAAGATTGCCACACAAAATGAAATAAATATTGAAAAATGAAATGATTTAATTAAAATAACAAGCGGACAATGGCATTATGGTAAATATTGGACTCACTAAGTGAAACGCCGCGTTTCACTTAGTGATGTGGCGTCCGGCTATTTGCTTCATGGCAATGGAACAGTAAAAAAAACATGTAGACAAAATTCCAGCAAGCCAAACACGATCTGGGTTTTTTAAATTAGGGTTTATGTGTACTGTTCATCGTGTTCATCATTTGAAAATCCCAGCAAGAACATTTGGCAACAAAAATTAAAAAGCGACATACCAATGCGTTCATCTCATCATGTACATCAACAAACCAACAATCATTAACACTAAATCATGCTGAAATGGATGAACCGAGCAAAATAACATCTAATCATCAAATTTCATTTCAACATATCTCTCTTAATACTCAACCATTTTCCACGATTTAAAGTTCAGTAAAACCAGCAAGGCAAGATCTATCCAAATCACATCATGATTTCAAGAATAGCAAGGTTCGAATCTTTACCAAATTTGAAGAGCAGTGATGATTTGTGGTTCTTTGGCCGTGTAAAGTAGAAACATTAGCTTAATGATGTTCCAGATGATGAATAGAGGGAGAATCGTGGCTCAACAATGCTTTGTGAAGCTCCAAACCTGAACTGCCATGGAAGGAAGCTCAATGCAACAGTGTCGATTCTTGCTCTACAGTGATGAAATGATGCTTGCTACAGCTCCAAAAATGTTGATAGATGATGGACCAAAGCTCAAGAACACGAGTTCTTTGAAGATTTTCAGAAAAAGTTTCAAATGGAGAATGAGAATTTTTTGAGAGGAAATGATGAATCTGAGTTTTGTGTATTGTGTGCTAGGGTTTTTCAATCAGAAATGAGCCATATATACTCTGTTTAATGAAGCTTAAGTTTGGTTAATGAAGTGGTAATTGCATTTTGCTCAAATGGAAATGTTTTGGTTAATTAGTGAAATTAACTCAAATTGCATGTGCATGTGCTACAGTGCGAAATGGGCTTAGGCAACACATCCCAAATGAGATTTCTGAACATTTGCAATTGGTAGAATGTATTGGAAATGGTTAATTTGAAAAGTCACTTTTTCACCTCCCTTTTTTAATTCCATGCACTTGAAAAAAGGCCGTTTTGATTGGAAGATTTTTGGTGAAATGTGATGAAGGATTTGGATAGAGCATGTCAAATGTGACTTGTAGCAAAAAAGCTCACTCAATTTGGCCAAATGGTTTGAAAGTTATCTCACTTTGAAGTTCAAAATTCTTGAGAAAGATATGATCATAACTTGCCAACCACACATGAGAAATGAGTGTTCTTGGACTTTTTGGAAATGGGAGAACAAGATCTTCAACTTTAATGTTGGACAAAAATTCATTTGAAGCTTGTATGATGAAGTAATTCTGAGGAGAAGAACTTTCCATTTTTGGCAAATTCCAATTACAGGTCAACTTACTATTTTTGGAAATTTGTTGTCTGACCTCAAATTCTTCACTGATGGATGTTTGACATGTTATATGAGGCTTATATGGACATGAATGAGACCTCTCAGACCAATTCCCACCATCAAATCACTGATTAAATGCACAGTTGACCACAGTTGACTTTGCTAGGGTTTTGGTTGACTGAACCATGTTCTGATGAATTCCAAGCCCCTACCACTTGATATCTTGATTCAAAATGATGTCACAACTCATATGAACTCTTGATGAATGATCATGGTGCCCAAATTCTTCAAGAATGGCCACCATCTATTGCTCAATGACTGTTTTGACTGATTTGACCTAGCTGGCTTCATCTGCAAGTAACATGGTTAGATGACAATATTTTTGTATTTTTGGTTAGTAAACCAATGAAAAGCAATGATATACAAATGCAATACATGCTTGGTGATCAAGAACCACACTCAGAAGATGCCCACCCACTAGGAGGGAAGTAAAGGTGCACAAAGATCCTTGAGGCAATGATATGGTATGATATGATGCCATGAGGGATCTTAGGGACAAAATTGGGGTCTTACACCTCCCCATCTTTCTTCTTAAACGCCCCATACCGTTTAGAAGAGCTCTCATCTTTAGCCAATCGTCCTTCACGGACTCCTTCCTCCAGACGCATCCCCATGTTCACCATCTCTGTGAAATCAGAGGGAGCACTTGCAACCATCCGCTCCTAATAGAATGAGCTAAGAGTCTTCAAAAAGATCTTAGTCATCTCTTTCTCTTATAGCGGAGGAGTAATCTGAGCAGCCAGCTCTCGCCACCTCTGGGCGTACTCCTTGAATGTCTCCTTATCCTTCTGGGACATGGCCCTGAGTTGATCACGGTCAGGCGCCATATCAACATTGTATTTGTACTGCTTGACGAAGGCTTCGCCAAGATCATTGAAGGACCGGATGTTTGCACTATCAAGGCTCATATACCAACGAAGAGCCGCACCGGACAAACTATCCTGGAAATAATGGATCAGAAGCTGATCATTATCTGTTTGCGTAGACATTTTTCTTGCGTACATGACCAGATGAGCAAGAGGGCAGGTGTTCCCCTTATATTTCTCAAAGTCAGGCACTTTGAATTTGATCGGAATTTTAACACCGGGAACAAGGCAAAGTTCGGCAGCAGACTTGCCAAACAGATCTTTCCCTCGGAGGGTCTTCAATTCCTTACGCAGCTCAAGGAATTGATCATTCATCGCTTCCATCTTCTCATTAACATCTGGGCCCTCAGACGGCTCAAAATGATAGATGGTGTCGTCTACCCTGGGAATGGTATGCACAACAGGAGGAGCAGCAGCAAGGACCGGGCTAGATGCCGGCATAGAAGCAAAAGTTGGTGCTGGAATATCAGGCATGAAACCCGGAGGCATTCCCCAAGGAAACCCGGCTGGCATGGCATGAGGCACAAAGTGAGCACTAGCGGCTGGCACAGTCGGAGCGACGACCTCAGATATAACCGTCCTCTGGGGAGGAGTTGCAGGAGGTTGAGAAGGTTGATTCTGAGCAGCAAGGAGTTGCTCCATCAAAGCGCCAAGTCTGGCGACCTCTTCCTTCAATTCACGGTTCTCTTGCTCAAGTTGATCCATTACTCTGGCAGAATTGGCTCTGGTATAGTACCGGTGAGTCAGCTTGTCTTCAAAATAAATGAAGAGCACAGAGTTAGGCCACAGACAAGAAGACCAAGAACGACACCTGCTCATGCAAAATGATGCATGCAATGCTTGTGCATATGTTTTGTTTGCTTTGTTTTTATTTTCAAGGAACCCTTAGGGTATTATTTGCAAATTCTTGAATATTTAAAGCATTTAATAGCATATGGAAATATCTCATCAAATATATATTCGAGACAAAGAAGTACAACATTTTTGATCATTACAAAGAGAAAAGGAAAATAAACATCCTATGGATCCCTAGAAACTCGGGATGCTGGAAAACGACATGCACACAGCTTCTTGATCTCTCTCTCATTGGCTGCTTCCATATCCGCTTTCTCCTTAGCAAGCCGATCATACTTCCTCTTCCAGAATTTGGAAGACTGAGGAAGCAGAGAAGTCCAAGTATCATTGGGATCATCGATTACCTGATGCTCGAGAAATTCAATCAGAGCGTCCTTCTCTTTCAGCTCATGAAGCAACTCTTCTCTTTCACGGATCCAAGCACGTGAAAGGTCTTCTTCTCTCAACTCCTCTACATCTTGGGTGGGGAGGGTTGAAGGCCCAGCCACAACCAATGGTGTAGGCCTCGGATGATCATACGGCATCAGATATTCGGAAGCTCTCTGTCTGGCCCAAGAAGTATAAGGCTCCAAAGCAATGCAGTTCTTCGGACCCAACTCGTTTCTGGTCTTCTTGCAGATCTTGTGCCAAGCGCGGACAAATCTGGCTTTCAGGCCTTGGGGATCTTTACCCTCCTGAAAGAATACGCCTTCTAACAAAATGTTATGAGGTTTATCCTTTAGGGGGAACCCAAGCTGACGACGTGCTAAGATAGGATTGTAGTTGATCCCATCACATGTACCAAGAAGAGGCACATTAGGGAATTCACCACAATAATCAATGATCTGCACAGTATCATACACGCGATCATACCAAGAGATATCATCATTAGTGAGAGACATAAGTCTCTGAGACCACCGTAGACATCTCTTGTTCTCCTTGAAAGCGATCGTCTGCGGCAAGTGAGAAATAAACCACTTATACAGCAGAGGCAAACAGCACACAATAACTCCTCCACCCTTTGCATTCCTCAGATGCAAAGAGAAATAGGCATCACCCAACAGAGTCGGAACGGGATTAAGAACTGAGAAGATCCTAATGGCGTTCACATCCACAAATTTGTCGATGTTGGGGAACAATACCAAACCATAGATGAGCAGCACAAATAAAGCCTCAAAGGCATCCTCACTCCTGGCCTTCCCATAGACAGTAGCTTGAGCAATGAGGAACTCGGAAGGAAGACCCTGAATTCCACCTTTGGTAGTCAGATTAGCTCTAATCAAAGCTTCATCTATGTACAACAAGTCTGCAATCTCTCGAGCAGTCGGAATACTCTCTAAGCCACTGAACGGCACCTGATCCAGAATAGGGATCCCAATAACATGAGCATACTCCTCAAGCGTAGGCAACAACTGGAAATCCGGAAATGAGAAGCAGTGATATAGAGGATCATAAAACTGTGCCAAGGTACTCATCAAACCCTCATCAACCTGAGTAGTCAACAGAGGCAGAAGCTTCCCATAGCGAGCTTTGAAACCCAAGGGATCTAATACATAAGATGTCAGATTCCTTAACTCTTTCACATCAGGCTGTCTAAAGCTGTACTTCTTTGTATGCCTTTTTGGTCTTTCCATGTCTGAAAATTTTGCAAATAAACCCTTTAAGTTCCTTGAAAATTTTCTGATTTTTCTGATGACATGAATGCAGATGAATGCATGAATGCAACAATCACACTCAAGGATCAAGCAAGTCACACCAGACAAAGGTCATGGGAAAGCTCATTGTATCCCTAATATCAATCATCCATTTTGGTGGATTATGGTTTTCACCTTATCAACACCCAAGTTCCATTGATATTAACGGTACATGAACCGACTCAATCATCCTTAATATCAACCATCCATTTTGGCGGATTTAGGTTTTCACCTTATCGACACCCAAGTTCCATTGATATTAAGAGTATCTGAACGACTCAACCACGAATCACGGGTTTGCTGAGAGTCACGAGCATGGAGTACTGGTTAAGAACCACCCAAAGAGAGTGTACTAGGGTTTAAACCTGCCAGACATGTTCTACCAGAGGTTCCCATAATCATCGTCCCATCTTTTGGATATTATCGAAGGAACGAATACTCGTATTCCAAGAATATTCTCAAGAGAGACTCTTATGAGTGTAGTATCGCGTAACAATCGCATCAAATCTGACATCTGAACGACCTCCGCACTACGTCCTAAAAATAGGCCAAGATGGGCTTGGTAAACTAAGGTCCTTGGCTTCTAAGGCACATGATTGAAAGAATAATGCCTAACCACAAATAACTTGTGTGACATTATTAGTCCAACATGACCTCCACCAAGTGAATGGACTCGCAAGTCAACTGGCTAAGGAATACTCCACACCAGTCAACAAGACTACGCCATTCTCCTATCCTAGAGTGCACTCGAGTTCGGGTATAGAACTCATCTCACAGAGATCACCAAAGCAAACAACAATTGTATATCAAGCAATTCAAACATTACAATCAATACAGTTATCCCAAATTGTACAAAAATATGTCAAATAACACATAAACAATATCATACAACAAGGGTGAAAAGTAGGCAAAACCACAAGGGAAGGTCTAATGATTCCCCAGCAAAGTCGCCGCTTTTCTGTAGTGGTGTATTCGTCACTTTATGATTTATTGACTAAATCAAAAGCAAAGCATACAAAGAATCGAGTCGCCACCGCAACTTTATTTATCCAAAGGATTGGCTAAAAAGCGAACAAAAGCCTAAGAAGTTTTACACATAGAAAACTAATGAAAAGATAAGAGAGTCTGGGTAAGGGGTAAATTACGCAATGGGAAGGTGTTAGGCACCCAAAACGTCCTAGGTACTCCTAGGGAGCCCTTTTCACACTTGTTGTATAAAAAGTTTATTTGTTTATGACATATTGTGCAAACATGATTGGGAAGATGAGAAAAGAATGTACAATTTTATTATTTTTGTGTTTGAACGGATGAACCCGTTGCCTACGTACCTTCCATGAAAGGTAAGGATCAAAACGCCGTAGTTCGGCTAAAAGATTTCCAAAACATGAATGGGTTCATTTTAAAACAAGAGCATTAAGGCTTTTCATTATCAACGGGAGAAAACTCAACCAAGACCAACAATCCACCATGCAAGGATAGCTTCAACATACTAGTGAGGGGTTAACCCTATAATAAGTATGGAAGACTTACAATCAACTCACTAAGGATGTGGTGAGATTTACATCAACCACTATGAGAATTGAAACCTATGGCTAATGTATGAAAACATATCAACAATGGACAAAGCCACAAAAACAATTGAATGGGTAAAGTTAATTGGTTATGAGTATTCACAAAATATGGTCAAAGTATGATTAAGGTTCAATTCTGAAAGAAGTGTTATGAAAATGAAGTTTGAAAAGTCAAGGAGTTAAGGTCCAGGTTTCTAATTTGAAAAAGACATGAAGATGTTTGCACACTATGCATTTACAAGTTTTAAAAGTCAACTTGTGAAAAAGGGGTTTGAAACAAAGGAATGTGGATGAAGGAGTGTAAAACTTCCTAGAATTTCACCTCTTGAAATCATATAGAAGATGATTCAAGTGTGTCCTTTGGAATGAAGCAACAATGTAAGTAAGCAAACAAAAAGCAAGGTGATACCGGATGCCAATCAATGAACTTACACCAATCTCACAAACAAAGGCGGATACCGGATACCAATCAATGGATTTACACCAATCTCCTAAAACAAAACATTGATACCGGATGCCAATAAATGGACTTATACCAATCTCACAAACAAAGGCGGATACCGGATACCAATCAATGGATTTACACCAATCTCCTAAAACAAAACAATGATACCGGATGCCAATAAATGGACTTATACCAATCTCACAAACAAAGGCGGATACCGGATACCAATCAATGGATTTACACCAATCTCCTAAAACAAAACAATGATACCGGATGCCAATAAATGGACTTATACCAATCTCACTCAACAAAACAAAACATGGATGTCGGATGCTAATCCATCTGGACTTATTCCAATCTCGACAGGATGATCATAGGAAATACAAATGCCAACAACATGGGCTTACAATTGCATCCTCACATACAACAAACAAACATAAGCACTAAGCAAAGAGGACATAAGAGGCCAATGAAATGGTCTTACACTCAATCCCTTCCAAATCATAGGAACAATGGCCAATGAATGGACTTATAGTTAATTCCTCAATGGACAATCAAAGATGTGTCACAAAGATATGAAATGATGATCATGCAATAATGAACAATTAATCATGATAAATGCACAAAGGCACACAAGCATATATGCACACATGAATCAAGCAATCAATCAAACAAAGTCAATTAGCACACACTATATACAAGCAATTAGGCTCAAGCAAGGGTTAGACTTTAAAGTCAACTGAAATGGGGTAAGTGGTGCTCTTAACCTTAACATTGTGGGTTAAGGTGAAGCAGATGAAAGGATATGAGGGGTGTGCCTCATGGCTCTTATCCCTGGTCAGGGAGAGCTTCAAATGATAGAAGGTGTGGGAGTTCAGAAAGTTGGAACTCTCTCCACAAGTTAATGAATCTATAGATCTTGGGTTAAGATCCACAATGCTACAACATGTAATGTGATCAAAGGGATGACACACAGAATAGTAGGAGATAGACTACACATCTCTTTTATCTACCAATTGCCTTATCAAAAGGACTTTTCCTGCTTGGGGACAAAGATAAACAATCACAAACATTGCCTCTTAAGGAGGACTTCAGACAGGTGCCTGGCCACATAACAAGCCAGGTCTTCCAGACTACATGAAGAAGAGATGTTATACCTAATTGGTTAAGCAACCAAGCAAGTTCAAAATGAACTTAAGCAACTAATGTACCTGAAAACAATCCAACTCAATCAGTATTCAATTCAAAAAGTCAAACAGATAATCCAACAGTCAACAGATAATACACAATCAAACAAGTAATGCCACAATGTGCAAGGCACAAGCTCAATTCAAATGAGCTCAAAGCATCCTACAAAACAAGTCAAGGTTAGCCAATATCAATCAAATAAACCAACTCAAACAATGTTCATTAATCTCCTTAAGGCCATGTGCTTCTTAACCTGAAAACAAACTCAAACATGAGAAGCAAACCACTGGGACAAGGCCTAGGGTCAAAGAGGGAGGAATAATCCAAAACAGAACATAAAAATTGACAAGAATCAAGATAAATCAATCAAGAACAATATCCAAGTGGTCTCATGTCAATATCATTCATCAAATTCATTTCATAAACAAATCATGTCAAGATAGGCAAGTTGAAACCACATTGAAGCAACAAAATGATCAAAGGCATATTAATTCCAGAATAGCTCAATAAATCTCAAGAAAAATCATGGCTAAACAGCACGAATCGAATGACCAGCACACCAGAAATCATGGCATTTGGACAAGTATAAGCAAGTCAAAGAAATTCACCAAGTCATGGTAAGCATTAACAAGCTCAAAGGAAGCACAAATTGATACATCAACTTAAGGCAATCCTAAAACAGAGATGACATGTGATAAATGACTCAAACCAAAGCCAAGACAAACTTCAATGTGTCTAGAATCAATGTACAAAATTTCAAGCTCATATGATAAAGCATAAGAATTTCACAAATCATGAAAGTTCAACATTCATCAAAGGTCCAATTATAACTAACCAGCAAAGAAAATCTCAAACAAATTGGAAATGGATCCAAACATTCTACAAAAATTCATGATCAATCTTAACATCCAGAAGGAGCATCATGCAAAAATTCACATCAATTGGCATTTATTTGGCATGGTAAATAAAATCAGCAATTTGAACAAGAAATGGTGTGACACACATTGTCACACCTCCATTAATCACATCATAACTCAACATCCAGAAATAAGAAGAATGCAAACTATATACCAAAATGACCATTAGGATGTCTAGTTTATGCATGTAAATTTTCATGTTAATTGGATTAACCATCATCATTTTACAAAGAAAATAGAAAGCAAGGTGCAAGGTATGACATGCAAACATAAACCCTAGGCCAAAATTATTTTCAACCGTGCACAAATTCTGTAAAAATATCCAGAAAATAGAATACCTTATGAAGATCATTGTGCAAAAAATCTCATGTGATTTGGATCATTATTTTTGGAGTTATGAATTTTTTAAGGAAGAAAAAAAATAAAAATGCATGAATGAAGTAGCATGATCATGTATAGCACAAGTGAGAAAAAATGCAAAAGCAAATATGTGAAATGCTCTGGCTCGGAATCAAACCGAGTGAGGATTTAAAAATGGTGCTCAACTTAATGAAACGTGTCGTTTCATTAAGTGATGTGGCACGGCAAGTGAAGGAAGACCAATCAAACAGCCATGTGGATGCTGATGTGGTCCAATGCATGAACGAAAAATAGAAAAACACATGCAGGCGAGGCTCATGAAGATCAATAGAATTCCGGAAAACTAAAACCCTAACATTCATCATATATTCATCGTGTTCTTCATCATCAAGATCCAACATGCACAGAAATTCATGAAACATATATCAATGGATTCGTCATTCAACATACATCATCAATCCAGCATTTATTTCATCTAATTCTAACTATATCAAACAGATCGAGCAAAACAAGTTTCATCAACCAAACTTCAATTCAACATAACTAATTCATTACTCAACGAAATCAAGAGATCTAAAGCTCAGCATGATCAGCATTGGAAGATCTACAATAAGCATCCATCAATTTCATAAATCATGGAAGTCGAAATCTAACCTTGCTGGAGAAACAGAAGTGGATTCGTGCAATCTAGGCTTGGCAAGGCTGAAACAGATCTTCTTCAACACTTGAATGAATGAATGGATGAAGAAATTCAGCTCAACAATGCTTGATTCGTCCAAAAATTTCAGTTGCCATGGATGATGCAATGTTCAACAGTCCACGATTTGGCTTGGATTCTTCAAGATCCAGCTTCAATATTCTTCAACAATGCTTGCAGATGATGAATAACTCAAGAAACAAGCAAAAGAGATGAAGGACTCGATGAAAAAAGTTGAGAGAATTTTGAGATGAAATTTTCAGATCTGGATTTGTGAGGTTGTTCTTAGCATTTTCTGTTATGATTAGCTTTATATATCCTGTACTAATGAAGCTCTTAATCATGTTTAGCCAAAATGCAAGTGATTAGTGAAATTGGAATGTTTATGCAAAATGGCAAAACCACCCTTATGCAATGCAAGGCAATGGAACAGTACCGAGTTTGGCTTGAAACAAGTTTCAAAATTTGTTTGAATGCAAATGAAATTGGTTGGAATTGAAAATAATGCATATTTTTTAAATTGGAGATTTCCCTCTAAAATTCAAATTAAATTCAAGTGAGAAATGCAATATTTTTGTGATGAGAATTGATGAAATGTGATGCACATATTGGATAGTAGAGATCAAGAGAGAAATGTTCCAAAAAGAACCACTCCATTTGGCCTTTTGGTGCAAAAGTTATGCAAGCTTGAAGTTCAAATTTGCTTGGCAATGATTGATCCATAATTTCTTAACCACACATGAGAAATGGATATTCTTGGACTTTTTGGAAAGGTGAGAGCAAGATCTTCAACTTTCATGTTGGACAAAATTTCATTTGAAGCTTGCTTGATGATGTAAACTTGAGGAGAAGACCTTTCCATTTTTGGCAGTTTGAAATTACAGGTCACTTACTATTTTTGGAAACTTTCCATCTGACCTCAAATTCTTCATTGTTGATATTTGAAATGTCAAATGAGACTTGTATGGACATGAATGAGGTCTCTCTAACCATCTCACACCTCCAAATCCATGATTGAATGCACAGTTGACTTGTGTTGACTTTTCTAGGGTTTCAGTTGACCTAGTTGTGCTCTGATGAAATTCAAGCCTCTACCACTTGAGATCTTGATTCAAAATGATATCATGACTCATATGAACTCTTGTGAATGATCATGGTGCCCAAATTCTTCAGGATGGCCACCATCTATGGCTCAAATGCATGCCTTTGACTGTTTTGACCTAATGTTGCTTCATCTGCAAGTAACAAGGTTAGATGACATATTTTTGTACTTTTGGTTAGTAAACAAATGAAAAGCAAAGATATACAATATGCCAAACATGCTTGGTGATCAAGAAACCACTCTCAAAAGACAACCCACCCACAAGGAGGAAGGCAAGGTGCACAATGATCCTTGACGCAATGATATGATATGATATGATGCCATGAGGGATCTTAGGGACTAAATTGGGGTCTTACACCTTGCTGTAAAAGGCAAATGTGTGCCCTGAGGAGTAATAATCACTGCCCCAATACCATTTCCATATTGATTTACAGCGCCATCAAACACCATGCTCCATCGGGAACCAGGATCTGGCCCTTCATCGAGCGCAGGCTCATCACAATCTTTCATTTTCAAATATAGAATCTCCTCGTCAGGGAAGTCATACTGAACTGACTGATAATCCTCATTTGGTTGATGTGCCAAGTGGTCAGCCAAGATACTACCTTTAATAGCTTTCTGAGCTCGATACTCAATATCATACTCCGACAACAACATCTGCCAATGGGCAATCCTCCAAGTTAAAGTAGGCTTCTCAAAGATATACTTGATTGGATCCATTTTGGATATCAACCAAGTGGTATGATTTAACATATACTGGCGTAAGCACTTAGCAGCCCAAGCCAAAGCGCAACATGTCTTCTCAAGCATTGAGTATCAAGACTCACAATTGGTGAACTTCTTACTCAAGTAGTAGATAATGTTGATTCTAAGTGTTGGCAACAATTTTGGCAAAACAAAGAGTGTTCACAAGATGTTACGTGTGATGTCTTAAAATAAGATATCCTATGTACCTGTTGGAGTTCAAGAAGATGTTCATGCAGGATTATTTCAGAATGTCATACACAAGGTCACGACATCTGATATGGGATGTACCTGCTGGAGCTTAAATGAAAGACATGTTCATGCAGGATTGTTTCAAGATGTCATACACTAGGTTATGGCATCTGATATGGTTGTACCTGCTGGAAGTTATAAAAGGAATTATTGAATTATGCAGGATTTTTCTAGGATGTCAGACCCGATGTCATGACATCCTGTACACAGAACATTCAGTGTGAATGTCTGGTGTTTCGTGATTGCACAATTAATGGCAATCTATGTATGATTGAAGATCTGCTTAGCTGGCGCATTCGATCATGGATTACAACCTGATTTACTTATTTTCCAAGGAGATCTAACCAGCTGGTATAGAAAGATTTGATTGGAAAATAGATTTAGGGTTTTCAAGATGTCCAAGCCCAGCTGAATGCTTCTATAAAAAGGGACTTAGAAAACCTATTTTATAACACAACCAATACTGAGCGAAATATAGTGAGAGAGCTAGGGTTTGTGTCTGTTTAGTCGTGAGACTTGTAAGCCATTCAAGTCATCTTTTGATGATTGAATTGGACTGATTTGTGGTTGTAATTTGTCACTCTAAAGCTGTTAAGCAAGAGTGTATGTCTACTTGATCAAAGCTATGAAGCAAGATCAAGAGTGTGTCTTCTTGATTGAAACTGTGAAGTAAAATCAAGAGTGTGTTATTGAAAAGTGTTTTGTTTTCTCAAGGGATTGTTATTTAAGATCACATGTGTGATTGTAGGGAAGTGAGTGGGTTCTCATATCTAAGAGTGCTTAGGTAGAAATTGCACGGGTAAAGATTAGGTGAGAAAGACTATAACATGTTGAAGTGAACGGAGAGTCTTTGAACTGATTCTATTTTAGTGAATTTTCTTCCTGGCTTGGTAGCCCCCAGATGTAGGTGAGTTGGACCGAACTGGGTTAACAATTGCTTGTGTCTTTTTCATTACCTTTCTTTATCTTTCTTCTGATACTGTAATTCAGATATTAGTGTCGTGACATTGCATTCGACATCTCATATCTTTGAGATGGGATTAAATGATGGTGTTGAAAAGAAAACAAAGAGCATGGCCTTTATGTCAATAACAGAAGAAGAAAAGAGTCAGGAGGTTGACAAAGATTTGGTCAATGAAGTAGCAATGCTGGGAAGACAGTTCAATAAACTGTTGAAAAAGATAGATGTAAGATCTAAGGAAAATGTCAGTAACATCTCATCTAAAATCAGTAAATCCAACAATGCTGGTAGAAGAGCAAGATCAGATGAGAAGATCAAAGAAGGAAAAGAGGTACAATGTTATGAATGTGATGGGTATGGACACATCAGGACTGAATGTGGAACCTACCTCAAGAAGCAGAAGATGAGTCTTGCTGCCACTTGGTCTGATGAAAGTGACACAGAGGAGGCTGCAAATCTTGTGACTGCCTTGACAGGAAGATGGGGATCTGATGAAGACTCAAGTGATGATGAAGTAACCTTTGAAGAATTGCCCTCTACCTACAGAAAGCTCTGTCACAAAAGTGTAGAGTTGTGCAAACACGTTGAAAGCCAAAAGAAGGAGATGACTCAACTTGAGAATGAGAAGGAAGAATACTTGGAAACTATCTCCAAATTACAAACAGAAGCAGTGGTTCTCAATGCCAAGCTAGTTGAAAATCCACAAGTTGAAAGTCAGAAGATAGCACAGCTGGAAAGTGAAATGGCAGACCATGTAAAAACCATCTCTAAGCTGAAAACTGAAGCCATGTTCCTAAACTCTAAACTAGAAGAGATGACCAAGTATGTAAGGATGTTAAGTAATGAATCTGACTCTTTAGACAGGATTCTCCAAACTGGACAAATCACTGGAGCCAAACCTAAGTACATCCATAATAAAACTAAACCTGTGATGTGACATCATATGTCACAACACCAAAGGAGAAAACAACAGAAGGGGAAACAACAAAGATGGAGATGCCATTACTGTGGGAAATTTGGTCATCTGAAGCCTTTCTGCTACAAACTGTATGGTTATCCTAGGGCTACACAACTTCAGAATCACTATCAACCCAGACCCAAATAGCACAAACCTATCATCAAGAAGAAATGGGTTCCTAAGACTAATGTTACAAGTCTAATAGCTCACATTCCCCTCAGAGTCTCAGCCAAAGAAGAGTGGTACTTTAATAGTGGATGTTCCAGACAGATGACTGGGAACCAAGACCTACTAACTGACCTGCAGCATCATACCATAAGCCATGTAACCTTTGGAGATGAAGCAGAAGGTGAAATCAACGAAACAGGTAAGCTTGATTGTCTTGGAGTTCCTGAACTTGACAAGGTTCTACTTGTTAAGGGCTTGACTGCAAATCTAATAAGCATCAGTCAACTATGTGATCAAGTTCTGAATGTTAACTTCACCAAAACTGAATGCCTAATATCTAACAAAGATAGTGAAGTGATTATGAAAGGAATCAGGACCAAAGACAACTGCTACATGTGGAGCTCCCAAAAAGATTATTCCTTAAAGTGTTCCTATGTCAAAGAGAAAGGGATGAAGATGAGTATAGATGCTAGAAGAACCCTTAAGAGTGATGAAAGAAAAATCTGTGGGAAATGTCAGACAAGGATGTCACACCAGAAGCTCAGACTTAACCTCACCCTCAGAGGAGAAAAGGTTATGATGGCTCAAACAATTGAGACGTTAGATCAAATAGGTGGACATGTGACCAGTCATGGGCAGTCTGGAACTGGAGAGAGCATTGTTGAAACTAGGTCACAAGGGACTGTGTGCAAAAATGCCAAGAACAATGTGAAGAAGATTGGGATGACATCTGCTCCTGCACATGTGGAAGGTAAAAATGGTGTTCATATAGAAGATGAAAGCAATTGGGCTCAACTGAGTTGGATGAAACTACTGATGATTTCATACAATGTCACACACGATGTCATGACATTGTATTATAACAACCTAAATACTGAAACTAGGTCCAAAAATCATATTCAGCACAGATGGACCAAGCACTGTTTTTACTATTATCACTCCATTAGAAAATTCTTGGAAGACAAATTCATAGGTCTAAAGCATGGACTGGAACTAGCTGACAAAGTTGTAAGGAATTTGGGTGAAATTCAAATTGAATATGAGAGAGAGAAATTAGGGATTTGGACTCTTGTGAAATTATGGCAATTAAAGTGGAAAAGAAAAGGAAATAAAAATTGTGTCTGCCCTCTTAAAAGAAAGAGCCACATTAATGATAAATCATTCCCTAACATTGAAAATAGTATCTATACCCTCAGCAATTATTTGGGAAATAATGCAATTGGTCCCATAATTTTTGGATAAAAAATGAAAGAGATATTGATTTTTGAAATAAAAGGAAATTAAGAAAATAAAAACAGAAATTATAAAATGCAAAAAAAGGAGGAGTGTTGGATCTGAGCTCATTAATTGAGCTGGCAGATCACACGCTCCTAAGGCGCGCGCCTATGGCGATCCACGGTCAATGCGTGCACATGTGAAACAATAGAAAGTCATAACAAACAATGGCTGAGATTCAATCTGGGAAATAGATCCAATGGCCAGGATTTAAACTGGAGATGATGAAGCCACCGGAGCCACCGTGTTCTCCGGTGAGCTTCAGGATTCCGGCCAAAATGCAGAAACTCGAAAGGCAACCAAAACGTGCGATCTATACATCATTAGAAAGCTGGGATGATGTACATCATCCCTATACCATCCATTTTCCTTCTAGACCTCTATAGTGTGAGAAATCAGATATGGAAAAATCTGGTGTTCATCATGAACTCAATGAATTTCAAAAATTAAAAGCATAAACATGATGCCTCCATTGAGAGGACTTCAGGCAACACAAAATCTAAGCCAATAGGTCAATGGATTAAGAGAATCGAAGAAAATACCAGTTGGAATGTAAGCTTGAGTTCTGGTGATTTCAACACGATGCCTTGCTTGCTTTATCAAAACAGAAGTTCAATGAAGTGTATGATGAAGGTCTAGAAGCATTAGATCTAAGAATACAACCAGATGAAGCTGAATTCTAGATCTGAATTTTTTTGAGAGAAATGCAATTGCTTCTTTAGTGATGGTTAGGGAGAGAATTCTGCAGCATTTCAGGTTGAAATTGGGCGTCCTAAATGAGTGAAATGAAGTCTCTATTTATAGAGAAAATGGCAAGGAGAGTGTGAGAAATCCGTGTGCATGGTGTCGCATTACGTGAAAAACCAGCGGGAAAACGAAACAACAGAGCCGCCACCCTGCGTTATTTATCCCAAAAGAGGGAAAGGAAACGCTCGAAGTAAACTTGGAAAAGACATGGTCTCGCGACCAAAGAGAATGGGATCGGGAGTCAGTTATGCGAAGGGAAGGTATTAGCACCCCTAGGCATCCGTCGTACTCGACGGGATCCACGCACAAAAGGAAGGAATATGGTTGCTAAAACGCTGCTCACAAACACAAACACTGGCTGAAAGAGACACAAGAAAACAAACGAAACTAACTCGGCAGGATATCGCATCCTGGGCCTACGTAGTCTATCAGGCATAGACATCAGAGTCGACGTAGTTCAGACTAGGGGAAAACATGCTCGCTAGGATGTCGCATCCTATGCATACGTATCTTCTCGGACTAAGAAGAATCAGAGCACCCGTAGCTCGGCTAACGCACGCAAAACAAAACCACACAGGAAACCGACTGCCAATCGTTGGACTTACGTCAGACTCCACACAAAAGCAAACATGGAAACCGAATGCCAATCGCTGGACTTACATCGGACTCCAAGCACACAACAAGAGGATACGGAATGCCAATCGCTGGTCTTACATCCATCTCCTACTCACACAAAGACAAAACAAAAAGGGCGCCCGGAGAGATCAGCTCATCTCCTGCCTACGTACCTCATCTGGTATGAGGATCAGGGCGACGTAGTTCCCCTACGCAGGGGCACAGGACTAGCCTAACCAGATACAAAGGGAGACACAACTAGGGAGACTACGACTCGAGCCTAGATGTTATCATGCATATCATCCCTAAGTTAAGGTTGCTATCTAACTTGCACAGGGAGCAAGCTATCCTAAACAGCACAACAGTCATACAGAAGTACAAAGCAAGCACACACACTATATACAAACAGGGGGGCTCAAACAAGGCTAGGCTTTAGTCAAGGGGTCATGTCAACCTCGACAAACAAGCCACTGTATCAGGGTGATGTTAGCTCTTAACCCTAACATTGAGAGTTAGGGTGAAGCAGATGAAATGGAAGTGAAGATAAGACTTCACAGCTCTTATCCCTGGCCTGGGAGAGCTTCAGACAAAAGGATGTGTGGGTTCAGAAAGTTGGAACCCTTATACACATATGACTGACTCAACATGGATCTTGGGTTAGTATCCACAATGCATCAACATGTAATGTGAGCAAAGGGAAGACACACTGACTAGCAGGAGATGGATTGCACATCTCTTTTATCTGCCAATTGCCTTATCAAAGGTCTTTTCCTGCTTAGCACAAAAGTAAACAAACACAAGCATTGCCTCTTAAGGAGGACTTCAGACAGGTGCCTGACCAAATAACAGGCCAGGTCTTCCAGATTACATGGAGTTGGAGACATTATACCTCAATGCTCCAGCTATCAAGCAAAGCAAAAGCAAGTTCACAAAGGAACTATAGCAACTAAGGTACCTGAAAACAATCCAACATAATCAGTACACAACTCAAAAAGTCAAACAGACTATCCAAAAGTCAACAGTTAACTGTACAAACAGACAACAAGCAATGCATCAAGCAAAGCACAAGCTCAACTCAAAGGAGCTAATCCACCTACAAAACAACTTAATGTTAATCAATGTCAATCAAATATCAATCCAAATGAGCAATTGAATCAAACTCCTCAATGCCATATGCTTCTTGTCCTGAAAACACAACTCAAACATTAGCACTAACCACGAGGACATGGCCTAGGGTCAAAGAGGGAGAAATAATTCAAAACAGCACATGAAAATTGGCAAGAATCAAGTTCAACCAATTAAGAACAATATCCAAGTGGTCTCATATCAATAGCATCAACCAATTTCATTTCATAAAGCAAACATGTCAAGGCATGCATTTCAAAGCTCATAGAAGCAAACAGAATGATCCAATCCACATCAACTCAAACATGGCTCAATAAATCTCAAAAAAACTCATGGCTAAACAGAATTCATCACATGAACATCACACCAAAATTCAAGTCATTTGGATAAGTGGAAGCATGGCAAATAAAATCCATAAGGCAAGGCAAGGCAAAACAAGCTCAATTAGGGCACAAATAGATGGATCAACTTCACACAAGCAAAAAACAGAATCCAAACATGATATGGACATCAAACCAAAGCCAAGATAAACTTTAAAGAGTCTAGAATCAATGTGCAAAATTTCAGGTTCATATGATACACAACCAGCATTTCACAAATCATCTAAATTCATCACTCTCCAAAAGTCCACAAATGGTCAAACAGCAAAGAAATTCTCAAACAAATTGGAAATGCACTAAAAAATTCCACAAAAATTCACAAGCAATCCCAACATCCAGAAGTATCATCATGCAAAAAATCAGATTAATTGGAAATGAAATGGCATAGCAAATAAAATTAGAAAGTCAAGCAATCAATGGTGTGACACACATTGTCACACCTATATTGATCAGATCATATCTTAACAACCAGAATAGATAAAAATACAAACTCTATACCAAAATGTCCATGAAGGTGTCTAGTTTAAGCATGCAAAGTTTCAAGTTCATTGGATCAACCATCATTATTTCACAAAGAGAATGGCAAGCAAGGTACAAGATATGACATGCAAACATAAACCCTGGGCCATTTTAAAATCCAAGCGTGCACAATTTCTGGAAAAATCACCATAAAATAGTAGAGATCCTGAGGAACATCATGGAAAAAACCCACATTATTTGAACAATCCATCATGAAGTTATGAATTTTTGAAATGGAGAAAAAATTAAAAACATGTGAAATGGCATGGTGTGATCATGTATAGCATAATGAAATAAAATGCCAAGGCCAAAATATGAAATGCTCAGAGCGGGGAATCGAACTGGCCAGGTTTTTAAATGAAGCGCTACTTAAGTGAAACGCTGCGTTTCACTTAAGTACATGTGGCGTTGAGGATAAATCTGGACCAATGAATCAGCCACGCCAGATCCATGCAACCAATACACGGCTTCTAACATCAAAACGCATGCAGGCCAGGCTAAAATAGATCAAACACGTATTCTGGGAAAGAAACCCTAATGTTCTTCACGCATTCATCAACATTCATGGCTCAAGAACATTCATGTCCAGAAATTAAAAAAAACTATACCACTAGACTCGTCTTTCCAAGCACATCACTAATCTAATATCAATTCAACCTAAATCTCAATAACATGACCGGATCGAGCAGAATAAGTTTTGCACATCAATCTTAAAATCAGCATATCTTTCTTAATTCTCAATGAAAATCAAAAGTACAAAGCTCAGACTACTCTACATTCAAAGATCTATCAAAAGCATATCATGATTTCATGAATTGCAAGATTCGAATTCCAACCTGAATTGAAGTGCAGAACTGGATTTGGAGTTTTCAAGCTTTGGAAAGTTGAAACAGTTGCTCTCCAATGCTTATGTGAGTGAATGAATGAAGAATCGAGGCTCAATTGTTCTTGATGTAGCTCAAATCCTCACTTGCCATTGATGAAGCTTGTTTTGACAGTTCCAAATCCATCTCGAAAATGATGAGTGTTTGCTTCAATCTTCTTCAGGAATGCTTGTGGATGGTGAATCAATGAAGAACAATGCAAGGTTTGTGCAGAAATTCACAGAAAAGTTAAGAGAAAAAGTTTGTGAGATTTTTGCAATTGGATCTAGATTTGAACCAAATGAAATGTTAATCCGTTTTCTGTTATGATTAGTCTATATATATGATGCACTAATGAAGATACTAATCACAATTAGCCAAATGCCAAAGTAATTAGTGAGATGCAAGTGTTTGTGCAAAATTGTCCCATGCACCCTCATGCATGATATGAGTGCTACAGTACACGAGTTTGGTGTTAATCCACCTCAAAAATCAATTTGGAACCAAAATTCCGAGGTTGGAATGCATGACAATGTTTATTTTTCAAATTACAATTTTTCCCTCCAAATTCAAATGAAATTCAAATAAAAAATGCAAAAAATTTGTGATGAGAATTGATGAAATGTGATGCATGATTTGGATAGTTCATGTTAAAACAAGAATGTTACAAAAAATCCCACTCCATTTGGCCTTGTGGTGTGAAAGTTATCCCCTTTTGAACTTCAAATTTGCTTGACAATGATTAATCCATAATTTCCCAACCACACATGAGAAATTCATGTTCTTGGACTTTTTGGAAATTTGAGAGCAATATATTTAACTTTCATGTTGGATAAAATTTCATTTGAAGCTTCCTTGGACATGTAATCTTAAGGAGAAGACCTTTCCATTTTTGGCAATTTGAAATTATAGGTCACTTACTATTTTTGGAAACTTTTCTTCTGACCTCAAATTCTTCAATGTTGATGTTTGAAATGTCAAATTAGACTTGTATGGACATGAATGAGGCCTCTCTAACCATCTCCCACATTCAAATCCATGATTTCATGCACAGTTGACTTTGGTTGACTTTCTAGGGTTTCAGATGAATTGCATCTTGACTGATGACTTCTGAACATCCTACCTTTGGCCAAACCACTTCAAAATGGTCCCTAGGTCATATGAACATGTTGAACCAACCTTAGGGATTTGCTTTAATAGAGAACGCACTTGCTTGGTTGCTTGACTGGATCTCCTGACCAGTCTTGACTGATGACTTGCACTAGGCAAATGGACAATGCAATGTTATGCAGTGGACAATGTAATGTTAATGACCTAACATGAAAATGTATGTACAAAATGGGAGGTGCAAATTTGAGGTGCTACAGCTGCCCCTATTCAATCAACTGGGAATCCGAACGGATGAGAGCAACGGATGTCAGACTTTCAGGGTAAACAGGGATTGAATACCGAAGAACCGTAGAAATTTGCATAATGCGGGCATCCACCAGGAAAATTCACCAACGGGCGCTTCCACTGGGATCTGGTATTTATTACTGGGGATTTTGATTTTTTCAAAGATACAGTCACATCCATACATCGAAAGACGACGAATGGGAATAGAAATCACAACTAGACGTCAACGGACGACCAGGAAAAACTCGACGTTTACCGAAACCAACGGAGAGGTAACCAGACATCAACGGATGAATGGGGGAAAATACATCTAGGTGTCAACGGACAACTAGGAAAAACTCGACGTTTATCGAAACCAACGGAGAGGTGACTCTAGTGGGGACGACCAGGAAAAGCTAGACGTTTACCAAAACCAACGGAGAGGTGACCAGACATCAACGGATGAACTGGGAAGACTCGACCAGACGTCAACGGACGAACGGGAGAAGCTCCACGTTTATCGACACCAACGAAGAAGGAGAAGCTCGACGTTTATCAACACCAACGGAGAAGGAGAAGCTCGACGTTTATCGACACCAACGGAGAAGGAGAAGCTTGACGTTTATCGACACCAACGGAGAAGGAGAAGCTCGACGTTTATCGACACCAACGGAGAAGGAGACCCTACTGGGGAAGAGAGAAATACATCCAGATGTCAACAGACAACTAGGAAAAACTCAACGTTTATCGAAACCAACGGAGAGGTAACTCTACTGGGGACGACCAGGAAAAACTCGACGTTTACCAAAACCAACGGAGAGGTGACCAGACATCAACGGATGAATGGGAAGACTCGACCAGACGTCAACGGACGCACGGGAGAAGCTCGACGTTTATCGACACCAACAGAGAAAGGTGACCAGACAGGACGTTTACCGACGACTCTACTGGGGAACTCTGCTTGGGGATCGACCAGACATTAATGTATGACTGGGGAATAGGATATACAATCAGACGTCAACGGACGAACGAGAAAAACTCAACGTTTATGGAAACCAACGGAGAGGTAAATCCACATGGGAAAGGGTACAACTAGACGTCATCGGACGAATATGAAAAGCTCATCGTTTATCGAAACCAACGGAGAGGTGACTCTGTGGGGAGAAGTGAACACAAACAATCATCAACGGACAATTGGGAAAACTCATCGTTTATCGAAACCAACGGAGAGGTAACTCTGAGGGGAATCAACGACCATTAACAAATTATCTGTGGGGCACAAGCAACTATACGTCAACGGACGCATAGGAAAAACTCGACGTTTATCGACACCAACGGAGAAAGGTGACTCTTGTTGGGGATGATTCGACTAGACGCCCACGGACGAATAGAAAAAACTCAACGTTTATCGAGACCAACAGAGAGGTAACCTCTGGGGAGGGTAAAAGGTGTTACGAACATCAAAAGATGATGTTGACCGACGTCCAAAGAAGACCAGACATCAACGAATGACTGGGAAAGACTCGAAGTGTACACCGAAAGATGGTGTTTACCGACACCAAAGAAATACGACCAGACATTAACGAATGACTGGGAAATACGACTCGATGTTTACCGACACCGAAAGATGGTGTTTACCGACACCAAAGAAAGAACACACGCGGGTGCTGACATGACACTGACCAGTATCACAAGATGACATCTATATATGTCGGGGCAAGGCTAAACACATGCTGGGGATCTCACTGGGGAGAAAACAGGCTTTCCTTTCACCAACGGATGAGGAAATAAACCTCTATGGGGTATCAATCTTGAATGCCGTCAGGAGCAACTGTAGCAAACGTGTCGTACAGATGTTGAACAAAGATCCGCCTCTGCCGGGGATATGGTCTGATGGGTTAACACATGAATGCACATGTTTGAATTTTTCTATGGCGTAATGCTCCATATTGAACGGAAATGCTACGCATTTTTGAGGATGCAATGATTACTACATGCAAAATGATAAACTCTGGCTGGGGAACCAGAGGATCAGGTACACCAACTCTGTGGGGAGACTCTGCTTAAGGAATACTCTGCGGGGAGAGCACCGACTTCTCACTCGTGCTGGAGAAATAACACTGATGCTGGGGAAAGGATAGACTCCACTGGGGACATCCTTCATAGGACCCAATCCACTCGGGGACTCCGCTTGGGGAATAATCAAAGCAACTTTGCTGAGGACTACCCAACGGCGACTGCGCTGAGGAACCATCAATACTACTCCACCGGGGAAAGTAAACAAGGCAACTCGCTGGGGGGAGTAACAAATCGACTTTGCTAGGGATAATCAGGCGACTTCACTGGGGAAAGCCAACTGTAGCACCTCAAATTTGCACCTCTCTTTTGTACATTCATTTCACATTAGGTCATTAACATAACATAGTCCACTGCATAACATTGCATTGCCTTTTGCCCAAGTGCAAGTCATTCAGACAGATTAGGTCAACTGATCAGGAGAATCAGTCAATCAAGCAAGCAAGTGTAATTTCCATTGAGACAAAACCCTAGGGTTGGTTTATCAAGTTCATATGGTTTAAGGATCATTTTGAAGTGATTTGGCCAAAGATTGGATGATCAAAGCTCAACAGTCAAGCTGAATTTCATCTGAAACCCTAGAAAGTCAACTGTGTTCAACTGTGCCTGATTTTATGGATTTGAAGGTGGGAGATGGTTTGAAAGGCTTCATTCATGTCCATATAAGTCTCATTTGACATATCAAAGATCAAGGTTGAAGAAAATAAAGTCAGATCAAAAGTTTCCTAAAATGGCAGGTGACCTGTAATTGGAAACTGCCAAAAATGGAAAGTTCTTCTCCTCAAATTTACTTCATCATACAAGCTTCAAATGGAATTTTGTCCAACATGAAAGTTGAAGATCTTGTTCTCACCTTTCCAAAAAGTCTAAGAACAATCATTTCTCATGTGTGGTTGGCAAGTTATGATCAAATCATTTTCAGAAGAAGTTGAAATTCAAAGTGCCATAACTTTTGAATGGAAAGGCCAAATTGGGTGATTCTTTTTTGAGTAAGTCACATTTGACATGTACTATCACATTTCATTAAAAATCAACACATCAAAATGGCATTTTTCAAGTGGACTAATTTGTATTTTGGTGGGAAAAAATGTGTTTTTGAGAAATACATGGCATTTGCACTCCAAACCAATTCCAACACATTCTAAATGACAAATATGACTTGCTCAAATTGCACTTTTACTGTTACATTGGCTGCATTGTGAAAAGGCCATTTTGGACAATTGTGCATAAAACTTCATTTTGCTAATTCACATCATATTTGCTTAATATTGATTAGCATTTGGATTAGCACGCCATATAAAGTCTCTAATCATAACAGAAACTCCTAATCACAATTCACAATCTCAGATCTACCAAAAAATCACCAAAATTCTCTCAATCTTCTTCAAACTTTTTCACACTTTTTTCACCATTTTCATTGAAATTCATCATCTATCGTGCTTGTTTTTGTGTGATCCATCATCTACAGGTAGTGTTGATCATCTGTTTGAAGCAAAATCGTGGCCAAGCTTGAAGAATTGGGACTGTTGCATCCAAGAGCATTCGTGGCATTTTGATGATTCTTGAAGCTGGAGCTGTGTTGAGCTGAAATACCTCTTCTATTCACTTCATAGAGCATTAGCCTACATCTGTTTCATCAATTCAAGCTTGGAAGTCATCGAATTCAACAGCTGCGCATTCATAAGGTTGGATTTCAACTTTCACCATTGCTGGAATTGTGATATGGTTATTGTAGATCGTAGATTGTATAACATGCTGCAACTTGTAGAATTGATTTTCATTAAGAATTGAGTGAGAAATCTGGAATTTAAGATTTGATGTCAAAGTTTCTTTTGATCGATTTGTTCAGCATATTAGGAATTAGGTTAAATCATGTGGATATTGTGGTTGTACTTGTTTAGACGAGTTCATTGATGTATGATTTGTCATGTTTCGTGAACTTTTGTTCTTGATGGATTTTCTGGTGATGAATTGATGAACATGATGAAGAACGCGTCCAGATTGCTTGTTTGATCCGTTTGCCTGGCTTGTGCTTTTGAATATGTGTTTCCCGCGTGCTTGAGCCAATTACACGTTGCCACTGCATAAAATGAAACGCAGCGTTTCACTCTTGCTGCTTCATAATTACGCTTTTGCCATTCCAGCATATTAATTCATCTTATTTCATTTGCTTTTCAAATTTTTATTTCATTTTGATCTTCAATCTTAGAAAAATCATAACTCCTTCAATTTTGATCCAAATTTGATGCAATTTTTTATGCCATTCTCCTTGTGATGTGCTCTATTTTTTGGTTATTTTTAATCATGTTGTGCACGTGGGGAAAAATTATTTGGCTAGGGATTGTTTGAATGTGTCCGTTGTGCACCATGCTCACCATTTTGATCATAAAATCTTGATGCTTCATTAGAAATTCATGCGATTTTATATGAATGATCTTGACTCATGCCTGGTCATTTTGATATGTGGTTTGTAATTTTTGAGTTCCTGGATTGAGAGTTATGACATGATCTTTGAAGGTGTTACACTTTGTGCCATGCCATGCTTTGTACAACTTCGTGATTTTATTTTCCATGCTTGTTTAACTTTAATTGAGCTGGATTTTTGCATGAGAATACTTGCGAATGTTAACTTTACATGTGAATATTTCTGGAATTTTTGGATCCATTTCCTATTTGATTGTAATTTTCTCCCCTGTTTGGTCATTTGTTGACTTTTTGTGACACATGTTTGTATTTGGTTTGTGAAATTCTGGTTATTAATTGGATGGATGTGAAACTTGGCATGTGTGTTGTAGACATCTTGAAGAACATGTTGGCTTTGGTCTCATTCATTTATCATGATTTGTCTCTGTTTTATGATTGGTTGAAGTTAATGTTTGTTTTGATGCTATGAACGAGCTTGCTTGAATTTGTGTTGACTTCCTGAATTTCATTGACCTACTTCCCTTGATTCAAATGAGCTGAAATTTGGTATGATTGACATGTTGTGAATGCTGTTTGATCATGAATTTTTTAAGGATTTGTTGAAATGTTTTCATATTGATTTGATTGTGATCATTCTGTTTGGTCCTTTGAGGTTCTAAATTGCATGTTTGGTGCTTTTTCCTTCATGAAATGATAATGATGAATGATATGAATGTAAAACCACTTGGGTTTGTTTCTTGATTGATTAATCTTGGTTTTGGTCAATTTTCACTTGCTGTTTTGAATTTTTCACCTCCTTTTGACCCTAGGCTCGTCCTAGTGGTCTTGTTTCTCATGTTTGAGTTTGCTTTTCAGGTTAGGAAGCAAATGCTTTAAGGAGATTAATGCAAGTTGATTGGGTTTGGTTGATTGTTATGAACTAACTTGTTCTATTTTTTAGGATGCTTAGCTCACTTGCTTTGGGCTTATGCTTTGCACATGTGATTGATTGTGTCTGTTGGTTCTTATGCTGTTTGTTTTGACTTTGTCTGGTATACTGATTGTATTTGATTGATTTCAGGTACATTAGTTGCTAATAGTTCTTTGAGAACTTGCATTGCTTTGCTTGATAGCATTTGCATTGAGGTATAGCACCTTCTTCTTCATGTAGTCTGGAAGACCTGGCTTGTTACCTAGCCAGGCACCTGTCTGAAGTCCTCCTTAAGAGGCAATGTTTGTGCTTGTTTATTTTTGTCCCCAAGCAGGAAAAGACCTTTGTTAAGGCAATTGGCAGACACAAGAGGTGTGTAGTCCACCTCCTGCTATTCTATTGAGTCGTCCCTTGGCTCACATCACATGTTGATGCCTTGTGGACATTAACCCAAGATCAGTTGAGTCAGTGTCGTAAGTGTAGAAGGGTTCCCACTTTCTGGACCCACACTTCATTGTCTGAAGCTCTCCCTGACCAGGGATAAGAGATGTGAAGTCTAATCTTCACTCACCTTTCATCTATCTTCACCTTGGCTCTCAATGTCAAGGTTAAGAACTAACATTACCCTTCCAGTTGGCTTGCTCTTGCAGCCTAACCCATTGATTGAGCCCCACTTGATATGTATATAGTGTGTGCTATGTGTGATTGTTTGCTTTGCTGTTTGAGCTGATTAGGATAGGCTTGCTTCATGTGCAAGTTAGGTAGCAACCTTGACTTAGGGATGATTATGCATGATAACATCTAGGCTCGAGTTAGTCTCCCTAGTTGTGCCTCCCTCTGTTATCTGGTTAGGCTAGCCCTGTGTCCCTTTGTAGGGGAACAACGTCGCCCTGATCCTCATACCAGACGAGGTACGTAGGCAGGAGATGAGCAGATCTCTCCGGGCGCCCGTTTTGTTTTGTGTGTTGTGTGCTTGGAGTCCGGTATAAGTCCATCAAGTGGCATCTGGTTTCCAGTGTGCGTGTGTTTGGTTCGGAAGCTGATGTAAGTCCAGCGATTGGCATTCGGGTTCCATGTTTGCCTGTGTCTGTTGTGTTTGGTGTGTGTGTTAGCCGAGCTACGAATGCTCTGATTCTTCTTAGTTCAAGAAGATACGTATGCATAGGATGCGACATCCTAGCGAGCATGTGTTTTTCCCAGTCCGAACTACTTCGACTCTGATGTCTATGCTTGATAGACTAAGTAGGCCCAGGATGCGATATCCTGCCGAGTCAGTCTTGTTTGTTTTCTTGTGTCTCTTTCAGCCAGTGTTTGTTTGTTTATGAGCGGTGTTTTAGCAGCCATTTTCTTTCCTATTGTGCGTGGATCCCGTCGAGTACGTCGGATGCGTAGGGGTGCTAATACCTTCCCTTCGCATAACCGACTCCCGATCCCATTCTCTTTGGTCGCGAGACCATGCTTTTTTCCAGGTTTACTTCGAGCGTTTCCTTTCCCTCTTTTGGGATAAATAACGCACGGTGGCGGCTCTGTTGTTTTCATTTTCCCGCCGATTTTTCGCGTAATGCGACACCAACCAATCCACAAATAGGATAAACTCTGCTTTGGGAAATAAATGCTACTCCGCTGGGGACGACCCACCCAATCCACAGGTAGGATAGACTCAGCTTGGTGATGCAGATATCATTCCGCTACGGAAAACTCATCCAATCCACAGGTAGGATAAACTCTGCTGGAGATAAATTTCTTTGAACTTGCTCCACTCGGGGACTCGCTGAGGAAAATCATCAACACCAACCTCTACTCGGGAGATCTGCTAGGGAAAACAACTCTGTCGGGGATAACACACCAACTCTGCTGTGGAAGAGCAAAACGCTGGTTGGGAAAGTAATATACCAGACTCTGTGCTGGGGAGAGACATACACAACCCTGCTAGGGATGAGCGCTCACGACCACGCTGGGGATAACAGTACTTCAAACCCGACTGCTGGGGAACAACACTCCACTGACACCTCCGCTGGGGATACCACATCCTTCATACTCAGTGGGGATCTCAACTGGGGAAATATTTGTTGGGGAATACACCCACTTCCAGGCCTGCTGGGGATAGGCAATCCATAGATCTGCTGGGGATAGAAGACATTATCCCAAGGCGTCTCTGCAGGGGAGAATAGCTCTGAAAGCTCTCATACTTGCTTGAGAAATATCTGTTGTGGAAACATCCCTACAGATGACAACCTGCAAAACAGCACAACAAAATGCCCCAGGGGATACATGGACAAGATACGCTCGAGTGTCTTCAACATCCAAAATGATTTTCAAATGTTTTTCTTTCTGCAAGTTATTGTTTAGCCTTCATGTTTTTATATGCAATGTTTATCAAAAATTCGGACGTTTTTGCAAACAAAACGGTAAAATAAAAACAGGAGAGCTATTTATCTGAATAACGACTTTTATTGATTGGAAAATGGGCCTGAAAAGGCGAATACATTGGGAAGCAATTCCTAGAAAGAGGTAATTACGCACAAAAGGAAAAATTTATCCTAATGGCAATGTGAACACGACATCCACTATTTCCCAATTTTGTTAAAACTCACAGATCATCAGCTTTTCTCCCAACTCCTGGCTTTCTGAGAAGAATGACTGGACCGATCACATCTTTCGAGATGGCAGACGACAAAGCACGATGAAGTACAGATAACTCGGACTGTAGTCTTCGCTTTAATCCCTCTTTTGGATGGATCGCCCTTTCGGGTTTTCAATCCACCGGGATACCCATTTTTGCCTAAGCCGCCCTTGCGGGTTTTCGACTTACCGGGTGTACAAATTCTTTTCATTTTTATCCCTAATTTTTGCCCGAACCTTTTCTTTCTGTTTTTTGGTTCGCCGGGATGTCCTTTTTTTCCTGGACTCTTTTATTCTCTTTTTTTTTGTCCAGCGGGTCAATTTATGCGAAGTATTTTTTGACTACATCTGAGTTAACAGGGGACGGAAAATCTTCACCATCCATAGTTGTAAGCATCAAGGCTCTACCGGAGAAAACCTTCTTCACAACATATGGACCTTCATAATTAGGAGTCCACTTGCCTCTGTTATCTGTACCGGGAGGAAGGATCCTCTTCAAAACTAGATCACCAATCTGATAGCTTCGAGGACGCACTTTATGATCAAAGGCTCGCTTCATCCTTCTCTGATATAACTGCCCATGGCACACAACTGCTAGCCGTCTCTCTTCGATGAGGCTCAACTCATTAAACCTTGTTCGAATCCACTCGGCTTCGTCCAGCTTGACATCTAACAAAACCCTCAGAGAAGGGATCTCCACTTCAACCGGTAGGACTGCTTCCATACCATACACAAGGGAGTACGGGGTTGCCCCGGTCGACGTACGTACTGAGGTACGGTACCCATGCAAAGCGAAAGGCAGCATCTCATGCCAATCCTTATACGTCACGACCATCTTCTGCACAATCTTCTTGATATTCTTGTTTGCCGCCTTTACAACACTATTCATCTTCGGTCTGTAAGGAGAAGAATTGTGATGTTCAATTTTGAAATCTTTGCAAAGCTCTTTCATCATCTTGTTATTGAGATTCGAACCATTATCAGTGATGATTCTCGCAGGAACTCCATAACGACAGATGATTTCCTTCTTGATGAACCGGGCAACCACTTGTTTGGTAACATTAGCATAGGAAGCTGCTTCCACCCACTTGGTGAAGTAATCAATCACAACCAGGATAAAGCGATGTCCATTCGAGGCAGTAGGCTCAATCTTCCCAATCATATCAATGCCCCACATGGCGAACGGCCAAGGTGAATTCATGACATTCAGAGGGCTTGGTGGTACATGCACCTTATCAGCATAGATTTGACATTTATGGCACTTCCGAGCGTACTTGAAACAGTCGGACTCCATAGTCATCCAGTAATAACCGGCTCTTAACAATTTCTTCGACATTGCATGACCACCAGCATGGGTACCAAACGAACCTTCATGCACTTCCTGCATCAACATGTCTGCCTCGTGTCTATCCACACATCTGAGCAAGACCATGTTAAAGTTTCTCTTATACAAAACATCATCCTGATTCAAATAAAAGCTTTCAGCTAGCCTTCTCAGGGTTTTCTTGTCGTTCTTCGACGCACCTTCAGGATACTCCTGACTCTTGAGGAAGTTCTTGATATCAAAGTATCACGGCTTCTCATCAGCAACAACAGACTTGGCTGCAAACACATACGCAGGCCTCTCGAGTCGATTCACTGCAACATGTGGCACATGATTCCACCAATGAACTTTGATCATAGAAGACAAAGTAGCCAAAGCATCAGCCATCTGATTTTCATCCCGGGGGACATGATACAACTTCACCTCCTTGAAGAACGTCAGTATTCTTCTGGTGTAATCTCTATAAGGAATCAGATGCGTCTGGTTGGTATTCCAATCTCCATTGACCTGATTGATCACTAGAGCGGAATCTCCGAAAATGTCAAGCGTTTTGATCCTCAAACCAATGGCTTCCTCTATCCCCATGATACAAGCCTCATACTCAGCTTCATTGTTGGTGACGTCAAAAGTCAATCTGGCAGAAAAAGGTATATGAGCACCTTTTGGATTGATCAGCACTGCACCAACACCGTTACCATTCACATTCACAGCCCCATCAAACATCAGTGTCCACTTGTCATCAGGATCCGGTCCTTCCTCGACAAGAGGTTCTTCACAATCTTTCATCTTAAGATACATGATGTCTTCATCAGGGAATTCAAACATCATCGGCTGATAATCATCAATCGGCTGTTCGGCGAGATAGTCTGACAAAATACTACCTTTGATGGCCTTCTGCGACATGTACTGGATATCATATTCTGTTAGAATCATCTGCCAACGGGCAACACGTCTGGTGAGAGCCGGCTTCTCAAAGATGTACTTCACTGGATCCATCTTAGAAATCAACAAAGTGGTATGGTTCAACATATACTACCTCAGTCGGCGAGCAGCCCAGTCCAAAGCACAACAAGTTTTCTCAAGCTGTGAATATTTGATTTCACAGTCGGTAAACTTTTTGCTAAGGTAATATATGGCATGCTCTTTTCGACCAGACTCGTCATGCTGTCCCAATACACAACCCATCGAGTTCTCAGTCACTGACAGGTACATTATCAATGGTCTCCCAGGAACTGGAGGGATTAGGATTGGAGGTTTCTGTAAATACTCTTTTATCTTGTCAAAAGCTTTCTGACAGTCATCATTCCACCTGATTGCTTGATTCTTTCTTAGCAATTTGAATATCGGTTCACACGTGGCAGTTAGGTGAGATACAAACCTTGCAATGTAGTTCAATCTCCCTAAAAACCCACGAACCTGCTTCTCTGTTTTCGGTTCAGGCATTTCTTGAATAGCTTTGACTTTTTCCGGATCAACCTCAATCCCTTTCTCACTGACAATGAAGCCTAACAGCTTCCCTGATCTCACGCCAAACGTACACTTGTTCGGATTCAGCCTCAGTTTGAACTTTACCAATCTATCAAACAACTTCTGCAGATTAACCAGGTGCTCCTCTTCTGTCTGCGACTTCGCAATCATGTCATCCACGTACACTTCAATCTCCTTGTGCATCATGTCATGAAAGAGAGTCGTCATAGCCCTCTGATAGGTAGCACCGACATTCTTCAGCCCAAATGGCATCACCTTGTAGCAGAACATGCCCCAAGGTGTAATGAATGTCGTCTTTACCATGTCCTCTGGCGCCATCTTAATCTGATTATAGCCCGAGAAACCATCCATGAAAGAGAAAACCGAGGATTGAGCCGTATTATCCACCAATACATCAATGTGAGGTAATGGGAAATCATCTTTCGGACTCACTCTATTCAAATCCCGGTAATCGACACACATTCTGACTTTGCCATCCTTCTTCGGCACAGGAACGATGTTGGCCACCCACGGTGGATACGTCGTCACTGACAAGAAACCAGCATCGAACTGCTTCTGAACCTCTTCCTTGATTTTAACTGCCATATCAGGACTTGTTCTACGAAGCTTCTGCTTGACTAAAGGACAATCTTCTCTGAGAGGTAGTCTATGCACCACAATATCAGTATCCAACCCAGGCATATCTTGATAAGACCAGGCGAATATCTCCACATACTCTCTCAGCATCTCAATCAATCTGCTCTTGACCTCTGTCTTTAAAGCAGCCCCGATCTTGATATCTCTCCTGGCATCCTCAGTACCAAGATTCACAATCTCCAACTCTTCCTGATGAGGTTGGATGACCCTTTCCTCTTGCTTCAACAATCTAACCAATTCTTTAGGGAGTTCACTGTCTTCCTCACTCTCCTCTTCAGCTTGGTAGATGGGATTGTCGAAATCATACTGAGCCATAACAGAACTGTTCATAGTGGATGCCGTGAAATCACTTTTGCATGTTTAATGCTTTGTTTTAGAAAAAGAGCTCAATAAAGTCACAAAAACAAAAACATTGCCATTTTTATTTTTTGAAAAAGTGAAAACAAAAATAGAAAGACAGGGATCACAAAATTGTTTGCAAAACGTCCTTTATTAATGATAATCATTGAAAACACATGATGGCCCTACAATGAACCACTACGCCTTGGGCAGAACGTAGGGTTTTGTGCAGAATGAAAAAACAAAAGAAAATTACTCTGTTTGAAGAGTAACTTGGACTACATCTTCTGCCATCCAATTGCTGATCACATCCCCTGGTGCACACGGGCGAACCCAGTTGTCGAGATCATAATCACTGTCACCATCTTCACTACTGGCCGCAAAGACGTCACCGTGATTCATCAGCCCAGCGCTGGTAAAGGTACTCGGACCTGCTTGTACACCCTGCTCCGCTTGCAAATGTTGATAGCCAATACCAAACTTGTCCTCTTTGACCGGCAAATCCACCATCTTGCCCCAGCCTTCAGCTTTGCCAAAGTCAACAACCTCCTTGGCCTGCTTGTACGAAGCAATCGAAGCACCTGGCTTTCTCTGATCAGCAAACGCCACCTTCTCGAGAGCAACAGTCTCGAATGCCTGGCATAAGGTTTTGTGGATCTCGCCATCCACCTCTACATATTTGAACGAGGATAGGTGACTCACCAAGATATCTTCTTCGCTGCACACGGTCACAATCTGACCGTTCCAGACATATTTGAGCTTCTGATGGAGAGTCGACGAAACTGCCCCTGCTGCATGGATCCATGGACGCCCCAACAAACAACTGTATGCGGGTTGGATGTCCATAACATAGAAGATGATATCGAAAACCTCCGGACCTATCTTCACCGGCAAGGTAACTTCACCAAACACAGAACGTTTGGATCCGTCGAATGCACGAACTATCAGGTCACTAGGAGTAAGCACAACCCCTTCAACTGATATCTTCTTCAGAATTTGCTTGGGCAAGACATTCAGTGACGAGCCGGTGTCTACCAATACGTGAGACAAAACAGCCCCCTTGCACTCCATAGTGATATGCAAGGCCTTGTTATGATTACGACCCTCAGGCGTCAAGTCTAGGTCAGTGAACCCCAAACCATGCCTGGTGCTCACGTTGGCAATCACACCCTCCAGTTGGTTGACGAAAATCTCTTGAGGTACATACGCCATATTCAACATCTTCAGCAAGGCGTTACGATGTGCCTCAGAGTACAATAGCAAAGAGAGAATTGAAATCTTGGACGGAGTCTGGTTAAGCTGATCTACAATCTTGTAGTCACTTTTCTTTATTATTCTCATGAACTCCTCCACATCTTTTTCAAATGAACCCTCAGGCACCTCCTTCTGAGCAGGTTCTTCGTCAACCACAACCTGTTTCCCCTTCAACTTAGCAGAAGCCTCAGCATTGGCATCCCTCAACGGTTGAGGAGAAAACAAACGTCCACTTCGAGTAAACCCTCCCGGTCCACCGACATTGTCCACCACTGGACCCACAACCACAGAAGTTTTACTGGGCACACTGATCGTCATAGGCGCTTGATTCGATGGCTTGACCCAATTCTCAGCCCTTCTGTTGCTACGGTAGGCATTGTCGTATTTCCAGGGAACAACTCGACTGTCAACAGCCCTTCTGACCGGAGTGACAATGGTAGTTGGATTGCTGGCGGTTACTGGTGCAGAAATGGTAACAGGAGTACCACTTGTTGCGGTCGCACTAACCCTCTGACCACGTCCTTCAGACGGTTTGAAAAAGATAGTAACAGTTGACACTGCCCCATGATCTCTGACAGCCCGACTGAATTGCAGACAACCCTTGTTCATCAAACCCTGAATACCAACCCTCAACTGGTCACAACCATTATCTGACTCAGCACAGTCAACACAGTCTTTATCACAACCCCGGTAGACACCCCCATTCAGCAAACGGTCTTTCACCACCAGTAATGAAGTCTGAACATTTTCCACACTAACAACAAGATCTTCAACTTCAACCCCTTCAATATTATTCACCCGGTGAGCACCATGAGGCGGCATAGGATTATTAACAACATTCGGCACAGGAGCGAAATTGATAGTTTTGGCATCAATCAGGTCCTGGACTTTATGATGACAAGCCCTGCAGTTCTCTATATGGTGTCCCGGCGCACCAGAATGAAAGTCACAACGCACATTGGCATCATACCCAGGTGGTATTTTTGTCAACGGTGCCATGGTCCTTAGTTCCACAAATCCTAGCCTGAGCAACTCCGGCAGTAACTCAGCGTAGGTCATCGGCAAGGGATCAAAACGTCTATCAGGCATCCTCTGCCTCGGCTGATACGGACGTTGTTGATGTTGTTGTTGTTGTGGCATTTGTTGTTGAACCCTTGGTTGTTGCGGTTGTTGACGTTGTTGAGGTGCAGGAATGATCACTGCAGCCACCTGGCGATACTGATTTCTGTTCTGATTTCTGCGGTGTTGAACAACATTAGTTTCACCCAGCAAAAGGTTTCTTTGAAGACGAGGACCCAACATCTTGAATCTTACCGGCTTTGATCAAGCTCTTTGTCCTCTCTCCACAGATATCAGTTAACATCCGGTCCATAAAAACACCCTGCAGCGTGCCAATAAACATATCAGTTAACTCCCTTTCCAGCATAGGGGGTTGAACTCTCGCAGCCAATTCACGCCACCTCTGGGCGTACTCCTTGAAGCTTTCTCCTGATTTTTGACAAAGACTCTGCAGCTGAGTCCGGCTAGGCGCCATGTCCATGTTATGTTTATATTGCCTTAAGAAGGCCTCACCCAAATCTCTCCAGCATCGGATAGAATCTCTCTTTAGCTCCATGTACCAGTCCAAAGAAGCCCCAGATAGACTATCCTGGAAAAAGTACATCCACATCTTTTCATCATCGGTGTAAGCAGAGATTTTCCGATAGTAAGCCTGCACGTGGGTGCGAGGGCAAGAAGTACCATTATACTTGTCAAAAGAAGGTGCTTTGAATTTATAAGGGATCCTCAACCCCTCTACCAGCCCCATATCCGTAACGTCAAAACCCAGGGAATTCTGACATTCCATGGCTCTTATCTTCTCAGCAAGAGCATCGATTTTCCGATCCCTATCCTCAACTCTTCCATCCACTTCATCGTCTTCACTCAGCATTGTGAACATGTCCTCTTGTCTATCGACAATAGGAGCTGGATGACGAACCGGAGCCCGGGTAGCTCTGACATTGACAGTCTCTACAGCAAGAGGCTGTCCATTAATTCTTATTCCTCTGAGTTCATCCCCGACGGCGTAGTCATTGGCGGGAGCAGCAACATTGATATTCTCATGAAAAGGTGCAACAACAGGTGAAGCAAGGTTGGACGTCTGAATCACGGTCTCTTGTCTCTGAACCAGGGCTCGAAGCTCCTCCTGACCTTGCGCAACCCCTTGCATCATTGTCATAAACTGGGCCATGCTTGCCCTCATCTCAGCCAACTCGTTCTGAACCTGATCCATACTTCTCTGCTGATTGAGTCTGGTTGAATAACGATGCGGTCTTCGATCAGCTATCCTGTCTGACACAAGAACCAGAGTGAGAAGTCGCGAGCAAGAACACCTGTTATGCAATATGATATGAGTATGATGCTAATGCATATGATGCACATGATATGATCATTTCTCAGGCATTCAAAGAGCCTGATTCATCTTCAAAAGATGGCAACCTGCAGCAAGAACATCACAGAAAGCACAGAAAGCAAAGAAACAACATACACAAGAGCAAGGAGTACAAAGTGAAACCAACAACCTCATCTATAAACGAGCAACAAGATCATACAACAATGTCAACAAAGATCCAGGTACATCAAAGTACAATAATGAATCCCACCCAACAAGTCTGGGGGTGATTCACAAACATAAACATCAGGAATACGAGCTAAGACAAATGACTTCCAGTAATGAGCGTCTTCAAGTAGTGACACTGGTCTATCAACAGGTCACACTCCGAACATTCTGGCAAGGGAGTGATCTTCTCTTCAACTGTCTTCTAAGCTCTACAACTTCTGCTCCAAGTTGGTTCTCTGATGCAAGTCTCTGGTCGACTTCCTTCTTCAACTGGATATCTTTGTCTCTGAGTTGCTTCTCCAAGTCTCTGATCTTCTTCAGATAACCGGCCTCAACTCTTTGCAATCTCAAAGACTCTCTGTGCTCTGCATTCAGCAAGTTCTCCATCTCTGCATAAGATCTCTTCTTGCTCCTTACTCCACCAACATCTACACTCTGGATATCTCTGAGTTGATGAGTCAGGTTCAACCTATCAGCTTTGGCTTGATACAACTCCATTTGGGCATCTTGCTCTTTCTCCTTCAATCGGCGATTCTCCATCAGGGCTTGCTTGTACTGCTCAGCGGGTACACTCTCAGCAAGAATCAAAGGTGGTTGCACTTGCAACGGATTCATCCTATCATAGGGCAACAACAAGGTTTCCACTCTCTTCTTGACCCAATCAGTGTAATCAGGCATAACAATGGCAAACTTCTTCCCTAAGACAGATCCATCCTGGACACCAATAGACTTCCAAGCTCTTCCTATCTGCTCCAATCTAGCAGGGTCGCTTCGCTTCTCAAAGTACACACTCTCAGCTATCTCAGCATCAAGTGGTCTTCCACTCATCACGAACCCCAACTGGTGAAGAGAAAGAGTTGGGTTGTAGTTGATGCAACCCTTAGCCCCTACAAGTGGCACATTCCGGAATTCTCCACAACTCATGATAACCTCACGCACATCCATCCGGTACGACTGCCATCTGATATCATAAGAGGTAAGAGACATAACCCTCTGAGTCCACCTATGCGTACTCTGAGCATCCACAAAAGGTCCATTGACTGGCAGGAGAGACAAGAACCATCTGAGCAACAGTGGGAGACAACATCTGATAGCTCCACCCCTACCATGCCTACTGTGGATAGCATAGTAAGTGTCAGCTAACAGAGTAGGAACCGGGTTTCCTCCAAGAAAAATGAAGATTGCAGCATAGTCCACAAAGTTGGGCATACTCGGGAACAAGACAATCCCATATATCATAACAGCTAACTGAGCATGAAAATTTTCCCAATTCCCCTTCTCTGCTTCCCTCTAGCAATCCTCAACAGAAACTTCAAAGGCAGACCCACGACATCCCCACTGGATTTCCAACTATCACTGACTTCCTTGATACCCAAATGGAGAGCTCTAGCAACAACTCTGAAATCAACTTTCTTAGGCACGTCCAAGAAAGGCACTTGATGCAAGATCGGAACATTCAATAGAATGGAGTACTCCTCGAGAGTAGGCGCCAACTGATAATCCTGTAAAGTGAAGCAACGAAGCTCTGGGTCGTAAAACTGAAGAAGAGTCTGTAACGGCACTGGATCAACTACCATCTTCAACAGTGTCAGAATATCCCCATACTGATCGACAAATCCCTTCAGATTACCACTGGTCACAAGGTTGCTCAACTCTATCAGAGACGTCAAAGGCTCACGGTGAAAGCTATAGGAACAAGTCTTCCGCTTCGGCTCTAGGACTGTTGCCATCTCTATCAGGGAACAGACTCTGGAATGTACCTGAGAAATGATATGCATGCAAAGGTTAGCTTTTTCTTTTTTCTTTTTTTTCTCAATTCTTCTTTTTTTTTTGCGTTTTTTTTTTTTGAAAATAAACATGCTATGATGCAAATGATGCAGACAAGACTGGCAGGCTGTGCATCTCGGAACACAGGATCGAAGCTTCGGCTCGAACTCGGAACCACAATTCATCTGAAACCCAAAGTCATCTAATAAACTGTCATCTGAACCCAATCTGGGGAACCAAGTCACCAACAAGTCACCGACAAGTCACCAACTGTACCTGTAATAATGATCATTCCCTCCCCACTCACGGGTGTCATCTAGGCCAGGGTAAGGTCGAGAGAAACGCATCATAAATAACCTTTCGCAGAATATCATCATATACACACCCGAAGTATGTAACAATAATATCCCACCAGGGTCTGAACTGCTCGTGATATCAATGTTCCGCTAAGTGGCGCATACCACCCGCTTCCCATGAATCACTCTATTCCTAGGTTTCCTAGATTTCACTCATAGCCTGGGTATTGGGCCTTTTACCTCGAGTAACTCCCACCCCAAACAGAGAAACACACTACAGCCAGAACAAATGAATATGAATGAATGCAAACATTAATGCACACATAAATGCAAACAATAAATAAATGAATGCAATAAATAACAGCAAACAGCAACTAAAACCCTAACCTAGAGAACGCTAGGAGAGACTCGCTTAGGGAAGATGGACCAGCAAGAGGTCAACTTCTCTGTGTCCCCAGCAGAGTCGCCAGCTGTCGCATTACGCGAAAAACCGGCGGGAAAACGAAACAACAGAGCCGCCACCGTGCGTTATTTATCCCAAAAGAGGGAAAGGAAACGCTCGAAGTAAACCTGGAAAAGACATGGTCTCGCGACCAAAGAGAATGGGATCGGGAGTCGGTTATGCGAAGGGAAGGTATTAGCACCCCTACGCATCGGTCGTACTCGACGGGATCCACACACAAAAGGAAGGAATATGGTTGCTAAAACGCTGCTCACAAACACAAACACTGGCTGAAAGAGACACAAGAAAACAAACGAAACTAACTCGGCAGGATATCGCATCCTGGGCCTACGTAGTCTATCAGGCATAAACATCAGAGTCGACGTAGTTCGGACTAGGGGAAAACATGCTCGCTAGGATGTCACATCCTATGCATACGTATCTTCTCGGACTAAGAAGAATCAGAGCACTCGTAGATCGGCTAACGCACGCAAAACAAAACCACACAGGAAACCGACTGCCAATCGCTGGACTTACGTCAGACTCCACACAAAAGCAAACATGGAAACCGAATGCCAATCGCTGGACTTACATCAGAATTCGAACCAAACACACGCACACTGGAAACCAAATGCCAATCGCTGGACTTACATCGGACTCCAAGCACACAACAAGAGGATACGAAATGCCAATCGCTGGTCTTACATCCATCTCCTACTCACACAAAGACAAAACAAAAAGGGCGCCCAGAGAGACCAGCTCATCTCCTTCCTACGTACCTTATCTGGTATGAGGATCAGGGCGACGTAGTTCCCCTACGCAGGGGCACAGGACTAGCCTAACCAGATACAAAGGGAGACACAACTAGGGGGACTACGACTCGAGCCAAAATGTTATCATGCATATCATCCCTAAGTTAAGGTTGCTATCTAACTTGCACAGGGAGCAAGTTATCCTAAACAGCACAACAGTCATACAGAAGTACAAAGCAAGCACACACAATATATACAAACAGAGGGGCTCAAACAAGGCTAGGCTTTAGTCAAGGGGTCATGTCAACCTCGACAAACAAGCCACTGTATCAGGGTGATGTTAGCTCTTAACCCTAACATTGAGAGTTAGGGTGAAGCAGATGAAATGGGAAGTGAAGATAAGACTTCACAGCTCTTATCCCTGGCCTGGGAGAGCTTCAGACAAAAGGATGTGTGGGTTCAGAAAGTTGGAACCCTTATACACATATGACTGACTCAACATGGATCTTGGGTTAGTATCCACAATCCTTCAACATGTAATGTGAGCAAAGGGAAGACACACTGACTAGCAGGAGATGGATTGCACATCTCTTTTATCTGCCAATTGCCTTATCAAAGGTCTTTTCCTGCTTAGCACAAAAGTAAACAAACACAAGCATTGCCTCTTAAGGAGGACTTCAGACAGGTGCCTGGCCAAATAACAGGCCAGGTCTTCTAGACTACATGGAGTTGGAGACATTATACCTCAATGCTCCAGCTATCATGCAAAGCAAAAGCAAGTTCACAAAGGAACTATAGCAACTAAGGTACCTGAAAACAATCCAACATAATCAGTACACAACTAAAAAAGTCAAACAGACAATCCAAAAGTCAACAGTTAACTGTACAAACAGACAACAAGCAATGCATCAAGCAAAGTACAAGCTCAACTTAAAGGAGCTAATACACCTACAAAATAACTTAATGTTGATCAATATCAATCAAATATCAATCCAAATGAGAAATTGAATCAAACTCCTCAATGCCATATGCTTCTTGTCCTGAAAACACAACTCAAACATAAACACTAACCACTAGGACATGGCCTAGGGTCAAAGAGGGAGAAATAATTCAAAACAGAACATGAAAATTGGCAAGAATCAAGTTAAACCAATTAAGAACAATATCCAAGTGGTCTCATATCAATAGCATCAACCAATATCATTTCATAAAGCAAACATGGCAAGGCATGCATTTCAAAGCTCATAGAAGCAAACAGAATGATCCAATCCACATCAACTCAAACATGGCTCAATAAATCTCAAGAAAAATCATGGCTAAACAGCATTCATCACATGATCATCACACCAAAATTCAAGTCATTTGGATAAGTGGAAGCATGGAAAATAAAATCCATAAGGCAAGGCAAGGCAAAACAAGCTCAATTAGGGCACAAATAGATGCATCAACTTCACACAAGCACAAAACAGAATCCAAACATGATATGGACATCAAACCAAAGCCAAGATAAACTTTAAAGAGTCTAGAATCAATGTGCAAAATTTCAGGTTCATATGATACACAACCAGCATTTCACGAATCATCTAAATTCATCACTCTCCAAAAGTCCACAAATGGTCAAACAGCAAAGAAATTCTCAAACAAATTGGAAATGCACTAAAAAATTCCACAAACATTCACAAGCAATCCCAACATCCAGAAGTATCATCATGCAAAAAAATCAGATTAATTGGCATTGAAATGGCATAGCAAATAAAATCAGAAAGTCAAGCAAGCAATGGTGTGACACACATTGTCACACCTATATTGATCAGATCATATCTCAACAACCAGAAAGGCTAAAAATAAAAACTCTATACCAAAATGTCCATGAAGGTGTCTAGTTTAAGCATGCAAAGTTTCAAGTTCATTAGATCAACCATCATTATTTCACAAAGAGAATGGCAAGCAAGGTACAAGATATGACATGCAAACATAAACCCTAGGCCATTTTAAAATCCAAGCGTGCACAATTTCTGGAAAAATCACCATAAAATAGTAGGGATCCTGAGGAACATCATGGAAAAAACGTCATATTATTTGGACAATCCATCATGAAGTTATGAATTTTTGAAATGGAGAAAAAATTATAAACATGTGAAATGGCATGGTGTGATCATGTATAGCATAATGAAATAAAATGCCAAGGCCAAAATATGAAATGCTCAGAGCGGGGAATCGAACTGGCCAGGTTTTTAAATGAAGCGCTACTTAAGTGAAACGCTGCGTTTCACTTAAGTACATGTGGCGCTGAGGATAAATCTGGACCAATGAATCAGCCACGCCAGATCCATGCAACCAATACACGACTTGTAACATCAAAACGCATGCAGGCCAGGCTAAAATAGATCAAACACGTATTCTGAGAAAGAAACCCTAATGTTCTTCACGCGTTCATCAACATTCATGGCTCAAGAACATTCATGTCCAGAAATTAAAAAAAACTATACCACTAGACTCGTCTTTCCAAGCACATCACTAATCTAATATCAATTCAACCTAAATCTCAATAACATGACCGGATCGAGCAGAATAAGTCTTGCACATCAATCTTAAAATCAGCATATCTTTCTTAATTCTCAATGAAAATCAAAAGTACAAAGCTCAGACTACTCTACATTCAAAGATCTATCAAAAGCATATCACGATTTCATGAATTGCAAGATTCGAATTCCAACCTGAATTGAAGTGCAAAACTGGATTTGGAGTTTTCAGGCTTTGGAAAGTTGAAACAGTTGCTCTCCAATGCTTATGTGAGTGAATGAATGAAGAATCGAGGCTCAATTGTTCTTGATGTAGCTCAAATCCTCACTTGCCATTGATGAAGCTTGCTTTGACAGTTCCAAATCCAGCTCGAAAATGATGAGTGTTTGCTTCAATCTTCTTCAGGAATGCTTGTGGATGGTGAATCAATGAAGAACAATGCAAGGTTTGTGCAGAAATTCACAAAAAAGTTGAGAGAAAAAGTTTGTGATATTTTTGCAATTGGATCTAGATCTGAACCAAATGAAATGTTAATCCGTTTTCTGTTATGATTAGTCTATATATATGATGCACTAATGAAGATACTAATCACAATTAGCCAAATGCCAAAGTAATTAGTGAGATGCAAGTGTTTGTGCAAAATTGTCCCATGCACCCTCATGCATGATATGAGTGCTACAGTACACGAGTTTGGTGTTAATCCACCTCAAAAATCAATTTGGAGCCAAAATGCCGAGGTTGGAATGCATGACAATGTTTATTTTTCAAATTACAATTTTTCCCTCCAAATTCAAATGAAATTCAAATAAAAAATGCAAAAAATTTGTGATGAGAATTGATGAAATGTGATGCATGATTTGGATAGTTCATGTTAAAACAAGAATGTTACAAAAAATCCCACTCCATTTGGCCTTGTGGTGTGAAAGTTATCCCCTTTTGAACTTCAAATTTTCTTGACAATGATTAATCCATAATTTCCCAACCACACATGAGAAATTCATGTTCTTGGACTTTTTGGAAAGGTGAGAGCAAGATCTTCAACTTTCATGTTGGACAAAATTTTATTTGAAGCTTCCTTGGACATGTAATCTTAAGGAGAAGACCTTTCCATTTTTGGCAATTTGAAATTACAGGTCACTTACTATTTTTGGAAACTTTTCTTCTGACCTCAAATTCTTCAATGTTGATGTTTGAAATGTCAAATGAGACTTGTATGTACATGAATGAGGCCTCTCTAACCATCTCCCACCTTCAAATCCATGAATTCATGCACAGTTGACTTTGGTTGACTTTCTAGGGTTTCAGATGAATTGCATCTTGACTGATGACTTCTGAACATCCTACCTTTGGCCAAACCACTTCAAAATGGTCCCTAGGTCATATGAACATGTTGAACCAACCTTAGGGCTTTGCTTCAATAGAGAATGCACTTGCTTGCTTGCTTGACTGGATCTCCTTACCAGTCTTGACTGATGACTTGCACTAGGCAAATGGATAATGCAATGCTATACAGTGGACATGTAATGTTAATGACCTAACATGAAAATGTATGTACAAAATGGGAGGTGAAAATTTGAGGTGCTACACATGGCATGTGAAGCTTCTTTGCATGGGCTTGCATGATCATGCACAAGGCCCAAAAACAATGCCAAATGAGTTCTGAACACCAGCCAGATGGAAATGGACGTGTGAATTGCAAGGCAATTGCTTATGCACCAAGATTTCAAGTGAATTCCTTCTTTGTACCTAAAAATTCATCTCTTCGAAAGTACCATTTAAAAAATCCAAACATGGGCATGTGGGTAATGGTTGGAAAGGTATTTGTATAAGGAACAAATGTTATGTTGGGAAAAAACTCATTTGAGGTGTGGAAATTTATGAAATTTGAGTTTAAAGTGTGATGTGCAAAATATGTCAAGGCAAGGTTTTTAAAATTGGCCAACATTCAAGCCCTTCTGTTTTGATGATACCAGCTTCAAATGGAAAAATCTCCTACCTCAGAGTTGTAGATATTTTCAAGACAATCAAAATGGACTTAAATTTTGCATCATTTGGATTTCTGATGATAGAGTTATGGGCACTTGAAGTTGGACTTTTTTGACTTTTAATGCCTTTGACCCAAAAAGACCTCTAATGTCTTGCATTATCACATGTATTTCCTTTTAGATTTTGAAATTTTATTCAACATAACATTTAAAGTAGACATCCTAAGCTGTCCAATGCATTTGATCCCACCTCAAAATCATAAAATATGAATGAGTTATGTTCTTGGGAAGTTGACCCAAAATTAGGGTTTCAATCAAAATGACCTATAATGTATTGGAATGGAAGATGGTTTTCCAAGCTTCAAATAAAATTTTGATGAACATGAAAGTTTTTCATATTGTCCTTAAGAACAGTTTTTGTTTTTGAACCATCTCCATTTGACCAACACATAAAAAGTTAGGTCTCAGTGCATTTCAAGATAGTCAAATGAATTGACTGATCAACTTCTCAAGTCCATGCCTCATATCTTGATGAATTGATGATTGAGGACACTCAAATAAGTTCAAATATGCATGAAATGATGAATTAAATAACTTCCCTTGATTTCATTTGACCATGGGCTAAGGATGCTTCATGAGCAAGGCATTGTGGTGCACAGATGAATTAGGGCTTCTCTGGGGAACAAACCTCAAATCCTTTGATTTGCTTTGATAAAAAATGATGAATTGAGATACTAGGGAGGCATATTTGATGGATGAGAGGTTTGGGACACATTACCATGTTTGCTTTCATCTCCTCTTGACCAAGTATTTGTACCAATGATCACCTAGAAGCTTTGGATCTTGTGATTACTCAAACTACAAACAAAAGATGTTAGTGACATATTTTTGTGCTTTTGGTTAGTAAACAAAAATAAGAAAAGCAATGATATACAATTCAAGCATGCTTGGTGATCTCAAACCACTCACAAGGAGTCCCACCCAAAGGGAAAAGGAACCAAGACGCTCAATGCTCCTTGAGGCTATGTAATGCAATGTTATGATGCCATGAGGGATCTTAGGGACAAAATTGGGGTCTTACAGATGCCCCTATTTACGGTCATTCTAGCCGGAGAAGGGAAGGTTAAAATCTTCGTCTCGACGAGGTAGAATGGGCTTAAATAATAACAAAGAGACGAATTTTGGTCCCTAAGAGACCTCATGATGAAAATGTATGTATGCAAAAGGATAATACTTTATGGGGATATGCGTCCACAAAGGAGTAAAGACAATCAGGAGACACTGACAATCCACATGAGTGATACATTCCATGGGACAAAATCCTGGGGACTCTTATGGGGATAAGAAAGAAATGCGTGAGCAGGGCACGACTCAAGGCTTGGGGAGCAGAATTCCAGAGAGGATAAACCAATGGAAAAACTCGGGCTGACTCGAAGACGCCCATATTGGGGAATATGCCAATACAGCAAAACTACCCACAGGGGATACTTCGGATAGAAATCCGGACAAAAACAATCCACTAAGGGACCTCGCTGGGGATGTCTAAAAAGACTCTCCTGGGGAAGCAGAGAGATGAGGTGTTACCAGTTACGGGGTAACAAGCTCAATGAGACAAGTGATCTGAACACCGACATAAGGGTCAGAGATACAACATGCTCGGGAAGAAATGAATATCTAAGACCGGTATAAGAGTGAGAGATATCAAAACTCCGAAACATCTGAGGAAGACCTAAAAACGTATATTTCAACTCAGGAAAATCTGACTCCACAGGGGACAAAAGTCATAATAGGGAGCAGAAAGGGAGGAACACCAGGGATACCGGTTACTGGGCATATAATAGGTGACCAACCAAGGCGTGAATTCAGGAATATTCCCGAGACACTCATCATCCAAAAGAGGGCTAAAAGAAAACTCGATTATAGGATGGATACTCGACTACGCAAAGGGGAAACGAATCTTACTCAACTGAGGAAGAACAAAAGGCTTCGACCGAAGAGTGCATGAGATATACTATCTATTACCGTCAGAACGTAGATAATATACTCGCATGGAAGATTATCCACAACCGGTTACTGGGTTAATAAAGGATAAATCGACCGAAAAGAAAAGGCATCAGGATACCGAAACTAGGTATATAATGATGACCAATCCAGGGGAGAAACAATCATCATCAACAACAAAGGGTAAACGAGAGATGACTTGCTGGGGATAAATTGCGTAAGCAGGGCAATTATCCAGGCAAAAGAGGGAATATCAACATCGAATATTGGATGAAGATAACCACCAAGGAGGGGATTACACCTACCGGATACTGGGTAGGAAACCACGGAAAAGTAACCGTCATCGATTATGATGAACCAAAGGTTAACTCTGCAAAGGGGAGAAAATAGGGTTTACAACTATCGGTATCAGGGTAGAAAACCACAGACTCCGTCGGGGATAATATGAATGATTACTAATTATCGAGTAATTGTTTATTTATACCGCGGGGAAACAAAGGAAACAGCTTCGAGGGGCCAATTTGGGATCAAACCAAAAAGGAAAATTGAATCAAGCCTTGTCCTGGTGAGGATATAACTCAATAGGGGAACCCATCCCAATATATGTGTTGGGAGGAAGCGAAAACAACCGTCGTCCACGAGGATATAACTCAGTGGGGAATGTGGAAGGAAAGATAAACACTTTCGGCTTAATGTGCTGACTCTACGTTGAGGGACCAGACACCGACACCTGCTTGGGAAAAGTATTACCCAATAGCAGAGGGATAACAAACAAAGATATATGGCAATCAATGCAATATGAATATTCAAATGTTCGAAAATTGTATGCACACATGCATAGTTTATGTATGATGAATGTTGACAAACAGACATTTCTAACATAAGTAGGCTTCACAGGAATAAGCACGCATACATCCGGTACTACCCCTCAAGAGAGAAAACCAAAATCACCCGAGAGCAAACGATCTGCCGGAGATCAGAGATACCAGGAAACAACAAAATCTCTGCAGGGTAGGAATCAATAGTCAACCCGGATGGGGATAGGAGTTACAATGAGACCACATCCACCACATGAGCAACTCTACTGGGGAGTTTATCCGATGGATAAAGAGATTCTAGAGAATCAACTTCCAGAAAGATCACATCTGCTGAGAAGGAAGGATCGTCACTCTACTGAAGGGACAGGTGGTAAACATCTCAACAATCACACCACTCTGGGCTCCGGATGGAGAAAAAATACAGTCATGCTAGGAATATGAACAAATATCTTACCTTGTTGGAGATCAAACCACCCTTGGGAGAGCACTGAGGATCTCTTAAATATCCTTTCGTCATTGTGAATGTTCACTTTGTTTAACAACAATTTATAAATAAAAAATTGATTGTTTAAAACAATGATATTTTCTTAATTAAAGCATGTGAAATATTTGTTGAATAGAAACAAATAAGAGTGCAAACAATTGGATAACAGGCTCAAATTTATTTGATGGAATGGTAGTCTGCAAATGGCAAGACTCCATAGATCTTTACAAGTTTGAAATTGGTGATATATATTGGAAAAGGGCTACATTAAACATAATGACCATTTCTCCACCAATTCTGAATTCGATGTATTCGAAGCTTCGGTTGATGACGAATGAACAAGAATCTCTGACGGATGATAATTGTAGAACAATGTCTTGTCAGGATGCAGTTACTTGCCAAATCCCTAATTTTTGCCTAGATTTCCCCAGGATGAGGTACTCGATCTAGCGGGATACAAATATTCATTTTTTTTCATGTCTCTAACTTTTGCCTGGACCGCCCTTTCGGGTTTTCAATCCATCGAGACGCTCATTTTTGCCTAAGCCGCCCTTTCGGGTTTTCAACTTAGCGAGTGTTGGTGTAAGCCCTAGAGGCCAATACATTTTGGTACTTGTATCGAATAATAAAAGGCATTCTCTTTATTATGGTTGATTAATAAAGTCCCTGGAATAGATAGTCCGTTTAATGTATTAAGTGTGACTTAATCATGAGAACACATTAAACATAAGGACATTATTCCTAAAGTATCCGTAGTCGAGCTTTAGTGTGAAGTGGGATAACATTAAAGCATTAAGACTATTATGTTTGTAGACTGATGATCACATCTCATGGATCATGGATAAAGAGTTATCAAGTCTTAAACATAGGTATGAATATTAGGAGTAATATTTATACCGGATTGACCGGCTATGAGAATACTATATAGAAAGTTATGCAAAGTGTCATAAGTCATTCTCATGGTGATAATAGTGTATTCCACTCTTCGACCTGAAACCACTATGGATCCTAGATGTAGAGTCGAGTGCTTTATTGCTGATCCAACGTTATCCGTAACTGGATAACCATAAAGGCAGTTGATGGGTACTCCACAAAGCATGCTGAGGGACATGAGTGACCTAGATGGAATTTGCCCATCCTGCATAACAGGATAAATGTCTATGGGCCCAATATTGAACTGGACAAGGATGACACGGTCTATGCCTTGTGTTCAATATAGACATAAGGGCAAAAGGGTAATTATACACATAAGTATTATCACAGAAGGTTTTGTCAGATCACATGACATTTTCGTGTCTTGGGTAGCAGTGATGTGTTGCTAGATACCTCTCACTGTTTATTATGTTAAATACGTGATTTAATATAATTGCCAACGTCATGAAAACCTACAGGGTCACACACAAAGGACGGATTAATGAGAGATAGAGTAACTAAGGAATAACGTAAGGTACGGTGTACTTGAGTAGAATACGAAATATGGTAAGATACCATGGGCTTAAGTGATTTTGGGCATATTATAAGATATGGGCCAAAATACACTTAAGTGGGCTTTTAGCTTGAAGTCCACACAAGTGGTTCTATAAATAGAACCCTTGTGCAGAAGCAAAATTCGCGGTTGCATTATTTTCGTTTTCTCTCTCTCTCTCTCTCACTCAAAGCCTTCACTCGTACCAGCTAGCACTGAGATTGAAGGAACCCGTTCGTGTGGACTGAGTAGAGACGTTGTCATCGTTCAACGTTCGTGATCGCGTAGTGGATCTGCATCAAAAGGGTTTTGATCGACACAAGAGATCTGCACCAAAGGTTTCAACCGTCACAAGAGGTAAATATTTTATCACTGATCATGACCATTCGTAAGGATCTCTAAAGGAGAATTTTAATTTCCGCTGCGCTTTGGGTCGCAATTCTCCTTCAGCGAGCTATTCTATTTTTATTTTAGGCGAAGTATTTCTTGACTGCATCCGAATTCACAGGACGAGTGAAATCCTCCCCATCCATAGTTGTAAGTATCAATGCACCGCCTGAAAAGGCTCTCTTAACAACATATGGACCTTCATAGTTTGGAGTCCACTTGCCCCTAGAATCGGGCGCGAAAGACAAAACTTTCTTGAGCACAAGGTCACCTTCTCTGAACACACGAGGCTTGACGTTCTTATCGAAAGCTTTCTTCATCCTTTGCTGATATAACTGACCATGTCACATGGCAGTCAATCTCTTTTCTTCAATCAAATTCAACTGGTCATAACGACTCTTGAACCCATTCAGCATCAATCAACTTGGCTTCCATCAAAACTCTCATTGATGGGATCTCCACCTCTACTGGGAGTACAACTTCCATGCCATAAACGAGAGAGAAAGGGGTTGCCCCTGTTGAAGTGCGGACAGACGTACGATATCCATGCAAAGCAAATGCCAGCATTTCATGCCAATCTTTGTACGTAACAACCATCTTCTGAATAATTTTCTTGATATTCTTGTTAGCAACTTCAACAGCCCCATTCATCTTGGGTCTGTAAGGAGAAGAATTATGATGTGTTATCTTGAACTCACTACACAGTTCTTTCATCATTTTATTGTTCAAGTAATGATCTTATCTGGCACACCATACCGGCATATGAGTTGATTCTTGATAAACTTCACGACCACCTGCCTGGTCACATTTGTGTATGACGCCGCTTCAACCCACTTGGTGAAGTAATCAATTGCTACGAGAATAAATCTATGTCCATTGGACGCTTTCGGCTCAATCATGCCAATCATGTCAATTCCCCACATGGAGAATGGCCATGGTGATGAAATCACATTCAGAAGTGTCGGGGGAATATGGATCTTATCCGCATAAATATGACATTTATGGCATTTCTTCACGTACTTGCAGCAGTCAGACTCCATTGTTAGCCAATAGTAGCCTTCTTTCAACATCTTTCTAACCATGGCATGTCCATTGGAATGAGTACCAAATGAACCCTCATGGACCTCAGTCATTAACAGGTCTGTTTCGTGTCTATCCACGCATCTGAGCAGAACCATGTCAAAATTTCTCTTATAAAGCACATCGCCATTGAGGTAGAAACTTCCTGATAATCTCCTCAAAGTCTTCCTATCTTTCACAGATGCCCCAGGCGGGTAAATCTGGCTCTGAAGGAAACACTTAATGTCATAATACCATGGCTTATCATCTTTCACTTCTTCTACTGCAAATACATGAGCTGGTCTATCCAAGCGCATTACAGTGATATTGGGAACTTCATTCCAAAGTTTAACCACAATCATTGAAGCAATCGTGGCAAGAGCATCTGCCATCCGATTCTCATCTCGAGGAATATGGTGAAAGTCAACCTCAGTAAAGAACGTTGAGATCCTCCTCGCATAATCTCTGTAGGGAACGAGACCAGGCTGATTTGTTTCCCATTTACCTTTAATCTGATTAACAACAAGGGCCGAATCCCCATAAACATCAAGATGCTTGATCCTGAGGTCAACGCATTCCTCCAATCCCATAATACAGGCCTTCTACTCAGCCATATTATTCGTGCATTTGAAAGTTAGCCTTGCTGTAAAAGGAATATGTGTGCCCTATAGAGTAATAATTACTGCCCCAATACCATTTCCATACTGATTTACAGCGCCATCAAACACCATACTCCATCGGGAACCAGGCTCTGGCCCTTCATCGAGTGTAGGCTCATCACAATCTTTCATTTTCAAAATACAAAATTTCCTCATCCGGGAATTCATACTGAACTGACTGATAATCCTTAATCGGCTGATGTGCCAAGTGGTCAGCCAAGATACTACCTTTGATAGCTTTTTGAGCTCGATACTCAATATCATACTCAGACAACAACATCTGCCAACGGGCAATCCTCCCAGTTAAAGCAGGTTTCTCAAATATATACTTGATTGGATCCATTCTGGATATCAACCAAGTCGTATGGTTTATCATATACTGGCGTAAGCGCTTAGCAGCCCAAGCCAAAGCACAACATGTTTTCTCAAGCATTGAGTATCGAGACTCACAATCAGTGAACTTCTTACTTAAGTAGTAGATATCATACTCCTTCTTTCCTAATTCATCTTTATATACCTAGTTTTGGTATCCCGATGCCTTTCTTTTCGGTGGATTTATCCTTCATTAACCCAGTAATTGGTTGTGGATAATCTTCCATGCGAGTATGTTATCCATGTTCTGACGGTAATGGATAATATATCTCATGCACTCTTCAGTCGAAGCCTATTGTGTTTCCCCGGTCGAGTAAGATTCGTGTTCCTTTTGCGAAATCGAATATTCTTTTTGCCGGATGCTTGCAATTTATCCCCTGTGAATTGTCTTTCGTTTACCCTGTTGTTGTGGTAACGATTGTCTCTCTTTTTGGTTGGTCACCTATTATATACCCAGTAACCGGTATCTCTGGTGTCTCTTCCTTTTCGAGTGTATTATTCACGTTCTGACGGTAATGAATAATATATCTCTTTCGCTCTTTGGTTGGAATCCTTTGTTGATTTTCCCCAGCGGAGTAAGATTCGTATTCTTTGTAGAATCGAATATCCATCCTTTGATAAGTTTGCGTTTTGCTCTTTTCAGGATGATGAGTGTCTTGGCATATATACCAATTCACGTTTTCGGTAGGTCACCTATTATATACCCAGTAACCGGTATCCCTGGTGTTTCCTTCCATGCGAGTATATTATCTACGTTCTGACGGTAATAGATAATATATCTCATGCAAGTATACTATCCACGTTCTGACGGTAATGGATATTATATCTCATGCGCTCTTTGGATTTTTTCCCCAGCTGAGTAAGATTCGTTTTCCCGTTGCGGAGTCGAATGTCCATCCTGTAAGTCGATTTTCTTTTTCAAGCCCTCCTTTCGGATGATGAGTGTTTTGGCATATATACCAATTCACGCTTCGGTCGGTCACCTATTATATACCTAGTAATCGGTATCCCTGGTGTTCCTTTCTTTCTGCTCCCTATTATGACCTTGGTCCCCTGTGGAGTCAGATTTTCCTGAGTTGATGTACCTTTTTCAGGTCTTTCTCAGATGTTTGGTTGATTGATATCTCTCACCCTTATACCGGTCTTAGATATTCATTCTTCCTGAGCCTGTTACCCTTATACCGGTAACACCTCATTTTTTGTTGCTTCCCCAGGAGAGTCTTTTTGTTAGACCTTATCCAGCGGAGTTTCCTGTTGTGATTTTACCCTTTTGCTGTATTGGCGTTCCCCGATATATGCAATTTTTCCCCGGTAGGGAGGTTCTTTGTGAATTTTCCCTAGTCCGAGTCCGGATTTTCATCCGAAGTATCCTTCGTGGATAGTTTGAGTCAGCTTGAGTCTTTCCAATGGATGTGTCTTCCTTTGGAATTCTTCGTTTGTTCCCAGTTTGAGTCTTTTGCTCCCCAATAAGGTCTCTAGTCCAGTCATGTCTTGTTCACGCTGTGTCTAGTTCTTGTTTCCCCTAATTCAGAGTCGTGTCCTGCTCACGCATTCTTTTCTTTTCTTATCCCCATGAGAGTCCTGTTAGAGTCTCTGTTCCTGGTGAGTGTATTACTCTGGTGGATCGTCTTTTCTTCTTTGTGGACCCATATTCCCCACAGAGTTGTTTCTTTTACATGCATACATTTGCATCATGAGGTCTCTTAGGGACCAAAATTTGTCTCATTACTGTTATTTAAGCCCATTCTACCGCGTCGAGATGAAGATTTCTAAACCTCACTTCTCCGGCTAGAATGACCTTAAATAGGGGCATCTGTAAGACCCCAATTTTGTCCCTAAGATCCATCATGGCATCATATCATATCATTGCATTGCCTCAAGGATCATTGTGCACCTTTCTTCCTTCCCTATGGGTGGGTCATCTTCTTTGAGAGTGATTCTTGATCACCAAGCATGTTTTGCATTTGTATATCATTGCTTTTCTTTTTTACCACTAACCAAAAGTACAAAAATATGTCATTTAACCTTTGTCTTGCAGATGAAGCAATCAACAGTCAAAGCTGTCAAAGGCATTCATTGAGCAATAGATGGTGGCCATTCTTGAGAATTTGGACCCCACAATCATTATCGAGAGTTCATATGAGCTATGATGTTATTTTGAAGCAAAATCCCAAGTGGTAGAGGCTTGAATTTCATTAGAACATTGCCAGGTCAACTGAAGACCTAGAAAGTCTACTGCCAAGTCAACTGTGGATTTGGAGGTGGGAAGTGATTAGAAATACTTCATTCATGTTCAAACAAGTCTCATTTGACATTTCAAACATCAACATTGAAGAATTAAAAGTCAGGTCAAAACTTTCCAAAAATAGAAAGTGACCTATAATTCAAACTTGCCAAAAATGGAAAGGTTTTAGCTTAACTTCAACTTCAAATTACATCATCAAGAAAGCTCCAAATGAAATTTTGTTGAACATGAAAGTTGTAGATCATTCTCTCCCATTTCCAAAAAGTCCAAGATCATCAATTTCTCATGTGTGGTTAAGGAGATATGATCAAAACATGACAAACTATGCATGAAGATTCAAATGGACATAACTTCTCAACCAAAACTCCAAATTGGATGGCTCTTTTTGAATTCTTCTTCTTTTGACCTCTAGTTTCCAAACCATGCATTGCATTGCACAAATTATCATCACATGAGCATTTGGTAATTCATTTGATTTTTGGAGGGAAAACATGAAATTTAAAATTGGTGCATGGCTTGATCTTTTTCCCCCCACCATTGGCTCCAAAACAGATTTTTAAGTGAAATTAAATGGATTTCGTGCACTGTTCACATGCATATCATGCATAAGGGTGAAAAAAGGCAATTTGCACTTACACCTCATTCTTGGTTAATTACCATTTGCATTGGCTTAAACATGATTAAAGGGTGATTAGCATTGCATATATAAACCAAAACCCTAACTGTTTTTCAGAGGAGCTCTCATAATTTCAGATCTAGATCTCAAATTCTCAAAATTCTCTCTCAAAATTTTCTTGCAAATTCTTCACATCCAAGCTATTCCTCTTGCTTGATTCTTGTTTCTGAAGTGTTATTGAGGAGATTTGCACGTGGTGTCGCATCACGCGAAAAACCGGCGGGAAAACAAGAAACAACAGAGCCGCCACCGTGCGTTATTTATCCCAAAAGAGGGAAAGGAAACGCTCAGAGTAAACCTGGAAAGAACATGGTCTCGCGACCAAAGAGAATGGGTTCGGGAGTCGGTTATGCGAAGGGAAGGTATTAGCACCCCTACGCATCCGTAGTACTCTACGGGATCCACGCACACTAGAAAGGAAAATTGGTTGCTAAACACTGCTCAAACTCACACGCTGGCTGAAAGAAACACAAGAAACTGACTGAAACTGACTCGGCAGGATGTCGCATCCTGGGCCTACTTAGTTTATCAGGCACAGACATCAGAGTCGAAGTAGTTCGGACTGGGGAAACCACACATGCTCGCAAGGATATCGCATCCTATGCATACGTATCTTCTCGGACGAGAGAAGAATCAGAGCATTCGTAGCTCGGCTGACACACACACAAACAGACAAAGGCAAAGGCAAACGTGGAGCCCGACTGCCAATCACTGGACTTATGTCAGCATCCGAACCAAAACACACACAAAGAGGCAAACGTGGAGCCTGAATGCCAATAGCTGGGCTTACATCAGCATCCGAACCAAACACACGCACACTGGAACCTAACTGCCACTCGATGGACTTACATCAGCTTCCAAGCACACAACAAGACAAAACAAAGACACGGGCGCCCGGAGAGATCTGCTCATCTCCTGCCTACGTACCTCATCTGGTATGAGGATCAGGGCGACGTAGTTCCCCTACAGAGGGATAAAGGACTAGCCTAACCAGATAACAGAGGGAGACACAACTAGGGAGACTACGACTCGAGCCTAGATGTTGTCATGCAAATCATCCCTAAGTTAAGGTTTCTAGCTAACTGGCACGGGGAGCCAGCCTATCCTAAACATGACTTGCACAGGAAGCAAGCCACACACACACTTGACTTGCACAGGAAGCAAGTCTAAACAAACCCTAACTTGCACAGGAAGCAAGTCAAACAATCCTAACTTGCACAGGAAGCAAGTCAAACAATCCTAACTTGCACAGGAAGCAAGTCAAACAAACACAAGCACAAGTAGCACACACTATATGCACACAAGAGGCTCACACAAGGGTTAGGCACTGAGGCCAACTGGAATAGGGTCAAAGGTTGCTCTTAACCTTGCCATTGAGGGGCTAAGGTGAAGCAGATGAAAGGTGAGTGAAGATAAGACTTCACAGCTCTTATCCCTGGCCTGGGAGAACTCAAGACAAGAATGTGTGGGTTCAGAAAGTAGGAACCCTTCTACACATTTAAAACTGACTCAACTGTGCAATTGCACAAGATCTTGGGTTTGTATCTGCAATGCATCAACACAGTGGTGTGAGCAAAGCAGATGACACACTGAATAGTGGGGGATAGATTGCATATCCCTACTTTCCACCAATTGCCTCTTCACTTAGGAGGACTTTGACTCTATGCAAGGACAAAATTAAACATCCACAAACATTGCCTCTTAAGGAGGACTTCAGACAGTTGCCTGGCCAAGTAACAGGCCAGGTCTTCCAGACTACATGAAGAAAAAGAGACATACCTCAATGCAAATTGCTTATATAAACAAAGCAAAGCAAAGTTCACAAGGAACTAAAAGCAACTAAAGTACCTGAAATCAGTCAAGCACAGTTAGTATACAAGTCAATGTTAAATCAAAATGAAACAGACATCAACCAGTTAATCAGGAGCAAATGGATGTGCAAGGCACAAGGCTTAAGGCATGTGAGCCAAGCCACCTACAAAACAGACAAGTTAGACAATGATATTCAAGCAAGCTCAATCAAATTGTAATGATCTCTTTGAAGCATTTGTAGCTTAACCTGAAAACATAAGCTCAAAAGTGGCAAGCCTAGGGTCAAAATGAATGAGAAAGTCAAAACAGCAAGCAATGCCCAATCAAAATCAAGTTCAAACATTTAAGAAACAAACCCAATTGGTTTCACATTCATATCAATCATCATCATCATTTTATGAACAATTTAGGTCAAAGTATAGCAAACAGAAACTCATAGAAGTCAACAGCAAGACTTAACTCAAAAGCAATCTTAAACATTTCCAAAAATCACTAAATAAATCATGATCAATCCTAACACATATCATGGTAAGCATGTCAAATTTCATCCCATTTGGACAAGTGGAAGGCAGTCAATGAAAATCAGAAAGTCAAAGCAATTTTGAACATGCTCAAAGAAGTCAACCAAACATGCATCAACTTAGAAAAATCATAAATCAGAGATGGTGTATGATAAATGAATGGGACTAAAACCATGGCAAAGATGAGGATGTCTAGTTATCTCATGTAAAATTTCATGTCCATCCAATAAAGTATGAGAATTTCACAAATGAAATGGGAACAAGTGTCACACAAGGTCAACATATGACTAACCAGGGGAGAAAATCTCAAACCATTAGGAAATGCCACAAATAAATCCACAAAAAATCACATGTAAACTAGACATACAAGAGTAGGTTCATGCAAAAAATCAGATCAATTGGAGGTCAAGAAGCATGGTAATGAAAATCATGAAGTTGGGCATCAATGGTGTGACACAAATTGTCACACCCTAATTCAAAAAATCATAACTCACAAACCACAAATGATAAATTCACAAACGCTACACCAAAATCACCATGAGTGTGTCTAGTTTAAGCACAAAAAATTTGGGAGCCATTGGATAAAGTATCACCATTTCACAAATGTTTTGGCAAAGTGTACAAAAATTGGTCACATGTCACAAACCCTAAGGCCATTTAAAAACCAAACATCCAAAAATTCTGGAAAAAATGTGATAAAAAAGTAGAGATCATGATGAACACAACACAAAAAATCCCATGAATTTTGGATCAAAATTGAACAAGTTATGATTTTTGCAAATTGGATGAATCAAAGTGAAATAATTGGAAAAGAAATAACTTAAGTTAATGTGACATGGGGACCGAGTGGCAGTTTTGTAATTCCAGAACCCACTAAACAAAACGCTGCCGTTTTGGGCCATAAAATGAAATAATTCTATTGGCTGAGGCGCGGGCACAGTAACGTGGCGTGCAGAAACAGAAAAAACAAAAGTCAACACGTTCTGGGCTGAAGCTTAGGGTTTGCTACAGTGGTGTTCATCACCATGGATGAACTTTTTTTCCAGAAACAAGAAATGGGCATACCATCGTGACCATCAAACCATGTACATACATAATCCAACAATGGTTTTCACTAAAACACCATACAAGTCAAGAATCGAGCAAAATAAATAAGCATCATCAAACTTCCAAACAGCATAACTCCACACATGCTTAACCATTTTCAAAAATAAAGACATCACTAAACTCAGCATTGAAAGATCTTTTGAAAGCATGTAACAATTTGAAGAATAATGGAACTCGAAAATTTACCAAATTTGATGGACAGTTATGATCCTGATGGTATTTGGTGACTTTGACTCCAAACAGGTACACTTTAAGCTTTCAAATGATGAGTGTGAAGTTGGCTTGGTTCAGGACATCTTGGAAATGCTCAGATTGTGGACTGTCATGGCTGATGCTTTACAAGAACCAGTCCTGCTAGATGCTGCTACAGATGGTTTAGGGTGATGGAAATATGCTCATGATGTTGTCTTGATGATGAATTAACAAAAAGCAAGGTTTAATCTCTTTGGGAGTTTGTTGACTGGTTTTTGAAGAGTGCAAGAGATGAAATTTTTAGTGAATGAGTGAGCAATGGATTTTCTGTGTTAGATGGTGGCTGCCACTAAATTCAAAATGATGAAATGGTGGTGAAACAACCAAGGCCAGGCTCAGGTTCTTTTGGTGTTTTTTGGACAGATTTTTGAAAATGCATAAAATGAAGATTTTTAGGATGAATGATTTCTGGTTTTTCTGCTATCAAATGGCTGCCAGTAGGGTTCAAAATGATGAATGATGAAGGAAAAAGCAAAGGCCAGGCTCAGTTCTCTTTTGAGTTCTTGACTGTTTTTTGAAAGTGCTAAAAGATGAAACTTGAGAGGGTGAAAGCACAAAGGTTGGTATGCTGTCTTGTGGCTGTTAGCAAGGTTTGGCAATGATGAAAAATTGATGAACAAGGCTGCTGTTAGAAGTTGCTTTTGGTTTGGAAGTTTTTTTGGACAGAATTTGCAAAATGCCCAGGTGTGGTTTTTGAGCATGAGTGAATTTTGGTCTGTGTCTGCTGTCCAATATGGCTGCAGCTAGTAATGTTAAGTGACAGAAAATCATGGTCTATGTCTGCTATGAGCAGTACCAAGCATGGCAAGGTTCAAGTTCCTTTGAAGTTTTGACAGCTTTTTGGAAAAAATGGCCAAGGATGATTTTCTAGAGAATGAAGTTGGTTGTGTTATGCAGCCAGTAGTCCTCAAATGACAGGAAATATGATCAATAAAATCTGCTATGTGATGTGGTACAAGGCATGGTGCATGAAAGTGTGGAGTTTTGACAGCTTTCTTGCCAAAGTGCCAAAGCAAGGTGAATCAAGTTTTTTTAGGATGAGTGAACCCTTCCTTCTTGCTGTCAAATGTGGTTTTGGTCTGCTATTAGGGGCTGGTCATGACAGAAAATGATGATGATTCTGCTGTCATGGTACAAAGCATGGTTTGTGAGATGAATTTGGTGAGAACATGTACTTCCTTCCAAAATTCAAGCAAGTTGGCATGGCTTCTTCTTTCTGTTGGTTATGGGCTGCAAATTGTGTTCATAATGACAGCAAATGGTCTCTTAATTTTTTGTTTTTAGAGTACAAAGCATGGTATGGTCCATGGACATGGTGAAAGTGTACCTTTCTTCCAATTCAAGCAACTAAGTATGGACTCACATGTACTGCATAATTTGAGCTTGCAAACACATTTTAAATGACATTTCTGAGCTATTTCAATTGGCCAAGTGGTTTAAAGAATGATAAATCAAAAAGTCAAACATTGGTCAAACTTGCATTTAAATGAGATAGGTCAAAAAACGCCATTTTGATTGGTGAAGTTTTGGCTCATGAAATTTATATTTTTGGAAAGAGGGGATCAAATGTGACTTGTAGGAAAAAACCCCACCAAAATTGGCCAAATGGTTTGAGAGATATGGCCTTTTGAAGTTCAAGAATTTCTGAAATCGATTCGATCATAACTTGCCAACCACACATGGGAATTGAGAGTTCTTGGACTTTTTGGAAATGGGAGAACAAGATCTTCAACTTTCATGTTGGGCAAAAATTCATTTGAAGCTTGTATCATGATGTAAGTTTGAGGATCAAGACTTTCCATTTTTGGTAAGTTTCAGTTACAGGTCCAGTTTCCATTTTTGGGAATTTCTGATTTGGCTTCAAATTCTTCCATGATGGTGTTTGACATGATATATTAGGCCTATTTGGACATGAATAAGCTCTCTCAAACCAAATCCATTCATCAAATCACTGATTAAATGGACAGTTGACCAACAGTTGACTTTTAGGGTTTCTGACTGTCTGCTCATTGACTGATGACTTCCAAACCCTAATTCCTTGATAACTTGACTTCAAATGATGTCCCAAGTTGTATGAACTCTTGATTATTGATCATGGTGCCCAAATTCCACAAGAATGGCCACCATCCACTGCTTTGACTGACTGTTGACTGTCTAGGGTTTTTGACTGTCTGTGTATGAACTGATGACCTCTGAGCCTTCAACCCTTGACTTGAACACTTCAAATGGACCCACAAGTCATGTGAACTTGATGGACAAACCCTAGGGTCTTGGCTCCTTGAGAATTGTGCTTGCTTGCTTGGCTGACTGATCTCCTGACCAGTTTGACCTAATTTCTGAATTGGCTTGCACTTGAGGCAAATGAGGCAATGCAATGCTATGCAATGGACCATGATATGCTATGACCTAATATGAAAATGTATGTACAATGATGGGTGCAAATTTGAGGTGCTACAGCTGCCCCTATTCAATCAGCTGGGAACCCGAATGGATGAGAGCAACGGCTGTCAGACTTTCAGGGTAAACAGGGATTGAATACCAAGAACCGTAGAATTTGCACAATACAGGGATCCACCAATGGAAACGTCCACTGGGATTTGATATTTATTACTGGGTATATATTTTTGGTTTTGTTTTCAAAGGGTACGGCCACATCCAGACATCGCAACGACGATGAACGGGAAAAGAAATCACAACTAGATGCCAACGGACAACTAGGAAAACTCAACGTTTACCAAGACCAACGGAGAGGTAACCAGACATTAATGAATGACCGGAAGGGATACAACCATACGTCAACGGACGAAATGGGAAAAACTCAACGTTTACCAAGACCAACGGAGAGGTAAATCCACGTGGGGACAGGTACAACTAGACGTCATAGGACGAATAGAAAAAACTCGACATTTATCGACACCAACGGAGAGGAGGATACTTCTTTGATTTGAAAATCGGAAATTGGCCTGAACGCCAAAGCGTGAATTGGTTTGCGTTCCAAAACACTCAACATCCTGAAGAGGGCTAGAAAAGCAGTCTTGTTAAAGGATGGACATTCGATTCCATAAAAAATACGAACCTTACTCGACTGGGGAGGACGACTTCGACCCAAGAGCGCATGAGACATATTATCTATAGCCGTCAGAACGTAGATAATAACCTCGCATGGAAGATTATCCATAACCGGGTTGTAGGTTGTTAAATGAATAATCGACCGAAAACATCCTGAAGAGAGCAAAGGCAAACTTGTTAAAGGATGGACATTCGATTCCACAAGGAATACGAATCTTACTCTGCTGGTGATAACAATCGAAAGATTGACCAAAGAGTGCATGAGATATATCATCTATAGTCGTCAGAACGTAGATAATAACCTCGCATGGAAGATTATCCATAACCGGGTTGTAGGTTGTTAGATGGATAACGACTGAAAAGAAAGGCATCTGGGTACCAGACTAGGTATGCAAAAGATGACCAATCAAAAGAGGATAAAGTTGCTAACTCAGGGCAAATATCCAAAGGGAAGGAAAAGACCCAATGGGGACAATACTGCTTGACCAAGGCAAGTATCCAGAGGGGAAAGAATATCAATATCACAAACCGGATACTGATAACTGCAAAGAAGGGATTACATCTACCGGTTAGTAGGCAGAAAACCACGGAAAAGTAACCAGTCATCGATAGGATGAGCACAAACGGTCAACTTCAACAAGGGGGATGAAAGTGGGATTTTACAACTACCAGCTAGTAGGTAGAAAACCACAAAGATAGGACTTACAACTACCGGGTTGTAGGTAGAGGCCAACAAATTCCGCTGAGGATGAAATGAATGAGTGCCGGTTAGTGAGCCACTATTCATTCATGCCCCAGGGCAGCACAAGAGACAGTCAACAAGAAGCCAATTTAGGATCGATCCAAAAAGGCAGACTGAATCAAGACTCATCCTAATGAGGAAAGAACTCAATAGGGAAAACCCATCCCATTAGGGAGGGAACGGAAGCAACCGTCATCCACGAGGATGTATCTCAGTGGGGAAATGGCAGGAAAAGATCGACACTTTCTGCTTAAGGGGTAGACTCTACATGGAGAGATCAGACACACCCATATCTGCTTAAGGAAAAAGACCCAAGCTGGCAAGACGCTAACAATTGGGGAGTAACACTGCCGGGGATACCCACTCGACTGAGGAATCACTTGTTGGGAAAACACCAACCTCTCAACCATGCTGATGAACCCAATTCTAAAGCCGATCCAATGGCGCGATGCTAAACTCTTTCCAACAAACCAACCTCGGCTGGTCGCCACGGCCTAGGGCTAATGGATATGCTTGCAATGTTGATGCATGAGTTTTTTTCTCGCTTTACACAATGCCCCATGATTATGGAAATGCTATGCACTAATGATGCGATATGCTATGCTTATCTAAATGATGAATGCATAAACACACGTCTCCTTCAGAGACAACACCGGGGAACTCCAGGAATTGTGCTGGGGATCCTATAACCATGTCAACTTCCATTCTGCTGGGGAAAGACAAACCTTGCTGGGGAAAAACCAATCAACACAACCTCTGCTGGGAAGACAGCTTCAGACTTGGAAAACAGTCATAACTCCGCTGGGGATACGGCAACCTTTAGGCTTGCTGAGGAGACAACGATCTCGAATCTGCCAGGGAGATCACACTCTCAATCCTCTGGGGAGATACAACTTGTTTGACAGGGACGTCGGTCGACTCGTCGAACACTGGTATCCATCATCCACCCGTAATGTTGACTTTCCTCTTTTAAGAACTCCCAGACTCTTCTGGACTTTTCTGCTCCATCATCTTGTATTCCAAATCTCGTCCGTACTTCGCGGAGGTTGAACTCTTGGGATTTATACATACTTTCCAATCATCAGACTTTGAAGAGTCTTCTTGATTAACTTTCCAGGATCGTTGTCGTAATCCTTCACCGTCTTTTCACGGTTCATCTATCCCTTGCCCCTGGTTGGACTCTGAGGGGATCTCTTGTCATAAAGGCTTCACATCACCACTGACAAGCGAATGAATATATCCAACAGTACTTGTACAAGAGATTGTTAGATAAAAACGTGCCCCAGGTATGCCCCATGATAAGGCTCAAACAACACTCTACTGGGGATGCCCCACAATAGAGCTAATAGGGACTTGGAGGGAGAAATGTTGCACTACTGGGGACATGAAGATGAACATCTTCAAACAACACTGCGTCGGGCAACTTCACTGAGGAGAGACCATACGAGGTTCTGTAGGACAAAGATACAGTCACGCTTGAGATGCGAACAATTGTCTTACCTGTTGGTAATCATACCACCCCCGGGAGAGCACTGTGGGTCTCCTCAGTATCTTTCCATCATTGTGAAGGTTCACTTTGTTTAAGAACAATTTTGGGAAAAATTTGTTTATTTTGAAAACAATGATACTTTATCAATTAAAACATGCAAAACATCTGTTGAGTTGAAACAAATAAGAGTGCAAATAATTGGATAAAAGCTCAAATTGATGTGATGGAATGGTAGTCTGCAAAGGGCGAGACTCCATAGATCTGTACAAATTTGAAATCGGTGATATATATTGGAGAGGGCTACATTGAACATAATGACCTTTCCTCTACCATTCTGAATTTTCGATGTATTCAGAGCTTCAGTCGATGACGAATCGAGAATCCCTGACGGACGACAGATATAGAGCACAGTCTTGTCAAGATGCAGTTACTTGCCAAATCCCTAATTTTTGCCTAGATTGCCCCAGTGTGAGGTGTTCAATCTAGCGGGATGCAAATTCTCTCTCTTTTTTTTTTCAATGTCTCTAACTTTTGCCTGGATCGCCCTTTCGGGTTTTCAATCCACCGAGACGCTCCTTTTTGCCTAAGTCGCCCTTTGGGGTGTTCGACTTAGCGAGCTTTTGATTTTTTCGTTTTAGGCGAAGTATTTCTTGACTGCATCAGAATTCACAGGACGAGTGAACTTATTCATCCATTGTTGTAAGTGTCAAAGCACCGCCTGACAAGGCTCTCTTGAAAACGTATGGACGTTCATAGCTTGGAGTCCACTTGCCCCTGGAATCGGGCACGAAAGACAAGACGTTCTTGAGCACAGGGTCCCTCGGAACACACGAGGCTTGATCTTCTTGTCGAATGCTTTCTTCACTCTCTGCTGATATGACTGACCATGATACATGGCAGTTGATCTCTTCCTTTCGATCGAATTCAGCATCAGCCAACCTGGGACTTTGAGGGTGCTATATTTTTTGTTTCTTTCTTTCTTTTTCTTTCTTTTGATTTGGATTTCTTTTGATTTGGTTTTGCACCCTCCTCTTTCTTTTTTTTTTTTTTTCTTTGATTTTTTTGATAATGCCCCAGTTGGCTGTTCTGCTGATTCTCGAGATGCAGCTGAGTGATCTTCTTTTCTTGCTCAAGAGGTCGGGAAATCTCGTCAGGAATCCCTTCAACATCATCTTCGTCCGCTTCGAATACAGGGAATTCAAAATTGGGAGATGACGTCCGATCATTATGTTCAATGGGTTTGAGAAACAACCTGCATAAAGATTTAGAGATGAAAAGCTTTTTGAAAAACAAACAAGGCAATCGTTATGCAGATGAAAAGATTGCTTTTATTCTTGTTTTTAAAGGTTTTTTGTGATCACCAATTTCATGCAAAAAGCGAAAAGGGAAAACAATTGGAAAAACAAATGTTTAACACGAATTATTTGAATGAAAATATCATTGCACAAAATGTTGCCAACAATGTCATCACTTCTCCTTTTGGCATGGGAGAAGGGTTTTTAAACAAAGTGATTGTTACAAAGACTTATGAACAACTGTAGGAAAGCCCACAGTGACCCAATTGTGATAGATCCCACCGGGGATGACAACTGTCAGTATCCTTTGCATCAGCTGCTTCTGCTTTCTGAACAACCATTGTGAAGAAAAAGTCGGCGCCAGCCCGGGACTTGTTATCTTCAAACTTGATTAGCATCGGGACCTAAGTCCTCCAAGATCAGAATACCTGACCTCACAAGGTCTTGAACCTTCATCTTCAGCTGGAAACAACTATCCACGTCATGACCAGGAGCACCCGAATGATACGCACAATGCTGTTCAGGCCTATACCACCACCGAGGATTGACGGGTATGGGAGGCGGGTCCCTGGGAGTGATCAAGTTTCGCTCTATCAGAGTGGGATACAGTTCGGCGTAGGACATGGGAATTGGGTCAAAAATGATCTTCTTCCTCTCGTTACTTGTACCAGCTTGATTATCCATTGGAGGCTGGGAAGCCTGTTGCTGAGGACGAGGTTGTGGAGTCTGATACTGCTGAGTTGGTCTTCTCGGCTGTTGTTGAGTTTGAGTTACTGGAATAGTCACAGCAGCAACTTGCCGATACTGTCCTCTATTCATACTTCTCCGACGGTGCACAACATTTGTCTCACCCTCTCCCCTTCTGGGTGCCCCAGAGGATGGCTTCTTAGAATTTGACGAGTTTGAAGAGCCAGGATCTTGAATCTTTCCTGCTTTGATAAGACTTTCAGTTCTCTCCCCATAGACAACAACATCTGAAAAACTACTGAACGGGCAGCTTCCCATGCGATCCATGAACACTCCTTGCAAGGTCCCAATGAACATGTCTGTCAGCTCTCTCTCCAACATCGGAGGTTGCACTCTGGCGGCTAGCTCACGCCACCTCTGGGCATACTCTTTGAAGCTCTCCTTATCTTTCTGATACAAGCTCTGTAACTGAGTTCGGCTCGGCGCCATGTCCATATTGTGCTTGTATTGCCTTAGGAAGGCCTCACCCAGATCTTTCCAGCTTCTGACTGATTCTCGCTTCAGATCCATGTACCAATCCAAAGACGCTCCAGACAAACTGTCTTGGAAAAAGTACATCCACATCTTCTCATCATCAGTGTAAGCAGAGATCTTCCTGAAGTATGCCTGCACATGGGTGCGAGGACAGGAAGTGCCATTGTACTTGTCAAAAGAGGGTGCTTTGAACTTGTAGGGGATCTTCAACCCTTCCACCAGACCCATGTTTGTTACATCAAAACCGAGAGAATTCAGACATTCCATACCACGGATCTTCTCAGCAAGAGCCTCAACTTTGCGGTCTCTCTCATTAACCCTTCCCAGAACGTCTTCGTCTTCACTGAGCAGAGAGAACATATCCTCTTGTCTGTCAACAATCGTAGCAGGATTACGGGCCGGGGCACGGACTGCTCTGGCATTAGCGGCATCTGGAACAATAGGTTGACCGTTGATTCGAATACCCCCCAACTCATCACCTACAGCATAGTTGTTGACGGGTACAGCAACAGCAACATTGTTATCATTGACTGGGCCTCCTTCTGGCGGAGCATGGTTGATCGGTGGATTTGCAGCCTCTTGTCTCTGAACCATGGCTCGAAGCTCTTCTTGACCTTGCGCAACCCCTTGCATCATATTCATAAACTGGGCCATGCTAGCCTTCATCTCAGCCAACTCAGCTTGAAATTGATCCATACTTCTCTGTTGATTCAGTCTTGTTGAGTAGCGGTGCGGACGTTGATCAGCTATCCTGCCTCAAACAGGAACCAAGAGTGAGAAGCCACGACCAAGAACACCTGTTATGCAAAATGATATGAATATGATGCTAATGATGCGTATGATGCACATGATATGTTCATCTCTCAGGCATTCAAAGAGCCTGACCCATCCTGAAAAGATGGCAACTTGCAGCAACAAGAGAACAAACAGATAACAGGGAAATACTGACAACCTTATCCATACATAAGGGTGAAAAGGTCAATACCACCGAGTCAACAGAAAATTCGCATAAACAGAGTACAAAGAAATGAATCCCATCCAACAAGCCTGGAGGTGATTCTCAATAATGAAAATCCAAAGACGGAGTACAAACAAATGAATCCCGTCCAACAAGCCTGGAGGTGATTCTCAAAAAAAACACAAACAAAGATACAAACTAAGACAGACGGTCTTCTGGAATGAGGGTCTTCAGGTAATGGCACTGGTCTATCAACAGTGTGCATTCTGAACATTCTGGTAGAGGGGTAATCTTCTCCTTCAACTGTCTTCTAAGCTCTAAGACTTCTCCTCCAAGGTGGTTCTCTGATGCTTGTCTCAACTCTACTTCCTTCTTCAACTGGATGTCTTTATCTTTGAGTTGTTTCTCCAAGTCCCTGATCTTCTTCTGATAGTTGGCTTCTGCTCTCTGCAGTCTCAAGCGCTCCCTATGTTCCTCATCCAACATAGACTCTATCTCCTCATATGATCTCTTCTTGCTCCTTGCTCTGCTAGCATCCTCTCCTTGCACTTCCCTGAGTTGATGGGCCAAGTGCAGCTTATCAGCTTTAGCTTTGTACAACTCCAATTGGGTATCTTGCTCCTTCCCTTTCAGACGGCGATTCTCCATCAGGGCTTGCTTGTAGTGCTCCGCGGGCACACTCTCAGCAAGGATCAAAGGTGGTTGCTCCTGCAACGGCTCCATCCTATCGTAGGGTAACAACAAAGTTTCTACTCTCTCCTTGACCCAATCAGTGTAATCGGGCATAGCAACGGCAAACTTCTTCCCTAAGACAGATCCATCCTTCACACCAATAGATTTCCAAGCTCTCCTTATCTGCTCCAATCTAGCCGGGTCACTCTGCTTCTCAAAAAACACACTTTCAGCTACCTCAACTTCAAGTGGTCTTCCCTTCATTACAAACCCCAACTGGCGAAGAAAAAGAACCGGGTTGTAATTGATGCAACCCCTAGTCCCCACGAGTGGCACATTACGGAATCCTCCACAACTCATAATGACGTTATGCACATCCATCCGGTAAGATTGCCACCTGATATCATAGGAGGTAAGAGACATAACCCTCTGAGTCCACTTACGCGTGCTCTGAGCATCCACAAAAGGTCCACTGACTGGCAGAAGAGACAAGAACCATCTGAGCAAAAGCGGGAGACAACACCTGATAGCCCCACCCTTACCATGCCTACTGTGAATAGCATAGTAAGTGTCCGCTAACAAAGTAGGAACTGGATTTCCTCCAATGAAAATACTGACTGCAGCATAGTCAACAAAATTTGGCATACTCGGAAATAGGACGATCCCATAGATCATGACGGCCAACTGAGCATGAAAGGCTTCCCAACTTCCCTTCTCTGCTTCTTCTCTAGCTACCCTCAACAGAAACTTCAAAGGCAATCCTACAACATCCCCACTGGACTTCCAACTATCACTGACTTCCTTGATACCCAAATGGAGAGCTCTGGCAACAACTCTGAAATCAACCTCCTTGGGCACATCCAAGAAAGGAACCTGATACCGGACCGGGACACTCAGCAGAATGGAATACTCCTCAAGAGTAGGCGCTAACTGATAATCTTGAAAGGTGAAACAATGAAGCTCTGGGTCGTAGAACTGTAGAAGAGTCTGCAACGGCACCGGATCGACTACCATCTTTAACAGTGTCAGAATATCTCCATACTGGTCAACAAACCCCTTCTGGCTACCACTGGTCATAAGGTTGCTCAACTCAATCAGAGACGTCAAAGGTTCACGGTGAAAGCTGTAGGAACAAGTCTTCCGCTTCAACTCTGGGACTGTTGCCATCTCTATCAGTGAACAAGCTCTGGAATGTACCTGAGAAATGATATGCATGCGGGGATTAGTTTTTTTCTTTTCCCTTTTTTTCCTTTTCTTTTTTTTTTGTATCTTTTTTATTGCGTTTCTTTTGAAAAATAAATATGCTATGATGCAAATGATGCAGACACGACTGGTTGGCTGTGTCTCTCAGAACACAGGATCAAAGCTTCGGCTTGAACTCGGAACCACAAATTCATCTGAAACCCAAAGTCATCTGAGACCCCAAAATTCTGAACCAATAGTCACCAACAGGATCACAAGTCACCAACAAGTCACCAACAAGTCACCAACTGTACCTGTAATAATGATCATTCCCTCCCCACTCACGGGTGTCGTCTAGGCCAGGGTAAGGTCGAGAGAAACGCAGCATAAATAACCTTTCGCAGAACATCATCATATACACACCCGAAGTATGTAACGATAATGCCCCACCAGGGTCTGAACTGCTCGTGATATCAATGTTCCGCTAAGTGGCGCAATACCACCCGCTTCCCATGAATCACTCTATTCCTAAGTATCCTAGATTTCACTCATGGCCTGGGTATTGGGCCTTTTACCTCATGTAACTCCCACCCCAACAGAGCGAAACAGACAACCATCCAGGTGAACAGATGAATATGAATGCAAACATTAATGCAAACAATAAATGCAAACGATAAATGCACATATATACAAATGAATGCAATAAATACAACAGCAAACAACAACCAAAATCCTAACCTAGAGAGCGCTAGGAGAGACTCGCTCAGGGAAGATGGACCAGCATAGGTCAACTTCTCTATTCCCCAGCAGAGTCGCCAGCTGTCGCATCACGCGAAAAACCGGCGGGAAAACAAGAAACAACAGAGCCGCCACCGTGCGTTATTTATCCCAAAAGAGGGAAAGGAAACGCTCAGAGTAAACCTGGAAAGAACATGGTCTCGCGACCAAAGAGAATGGGTTCGGGAGTCGGTTATGCGAAGGGAAGGTATTAGCACCCCTACGCATCCGTAGTACTCTACGGGATCCACGCACACTAGAAAGGAAAATTGGTTGCTAAACACTGCTCAAACTCACACGCTGGCTGAAAGAAACACAAGAAACTGACTGAAACTGACTCGGCAGGATGTCGCATCCTGGGCCTACTTAGTCTATCAGGCACAGACATCAGAGTCGAAGTAGTTCGGACTGGGGAAACGACACATGCTCGCTAGGATATCGCATCCTATGCATACGTATCTTCTCGGACGAGAGAAGAATCAGAGCATTCGTAGCTCGGCTGACACACACACAAACAGACAAAGGCAAAGGAAAACGTGGAGCCCGACTGCCAATCACTGGACTTATGTCAGCATCCGAACCAAAACACACACAAAGAGGCAAACGTGGAGCCTGAATGCCAATAGCTGGGCTTACATCAGCATCCGAACCAAACACACGCACACTGGAACCTAACTGCCACTCGATGGACTTACATCAGCTTCCAAGCACACAACAAGACAAAACAAAGACACGGGCGCCCGGAGAGATCTGCTCATCTCCTGCCTACGTACCTCATCTGGTATGAGGATCAGGGCGACGTAGTTCCCCTACAGAGGGATAAAGGACTAGCCTAACCAGATAACAGAGGGAGACACAACTAGGGAGACTACGACTCGAGCCTAGATGTTGTCATGCAAATCATCCCTAAGTTAAGGTTTCTAGCTAACTGGCACAGGGAGCCAGCCTATCCTAAACATGACTTGCACAGGAAGCAAGCCACACACACACTTGACTTGCACAGGAAGCAAGTCTAAACAAACCCTAACTTGCACAGGAAGCAAGTCAAACAATCCTAACTTGCACAGGAAGCAAGTCAAACAATCCTAACTTGCACATGAAGCAAGTCAAACAAACACAAGCACAAGTAGCACACACTATATGCACACAAGAGGCTCACACAAGGGTTAGGCACTGAGGCCAACTGGAATAGGGTCAAAGGTTGCTCTTAACCTTGCCATTGAGGGGCTAAGGTGAAGCAGATGAAAGGTGAGTGAAGATAAGACTTCACAGCTCTTATCCCTGGCCTGGGAGAACTCAAGACAAGAATGTGTGGGTTCAGAAAGTAGGAACCCTTCTACACATTTAAAACTGACTCAACTGTGCAATTGCACAAGATCTTGGGTTTGTATCTGCAATGCATCAACACAGTGGTGTGAGCAAAGCAGATGACACACTGAATAGTGGGGGATAGATTGCATATCCCTACTTTCCACCAATTGCCTCTTCACTTAGGAGGACTTTGACTCTATGCAAGGACAAAATTAAACATCCACAAACATTGCCTCTTAAGGAGGACTTCAGACAGTTGCCTGGCCAAGTAACAGGCCAGGTCTTCCAGACTACATGAAGAAAAAGAGACATACCTCAATGCAAATTGCTTATATAAACAAAGCAAAGCAAAGTTCACAAGGAACTAAAAGCAACTAAAGTACCTGAAATCAGTCAAGCACAGTTAGTATACAAGTCAATGTTAAATCAAAATGAAACAGACATCAACCAGTTAATCAGGAGCAAATGGATGTGCAAGGCACAAGGCTTAAGGCATGTGAGCCAAGCCACCTACAAAACAGACAAGTTAGACAATGATATTCAAGCAAGCTCAATCAAATTGTAATGATCTCTTTGAAGCATTTGTAGCTTAACCTGAAAACATAAGCTCAAAAGTGGCAAGCCTAGGGTCAAAATGAATGAGAAAGTCAAAACAGCAAGCAATGCCCAATCAAAATCAAGTTCAAACATTTAAGAAACAAACCCAATTGGTTTCACATTCATATCAATCATCATCATCATTTTATGAACAATTTAGGTCAAAGTATAGCAAACAGAAACTCATAGAAGTCAACAGCAAGACTTAACTCAAAAGCAATCTTAAACATTTCCAAAAATCACCAAATAAATCATGATCAATCCTAACACATATCATGGTAAGCATGTCAAATTTCATCCCATTTGGACAAGTGGAAGGCAGTCAATGAAAATCAGAAAGTCAAAGCAATTTTGAACATGCTCAAAGAAGTCAACCAAACATGCATCAACTTAGAAAAATCATAAATCAGAGATGGTGTATGATAAATGAATGGGACTAAAACCATGGCAAAGATGAGGATGTCTAGTTATCTCATGTAAAATTTCATGTCCATCCAATAAAGTATGAGAATTTCACAAATGAAATGGGAACAAGTGTCACACAAGGTCAACATATGACTAACCAGGGGAGAAAATCTCAAACAATTAGGAAATGCCACAAATAAATCCACAAAAAATCACATATAAACTAGACATACAAGAGTAGGTTCATGCAAAAAATCAGATCAATTGGAGGTCAAGAAGCATGGTAATGAAAATCATGAAGTTGGGCATCAATGGTGTGACACAAATTGTCACACCCTAATTCAAAAAATCATAACTCACAAACCACAAATGATAAATTCACAAACTCTACACCAAAATCACCATGAGTGTGTCTAGTTTAAGCACAAAAATTTTGGGAGCCATTGATTAAAGTATCACCATTTCACAAATGTTTTGGCAAAGTGTACAAAAATTGGTCACATGTCACAAACCCTAAGGCCATTTAAAAACCAAACATCCAAAAATTCTGGAAAAAATGTGATAAAAAAGTAGAGATCATGATGAACACAACACAAAAAATCCCATGAATTTTGGATCAAAATTGAACAAGTTATGATTTTTGCAAATTGGATGAATCAAAGTGAAATAATTGGAAAAGAAATAACTTAAGTTAATGTGACATGGGGACCGAGTGGCAGTTTTGTAATTCCAGAACCCACTAAACAAAACGCTGCCGTTTTGGGCCATAAAATGAAATAATTCTATTGGCTGAGGCGCGGGCACAGTAACGTGGCGTGCAGAAACAGAAAAAACAAAAGTCAACACGTTCTGGGCTGAAGCTTAGGGTTTGCTACAGTGGTGTTCATCACCATTGATGAACTTTTTTTCCAGAAACAAGAAATGGGCATACCATCGTGACCATCAAACCATGTACATACATAATCCAACAATGGTTTTCACTAAAACACCATACAAGTCAAGAATCGAGCAAAATAAATAAGCATCATCAAACTTCCAAACAGCATAACTCCACACATGCTTAACCATTTTCAAAAATAAAGACATCACTAAACTCAGCATTGAAAGATCTTTTGAAAGCATGTAACAATTTGAAGAATAATGGAACTCGAAAATTTACCAAATTTGATGGACAGTTATGATCCTGATGGTATTTGGTGACTTTGACTCCAAACAGGTACACTTTAAGCTTTCAAATGATGAGTGTGAAGTTGGCTTGGTTCAGGACATCTTGGAAATGCTCAGATTGTGGACTGTCATGGCTGATGCTTTACAAGAACCAGTCCTGCTAGATGCTGCTACAGATGGTTTAGGGTGATGGAAATATGCTCATGATGTTGTCTTGATGATGAATTAACAAAAAGCAAGGTTTAATCTCTTTGGGAGTTTGTTGACTGGTTTTTGAAGAGTGCAAGAGATGAAATTTTTAGTGAATGAGTGAGCAATGGATTTTCTGTGTTAGATGGTGGCTGCCACTAAATTCAAAATGATGAAATGGTGGTGAAACAACCAAGGCCAGGCTCAGGTTCTTTTGGTGTTTTTTGGACAGATTTTTGAAAATGCATAAAATGAAGATTTTTAGGATGAATGATTTCTGGTTTTTCTGCTATCAAATGGCTGCCAGTAGGGTTCAAAATGATGAATGATGAAGGAAAAAGCAAAGGCCAGGCTCAGTTCTCTTTTTAGTTCTTGACTGTTTTTTGAAAGTGCTAAAAGATGAAACTTGAGAGGGTGAAAGCACAAAGGTTGGTATGCTGTCTTGTGGCTGTTAGCAAGGTTTGGCAATGATGAAAAATTGATGAACAAGGCTGTTGTTAGAAGTTGCTTTTGGTTTGGAAGTTTTTTTGGACAGAATTTGCAAAATGCCCAGGTGTGGTTTTTGAGCATGAGTGAATTTTGGTCTGTGTCTGCTGTCCAATATGGCTGCAGCTAGTAATGTTAAGTGACAGAAAATCATGGTCTATGTCTGCTATGAGCAGTACCAAGCATGGCAAGGTTCAAGTTCCTTTGAAGTTTTGACAGCTTTTTGGAAAAAATGGCCAAGGATGATTTTCTAGAGAATGAAGTTGGTTGTGTTATGCAGCCAGTAGTCCTCAAATGACAGGAAATATGATCAATAAAATCTGCTATGTGATGTGGTACAAGGCATGGTGCATGAAAGTGTGGAGTTTTGACAGCTTTCTTGCCAAAGTGCCAAAGCAAGGTGAATCAAGTTTTTTTAGGATGAGTGAACCCTTCCTTCTTGCTGTCAAATGTGGTTTTGGTCTGCTATTAGGGGCTGGTCATGACAGAAAATGATGATGATTCTGCTGTCATGGTACAAAGCATGGTTTGTGAGATGAATTTGGTGAGAACTTGTACTTCCTTCCAAAATTCAAGCAAGTTGGCATGGCTTCTTCTTTCTGTTGGTTATGGGCTGCAAATTGTGTTCATAATGACAGCAAATGGTCTCTTAATTTTCTGTTTTTAGAGTACAAAGCATGGTATGGTCCATGGACATGGTGAAAGTGTACCTTTCTTCCAATTCAAGCAACTAAGTATGGACTCACATGTACTGCATAATTTGAGCTTGCAAACACATTTTAAATGACATTTCTGAGCTATTTCAATTGGCCAAGTGGTTTAAAGAATGATAAATCAAAAAGTCAAACATTGGTCAAACTTGCATTTAAATGAGATAGGTCAAAAAACGCCATTTTGATTGGTGAAGTTTTGGCTCATGAAATTTATATTTTTGGAAAGAGGGGATCAAATGTGACTTGTAGGAAAAAACCCCACCAAAATTGGCCAAATGGTTTGAGAGATATGGCCTTTTGAAGTTCAAGAATTTCTGAAATCGATTCGATCATAACTTGCCAACCACACATGGGAATTGAGAGTTCTTGGACTTTTTGGAAATGGGAGAACAAGATCTTCAACTTTCATGTTGGGCAAAAATTCATTTGAAGCTTGTATCATGATGTAAGTTTGAGGATCAAGACTTTCCATTTTTGGTAAGTTTCAGTTACAGGTCCAGTTTCCATTTTTGGGAATTTCTGATTTGGCTTCAAATTCTTCCATGATGGTGTTTGACATGATATATTAGGCCTATTTGGACATGAATAATCTCTCTCAAACCAAATCCATTCATCAAATCACTGATTAAATGGACAGTTGACCAACAGTTGACTTTTAGGGTTTCTGACTGTCTGCTCATTGACTGATGACTTCCAAACCCTAATTCCTTGATAACTTGACTTCAAATGATGTCCCAAGTTGTATGAACTCTTGATTATTGATCATGGTGCCCAAATTCCACAAGAATGGCCACCATCCACTGCTTTGACTGACTGTTGACTGTCTAGGGTTTTTGACTGTCTGTGTATGAACTGATGACCTCTGAGCCTTCAACCCTTGACTTGAACACTTCAAATGGACCCACAAGTCATGTGAACTTGATGGACAAACCCTAGGGTCTTGGCTCCTTGAGAATTGTGCTTGCTTGCTTGGCTGACTGATCTCCTGACCAGTTTGACCTAATTTCTGAATTGGCTTGCACTTGAGGCAAATGAGGCAATGCAATGCTATGCAATGGACCATGATATGCTATGACCTAATATGAAAATGTATGTACAATGATGGGTGCAAATTTGAGGTGCTACAGCTGCCCCTATTCAATCAGCTGGGAACCCGAATGGATGAGAGCAACGGCTGTCAGACTTTCAGGGTAAACAGGGATTGAATACCAAGAACCGTAGAATTTGCACAATACAGGGATCCACCAATGGAAACGTCCACTGGGATTTGATATTTATTACTGGGTATATATTTTTGGTTTTGTTTTCAAAGGGTACGGCCACATCCAGACATCGCAACGACGATGAACGGGAAAAGAAATCACAACTAGATGCCAACGGACAACTAGGAAAACTCAACGTTTACCAAGACCAACGGAGAGGTAACCAGACATTAATGAATGACCGGAAGGGATACAACCATACGTCAACGGACGAAATGGGAAAAACTCAACGTTTACCAAGACCAACGGAGAGGTAACCAAACATTAATGAATGAATGGAAGGGATACAACCATACGTCAACGGACGAAATGGGAAAAACTCAACGTTTACCAAGACCAACGGAGAGGTAAATCCACGTGGGGACAGGTACAACTAGACGTCATAGGACGAATAGAAAAAACTCGACGTTTATCGACACCAACGGAGAGGAGGATACTTCTTCGATTTGAAAATCGGAAATTGGCCTGAACGCCAAAGCGTGAATTGGTTTGCGTTCCAAAACACTCAACATCCTGAAGAGGGCTAGAAAAGCAGTCTTGTTAAAGGATGGACATTCGATTCCATAAAAAATACGAACCTTACTCGACTGGGGAGGACGACTTCGACCCAAGAGCGCATGAGACATATTATCTATAGCCGTCAGAACGTAGATAATAACCTCGCATGGAAGATTATCCATAACCGGGTTGTAGGTTGTTAAATGAATAATCGACCGAAAACATCCTGAAGAGAGCAAAGGCAAACTTGTTAAAGGATGGACATTCGATTCCACAAGGAATACGAATCTTACTCTGCTGGTGATAACAATCGAAAGATTGACCAAAGAGTGCATGAGATATATCATCTATAGTCGTCAGAACGTAGATAATAACCTCGCATGGAAGATTATCCATAACCGGGTTGTAGGTTGTTAGATGGATAACGACTGAAAAGAAAGGCATCTGGGTACCAGACTAGGTATGCAAAAGATGACCAATCAAAAGAGGATAAAGTTGCTAACTCAGGGCAAATATCCAAAGGGAAGGAAAAGACCCAATGGGGACAATACTGCTTGACCAAGGCAAGTATCCAGAGGGGAAAGAATATCAATATCACAAACCGGATACTGATAACTGCAAAGAAGGGATTACATCTACCGGTTAGTAGGCAGAAAACCACGGAAAAGTAACCAGTCATCGATAGGATGAGCACAAACGGTCAACTTCAACAAGGGGGATGAAAGTGGGATTTTACAACTACCAGCTAGTAGGTAGAAAACCACAAAGATAGGACTTACAACTACCGGGTTGTAGGTAGAGGCCAACAAATTCCGCTGAGGATGAAATGAATGAGTGCCGGTTAGTGAGCCACTATTCATTCATGCCCCAGGGCAGCACAAGAGACAGTCAACAAGAAGCCAATTTAGGATCGATCCAAAAAGGCAGACTGAATCAAGACTCATCCTAATGAGGAAAGAACTCAATAGGGAAAACCCATCCCATTAGGGAGGGAACGGAAGCAACCGTCATCCACGAGGATGTATCTCAGTGGGGAAATGGCAGGAAAAGATCGACACTTTCTGCTTAAGGGGTAGACTCTACATGGAGAGATCAGACACACCCATATCTGCTTAAGGAAAAAGACCCAAGCTGGCAAGACGCTAACAATTGGGGAGTAACACTGCCGGGGATACCCACTCGACTGAGGAATCACTTGTTGGGAAAACACCAACCTCTCAACCATGCTGATGAACCCAATTCTAAAGCCGATCCAATGGCGCGATGCTAAACTCTTTCCAACAAACCAACCTCGGCTGGTCGCCACGACCTAGGGCTAATGGATATGCTTGCAATGTTGATGCATGAGTTTTTTTCTCGCTTTACACAATGCCCCATGATTATGGAAATGCTATGCACTAATGATGCGATATGCTATGCTTATCAAAATGATGAATGCATAAACACACGTCTCCTTCAGAGACAACACCGGGGAACTCCAGGAACTGTGCTGGGGATCCTATAACCATGTCAACTTCCATTCTGCTGGGGAAAGACAAACCTTGCTGGGGAAAAACCAATCAACACAACCTCTGCTGGGAAGACAGCTTCAGACTTGGAAAACAGTCATAACTCCGCTGGGGATACGGCAACCTTTAGGCTTGCTAAGGAGACAACGATCTCGAATCTGCCAGGGAGATCACACTCTCAATCCTCTGGGGAGATACAGCTTGTTTGACAGGGACGTCGGTCGACTCGTCGAACACTGGTATCCATCATCCACCCGTAATGTTGACTTTCCTCTTTTAAGAACTCCCAGACTCTTCTGGACTTTTCTGCTCCATCATCTTGTATTCCAAATCTCGTCCGTACTTCGCGGAGGTTGAACTCTTGGGATTTATACATACTTTCCAATCATCAGACTTTGAAGAGTCTTCTTGATTAACTTTCCAGGATCGTTGTCGTAATCCTTCACCGTCTTTTCACGGTTCATCTATCCCTTGCCCCTGGTTGGACTCTGAGGGGATCTCTTGTCATAAAGGCTTCACATCACCACTGACAAGCGAATGAATATATCCAACAGTACTTGTACAAGAGATTGTTAGATAAAAACGTGCCCCAGGTATGCCCCATGATAAGGCTCAAACAGCACTCTACTGGGGATGCCCCACAATAGAGCTAATAGGGACTTGGAGGGAGAAATGTTGCACTACTGGGGACATGAAGATGAACATCTTCAAACAACACTGCGTCGGGCAACTTCACTGAGGAGAGACCATACGAGGTTCTGTAGGACAAAGATACAGTCACGCTTGAGATGCGAACAATTGTCTTACCTGTTGGTAATCATACCACCCCCGAGAGAGCACTGTGGGTCTCCTCAGTATCTTTCCATCATTGTGAAGGTTCACTTTGTTTAAGAACAATTTTGGGAAAAATTTGTTTATTTTGAAAACAATGATACTTTATCAATTAAAACATGCAAAACATCTGTTGAGTTGAAACAAATAAGAGTGCAAATAATTGGATAAAAGCTCAAATTGATGTGATGGAATGGTAGTCTGCAAAGGGCGAGACTCCATAGATCTGTACAAATTTGAAATCGGTGATATATATTGGAGAGGGCTACATTGAACATAATGACCTTTCCTCTACCATTCTGAATTTTCGATGTATTCAGAGCTTCAGTCGATGACGAATCGAGAATCCCTGACGGACGACAGATATAGAGCACAGTCTTGTCAAGATGCAGTTACTTGCCAAATCCCTAATTTTTGCCTAGATTGCCCCAGTGTGAGGTGTTCAATCTAGCGGGATGCAAATTCTCTCTCTTTTTTTTTTCAATGTCTCTAACTTTTGCCTGGATCGCCCTTTCGGGTTTTCAATCCACCGAGACGCTCCTTTTTGCCTAAGTCGCCCTTTGGGGTGTTCGACTTAGCGAGCTTTTGATTTTTTCGTTTTAGGCGAAGTATTTCTTGACTGCATCAGAATTCACAGGACGAGTGAACTTATTCATCCATTGTTGTAAGTGTCAAAGCACCGCCTGACAAGGCTCTCTTGAAAACGTATGGACGTTCATAGCTTGGAGTCCACTTGCCCCTGGAATCGGGCACGAAAGACAAGACGTTCTTGAGCACAGGGTCCCTCGGAACACACGAGGCTTGATCTTCTTGTCGAATGCTTTCTTCACTCTCTGCTGATATGACTGACCATGATACATGGCAGTTGATCTCTTCCTTTCGATCGAATTCAGCATCAGCCAACCTGGGACTTTGAGGGTGCTATATTTTTTGTTTCTTTCTTTCTTTTTCTTTCTTTTGATTTGGATTTCTTTTGATTTGGTTTTGCACCCTCCTCTTTCTTTTTTTTTTTCTTTGATTTTTTTGATAATGCCCCAGTTGGCTGTTCTGCTGATTCTCGAGATGCAGCTGAGTGATCTTCTTTTCTTGCTCAAGAGGTCGGGAAATCTCGTCAGGAATCCCTTCAACATCATCTTCGTCCGCTTCGAATACAGGGAATTCAAAATTGGGAGATGACGTCCGATCATTATGTTCAATGGGTTTGAGAAACAACCTGCATAAAGATTTAGAGATGAAAAGCTTTTTGAAAAACAAACAAGGACATCGTTATGCAGATGAAAAGATTGCTTTTATTCTTGTTTTTAAAGGTTTTTTGTGATCACCAATTTCATGCAAAAAGCGAAAAGGGAAAACAATTGGAAAAACAAATGTTTAACATGAATTATTTGAATGAAAATATCATTGCACAAAATGTTGCCAACAATGTCATCACTTCTCCTTTTGGCATGGGAGAAGGGTTTTTAAACAAAGTGATTGTTACAAAGACTTATGAACAACTGTAGGAAAGCCCACAGTGACCCAATTGTGATAGATCCCACCGGGGATGACAACTGTCAGTATCCTTTGCATCAGCTGCTTCTGCTTTCTGAACAACCCTTCTGAAGAAAAAGTCGGCGCCAGCCCAGGACTTGTTATCTTCAAACTTGATTAGCATCGGGACCTAAGTCCTCCAAGATCAGAATACCTGACCTCACAAGGTCTTGAACCTTCATCTTCAGCTGGAAACAACTATCCACGTCATGACCAGGAGCACCCGAATGATACGCACAATGCTGTTCAGGCCTATACCACCACCGAGGATTGACGGGTATGGGAGGCGGGTCCCTGGGAGTGATCAAGTTTCGCTCTATCAGAGTGGGATACAGTTCGGCGTAGGACATGGGAATTGGGTCAAAAATGATCTTCTTCCTCTCGTTACTTGTACCAGCTTGATTATCCATTGGAGGCTGGGAAGCCTGTTGCTGAGGACGAGGTTGTGGAGTCTGATACTGCTGAGTTGGTCTTCTCGGCTGTTGTTGAGTTTGAGTTACTGGAATAGTCACAGCAGCAACTTGCCGATACTGTCCTCTATTCATACTTCTCCGACGGTGCACAACATTTGTCTCACCCTCTCCCCTTCTGGGTGCCCCAGAGGATGGCTTCTTAGAATTTGACGAGTTTGAAGAGCCAGGATCTTGAATCTTTCCTGCTTTGATAAGACTTTCAGTTCTCTCCCCACAGACAACAACATCTGAAAAACTACTGAACGGGCAGCTTCCCATGCGATCCATGAACACTCCTTGCAAGGTCCCAATGAACATGTCTGTCAGCTCTCTCTCCAACATCGGAGGTTGCACTCTGGCGGCTAGCTCACGCCACCTCTGGGCATACTCTTTGAAGCTCTCCTTATCTTTCTGATACAAGCTCTGTAACTGAGTTCGGCTCGGCGCCATGTCCATATTGTGCTTGTATTGCCTTAGGAAGGCCTCACCCAGATCTTTCCAGCTTCTGACTGATTCTCGCTTCAGATCCATGTACCAATCCAAAGACGCTCCAGACAAACTGTCTTGGAAAAAGTACATCCACATCTTCTCATCATCAGTGTAAGCAGAGATCTTCCTGAAGTACGCCTGCACATGGGTGCGAGGACAGGAAGTGCCATTGTACTTGTCAAAAGAGGGTGCTTTGAACTTGTAGGGGATCTTCAACCCTTCCACCAGACCCATGTCTGTTACATCAAAACCGAGAGAATTCAGACATTCCATAGCACGGATCTTCTCAGCAAGAGCCTCAACTTTGCGGTCTCTCTCATTAACCCTTCCCAGAACGTCTTCGTCTTCACTGAGCAGAGAGAACATATCCTCTTGTCTGTCAACAATCGTAGCAGGATTACGGGCCGGGGCACGGACTGCTCTGGCATTAGCGGAATCTGGAACAATAGGTTGACCGTTGATTCGAATACCCCCCAACTCATCACCTACAGCATAGTTGTTGACGGGTACAGCAGCAGCAACATTGTTATCATTGACTGGGCCTCCTTCTGGCGGAGCATGGTTGATCGGTGGATTTGCAGCCTCTTGTCTCTGAACCATGGCTCGAAGCTCTTCTTGACCTTGCGCAACCCCTTGCATCATATTCATAAACTGGGCCATGCTAGCCTTCATCTCAGCCAACTCAGCTTGAAATTGATCCATACTTCTCTGTTGATTCAGTCTTGTTGAGTAGCGGTGCGGACGTTGATCAGCTATCCTGCCTCAAACAGGAACCAAGAGTGAGAAGCCACGACCAAGAACACCTGTTATGCAAAATGATATGAATATGATGCTAATGATGCGTATGATGCACATGATATGTTCATCTCTCAGGCATTCAAAGAGCCTGACCCATCCTGAAAAGATGGCAACTTGCAGCAACAAGAGAACAAACAGATAACAGGGAAATACTGACAACCTTATCCATACATAAGGGTGAAAAGGTCAATACCACCGAGTCAACAGAAAATTCGCATAAACAGAGTACAAAGAAATGAATCCCATCCAACAAGCCTGGAGGTGATTCTCAATAATGAAAATCCAAAGACGGAGTACAAACAAATGAATCCCGTCCAACAAGCCTGGAGGTGATTCTAAAAAAAAACACAAACAAAGATACAAACTAAGACAGACGGTCTTCTGGAATGAGGGTCTTCAGGTAATGGCACTGGTCTATCAACAGTGTGCATTCTGAACATTCTGGTAGAGGGGTAATCTTCTCCTTCAACTGTCTTCTAAGCTCTAAGACTTCTCCTCCAAGGTGGTTCTCTGATGCTTGTCTCAACTCTACTTCCTTCTTCAACTGGATGTCTTTATCTTTGAGTTGTTTCTCCAAGTCCCTGATCTTCTTCTGATAGTTGGCTTCTGCTCTCTGCAGTCTCAAGCGCTCCCTATGTTCCTCATCCAACATAGACTCTATCTCCTCATATGATCTCTTCTTGCTCCTTGCTCTGCTAGCATCCTCTCCTTGCACTTCCCTGAGTTGATGGGCCAAGTGCAGCTTATCAGCTTTAGCTTTGTACAACTCCAATTGGGTATCTTGCTCCTTCCCTTTCAGACGGCGATTCTCCATCAGGGCTTGCTTGTAGTGCTCCGCGGGCACACTCTCAGCAAGGATCAAAGGTGGTTGCTCCTGCAACGGCTCTATCCTATCGTAGGGTAACAACAAAGTTTCTACTCTCTCCTTGACCCAATCAGTGTAATCGGGCATAGCAACGACAAACTTCTTCCCTAAGACAGATCCATCCTTCACACTAATAGATTTCCAAGCTCTCCTTATCTGCTCCAATCTAGCCGGGTCACTCTGCTTCTCAAAAAACACACTTTCAGCTACCTCAGCTTCAAGTGGTCTTCCCTTCATTACAAACCCCAACTGGCGAAGAAAAAGAACCGGGTTGTAATTGATGCAACCCCTAGTCCCCACGAGTGGCACATTACGGAATCCTCCACAACTCATAATGACGTTATGCACATCCATCCGGTAAGATTGCCACCTGATATCATAGGAGGTAAGAGACATAACCCTCTGAGTCCACTTACGCGTGCTCTGAGCATCCACAAAAGGTCCACTGACTGGCAGAAGAGACAAGAACCATCTGAGCAAAAGCGGGAGACAACACCTGATAGCCCCACCCTTACCATGCCTACTGTGAATAGCATAGTAAGTGTCCGCTAACAAAGTAGGAACTGGATTTCCTCCAATGAAAATACTGACTGCAGCATAGTCAACAAAATTTGGCATACTCGGAAATAGGACGATCCCATAGATCATGACGGCCAACTGAGCATGAAAGGCTTCCCAACTTCCCTTCTCTGCTTCTTCTCTAGCTACCCTCAACAGAAACTTCAAAGGCAATCCTACAACATCCCCACTGGACTTCCAACTATCACTGACTTCCTTGATACCCAAATGGAGAGCTCTGGCAACAACTCTGAAATCAACCTCCTTGGGCACATCCAAGAAAGGAACTTGATACCGGACCGGGACACTCAGCAGAATGGAATACTCCTCAAGAGTAGGCGCTAACTGATAATCTTGAAAGGTGAAACAATGAAGCTCTGGGTCGTAGAACTGTAGAAGAGTCTGCAACGGCACCGGATCGACTACCATCTTTAACAGTGTCAGAATATCTCCATACTGGTCAACAAACCCCTTCTGGCTACCACTGGTCATAAGGTTGCTCAACTCAATCAGAGACGTCAAAGGTTCACGGTGAAAGCTGTAGGAACAAGTCTTCCGCTTCAACTCTGGGACTGTTGCCATCTCTATCAGTGAACAAGCTCTGGAATGTACCTGAGAAATGATATGCATGCGGGGATTAGTTTTTTTTTTTTCCCTTTTTTTCCTTTTCTTTTTTTTTTGTATCTTTTTTATTGCGTTTCTTTTGAAAAATAAATATGCTATGATGCAAATGATGCAGACACGACTGGTTGGCTGTGTCTCTCAGAACACAGGATCAAAGCTTCGGCTTGAACTCGGAACCACAAATTCATCTGAAACCCAAAGTCATCTGAGACCCCAAAATTCTGAACCAATAGTCACCAACAGGATCACAAGTCACCAACAAGTCACCAACAAGTCACCAACTGTACCTGTAATAATGATCATTCCCTCCCCACTCACGGGTGTCGTCTAGGCCAGGGTAAGGTCGAGAGAAACGCAGCATAAATAACCTTTCGCAGAACATCATCATATACACACCCGAAGTATGTAACGATAATGCCCCACCAGGGTCTGAACTGCTCGTGATATCAATGTTCCGCTAAGTGGCGCAATACCACCCGCTTCCCATGAATCACTCTATTCCTAAGTATCCTAGATTTCACTCATGGCCTGGGTATTGGGCCTTTTACCTCATGTAACTCCCACCCCAACAGAGAGAAACAGACAACCAGCCAGGTGAACAGATGAATATGAATGCAAACATTAATGCAAACAATAAATGCAAACGATAAATGCACATATATACAAATGAATGCAATAAATACAACAGCAAACAGCAACCAAAATCCTAACCTAGAGAGCGCTAGGAGAGACTCGCTCAGGGAAGATGGACCAGCATAGGTCAACTTCTCTATTCCCCAGCAGAGTCGCCAGCTGTCGCATCACGCGAAAAACCGGCGGGAAAACAAGAAACAACAGAGCCGCCACCGTGCGTTATTTATCCCAAAAGAGGGAAAGGAAACGCTCAGAGTAAACCTGGAAAGAACATGGTCTCGCGACCAAAGAGAATGGGTTCGGGAGTCGGTTATGCGAAGGGAAGGTATTAGCACCCCTACGCATCCGTAGTACTCTACGGGATCCACGCACACTAGAAAGGAAAATTGGTTGCTAAACACTGCTCAAACTCACACGCTGGCTGAAAGAAACACAAGAAACTGACTGAAACTGACTCGGCAGGATGTCGCATCCTGGGCCTACTTAGTCTATCAGGCACAGACATCAGAGTCGAAGTAGTTCGGACTGGGGAAACGACACATGCTCGCTAGGATATCGCATCCTATGCATACGTATCTTCTCGGACGAGAGAAGAATCAGAGCATTCGTAGCTCGGCTGACACACACACAAACAGACAAAGGCAAAGGCAAACGTGGAGCCCGACTGCCAATCACTGGACTTATGTCAGCATCCGAACCAAAACACACACAAAGAGGCAAACGTGGAGCCTGAATGCCAATAGCTGGGCTTACATCAGCATCCGAACCAAACACACGCACACTGGAACCTAACTGCCACTCGATGGACTTACATCAGCTTCCAAGCACACAACAAGACAAAACAAAGACACGGGCGCCCGGAGAGATCTGCTCATCTCCTGCCTACGTACCTCATCTGGTATGAGGATCAGGGCGACGTAGTTCCCCTACAGAGGGATAAAGGACTAGCCTAACCAGATAACAGAGGGAGACACAACTAGGGAGACTACGACTCGAGCCTAGATGTTGTCATGCAAATCATCCCTAAGTTAAGGTTTCTAGCTAACTGGCACAGGGAGCCAGCCTATCCTAAACATGACTTGCACAGGAAGCAAGCCACACACACACTTGACTTGCACAGGAAGCAAGTCTAAACAAACCCTAACTTGCACAGGAAGCAAGTCAAACAATCCTAACTTGCACAGGAAGCAAGTCAAACAATCCTAACTTGCACAGGAAGCAAGTCAAACAAACACAAGCACAAGTAGCACACACTATATGCACACAAGAGGCTCACACAAGGGTTAGGCACTGAGGCCAACTGGAATAGGGTCAAAGGTTGCTCTTAACCTTGCCATTGAGGGGCTAAGGTGAAGCAGATGAAAGGTGAGTGAAGATAAGACTTCACAGCTCTTATCCCTGGCCTGGGCGAACTCAAGACAAGAATGTGTGGGTTCAGAAAGTAGGAACCCTTCTACACATTTAAAACTGACTCAACTGTGCAATTGCACAAGATCTTGGGTTTGTATCTGCAATGCATCAACACAGTGGTGTGAGCAAAGCAGATGACACACTGAATAGTGGGGGATAGATTGCATATCCCTACTTTCCACCAATTGCCTCTTCACTTAGGAGGACTTTGACTCTATGCAAGGACAAAATTAAACATCCACAAACATTGCCTCTTAAGGAGGACTTCAGACAGTTGCCTGGCCAAGTAACAGGCCAGGTCTTCCAGACTACCTGAAGAAAAAGAGACATACCTCAATGCAAATTGCTTATATAAACAAAGCAAAGCAAAGTTCACAAGGAACTAAAAGCAACTAAAGTACCTGAAATCAGTCAAGCACAGTTAGTATACAAGTCAATGTTAAATCAAAATGAAACAGACATCAACCAGTTAATCAGGAGCAAATGGATGTGCAAGGCACAAGGCTTAAGGCATGTGAGCCAAGCCACCTACAAAACAGACAAGTTAGACAATGATATTCAAGCAAGCTCAATCAAATTGTAATGATCTCTTTGAAGCATTTGTAGCTTAACCTGAAAACATAAGCTCAAAAGTGGCAAGCCTAGGGTCAAAATGAATGAGAAAGTCAAAACAGCAAGCAATGCCCAATCAAAATCAAGTTCAAACATTTAAGAAACAAACCCAATTGGTTTCACATTCATATCAATCATCATCATCATTTCATGAACAATTTAGGTCAAAGTATAGCAAACAGAAACTCATAGAAGTCAACAGCAAGACTTAACTCAAAAGCAATCTTAAACATTTCCAAAAATCACCAAATAAATCATGATCAATCCTAACACATATCATGGTAAGCATGTCAAATTTCATCCCATTTGGACAAGTGGAAGGCAGTCAATGAAAATCAGAAAGTCAAAGCAATATTGAACATGCTCAAAGAAGTCAACCAAACATGCATCAACTTAGAAAAATCATAAATCAGAGATGGTGTAAGATAAATGAATGGGACTAAAACCATGGCAAAGATGAGGATGTCTAGTTATCTCATGTAAAATTTCATGTCCATCCAATAAAGTATGAGAATTTCACAAATGAAATGGGAACAAGTGTCACACAAGGTCAACATATGACTAACCAGGGGAGAAAATCTCAAACAATTAGGAAATGCCAGAAATAAATCCACAAAAAATCACATGTAAACTAGACATACAAGAGTAGGTTCATGAAAAACATCAGATCAATTGGAGGTCAAGAAGCATGGTAATGAAAATCATGAAGTTGGGCATCAATGGTGTGACACAAATTGTCACACCCTAATTCAAAAAATCATAACTCACAAACCACAAATGATAAATTCACAAACGCTACACCAAAATCACCATGAGTGTGTCTAGTTTAAGCACAAAAAATTTGGGAGCCATTGGATAAAGTATCACCATTTCACAAATGTTTTGGCAAAGTGTACAAAAATTGGTCACATGTCACAAACCCTAAGGCCATTTAAAAACCAAACATCCAAAAATTCTGGAAAAAATGTGATAAAAAAGTAGAGATCATGATGAACACAACACAAAAAATCCCATGAATTTTGGATCAAAATTGAACAAGTTATGATTTTTGCAAATTGGATGAATCAAAGTGAAATAATTGGAAAAGAAATAACTTAAGTTAATGTGACATGGGGACCGAGTGGCAGTTTTGTAATTCCAGAACCCACTAAACAAAACGCTGCCGTTTTGGGCCATAAAATGAAATAATTCTATTGGCTGAGGCGCGGGCACAGTAACGTGGCGTGCAGAAACAGAAAAAACAAAAGTCAACACGTTCTGGGCTGAAGCTTAGGGTTTGCTACAGTGGTGTTCATCACCATGGATGAACTTTTTTTCCAGAAACAAGAAATGGGCATACCATCGTGACCATCAAACCATGTACATACATAATCCAACAATGGTTTTCACTAAAACACCATACAAGTCAAGAATCGAGCAAAATAAATAAGCATCATCAAACTTCCAAACAGCATAACTCCACACATGCTTAACCATTTTCAAAAATAAAGACATCACTAAACTCAGCATTGAAAGATCTTTTGAAAGCATGTAACAATTTGAAGAATAATGGAACTCGAAAATTTACCAAATTTGATGGACAGTTATGATCCTGATGGTATTTGGTGACTTTGACTCCAAACAGGTACACTTTAAGCTTTCAAATGATGAGTGTGAAGTTGGCTTGGTTCAGGACATCTTGGAAATGCTCAGATTGTGGACTGTCATGGCTGATGCTTTACAAGAACCAGTCCTGCTAGATGCTGCTACAGATGGTTTAGGGTGATGGAAATATGCTCATGATGTTGTCTTGATGATGAATTAACAAAAAGCAAGGTTTAATCTCTTTGGGAGTTTGTTGACTGGTTTTTGAAGAGTGCAAGAGATGAAATTTTTAGTGAATGAGTGAGCAATGGATTTTCTGTGTTAGATGGTGGCTGCCACTAAATTCAAAATGATGAAATGGTGGTGAAACAACCAAGGCCAGGCTCAGGTTCTTTTGGTGTTTTTTGGACAGATTTTTGAAAATGCATAAAATGAAGATTTTTAGGATGAATGATTTCTGGTTTTTCTGCTATCAAATGGCTGCCAGTAGGGTTCAAAATGATGAATGATGAAGGAAAAAGCAAAGGCCAGGCTCAGTTCTCTTTTGAGTTCTTGACTGTTTTTTGAAAGTGCTAAAAGATGAAACTTGAGAGGGTGAAAGCACAAAGGTTGGTATGCTGTCTTGTGGCTGTTAGCAAGGTTTGGCAATGATGAAAAATTGATGAACAAGGCTGCTGTTAGAAGTTGCTTTTGGTTTGGAAGTTTTTTTGGACAGAATTTGCAAAATGCCCAGGTGTGGTTTTTGAGCATGAGTGAATTTTGGTCTGTGTCTGCTGTCCAATATGGCTGCAGCTAGTAATGTTAAGTGACAGAAAATCATGGTCTATGTCTGCTATGAGCAGTACCAAGCATGGCAAGGTTCAAGTTCCTTTGAAGTTTTGACAGCTTTTTGGAAAAAATGGCCAAGGATGATTTTCTAGAGAATGAAGTTGGTTGTGTTATGCAGCCAGTAGTCCTCAAATGACAGGAAATATGATCAATAAAATCTGCTATGTGATGTGGTACAAGGCATGGTGCATGAAAGTGTGGAGTTTTGACAGCTTTCTTGCCAAAGTGCCAAAGCAAGGTGAATCAAGTTTTTTTAGGATGAGTGAACCCTTCCTTCTTGCTGTCAAATGTGGTTTTGGTCTGCTATTAGGGGCTGGTCATGACAGAAAATGATGATGATTCTGCTGTCATGGTACAAAGCATGGTTTGTGAGATGAATTTGGTGAGAACATGTACTTCCTTCCAAAATTCAAGCAAGTTGGCATGGCTTCTTCTTTCTGTTGGTTATGGGCTGCAAATTGTGTTCATAATGACAGCAAATGGTCTCTTAATTTTCTGTTTTTAGAGTACAAAGCATGGTATGGTCCATGGACATGGTGAAAGTGTACCTTTCTTCCAATTCAAGCAACTAAGTATGGACTCACATGTACTGCATAATTTGAGCTTGCAAACACATTTTAAATGACATTTCTGAGCTATTTCAATTGGCCAAGTGGTTTAAAAAATGATAAATCAAAAAGTCAAACATTGGTCAAACTTGCATTTAAATGAGATAGGTCAAAAAACGCCATTTTGATTGGTGAAGTTTTGGCTCATGAAATTTATATTTTTGGAAAGAGGGGATCAAATGTGACTTGTAGGAAAAAACCCCACCAAAATTGGCCAAATGGTTTGAGAGATATGGCCTTTTGAAGTTCAAGAATTTCTGAAATCGATTCGATCATAACTTGCCAACCACACATGGGAATTGAGAGTTCTTGGACTTTTTGGAAATGGGAGAACAAGATATTCAACTTTCATGTTGGGCAAAAATTCATTTGAAGCTTGTATCATGATGTAAGTTTGAGGATCAAGACTTTCCATTTTTGGTAAGTTTCAGTTACAGGTCCAGTTTCCATTTTTGGGAATTTCTGATTTGGCTTCAAATTCTTCCATGATGGTGTTTGACATGATATATTAGGCCTATTTGGACATGAATAAGCTCTCTCAAACCAAATCCATTCATCAAATCACTGATTAAATGGACAGTTGACCAACAATTGACTTTTAGGGTTTCTGACTGTCTGCTCATTGACTGATGACTTCCAAACCCTAATTCCTTGATAACTTGACTTCAAATGATGTCCCAAGTTGTATGAACTCTTGATTATTGATCATGGTGCCCAAATTCCACAAGAATGGCCACCATCCACTGCTTTGACTGACTGTTGACTGTCTAGGGTTTTTGACTGTCTGTGTATGAACTGATGACCTCTGAGCCTTCAACCCTTGACTTGAACACTTAAAATGGACCCACAAGTCATGTGAACTTGATGGACAAACCCTAGGGTCTTGGCTCCTTGAGAATTGTGCTTGCTTGCTTGGCTGACTGATCTCCTGACCAGTTTGACCTAATTTCTGAATTGGCTTGCACTTGAGGCAAATGAGGCAATGCAATGCTATGCAATGGACCATGATATGCTATGACCTAATATGAAAATGTATGTACAATGATGGGTGCAAATTTGAGGTGCTACACGTGGAACTGAAGCAAACAGTGCAAGGTTGAAGCATTCTTAAAGCTTGAAGCAACAATGGTGATTTAAAGTTCTGTTAGGTTCATGTGCAATTGAAGCTCGTTTCTTCCGTTAATCATTCATACAAGCATCATAGAAGAGATTGGAAGCATCACAAGGCCTGGATAACACGATTCACCAGTTCTTCTCTTCAAGAGGTTCCAAATCGATCTCTCTTTTTCTCAAAATTTCTATGATATTATGGTAGATCTTAGTATGCTGATCACTTTGAGCTTTAAATCGTGAAATTCCATGCAAAATTGAGTTAGTTAGGTCGATTTAAAGTTTTGTGCATGAATGTTGTTTGCTTCGATTTGCTCATGATAGTTGGAATTAGGCTAAACCATGTATGGATTCATGATCCTTGATGAAGGATCTACACAATGATGTGTTTAATTACAATTTCTGGAACTTTTATCCTTGGTGTTCTTGAGGAATTGTTACTGTTCGTGCGTGCACGATGAGGAAGATGATGTTTATGTTTTGGCAACGGTTTTGATCCATAGAGAGCGCTTTTCCTGTGTTTGCATGCGTTAGTTAGGGCAAGCTCATGTACTAGACCACATGGATGTCCACATATATCTTTCATTGGCTCATATGCGTTTGACTATGCCACACGTACTTTGACCGTGCCACATGGGATTAATGAAACGCTGAGTTTCATTCAGCGCGTGTTCCACTATTCAAATTCGCTCCCAGTTCGATTCCTGGCCAGCGTGATTTATTCAAATGCTTTCATGATTTTCCTTTTCCCTCCATACATTTCTATACATGCTTCATATCATTTTTTTCATTTTTTCTCATCTTGCAAAAATCATAACAAATGCAAAACTCATCCAAATTCATCCCAATTTTTTGCATCATGATCCTTATTCTGTTTATTATTTTTTGATCATATTTTCACAAGTTGTGCTTGGATGAATAATTTTTGATGCTAGGATGTTTGAACATGTATCCATTTTGTACCTTGCCTTGCTTATTCATTTGTGAAATGCTGGTCTTTGATCCAATGATTCTGAAAATTTGCATGATGAAACTAGACTCATTGCTTGACATTTTGGTGTTGATTTGGTAATTTTATCAATTGTCATTTCTGTTTTATGATCATGCTAAGTTGGTGTGACAATTTGTGTCACACCTTGTGATGTTCAACTTATGTGATGTGTTTGACATGCCAAATAATCTCCAATTGTCCTGATCTTTTGTGTGATGCATGTTATGGATGTTTTGAATACTCATGAATTTTCTTGGAATTATTTGGATCATTTCTGATTTAAGTGAGATTTTTCATTCTGGTTGGTCACATTTGAGCATTAAAATTACCTTGAATTTCAATTGATCATGAAATGCTTTTGGTATATGATATTGATGTGGGACCTTTTGGAATGTTTCAAGATGTGTTTGAAGTTGATTCATGTTAATTTTCAGCTTCTGTTTTGAATTATTTCTCCATCTTTGACCCTAGGCTTTGACCTAGTGGTTTGCTTCTCACATTTGAGCTTTGATTTCAGGTTGAACATCCAAGTTCCATAGTTGTTGATGCTTCATCACTTGAGCATTGATGTTTGCCTTTGATTACTAATCTTTGTGTGTTTTGTAGGTTGATGTTAACTCATTTGAGTTTGACTTTTGGTTTACACATTTTGTACATTGGGATTGTTTGTTGCTTATTGACTGTTGTTTGGTTGTCTGAGTCTTGTACTGATTTTGTTTGATGTTTCCACAGGTACATAAGTTGCTTTAAGTTCATTGTGAACTTTACTTTGCTTGGTTGCTTAACCACTTAGGTATAATTTCTAATCTTCATGTAGTCTGGAAGACCTACTATTATTGGTAGGCACCTGTCTGAAGTCCTCCTTAAGAGGCAATGCTTGTGATTGTTTAATTTTTGTGCCAAGTAGGAAAAGTCCTCTTATGAGGCAATTGGCAGATAAAAGAGATGTGCAATCCATCTCCTGCTATTCAGTGTGTCATTCACTTTGCTCACACAATGTGTTGATGCATTGTGGATAATAACCCAAGATCTTACAAAGTCAAATCACTTGTGGAGAAGAGTTCCAACTTTCTGAACTCCCACACTTTCTATTGTTTAAAGCTCTCCCTGACCAGGGATAAGAGCTATGAGGCACACCCCTCATCTCCATTTCATCTGCTTCACCCTAACTCTCAATGTTAGGGTTAAGAGCACCTATTACCCTATTCCAGTTGACTGTAAAGTCTAACCTTGCTTGAGCCTAATTGCTTGTGTATAGTGTGTGCTAATTGGTTGGTTTTTCTGATTGCTTGATTCATCTGTGCATAATTGCTTGTGTGTGCCTCTGTGCATTTATCATCATTAATTGTACATCGTTGCATGATCATTGTTCATATCTTTGTGATATCTTTGTGATATCTTTGTTTGTCCATTGAGGAGTCAATTGTAAGTCCATTTATTGGCAGTTGTTTCCTATGATCTGGAAGGAGTTAGGACTAAGACCATTTATTGGCATCCTATTTCCTTGGAGTCGAGTGTAAGACCATTTATTGGCAACTTGTTTCCTCTTTCTTATTGCATTTGTTTTGCTTGTTGTATGTGAGGAGTCAATTGTAAGTCCATTTATTGGCAGTTGTTTCCTATGATCATTCTTTGGAGATTGGTATAAGCCCATTGATTGACATCTGATATCCATGTTTTGTTTAGGAGATTGGTGTAAATCCATTGATTGGTATCCGATATCCATTTTGTTTTGTGAGATTGGTATAAGTCCATATATTGGCATCTGATTTCCATGTTTTGTTTTTTTTTGTGAGACTAGTATAAGTCCATTGATTGGCATCTGGTATCATTGTTTCATTTTGTTTGAGGAGATTGGTGTAAGTCCATATATTGGCATCTGATATCCATGTTTTGTTTTGCTTTTGGAGATTGGTATAAGTCCATATATTGGCATATGATATCCATGTTTTGTTTTAGGAGAATGGTGTAAATCCATTGATTGGTATCCGGTATCCATGTTTGTTTGTGAGATTGGTGTAAGTCCATTGATTGGCATCCGATATCCATTTGCTTTGTTTATTTGCTTATTGCTCATTGCCTTTTCCAAAGGAACCACTTGAATCATCTATATATGATCTCAAGAGGTAAACATCTAAGAAGTTTTACACTCCCTCACCCTCCCACTTTTTGTTTCTTTAAACCTCCATTTGCATGCTAACCCAAACTTGAAAAATATTGTGCAAACATTTTTCAATTTTTTTCAAATTAGAAACCTAGGCCTTAAGCCTTTGACTTTTTCCAACTTCATTTTTATAATACTTCTTCTGAATTGAATTCTAATCATACTTTGACCATCTTTTGTGAATAATCCTAATTGGTTAATTTCACTCATTCAATTGTTTTGTAGCTTTGTCCATCCTTGATAAGTTTTCATACATTAGCCATAGATCTCAATTATCTTAGTGGTTGATGTTAATCTCACCTTTTGACCTTAGTGATTGAATTGTAAGACTTCCTTGCTTATTATAGGGTTAACCCCTCACTAGCAAGTTGAAGCTTTTCTCACATGGTGGACTTGTTGTTATATAGGTTGAGTTTTCTCCCATGGATAACGAAAGACCTTAGTGCTTTTGTTTAAAATCAATTCACTTACTTTTTGGAAATCTTTTAGCCGAACTACGAGGTTTTGATCCTGTAAAGGTACGTAGGCAATGGTTATCCATCCAAACACAAAAATAATAACTTGTACATTCTTTTCTCATCCCTTCAATCCATGTTTGCACAATAAATATTTCATAAACAAATAACATTTCGTACGACAAGTGTGAAAAGGGCTCCCTAGGAGTACCTAGGACGTTTTGGGTGCCTAACACCTTCCCATTGCGTAATTAACCCCTTACCCAGATCTCTGACCTTTTCATTAGTTTTCTATGTGTAAAACTTCTTAGGCTTTTGTTCACTTTTTAGCCATTCCTTTGGATAAATAAAAGTGCGGTGGCGACTCGATTCTTTGTATGCTTTACTTTTGATTTAATCAATAAATCATAAAGTGACGAATACACCGCTACAGACACAACCCATTGAATCTTCAAGAACAGTCAGATACATGATCAATGGTCTCCCTTCCACAGGTGGGGATAGAATCGGGGGCTCAGACAGATACTCTTTAATACTGTCAAAGGCCTTTTGGCAATCCTCGGTCCAATCATGAGACTGATCTTTTCGAAGGAGCTTTAATATCGGCGCACATGTGGCAGTCATGTGGGATATGAACCTGGAAATGTAATTCAAGCGACCAAGAAAACCTCGGACTTGCTTCTTAGTTTTGGGCGCAGGCATCTCTTGTATTGCTTTGACCTTTGCAGGATCAACCTCAATTCCTCTTTCACTGACGATAAAGCCCAATAACTTGCTAGAACGGACTCCAAATATACACTTGTTGGGATTCAGACGAAGTTTATACTTCCTCAGACGCCGAAAAAGCTTCAACAGGTGCTCTACATGTTCAACTTTCGTTCTTGACTTAGCAATCATATCATCAACATATACCTCAATCTCTTTATGCATCATATCATGAAACAAGGTAGTTATAGCTCGTTGATACGTGGCTCCGACGTTCTTCAAACCGAAGGGCATCACTCGATAACAGAATGTTCCCCAAGGTGTGATGAATGTTGTCTTCTCCATATCCTCGGGTGTCGTCTTAATCTGATTATATCTGGAAAATCCATCCATAAATGAGAATATGTTGAATTTAGCTGTATTGTCTACCAACATATCAATATGTGGTAGAGGGAAATCATCTTTCGGACTAGCTTTATTCAAGTCTCTATAGTCCACACACATCCAGACTTTTCCGTCTTTCTTAGGCACGGGCACAATATTGGCCACCCATTGAGGATATGTAGAAGTCACCAGAAACCATGCATCAATTTGCTTCTGAACCTCCTCTTTGATCTTCACTGCCATATCAGGATGAGTTCTTTTGAGCTTCTGCTTCACAGGCACGTACTCAGGCTTCAAAGGCAGGAAATGTTGCACGATATCAGTATCTAGACCAGGCATGTCATCATATGACCAGGCGAAGATATCAACATATTCTCATAGCAATTCAATCAACCCCTTCTTAACAGACTCTTCCAGGAGTGCCCCAATCTTTACCTCTCGCACACAATCTTCAGACCCCAAGTTGACTGTTTCTAGATTCTTAAGATGCGGCTGAATGATCTTCTCTTCATGCTCAAGTAGCCGGGTGATCTCATCAGAAATCTCTTCAACATCATCTTCCTCTTCCTCAAATACAGGGAATTCAAAATTGGGAGATGGCGTTGGGTCATTATGTTCAATGGGTCTAGAAATCAAGCTGCATAATGATTTTGGATATGAAAAGCTTTAGAATTCAAACAAGGCAAATCATTATGCAGATGAAAAGATTGATTTTATTCTATTTTTAGGGTTTTATGTGATCACCAATTTCATGCAAAAAGCGAAAAGGGAAAATAATTGGAAAAACAAACATTTAACATGAATTTATTGAATGAAAATATCATTGTATTTATGTTGCCAACAATGTCATCACTCCTCCTTTTGGCATGGGAGAAAGGTTTTTAAACAAAATGATCATTACGTTGACTTGTGGATAACTGTAAGAATATCCACAGCTACCCAATTGTTGCAGACCCCTCTAGGGATGATGAAATTGTCGGAATCCTCTGCATCCTCTTCCAAGACAGCGGCAACTTCCTCATCCTGACCAGTGTGGATGAAACCTCCACTCTTGAATAACCCTTGCGCGTTGAAGACCCCAGAAGAAAAGCCAATGCCAGCCTGGGACTTATTGTCTTCTAGCTCGATCATTTTTCCTAAACCAACAGTCGCACCACACTCGATGGCCAACTTTGCATCTTTGTAGGAAGCAAATGAAGGAGTTCTCTTCTCAACAGGCTCAGCTATAGATAAAGCTTGGAAAGGAGTTCCAACTTCATCCTCAACATCTATATACGAGAAGGAAGACAAGTGGCTAACCAGGAGAGCCTTTTCTCCCCCTACCACTACCAGTTTCTTATTCTTCACAAATTTCAGCTTCTGGTGTAGGGTGGATGTCACGGCGCCAACCTCGTGAATCCATGGTCTGCCTAAGGGACAGTTGTACGATGGGTGAATGTCCATAACCTGGAAGGTAATCTGGAAATCACTTGGTCCAACTTTGATTGGGAGATCGACTTCCCCAATCACAGTTTTACGCGACCCATCAAAGGCCTTCACAACTACTCCACTCTGCCTCATGGGAGGCCCTTGATATGCTAGTTTCGAGAGAGTGGACTTCGGCAATACATTCAGGGATGGCCCAGTGTCCACCAGCACATTGGACATGGCGTCGTCTTTACAGTTCATGGAGATGTGTAATGCCAAGTTGTGGTCTCTTCCCTCCTCAGGAAGATCAGAGTCACAGAAACTCAAACTGTTACAAGCGGTAATGTTTGCAACAATACTATCGAATTGTTCTATTGTGACATGATGATCTACATATGCCACGTCCAAAACTTTCTGCAGAGCCTCTCTATGGGGTTCTGAATTCAGAAGTAATGATAACACGGATATCTTGGATGGCGTTTATAGAAGCTGGTCTACAACATTGTACTCACTCTTCTTGATGAGCCTTAGCATCTCATCACAGTCTTATTTCTCATTGCCACTAGGGCCAACAGAAGTAGGAGTTTTTAGTACAGAGGAGGGTTTAACAGCAAGTGCCGGATTCAGAGAATTCACCGCATTCCCACTCGGGCGTTCAACAAAATCAGCATTAGCTTGAGGTTTCGGTGGTGCTGAAAATACACGACCACTACGGGTCAAACCACTTACATCAGCGATGTTCACCACAGATGAGGAAGGCAAAGGCACTTCTTTCTCTCCTTCTACAGCAACAGTGTTGTAGCGATAGGGAATTGCTTTTTCGAAAGAGTATGGCACAGGACCGGCACGCTTAATGATAAGAACAGGAGAAGCCTTCTGCTTGCTACCATCGTATTTAATGATAACAGGTTCGGGTATCCGGAAAACTAGGGAGATTACGTTGACCTCCGGCTCATCTTCGTCAACATTCCTATTCTGAAGGATCTCAATAACTCCTTCATCCAGCATTTCCTGAAGATCTTTATGCACCTGGCGACAACCCAATCGGTTAACAGAGCAAACTCGGCATCTATCATGGTCATGCTCATAGTGATTGTAATCACATAGCAAATGATGCATCTCGACCAGGGACTGTCGGATGTGACTGACATATTTGACCTTATACTTGCCGGGGCAACCCTGGACAATGTTAACAGATTTCCCATGCTCGGGCAATGGGTTCTGCTTCACGTTAGGACCTACGTCCTCGAAACACTCAATGCCACACCTCACAAGGTCTTGAACCTTGGTCTTCAAAGGATAGCAATTCTCCACGTCATGGCCGGGAGCACCAGAATGACAAACACAATGAAATTCGGGCTTATACCACCACTGGGGGTTAACAGGTATGGCCAGTGGGTCTCTCGGAGTAATCAGCTTCCTCTCTATTAAAGAAGGGTATAACTCTGCGTACGTCATCGGAATAGGATCAAAAGTGACCCTTTTCCTCTCGTAACTCGTGCTGGTTTGATTACTGTTTCGAGGCTGGTAGGCCTGCTGTTGCGGACGGTGCTGTTGTTGCTGATATTGCTGAGGTGGTTGTTGATTGTTGCTATGTTGGTGATACTGTTGATTGTCTCTGAAAACAGGTGCTATATGAGCCACCTGGTGCTGGTTACCGGCGGGACACACAGTCTTCCTCCTCACAGAGGGTCTTCTTGGTTTCAGATGGGAGGTCCCAACATGTGCCTCTCCATCTTTCTTCTTGGCAAACACCCCATAACGTTTGGCAGAAAAGCCTTCTTCTCTGGTTAGACGTCCTTCTCTAACCCCTTCTTCTAAACGCATCCCCATATTCACCATCTCGGTGAAATCAGAAGGAGCGCTAGCAATCATCTGCTCATAATAGAATGAACTCAAGGTATTCAGAAAGATCTTGGTCATTTCCTTCGGTTCTAGCGGAAGCACGATCTGTGTTGCCACCTCTCGCCACCTCTGGGCATACTCTTTAAATGTTTCTTTGTCCTTCTGGGACATGGCCCTTAGCTGATCCCTATCGGGAGCCATATCCACGTTGTACTTGTACTACTTGACGAAGGCCTCGCCAAGGTCGTTGAAGAATCGGATGTTCGCACTGTCTAACCCCATATACCAATATAGGGCGGCACCGGACAAACTGTCCTGAAAGTAGTGGATGAGTAATTGGTCATTGTCAGTCTGAGTAGACATCTTCCTGGCATACATGACCAAGTGGCTGAGAGGACAAGTGTTTCCTTTGTACTTTTCAAAGTCAGGGACCTTGAACTTCACAGGAATCTTCACGTTGGGAACTAAGCAGAGATCGGCCGCAAACTTGCCAAAAAGATCCTTTCCTCTAAGAGTCTTCAATTCCTTGCGAAGCTCAAGAAATTGATCGTTCATAGCGTCCATCTTCTCATACACATCTGGGCCCTCAGATGGCTCAGAATGATAGAGGGTGTCGTCTATCCTGGGCATGGTATGCACGACAGGAGGAGGAACAGCAAGGACCGTGCTAGATACCGGCATAGAAGTAAAGGTTGGAGCAGGACCCTCAGGCATAAAATTAGGAGGCATTCCCCACGGAAACCCGGTTGGCATGGATGTAGGAGCAAAGTGTGCACTGGCTGCAGGCACAGTTGAAGAGACGATCTCTAAGATAAGTGTCCCCTGGGGAGGAGTTGAAGGCGTTGGAGAAGACTGGCTCTGGGCAGCCAAGAATGATTCCATCAAAGCGCTCAGTCTGGCCACTTCCTCTTTGAGTTCACGGTTCTCTTGCTCTAGATGATCCATCAGTCTTGAAGTGTTGGCTCTAGTGTAGTACCGGTTAGTCAGCTTGTCTTCAAAATAAATGAAGAGCGCAGAGTTAGACCACAAGACAAGAGGCAGGAAACAAAACCTGCTTATGCACATGATGCATGCAATGCTTGTGCACATGATTTGTTTTTATATTTCAAAGGAACTCTAGGGTTTTACTTGTAAATTTTGGAATCATTTAACATTTATCGCATATAGAAATATCTCATAAAATAATATCAGGGAAAAGAAGTACATCATTGTTAATCATGAACAAGAGGAAAGGAAAATAATCATCCTATGGATCCCTAGAAACAATCATCTAATGCTCGGGACACAGGAAGATAAGATGCACGAAGCCTCTTTACTTCCTCCTCAGAAGCTGCCTCCATATTCGCCTTCTCTTTGGCGAGTCGATCGTACTTCCTCTTCCAAAACCGGGAAGACTGAGGAAGTAGAGAAGTCCATGCATCATTAGGATCATCAATAACCTGATGCTCAAGGAACTCTATCAAAGCATCCTTCTCCTTAATCTGCTGAAGCAACTCTTCCCTTTCACGGATCTAGGCACGTGATAGGTCTTCGTCTCTCAACTCCTCTACTCCTTGGTCAGGGAGGGTTGAAGGCCCAGCCATAATCATAGGTGTAGGTCTTGGATACTCGTATGGCATGAGATACTCATACGCTCTCTTCCTTACCCAAGCAGTGTAAGGCTCCAAAGCGATGCAATTCTTAGGACCCAACTCCTTCCTTCCTTTCTTATGAACCTTGCGCCAAGTGCGGACCATCCTAGCTTTCAAGCCTTGGGGATCTTTACCCTCCTGAAAGAACACACCCTCTAACAGAATGTTATTGGGTTTATCCTTTAGGGGGAACCCAAGCTGATGACGTGCTAAAATAGGGTTGTAGTTGATCCCACCACATGAACCAAGAAGAGGTACATTGGAGAATTCACCACAAGAGTCGATAATATGCACACCATCATACACACGGTTATACCAAGAGATATCATCATTAGTGAGAGACATGAGTCTCGTGGACCATCGTAGACATCCCTTGTTCTCCTTGAAAGCGACTGTCTGAGGTAAGTGAGAAATAAACCACTTATACAACAGGGGAAAACAACACACAATGGCACCACCACCCTTTGCATTCCTCATATGCAAAGAGAAATAGGTATCACCCAACAGAGTCGGAACGGGATTAAGAGTAGAGAAAATCCTAATAGCGTTCACATCCACAAACTTGTCAATGTTGGGGAACAATACTAACCCATAAATAAGAAGTACAACAAATATGGCCTCAAAGGCGTCCTCACTCATGGCCTTCCCATAAACAGTAGCTTGACCAATGAGGAACTCAGAAGGGAGACCTTGAATTCCACCTTTGGTAGTCATATGAGCACCAACCAGGGATTCATCTATGTGCAACATGTCAGCTATCTCTTGAGAAGTAGGAATACTCTCCAAGCCACTGAACGACAACTGGTCTAGAATAGGTATACCCACAAGGTAAGGATACTCCTCAAGTGTAGGCAGAAACTGAAAATCCGGAAATGTGAAGCAACGGTACAAAGGATCGTAAAACTGCACCAATACATTCATCAACCCTTCATCCACCTGAGTAGTCAGAAGAGGAAGAAGCTTCCCAAAACGAGCTTTGAAAGCCAAGGGATCTAGTACATAGGATGTCAGATTCCTTAACTCTTTCAGATCTGGTTGCCTGAAGCTGTACTTCTTTGTATTCCTTCTTTGTCTTTCCATGTCTGAAAGTTTCGCAAATAACCCCCCTTAAGTTCCTTGAAAATTTTCTTCATTATTGATGATATGGATGCAAATTAGTGCATGAATGCATGAATGCAACAATCACACTCAAGGATCAAGCAAAGCACACCAAACAAAGGTCATGGGATGGATCATATCATCCTTAATATCAATCATCCATTTTGGTGGATTATGGTTTACACTTTATCAACACCCAAGTTCCATTGATATTAAGGATATATGAACGGATCAACCATGAATCAAGGGTTTGTTGCAAGTCACGAGCATGGAGTCTCGGTTAAGAACCACCCAAAGGGAATGTACTATGGTTCAAACCTGCCAAACATGTTCTACAAGAGGTTCCCATAGTCATCATCCCATCTTTTAGATATTATCGGAGAAACGACTACTCGTATTCCAAAAATATTCTCAAGAGAGACTCTTATGAGTGTAGTATCACGTAACAATCGTATCAAATCTTACACTTGAACGACTTTTGCACTACATCCTAAAAATAGGCCAAGATGGGCTTGGTAAACTATGGTCCTTGGCTTCTAAGGTCTATATTGGAAAGAGTAATGTCTAACCACAACTTACTTGTGTGACATTATTGATCCCAACATGACCTCCACCAAGTGAATAGACTTGCAAGCCAACTTGCTAAGGAATAACTCCACACAAGTCAACAAGACTATGCCATTCTCCTATCCTAAGTGCACTCGAGTTCGGGTATAAAAATCATCTCACAAAGACCACCAAGCATACAAGGAATTAACATTCAAGCAATTCAATCATTACATACAATACAGTAATCCCAAATTGCACAAAAATATGTCACAAGACAATACAATACAACAAGCATGAAGAGTTGGCAAAGCCCACTAGGCAAAAGTTCGCATCTCCCCAGCAGAGTCGCCACTTTTCTATAGCGGGGTATTCGTTACCATTAGAGATATTGACTAAATCCAAGGTAAGACATACAAGTCGAGTCGCCACCGCACTTCTATTTATCCAAAGGAATGGTTAGAAAGCGAACAAAAACCTAAAAGTTTTAACAAAAACTAGTAAAAGAAACAGAGATCTGGGTAAGGGGGTTGGTTATGCAATGGGAAGCTGTTAGGCACCCAAAACATCCTAGGTACTTCTAGGGAGCCCTATTCATACTTGTGAAGGTTATTGTCTTGTGAAAAATTTATTTGTGCAAACATGACTGAAGAGATGAGAAAAGAATTTACAAGTTTATTTACATTTTGTGTTTGAATGGATGAACCCATTGCCTATGTACCATCTTTAAAAAAAAATATTAGGATCAAAACCTCGTAGTTCGGGGTAAAAATCTCAAAATGAGTTGGTGAATTGATTGGTCCAAAAGCCTTAAGGTCTTTTGTAATCAAAGGGAGAAAACTCAACCCAACCACAAATCCACCATGTGAGGATAGCTTCAACATGCTAGTGAGGGGTTAACCCTATAATAAGCATGGAAGGCTCATTGTCTATCACTAAGGATATAGGTGAGTATTACATCTACCTCAAGGATAACTCAAACCTAATAGCTAAAGGTTATGAAAAAGTTGATTAAGAAAGTGGCCATTGGAACCACAAAAAGCACATTTGAATGGGTTATATTTACCAATTAGAAGTAAATACAAAATGGTCAAAGTTGACTTAAAAGGTTCAATTCAAAATAAGTATTAGGAAAAGAAAGTTTGAAAATCAAAAGCATAAGGCTTAGGTTTCTAATGTTGAAAACAAATGTTAAATGTTTGCACAAAAGTTTTGGCTTGGGTTAGAGTGGAGAGAAGAAGAAGAATGGCTAAATCCTAAGCAAAAGCAAAAAGAGAAAGGATAAAGGAACCAAAACCACAATGGAGTTCCTCTCTTGAGATCATATTGATGATCCAAGTAGCCCCCATCCTTTGGAATAAGCAACCACAGAGTATAAGCAATCAAACAAGTCTCACAAGAGATCCTCAATGTATCTTGTTTCTTCCACTTAGATGAACATGGAAATGGTCCTCCAATTAAGCTCAAATGGAAACTCCTAGCATAAAAGCACACACATCAAAAGTTCTAATGAAGTAAAACAAGAATGTACAAGAGTGAGTTTAGAGATTTGGTTCTTCTAATCCATCTTCACCATTAAGAACCTTTTGCTCCAATTTTGCATAAGGAAGGTCCTAGAAACTAAGTCCAATTCTCCATTTCTTTGCATAGGGAAATTCCTAGAAACTAAGTCCATTTCTTTGCATTTGGTTCACCATAATCAAAACAAAACAAAAGCAAAAATAATATATACACAATTATGTGCTCAAGTGAGCAAAAGGCAAATGGCATTAACATAAACATGTGCTCAAGTGAGCAAAGAGAAAAGAAAATGAATAATATGTGCAAGAATAGTAAATTGCATTAAAGTAAATTGCACAAAGTAAATGTTAATTGTCAATAGTTAGTGTTAGTAGTTAGTGTGCCATAAGGCAAATTTAGCGCTATGTTAAGCAATCGTAATTGGACTTATGTAGAAGTCACAACTATCTGAGGCCGGTCAATAAAAGTGTAGGCAACAAACACAAGTTAGGAGTCTTGATTAGTGAACCAAGTCCAAACAACTTGCTATGCCAAAAAGGAGAAGAAAATTGATCTTGTATTGGTTTAAGCCTTTTGCATGATTTAAAAGACAACCTATCCTTAATGCAAAGCCGTTCACTTGATCAATTGATCAAGATGAATTAGATTTGAATCAAGGAAGGTTAAATCTCCCTAATCAATGCTAACTTATCAACCTTCAACTCATTGATCAAAAAGAAAAGAAGAAGAAGAAGGAGATGAATAAGAAAAATGGAAATGACAAAATGATAAAAGAAATATAAATGCATTAAATGGAACATCATCTACCAATCCTCATATGTTGACCAATAACATTGAAAGTCAAGGTCAAACAATCAAAAACAGAAGTGAGATGAAGATTGGAAGTCAAGAAATGAATAAACTATTTTTGGCATTTTTTAATACTTAAAAATGAACTTGAATTAAAATAAATCGAAAGGTCAAACTTCAAAATCACTTCAAATCAACCTTGAAAGGTCCAAGGGATTTATCCTAAGTTCAATAAGGTCAAACAAAGTTTGACAAAAAAATTCAGCATTTTTAAAAGTCAGAAACTATTTTTAATCAATTAAAAATGAATAAAAATAACCTAATTGAACTAAAATCTCAAATAAATCTCAAATCAATTCAAAAATTGATGAGAATATTTTTCATAGATCTATCATCATTCAAAGAGGTTGAGAAAATATTTTTGCATTTTTTGAATATCAAAAACTATTTAAAATGAATTAAAAATAACCAGAAAAGAGAAAATTCACAAAAAATATCAAATGACCTAATAAAAAATATTAAAAATCAGAAATAGAAACTAGAAATTATTTGGGAAATAATACAATTGGTCCCATAATTTTTGGATAAAAAATGAAAGAGATATTGATTTTTGAAATAAAAGGAATTTAAGAAAATAAACACATAAATTATAAAATGCAAAAAAAGGAGGAGCGTTTGGATCTGAGCTCATTAATTGAGCTGGAAGATCACACGCTCCTAAGACGCGCGCCTATGGTGATCCATGGTCAATGCATGCACATGTGAAACAATAGAAAGTCATAACAAACAATGGCTGAGATTCAATCAGGGAAATAGATCTAATGGCCAGGATTTAAACTGGAGATGATGAAGCCACCGGAGCCACCGTCTTCTCTGGTGAGCTTCAGGATTCCGGCCAAAATGCAGAAACTCGAAAGGCAACCAAAACGTGCGATCTATACATCATTAGAAAGCTGGGATGATGTACATCATCCTTATACCATACATTTTCCTTCTAGATCTCTATAGTGTGAGAAATCAGAGATGGAAAAATCTGGTGTTCATCATGAACTCAATGAATTTCAAAAATTAAAAGCATAAATATGATGCCTCCATTGAGAGGACTTCAGCCAACACAAAATCTAAGCCAATAGGTCAATGGATTAAGAGAATCGAAGAAAATACCAGTTGGAATGTAAGCTTGAGTTCTGCTGATTTCAACACGATGCCTTGCTTGCTTTATCAAAACAGAAGTTCAATGAAGTGTATGATGAAGGTCTAGAAGCATTAGATCTAAGAATACAACCAGATGAAGCTGAATTCTAGATCTGATTTTTTTTTAGAGAAATGCAATTGCTTCTTTAGTGATGGTTAGGGAGAGAATTCTGCAGCATTTCAGGTTAAAATTGGGCGTCCTAAATGAGTGAAATGAAGTCTCTATTTATAGAGAAAATGGCAAGGAGAGTGTGAGGAATCCGTGTGCATGGCATGTGAAGCTTCTTTTCATGGTCTTGCATGATCATGCACAAGGCCCAAAAACAATGCCAAATGAGTTCTGAACACCAGCCAAATGGAAATGGACGTGTGAATTGCAAGGCAATTGCTTATGCACCAAGATTTCAAGTGAATTCCTTGTTTGTACCTAAAAATTCATCTCTTCGAAAGTACCATTTAAAACATCCAAACATGGCCATGTGGGTAATGGTTGGAAAGGTATTTGTATAAGGAACAAATGTTATGTTGGGAAAAAACTCATTTGAAGTGTGGAAATTTATGAAATTTGAGTTTAAAGTGTGATGTGCAAAATATGTCAAGGCAAGGTTTCTAAAATTGGCCAACTTTCAAGCCCTTCTGTTTTGATGATTCAAGAGTCAAATGGAAATATCCCCAACTTCAAAGTTGTAGATCTTTTCAAGACAATCAAAATGGACTTATATTTTGCATCATTTGGATTTTTTATGAAAGAGTTATGGGCACTTGAAGTTGGACTTTTTTGACTTTTAATGCCTTTGACCCAAAAAGACCTATAACGTCTTGCATTATCACATGTATTTCCTTTGATATTTTGAAATTTTGTTCATCATAACATTCTAAGTAGACATCCTAAGCTTTCCAATTCATTTGATCCCACCTCAAAATCATAAAAGATGAGTGAGTTATGTTCTTGGGAGTTATTTTCTTAAATAAGTTCAAATATGCATGAAATGATGAATTAAATAACTTCCCTTGATTGCATTTGACCATGGGCTGAGGTTGCTTCATGAGCAAGGCATTGTGGTGCATAGATGAATTAGGGCTTCTCTAGGGAACAAACCTCAAATCCTTTGACTTGCTTTGATCAAAAATGATGAATTGAGATACTAGGGAGTCATATTTGATGGATGAGAGCTTTGGGACACATTACCATATTTTCTTTCATCTCCTCTTGACCAAGTATTTGTACCAATGATCACCTAGAAGCTTTGGATCTTGTGATTGCTCAAACTACAAACAAAAGATGTTAGTGACATATTTTTGTGCTTTTGGTTAGTAAACAAGAATAAGAAAAGCAATGATATTCAATTCAAGCATGCTTGGTGATCTCAAACCACTCACAAGGAGTCCCACCCAAAGGGAAAAGGAACCAAGATGCTCAATTCTCCTTGAGGCTATCTAATGCAATGTTATGATGCCATGAGGGATCTTAGGGACAAAATTGGGGTCTTACACATAGGAATGATGGTAGATTGATTAAAGGTTTTCTCACAAAGGACTTGGGAGAAAATACCCTTGAGAACTGGTAATAATTGATATTTGGTGATGCAATAGTAACTCAGAGTTATTACAGGGATAAATCATACACCTTCCCTGGCATTGTTCCTTTTTCTCAATAAACCCTTATTTTCTTATTGCTTTCTAATTTTCTTTTTACACTTAAAAACCCAAATTAATACTTTGTGTTTAATTGAATGATAATCTAAACTCAATACTACGTGCAGTCCTTGAGATCGACATTCAGGGATTTTCCCCATTATTACTATAATAGGTAAAATAGTACACTTGCTATTTTCCCGATAAAGTTTTTGGCGCCGTTGCCGGGGACTGCCAAAAATATAGAGTTTAATTTTATTTCAATTAAAATTTTGTTGCTCTGCAATAAAATTATTTTTCTGTCATTTATATTTTACTAACTAGTGGATGCAAGGAAAACCCTCAGCTGAAATTCTTTTTGACGCAGAGATCGAGAGAACCCTTCATAGAAGACGCAGAGAACAAAGAGTGGATTCTACAGAAGAAAGTACCTCGGATCAACCAGAAGTCAAGGAACCAATGGCTGAAGTTCCTCCAATTCCACCTCCTCCACCTCCGGAGAGACTCCTAGCTGACTATGGAGGTGCAAACGCACTGGGTGGTCGACTGACCATAGTTAACCAACCAGTAAATATGACAAATTTTCAACTGCATCCTAGCACGATCAATCAATTGGAAAGAAAACATTTCACCGGAAAGGTTAATGAAGATTCTAACAAACACCTGCAGAGATTTCTGACCATGAGCACCACCTTGAAAATTGATGGTCACACTGATGAAGCAAAAAAGTTAAGAATGTTCCCGTTCACTTTAGCTAAAGACGCGGAAGAATGGTTCTATTCTCTCCCTGCCGGTAGTATCACTTCCAGGGAGGAGATGGAAACTGCATTCTTAAATGAGTATTTTCCAGCATCAGTATTCCTGAGAAAGAGGTATGAAATTCAGAATTTCAAACAGAAGGATGTCTAATAAAAACAGTGGCTTGACACGGCCACCCGTGTTAGCTGACACGGGCCGTGTCAGGAGCACTGTAAGAAAAATGATTTTGAGGATGAAAAACAGTGGCCTGACACGCCAACCGTGTCAGCTGACACGGCCCGTGTCAGGACCACTGTAAAAAAAGATTGAAAATGGTTAAAACAGTAGCCTGACACGGCCACTCGTGTCAGCTGACACGGCCACCCGTGTCAGGCGTGCGAATTTTTTGAATTTTTTTTGAAAATTTGATATTTTTGTGGGGCCCACCCACTTAAACCATTCTTAACCACTCTTTTTCCTTAATCACTCATCATTATCAGATTTTTACACCACTCTCTCTCTCATACTTTTCATCTTCTTCTCCCACTCTCTCACAAACTCCATTAAAATTCACTCACCTCACCACACAAAACCCCACATGCAACCAAGTTCCACTCACCTATAGCCCAAACACCCTTCACAAATATTCCTCACCCCGCTGTCCCGGTTGCCACCACGGTTTTAGATTTTTCTAACTCGAAAGTTCGGAATTATACTATTTTTGCAGGTCCAAAATGACCTCGAACAGAATCCTTACCGGAAAGCAACAACGTGCAGAGATGGCTAAGTCCCGAAAGCGCCCGAGCCGGAATCCTAATCCGCATAATATTGTGTTTGACAACCCGGAGCAAGAGCGACGTTACCAAATCCACCGAAAACGCAAGCTTACGCCGACCAGGTATATGTGTGAGAAGACTCTGACGATCTCGGGCTGAAAATTGAGGTAGACCGAATGTTCCATGTCTTGGGCATGCTCGAGTTTATGAGTTTGGAGGCGCCGACCTACGAACGCATCACTCTCGAGTTTCTCAGCACCTTGGAGTTTCAGCTAGAAAAGTGGTGGGTTAACACCACCAGGTATTATTTCGGCACCTTACGCTTTCGATTATTTAACAATTATCACGAATTGTCTGTTGAGGAGTTAGCTGCTATACTCCGACTCCCGCTGAACGGACCCGGAGCGGTCCCAGAGGGGTTTTCTCCTAAGGATTTTTGGATCGCCATAACTTGGAGGATGGATTACTCCTCCAAAGGTGCAAAAGCATCGGGCATCCAAAATCCCTGTTTCAGGTACGCCCAAAAAGGTTTAGCCTACATATTGTTTGGTAGAGGCGACAACACTGGAGTAGCTACTCAGAGAGAGCTATTCTTCATGTGCTCGATGGCTCAAAATCAGACCATCAATGTAGCTGCCTTTGCAGCAAACTACCTGGGGAGAGTCGGCCGAGCAAACTTCGGAGGCATTTCCGTGGGAGGTATGATCACCCAAATTGCATGGCATTTTGGGTATCAGGTTGTTTTACTCGAGGACACGCCAATTGCAGGTAATACTAAAATTGACATGTCTGCTCTGATCGCCCAAGGTATGATTGCAGTTGCCTCCACCTACTATTTCGTCCTCATTCATAAAAGATTTATCATTGCTCTGTCGGATCCGGACAGAGTTGTTATCACTGACTGTGCGAATTGGTTATATGTGAGTGCCGATCCCGATGTGGATGAAGGCCACGAAACTGACCATTTTAATGCAGGTGAGCACTTTGTAGATGACTAGGCAGAAGGAACGGAAAGAGAAGAAGAATATCCTTAAGCACCTCCTGAGAAGTTCATTCCATAACCTCATGAACCCACCCAACAGGTGGCGGGCTCTTCATATTGGTCAACTGACCAATGGTGATGGATACAGACCGAAATAGGTGACTTGAGGACTGAACAGCAAAGGCAAGGCATCGAGCAAGCCCGTCAGGGGGCGATGTTAGATGAGATGAGCAGCATGATGCGACAGTTAATGTTGCATTTTCCGCAACCGCCTCCTCAGTAAGACCCTGTAAGTTCCCTCCTCCGCGCTTGGTCACAATCATTGTGGACAATGTTGAGTTCAGGTGTGGGGGAGATTTTTTGTCTTTTATCTGCAATTTATTTGTGTTATTTTTAATTTTTAATTTTGTATTGAATTTGTCTGTTGAATGTACATTATGCTGCAAGTGTGTGTGTCAAGTCTGTGTTGACAGGTTGGAAAAGTAATGATCACAAGTGAGAATGGATGAAAGATCGCACGACTCAGCATGGCTTATTGTGAAGGATATCCCCAGAAAGTGACACTACTGAAAGTAAAGATCGGATGCAACGTACACAGCTTAACCGACACAAGTATCCTGCACACTCCGAAGTAAGAAAGCAATTGCACCAAATTAAGAAACATTGTGGATCCTGTCAAAGCTGAACCAAACCAAGTGAGTCAGAAAAGGCCAAACACATTAATCATCATGAGCGTCATTCAGGTTTGTCTTTATCACTCTTAATTTGCATAAACTCTCTAGGACTGTCACTGCATGATACACACACTGAGGTACGTTGTAATTAACCCCGAGCCTTTCTAGCCATCCCGCATTATTATATCCTTCGTTAACCCCCTTTGAGCCTATATCCATTTTTTGTTTAAAACACCATGAATGTAACCATTGGCCAAAAACACTTCCTCACCCTGCTCAGAGTCATGAAAATATATTCCAACTGTGTTAAAAAGCTAGGTTTGGGGTAAAAACCCCAAAAGCTCTCAAAGCCCTAGAAAGTGCAAAAACAAGAGAAAAAGAAAAAGTGATGAATCGAGAAAAAGAAAAGAAAATAAAAATCAAATACTCGATGATTCAAAAGAAAGAAGCACGGAAAAGGGTAGTCGGAAAAATTCAAGAAATAAGAAAAGAAAACCGAGGAAATAAAAGAAACCAACACAGGATATAACAGTAGCCTAACACGACCACCCGTGTCAGCTGACATGGGCCGTGTCAGGCAGAACTTCATCCTGTGTTGGGCATGCCAGGGGTGTGTCAGAATAACCAGTAGGCTGACACGGCCACCCGTGTCAGCCCAAGCCCAATATCTCCAATTTTTCCGGGCTTTTCATTCTTCGGGCTTTGTGGAGACATCTTTGGACTTGTCCAACTGCTGCTGGGAACTTTCACTATAAAAAGATGTCTTCTACCAAAGGAAAAAGCATCCTAGAATACAGCAAACCACATTATTGTGAAGCAATCAAGTATTACAGAGATCGAGGCATTTGGAGAGCTGAAGAGATTCAAGAGCGGGAGCGATTGAAGATCAAAGTCATCCAGTTACTTGTAATGTGTAATTTTTATCTTGAATTGGTTTTAAACAATATGAGTAGCTACACCCCCCAATGCTAGGGGGTGTCCCGGATTTGGAATTGTAATGAATTTGAGTTTACATTTGCATTTATAATATTTTATTTACGGTAACCTTTTGATGTGTTCATTGCTTTCTCTTTCGGACCAATCGAGATTGATCTATGGTTATCACTTAGGCTGGACCGCCAGTGATAAGGTTTTCATCAGGTTACTCTGCAGTAGATATCACCTAGGACTAGGGATACCCTGCATGAACCAGAGCATTCTTGATATTATATAGCTTAACTTCACCCTCATTGGCTATGGACATAGGAATGAGGGTAGATTGATTAAAGGTTTTCTCACCAAGGACTTGGGAGAAAATACCCTTGAGAACTGGTAGTAATTGATATTTGTTGATGCAATAGTAACTCAGAGTTATTCCAGGGATAAATCATACACCTTCCCTGGCATTGTTCCTTTTTCTCTATAAACCCTTATTTTCTTATTTCTTTCTTATTTTATTTTTACACTCAAAAACCCAAATTAATACTTTTTGTTTAATGCAATGATAATTTAAACTCAATACTACGTGCAGTCCTTGAGATCGACATTCGGGGATTTTCCCCATTATTACTATAACAGGCAAAATAGTACAATGGAGTAGCGTACTCCTTAAACGTTTCCTTGTCCTTCTGAGGCAGTGATCTCAACTGATCTCTTTATACTTGTATTACTTTACAAATGCTTCACCCAAATCGTTGAAAATGCAGATGCTCGCACTATCCAACCCCATGTACCATCTTAGCACAGTGCCGGTCAGACTATCTTGGAAGTAGTGGATTAACAGTTGATCGTTATCTGTTTGGGTAGACATTTTGCGACATACATCACCAAATGACTGAGAGGACATGTGTTCCCTTTGTATTTTTCAAAGTCAGGCACGTTGAACTTCACCGAAATCTTCACATTCGGCACCAGACATACTTCAGCATCACTCTTCCCAAAAAGGTCCTTTCCGCTCAACAATTTCAACTCCTTGCGCAGCTCAAGAAATTGATCTTTCATTTAATCCATTTTCTCATATACATCTGGGCCCTCATATGGGTCAGAATGATAAATGGTGTCTTCCACACGAGGTAAGATATGCACTACAGGCGGTGGCATAGACATGATCGGGCTAGATGCGGATATAGAAGCAAATGTAGGCGCAAAGCCTTCAGGCACAAAGTTTGGAGGCATTCCCCACGGGAATTCGGCAAGCATGGAAGGCGCGAAATGAGCGGTAGCAGCATGCATGGTAGAGGTAGCCACCTCTGAAATAACAGTCCTCTGAGGAGGAGGAGGAGTTGCAGGTGTTGGAGAAGACTGGATCTGCGCGGCTAGAACATCATGATAGTCAGGTGGGTGATCTCCTCTTTCAGGTCTCTATTCTCTTGCTCAAGATGTTCCATGATTCTAGAGTGATTGGCGCGAGTATTGTACCAATGAGTCAGCTTGACTGAAGCACAGAAGAAACACCAATGAGACATCTGGCGAAAGAGAAACCTGCTTATGCAAATGATGCATGAAATGCAATGCTTGATTATTTTTATTATCAAGGGACTTACTATATTATTTGAAAATATATATATATATATATATATATATATATATATATATATATATATATATATATATATATATATATATATATATATATATATATATATATATATATATAACAACAACAATCGCAACAATTTGATATGACCAAAAATCTCCTTCATTTATAATTGGAAGGATTACATTGAGTACAATTTCAGAAACCAAATGAAAAGTACAAGAGAAAAGGAGACTAATCATTATTGGTGAGAGACATAGGTCTCTGAGACCATTGTAGACATTACTTGTTCTCCTCAAAAGTAGTTGTCAGAGGCAAGTGCGAAATAAACCACTTGTACAGAAGAGGGATGCAACAGACAATCGTTCCACCACCCTTAGAATTCCTTATATGCAAAGAGAAGTACATATCACCCAACAAAGTAGGCACAGGATTCCCAACCAAGAAAATTCTAATGGCGTTAACATCAACAAAACCATCGATGTTAGGGAACAAAGCTAATCCATAGATGAGCTACAAAAAGATAGCTTCAAAAGCATCCACACTACCAGCTTGAGCAAAGGCGGTAGCTTCCTTGATGAGGAAATCAGATGGCAACCCAAACAATCCTCGTTTCTTCATCCAATGAGCCTCTATCTCAGACTTTTTCAGGTGAAGAGCTTAAGCAATAAGATGAGATCTGGGAATCTCTTCCAATCCATTAAATGGAACCTTGTTAGAAACAGGTATTCCCAAGAGATGGGCATACTCCTCCAACATAGGCATAAGCTGGTAATCGGGAAAAGTGAAGCAACGGTAGAGAGGATCATAGAACCAAACTAACACACTCATAAGTCCTTCAACCACATCAGCAGACAAGATAGACAAAAGCTTCGCATGACGTTGTTTGAAGTCTAAGGGATCTAATTCAAAAGATTCTATCTTCCTTAGCTTTTTCAAATCTGGACATCTGAAATTGTACTTCTTAGTGTTCCTTCATCCACAATCCATGGTCTGAACATATTTGCATTCCTTGAAATTTTCGTGTGATGAATGTTATGATGCGCATGAATGCATGAATGCAACAATCACAAATAAGGGATCACACACAAGGAAAACAAACAAAGGTCAAGGGATGAATCAAGTCATTGTCAAGATCAATCATCCATTTTGGTGGATTATGGCTTTCACCTTATCAACACCTAAGTTCCATTGATATTGACAAGACTTGATTGGGTCAACCAGGAATCAAGGGTTTGTTGTAAATCACGAGCATGGAGTCTGGGTAAGAACCATCCCAGTGGAGTGAAATAAGTATAAAAACCTATAAATCATGTTCTAAAAAGCTCCCAGAGTCTTAATTCCATCTATCGGATATTACAGGTTAAGATGACTGACTCATCGACCCATAATATTTTTAAGAGAAACTCGTCTGAGTGTAGTATCACGTAACAACTATTATCAAGTCTACACTTGAACAGTCTCTGCACTACGTCCTAAATAGGCCAAAAGGGGTTAAATGTTCTACGGTTCTCAGCTTCTCGGACCCAAATTAGAAATAGCAATGCCTAACCACAAATACTTGTGTGACATTCCAAAATCCAAAAGGCTCTCAACTGAGCAGATGGATCCCAAGCCAACTTGTTAAGAACTACTCCACACAAGTCGAACATGACTATACCATCCTCCTATCTTAATTGCACTCAAGTTCAGGTTAGAACTTATCTCACCACTCAGAGATCACCAAGCACAATAAGCAGATTATATCACACAAACAAATATACATACATCAAACATACAACTATATACACATAAATAAGAAGGCTAAACCCCTTGGAGACTACTCCCCAACAGAGTCGCCACTTAATTTTTGTAGCGGTAAATTCATGATCATCAAGCTATGGATAAGCAAGACATCAAATAACAAGAGTCACCACCGCACTTTTATTGTTTCCAAGGGAAAAGGGGAAAAGTACGAACAAAACTCAAAAAATAAGAAGTTTTCAAATCAAAACTAATAAAATGCACGATATTACAGGTAAGGGGGTTGGTTACACAGAGAGAAGGTGTTCTCACCCAAAGTTTCCTAGGTACTCCTAGGGAGCCCTTTTTTGTGTGCATATGTATTTTGTACAAATGATGTTTTCAAGCAAATAGAATTGGGGGATGAAAAAAGAATTCATTAATTATATTTTTGTGTTTGACAAGACCTTCAGACTTGTGCCTGCGTACCAACATAAAAATGAGGCATCAAAACCTCGTAGTTCATGATACAAATTTCAAAGAAGATGCATTGCTTTTTACAAAACTTATGTTTGAAAGGCACAAAGGCCTAAAATGGTTTGAATGAGTGTTAGTTCTTTTTGGCTTTTGAAAATTTTAAGTCAAGTATAGTTAAGTTTATTTACAAGTTTGATTTAAGAAAATAGTTTAAAAAAGCAACAACATAAGGCTAGAGTTTCTAATTTGCAAAAGAAAAGGTGTAAGTTTATAAAAATAAACACATGCAAAGAAGATTTTAAAAGGAGGGAGAGATTTGAAATTAAAGAAATGGGTAGGAGATGAAGAGACTAATCCTAAGCATAAATTTAAAAGTTAAGAGTTGAAAAGATCTGACCAATGGGCTGCAATCCAATAGACAAGAATGTCATATAGAAACCCAAATTGCCTTGGACATTAGAATCAAGCAAAAAATAAAGCACACAATATTAATTTGAAGAGCAAGGCATCAAATAAAGATATCCACATCCAAGCTTAGCCATTCTATGATCTTCTTCAAATTTACCCATGTAGCAGATGAATTCCACAATGCCATAAGTCACAGGTTCAAAATAACAGCTTCACAATGATCATGTTGCAAATGAACTCAAATGGATATTCAATGATGGATCAAATGAAGTTTCATATTACAAGCACTTGGTTACATGATAGTTGGCATTGGCCAAGTCCTTTGCATAGGGAGTGTTACCTAAATTCTAAGTCCAATTGTCTAAGATCAAACCAACAGTCCACACCAAATGTTTTTTAGGGTTTTTGTTTTTATTATGTACATTAAAGGCCAAAGACCACACAAGCAATCACAATATACACAAGCAAAATATATCACAAAATACGGTCCAAATGGACAAAGTGAAAAGGACATTAACATAAACAATTAGAATGGTATGAATAACGGCAAATGAATAAAGCTTAAAAATAAAGTGCATTAAAGTAAATAACTTTAAAATAAATGTTAGTTGTTAATGAGTTAGAAGTTAGTATTGCTTTTGCTTTTTGTTTTAAGTCATTCTTTGGAGAACACTCAACCCACTTATCACAAGCATGGATCCTTCAACCAAGACATCTTCCAAAGGAAGGAAAAAAGGCCAAGTTTCCACACAATACCATGAAAGAGGAGAGACTTACAATCTCACTAACTAGAATTTTATGCCTTTTGTGTCAAAAATTTATGTTAAGCAATTGTAATTGGACTTATGTAGAAGTCACAACTATTTTAGGTCGGGCAACAAAATTTCGGTGTTAATGCATGTTAGAGACACAATATAATGGCCTATTCTCATGAAACATACCATACACAAAAAGAATATGCAAAAGAGGTGGCCTAATCTAATCCATACTTATATTGATTTTTAATCAACTAGCCTTAAGACATTGAGATATCATAGGACCATGACATGAATGCATAAAGAAGGGGAATAAGATGAAGAGGGAGGGGAATGGATCAAAACTCAAATTGGACAAAGGAGAATTTTTACCAAATTAAGATCATTCATTCATTTTTGGAGATGGAATGTACATTCCATCAATCCCCTAAATCCAATGATCTTAACCTAGCAAAGTCAAATCAACCTTAACCAAGGCCCAACAACACAAGTCAAACTCATACAACCAATCAAAATGGCTCAACACAATTATTTGGCATTTAACAATTTAAAAACAATGCATTAAATTAAATATGGTTTCTCAAATTCCTAAAACCTCATCAAAACAACATAGAAATGACCATGAGATTTATCATAGGTCAAACAAGGTCAAAGGACCGTGGAGAAAAAATTTCAGTATTTTTAGAGATTTAAAAGTATTTTTAAACAATTAAAAACATTCACAAAATCAATTAAATTATGAAAAATATTAATAATGAGCCAAAAAATAATTTTAATTCAGAATATGAAAGAGGATTTTATTTAAATTTTTTTAATGAAACTCTCGTATTTTTTGGATCAATATTAAAATTAATATGAATTAATGAAAATAAAACAAATAAAATGAAATTAAAATATTCAGAAAAAATGTGGACCACTTGATCTCCCTCATTAATTGAGGTGGCAAATTAAGTGGCCATCAGTGCGCTTTCCAACATAGTCACTAGTCAACGCGTAACACAAGTGGTAATTACAAGCAACACGTGAGATTAAAACATTTTGAACAAGATCAATGGCTCTGAACCTATCCAGCACATCATCGGCGCTAAACCTTCGGTCACCTTCTCAGGCGAGCCTCACCGAACTGGTTCAGTCATCACCAGCACATAAATGAAAAATGAGGGCATGACCTGAAAGAAAAAATGGTGTAGAGAACGAATCTGACCTCAATTTTAACTAACTCCACATATATAGAAAGATATGAGAAGTTGTATTTTGAGGTGTGTCAACTGAGTTGCTTCGATTTGACCTCAAAGTAACTCAATCTTCTTGCCTACATTGGTAGGACTTCAGACAACCAAAGATCCAAGAGAATTGATGAGAATTGAGTGAGAATCAAAGAGAAGAAAATTTCTGGAAAATACCTTCAATGTTGTGCAGAACTTGATCTTGCTTGCTTCAATCCCTGCTTGATCACACTCAGGGAGCTTGCAGAAGTGGTTTGGAAATGGAACAAAGCTTTGGATCTTGGAGTTTTTGAATCTCCAAACAGTGAGATACAAACTCAATTTTCAAAATGAAAATTCTCAGGTTTTCCTTTGAATCGTGAGGGTTTGAAGAGAGGGAGCAAAGCTGGCACGCAAGGTTCTTATCAAATGAGCTCAGAGAGCTTGTATTTATAGCAATTGGGAATGTTATTTTCACACTTCAAGTTTCTTCCAAATTTGGCATTGTCATGCACATGCTTGCATGGGCGTGTACATGCCCATGAAACAATCCAATTAGGTATGAATGCATCTGGAATGAGATTGGAATGAAGCTTGAATGGCAAGGCAATGTGAAATGGTCATTTGCACTTTTGATTTTTCCACTTGATGCAGGCCTGTTAAAACCATGCAAAACCATATAAAACCTTGTCCAAAATGAATGAAATATGTCTCTTTGGAAAGCTTAGATAAAGAGGAACAACTCTTATGTTGAACACGTTTCCATTTGGAACTTGGATAAAGGTGAAGTTTAAGGTGGAAGTTTGGAAATTTCAACATGTTGAAAAAATTTCTAAGTGTCAAGCCATATACCTCAATGTTCCACCTTACTAAACTTTTTATGTGAGAGATATATGCATTTTTGAAGTTGAGGAAAATCACTTGTTCAATGGTATTGGTCCAAAATGACCTATAATGAATCCTCATATCACATGCTCATAAAAGTTGATCTAGCTCTCACTCCAAACATCAAATATGAATTAGACATCTTAAATTTGATTGTGAAACTTTTAAATCTTTCATATCATAAAAATTGAGCAAGTTATGGCCTTGGGAAGTTGACTTTCAAATTAGGGTTTAGACAAAATGACCTATAATGTTTCAACATGGAAAATGACTTTGCAAGCATATTTAGCTCTAGACTTCAACATTAAAGTTATTTGGAATGTTTTTTGGAGTAACTGTTCTCTTGGAATCATTTTCATATGGTGAAAAGTGTAGGAGATAGGGTCTAGGGGGACCCTGTTTTGATTAGATGAATTTATCTAGCCAACCACCATCAACCAACTTGCTAACTTGCAATTATCTTGACTTTTTTAGGCTCATGGTAGGTCATATATACATAAGATGATGAATTTTGAAGTGCCCGTTGGGAAGTTTGATCAATTGATGAGGAAGCTTGTTGAAGAAGTTACTCAAGATACTCAGACAAACTAGGGTTTCCAAGGCAAACCAACTCAAAACTCTTGAAGAAATCTTGATCAAAATAACATGCAAAGATAATTATGACTCGTATATAATGCTTAGAGACATTTTGGATCATTCCTTCGTTGTGCTCTTAGCAATGAGGGTCTTAAACCATATATGTGAACTTGATAGATCAATGGTGATCATGCCCCTACCTACAAAAGAGTTAGGCAAAAGCAAAGACATATTATTGGTATTTTGGTTAGTAAAATGATAATATAAAAGTATGATACAAACACATGGTGCTTGGTGATCTCTCCCAAACAAACCCAATGAAAGAGGGGTGAGGAGGATGCCAAGGTATGATCTCAATGCTAATGCATATGATGAGATTACATGAGGGATCTTATGGTCAAAATTGGGGTCTTACAGGAACTATATCTCACTTATGAATTTGACTCATGTCTAGACGTTGAGTAAAGGTTTTAAAAGGAAAGAGTGCACAAAGGGTACACAAATGATTTGAATGAGTTATTCATTTTTTAAATATTTTTGAAATTGGTTTGAATATGCTTAAGATGGATTAACATTTATTAGGATTTTTTTTTTTGAAAATCACTTGACAAAAAGTAAAGATTTATTGAGAGAGTGGTTCATGTTTGAAAAATAAGAAGGATTTGAAAAAGAGGAGAAGAGTTTGAAAATCAAAATAGGAGACAACAAGAAGGGAATATCCTAGAACATGAATGAAAAGCAAGGGAATAAAGATCTAACTAAGAGATATCAAGCTTTATGTAATAAGTTAAGAAATAATTCCCTTCTTTGGATTAAGACTTGAAGCAAAGCACATAATCAAAAACATAATCTTAATTGAATTCACAAGTGTTATAAAATATGAACGTTAAACTTTATATATATATATATATATATATATATATATATATATATATATATATATATATATAATGTTATCGAAAACATTTACATAATGCTCATCATTTCTATATGTCCAAGAACTGTCTTAGACAGTAAATATTTAGTTAACGACTTTTCTATCATTAAATTTGTACCAATATGTTCAAACGGTATTTTTGTTTCTGCACTTCTTCTTTCACTTATTTGTACTTCAGTGACATGTGTTTAGCACCTTGGGAATATTTATCATTCTTATAGAAGAAGAAAACTACAAAATTATCACAATAAATCCTTAACTACGTAGTGTAGCGGTAAGATTTTTGACATCAAACTATTGATTAACTTAACTTGGAAAGCAAGAGTCGTCATCGTGCTTTTATTATTTCCAAAGAAAAAAGGAAAAAGTACGAACAAAACGCAAAGAAGTTTTAAAACAAAAAAGAAATAAGGGTCTGGGGGTTGGTTATGCAAAGGGAAGGTATTAGCACCCTAAAAAATTATAGCAACTATAGGAACCTCTTTTAAAATCTATACATTTTGCCTTTAAGATGGTGTTGTTTGCAAAAGATTAGAGAGATGGGAAGAGAAATAATTTTATCAATTTTTATGTTTGCCGAGACTTTAGAGTCTGATGCCTACGTAATAACAATGTGCAATGGAGGATCAAAACCTCGTAATTTGTAGTAAAAGTAACAAAAATGTTAGTGTTGATTTATTTTTAATTTTTTTTATCATTTTAAGGAGAATACTAAACTAGTCACCCACAAGTACGAGAACTTTGCATCATCATGAGAAGGGCTCCAACTTGGATAAAGACCAACAAGTATGCCACTAGCTCTCTTAGATGGAAAAACTTTATCATCAATGCTATGGGGATATGAGAATTATATCACACTCATGAAAATGAGTCATGTCTAATCTTTTAGAAAAGGTTTTAAATGAAAAGAGTGCAGAAAGGGCACAAAAATGATTTGAATGAATTATGCATTTTTTAAGTCTTTTGGGAATTGGTTTGAATATGTTTAAGATCTATTAGCATTTATTAGGATTTTTTTTTTGAAAATCACTTGACAAGGTAAAAGTTTATTGAGAGAGTGGTTTATGTTTGAAAATCAAGAAGGTTTTGAAAAATAGGAGAAGAGTTTGAAAATCAAAGATGGGAGTAGAAGACGGGGCTATCCTAGAACATGAATGAAAACTAAGAGATAACAAGAATTATGTCATAAGTCCAGCAAGAATTACCATCTTTGGATTAAGCCTCATGCAAACCACATAATCAAAAACATAACCTAAATTGAATTCACAACTGTTATAGAATATGAACGTTAAAATTTAAATTGTAGATATACGAATCATATTATAATGTTAATAGTAAATTTAACATAATGCTCGTTATTTCTATATGGCCAACAAATGTCTTAGACGGTAAATCTTTAGTTAACGACTTCGCTATCATTAAATTTTGTACAAATATGTTCAAACGACACGTTTTGTTTTTGTACTTCTTCTTTCACTTATATGTACTTCAGTTACATGTGTTTAGCACCTTGGGACTATTTATCATTCTTAGAGATAAGATTTTTTAGATTAAGTTATTTTTTAGAGAAGAAGAAAACTATAAAATTATCATAATAAATTCTCAGCGACCTAGTGTAGCGATAAACGTTTTGAGATTAAGCTATTGATGAACTTTACTCAGAAGGTAAGAGTCGTCACTGCACTTTTATTATATCCAAAGAAAAAGGGATAAAGTAAAAACAAAACCCAAATAAGTTTTAAAGCAAAACTAATAAAAAGATATAAGGGTCTGGGGGTTGGTTATGCAAGCGAAAGGTATTAGCACCATAAGCATATATAGTACTTTATAGGAACCTCTTTGAAAATATGTACAGTTTGACTTTCACATGTTATTGTTTGCAAAAGATTGGAGAGATGGGAAAAGAAATATTTTTATCAATATTTATGTTTGCGGAGACTTTAGATTCTCATGCCTACGTACCAGCAATAAACAACGGAGGATCCAGACCTCGTTGATTGTTGTAAAAGTAACAAATTTTTTTGTTTTGATTCATGTTTAATGAGAAGACATTTTGTCATTTTTAAGAGAATACTCAACTAGTCATCCATAAGTATGAGAACTTTGCATCATCATGAGAAGGGCTTCAACTTGGATAAAGATCAACAAGTATGCCACTGGTTCTCTTGACTTATGTCTAAACATTGAGAAAATGTTTTAAAAGGAAAGAGTGCACAAAGGGTATAAAAATGATTCAAATGAGTTATGCATTTTTTAAATATTTTTGAAATCGGATCGAATAGGCTTAAGATGGATTAGCATTTATTAGGAATTTTTATTTGAAAATCACTTGACAAAAGTAAAGGTTTATTCAGAAAATGGTTCATGTTTGAAAAACAAGAAGGTTTTGAAAAAGAGGAGAAGAGTTTGAAAATCAAAGAAGGGGAGTAGAAGAAGGGACTATCCTAGAACATGAATGAAAACCAAGGGAGGAAATATCTAACTAAGAGATAACAAGTTTTATGTCATAAGTCAAGTAAGAATTACCTCCTTTGGATTAAGTCTCAAGCAAACCACATAATCAAAAACATATTCTTAATAGAATTCACAAGTGTTATAGAATATGAATGTTAAACTTTACATGAATATATACCAATCATATTATAATGTTAACAATAAATTTTACGTAATGCTCATCATTTATATATGGCCACAATGTCTTAGACGGTAAATCTTTAGTTAACGAATTCACTATCATTAAATTTGTACCAATATATTCAAACGACACGTTTTGTTTATGCACTTCTTCTTTCACTTATTTTTACTTGAGTTAGATGTGTTTAGCACCTTTGGAATATTTTTCATTCTTAGAGAAGAAGAAAACTACAAAATTATCACAATAAATCCTTAGCTACCTAGTGTAGCGTTAAGATTTTTGAGATTAAGCTATTGATTAACTTAACTCGGAAAGCAAGAGTCGTCACCGCGATTTTATTATTTTCAAAGGGAAAGGGAAAAAGTAAGAAATAAACCCAAAGATGTTTTAAAATAAAAAAGAGATAAGGTTCTGGGGGTTGGTTATGCAAAGGGAATGTATTAGCATCCTAAATAACTATAGTAACTAGAGGAACCTCTTTGAAAATCTGTACCTTTTCCCTTTAAGATAGTGTTGTTTGCAAAATATTGGAGAGATGGGAAAAGAAATAATTTTATCAAATATTTGTATGTTTACCGAGACTTTAGAGCTGATGCCTACGTAATAACAAAGTGCAATTTAGTATCAAAATCTCGTAATTCGTAGTAAAATAACAAAAATGTTTTTTGTTGATTCATTTTTAATGAAAAAGCATTTTATCATTTTTAGGGGAAAACTCAACTAGTCACCCACAAATATGAGAACTTTGCATCATCAAGAGAAGGGCTCCAACTTGGATAAAGATAAACAAGTATGCCACTAGCTCTCTTAGATGGAAAAGCTTTATCATCAATGCTATGGGGATAGAAGAATCATATCACACTTATGAAAATGACTCATGTCTAATATTTGAGGAAAGGTTTTATATGAAAGGAGTGCAGAAAGGGCACAAAATGATTTGAATGAATTATTCATTTTTTAGGTCTTATTGAAATTGTTTTGAATATGCTTAAGATTGAATAACATTTATTAGGATTTTTTTTAAAATCACTTGACAAAAGTAAAGGTTTATTGAGAAAGGGGTTCAAGTTTGACAAAACAAGAAGGTTTTCAAAAAGAGGAGAAGACTTTAAAAATCGAAGAAGGAGAGTAGAAGAATGGTTTATCCTGGAACATGAATGAAAATAAAGGGAGGAAACATCTAACTAAGAGATAGAAAGCTTTATGTCATAAGTCAAGCAAGAATTCCCTCATTTGGATTAAGCCTTAAGCAAACCACATATTCAAAAACATAACCTTAATTGAATTCACAGGTGTTATAGAATATGAACGTTAAAGTTTACATGTATATATACCAATCATATTATAATGTTAACAACAAATTTTAAATAGTCCTCATCATTTCTATATGGCCAACAAATATCTTAGACGATAAATCTTTATTTAACGAATTCCCTATCTTTAAATTTGTATCAATATGTTCAAACGACACATTTTATTTCGGCACTTCTTTTTTCATTGATAAGTACTTAAAATACATGTGTTTAGCACCTTTGGAATATTTATCATTTTTAGAGTAGAAGAAAACTACAAACTTACCACAATAAATCCTTAGCGACCTAGTGTAGCGATAAATTTTTTAAGATTAAGGTATTGATGAACTTTACTCAGAAGGTAAGAGTCGCCACTGCACTTTTATTATATACAAAGAAAAAAGGATAAAGTACAAAAAAAGCCCAAAGAAATTTTAAAAGAAAACTAATAAAAAAAGATAAGGGTCTGGGGGTTGGTTATGCAAGCGAAAGGTATTATCACCATAAGAATATATAGTACTTTATAGTAACCTCTTCGAAAATATGTACGGTTTGACTTTCAAATGGTCTTGTTTTCAAAAGATTGGATAGATGAGAAAAGAAATATTTTTATAAATATATATGTTTGCCAAGACTTTAGATTCTCATGCCTACGTACAAAAAATAAGCAACGGAGGATCACAACCTCGTGGTTCGTTGTAAAAGTAACAAAAATGTTTGTTTTGGTTCATGTTTAATGAGAAGGAATTTTGTCTTTTTTAAGAGAATACTCAACTAGTCATCCATACGTATGAAACTTTGCATCATCATGAGAAGAGCTCCAACTTGGATAAAGATGAACAAGTATGCCGCTAGCTCTCTTAAATCAAAAAGATTTATCATCAATGCTCTGGGGATAGGGGAACTATATCTAACTTACGAAATGACTTGTGTAAACATTGAGAAAATGTTTTGAAAGGAAATAGTGCTCAAAGGGTACAAAAATGATTTGAATGATTTATGCATTTTTTAAAATATTTTGAAATTGGATCGAATATGCTTAAGATGGATTAGCATTTATAAGGATTGTTTTTTAAAATCACTCGACAAAAGTAAAGGTTTATTCAGAAAGTGATTCATATTTGAAAAACAATAAGGTTTTGAAAAAAATTAGAAGAGTTTGAAAATCAAAGAAGGGGAGTAGAAGAAGGGATTATCCTGGAACATGAATGAAAATCAAGGGAGGAAATATCTAACTAAAAGATAACAAGCTTTATGTTATAAGTCAAGTAAGAATTACCTCCTTTAGATTAAGCCTCAAGCAAACCACATAATCAAAATCATAACCTTAATTGAACTCACAAGTGTTATAGAATATGAATTTTAAAATTTACATGTATATATACCAATCATATAATAATGTTAACAATAAATTTTAAATAATGCTCATCATTTCTATATGGCCAACAAATGTCTTAGACGTTAAATCTTTAGTTAACGAATTCACTATCATTAAATTTGTACCAATATGTTCAAATGACACGTTTTATTGATGCACTTCTTCTTTCACTTATATGTACTTGAGTTACATGTGTTTAGCACATTTGGAATATTTATCATTCTTAGAGAAGAAGAAAACTACAAAATTATCACAAAAATCCTTAGCTACCTAGTGTAGCGTTAATATTTTTGAGATTAAGGTATTGATTAACTTAACCCGAAAAGAAAGAGTCATCACCGTGCTTTAATTATTTCCAATGTAAAAGGGAAAAAGCATGAACAAAACCGAAAGGAGTTTTAAAATAAAAAAAAGAGATAAGGGTTGAGGGGTTGATTATGCAAAGGGAAGATATTAGCACCCTAAACAACTATAGTAACTAGAGGAACCTCTTCGAAAATCTGTACATTTTGCCTTTAAGATGGTGTTGTTTGCAAAAGATTGGAGAGGTACGAGAAGAAATAATTTTATAAGTTTTTTTTATGTTTGCCGAGACTTTAGAGTCTCATGCCTACGTAATAACAATGTGCAATGGAGGATCAAAATCTCATAATTCGTAGTAAAAGTAACAAAAATGTTTGTGTTGATTAATTTTTAATGAATTTTTTTTTTTATCATTTTTAGGAAAAAACTCAACTAGTCACCCACAAGTATGAGAACTTTCCATCATCAAGAGATGGGCTCCAACTTGGATAAAGATCAACAAGTATGCCACTAGCTTTCTTAGATGGAAAAGTTTTATCATCAATACTATAGGGATAGGAGAATTATATCACACTTATGAAAATGACTCATGTCTAATCTTTGAGAAAAGGTTTTAAATGAAAAGAGTGCACAAGGGGCACAAAAATGAATTGAATGAATTATGCATTTTTTAAGTCTTTTTGAAATTGGTTTGAACATGCTTTAGATGGATTATCATTTATTAGGCATTTTATTTTAAAAATCACTTGAAAAAGTAAAGGTTTATTAAGAAAGTGGTTCAAGTTTGAAAAACAAGAAGGTTTTGAAAAAGAGGAGAAGATTTTGAAAATCAAAGAAGGAGAGTAGAAGAAGGGACTATCCTAGAACATGAATGAAAAGCAAGGGAGGAAAGATCTCACTAAGATATAGCAAACTTTATGTCAAAAGTAAAGCAAGAATTCCTTCCTTTGGGTTAAGCCTCAAGCAAACCACATATTCAAAAACATAACCTTAATTGAATTCACAAGTGTTACAGAATATGAACGTTAAACTTTACATGTATATATACCAATAATATTATAATTTTAACAACAAGTTTTAAATAATGCTCATCATTTCTATATGGCCAACAAATATCTTAGACGGTAAATCTTTTTTTAACAAATTCCCTATCTTTAAATTTGTATCAATATGTTCAAACATCACATTTTGTTTTGTACTTCTTCTTTCACTTATTTGTACTTCAGTTACATGTGTTTTGCACCTTGGGAAAATTATCATTCTTAGAGAAGAAGAAAACTACAAAATTATTAAAATAAATCCTTAGCTACCTAGTGTAGAGGTAAGATTTTCGAGATTAAGCTATTGATTAACTTAACTCGGAAAGCAAGAGTCATCACCGTGCATTTATTATTTCCAAATGAAAAGGGAAAAGTAAGAACAAAATGCAAAGAAGTTGAAAAAAAAAGAAATAAGGGTCTTGGGATTGGTTATGCAACGGGAACGTATTAGCACCCTAAACAACTATAGAAACTATAGAAACCTCTTTGAAAATTTGTACATTTGGCTTTAAGATGGTGTTGTTTGCAAAAGATTAAAGATATGGGAAAAGAAATAATTTTATCAATTTTTATGTTTGCCGAGACTTTAGAGTCTCATGCCTACGTAATAACAATGGGCAATGGAGGTACAAAACCTTGTAACTTGTATTAAAAGTAACAAAAATGGATGTGTTGATTCATTTTTAATGAAAAAACAGTCTTTCATATTTAGGAGAATACTCAACTAGTCACCCACAAGTATGAGAACTTTGCACCATCACGAGAAAGATTCCAACTTGGATAAAGATCAACATGTATGCCACTAGCTCTCATAGATGGAAACGCTTTATCATCAATGCCATGGGGATAAGAGAATTATATCACACTTATGAAAATGACTCATGTCTAATCTTTGAGAAAAGGTTTTAAATGAGAAAAGTGCAGAAAGGGCACAAAAATGATTTGAATGAATTATGCATTTTTTAAGTATTTTTGAAATTGGTTTAATATGATTAAGATGGATTAACATTTATTAGGATTTAGTTTTTTTATTGAAAATCACTTGAAAAAGTAAAGGGTTATTGAGAAAGTGGTTCAAGTTTGAAAAACAAGAAAGTTTTGAAAAAGAGGAGAAGATTTTGAAAATCAAAGAAGGAGAGTAGAAGAAGGGACTATCCTGGAACATGAATGAAAAGAAAGGGAGGACAGATCTAACTAAGAGATAGAAAGCTTTATATCATAAGTCTGGAAAGAATTCCCTCATTTGGAATAAGCCTCAAACAAACCACATATTCAAAAACATAACCTTAATTAAATTCACAGGTGTTATAGAATATGAACGTTAAACTTTACATGTATATTTACCAATTATATTATAATGTTAACGAATTCCCTATCTTTAAGTTTGTATCAATATGTTCAAACGACACATTTTGTTTCTGCACTTCTTCTTTCAATGATAAGTACTTAAATTACATGTCTTTAGCACCTTTGGAATATTTATCATTTTAGAGAAGAAGAAAACTATAAAATTATCACAATAAATCCTTAGCGACCTAGTGTAGCGATAATTTTTTTGAAATTAAGCTATTGATGAACTTTACTCGAAAGGTAAGAGTCATCACTGCACTTTTATTATATCCAAAGAAAAAGGGATAAAGTATAAAAAAAACCCAAAGAAGTTTTAAAACAAAACTAATAAAAAGAGATAAGGGTCTAGGGGTTGGTTATGCAAGCGAAATGTATTAGCACCATAAACATGTATAGTACTTTATAGGAACCTCTTTGAAAATATGTACGTTTTGACTTTCAAATGGTGATGTTTGCAAAAGATTGGAGAGATGAGAAAATAAATATTTGTATCAATATTTATGTTTTTTCGAAAGTTTAGATTCTCATGCCTACGTACCAACTTAAAGCAACGGAGGATCAAAACATCATGGTTCATTGTAAAAGTAACAATTATGTTTGTTTTGATTCATGTTTAATGAGAAGACATTTTGTCATTTTTAAGAGAATACTCAACTAGACATTCATAAGTAGGAAAACTTTACATCTTCATGAGAAGGGCTCCAACTTGGATAAAGATCAACAAGTATTCCACTAGCTCTCTTAGATGGAAAAGACTTATCATCAATGATATATGAATAGGACAATTATATCACACTTATGAAAATGACTCATGTGTAATCTTTGAGAAAACGTTTTAAATGAAAAGAGTGCACAAGGGGCACATAAATGATTTGAATGAATTATACATTTTTAAAGTATTTTTGAAATTGGATTGAATATCCTTAAGATGGATTAGCATTTATTAGGATTTTTTTTGAAAATCACAAGAAAAAGTAAAGGTTTATTAAGAAAATGGTTCAAGTTTGAAAAACAAGAAGGTTTTGAAAAAGAGAACTATCCTAGAACATGAATGAAAAGCAAGGGAGGAAAGATCTTACTAAGAGATAGCGAGCTTTATGTCATAAGTTAAGCAAGAATCCCTCCTTTGGGTTAAGCCTCAAGCGAACCAGATTGTCAAAAACATAACCTTAATTGAATTCACAAGTGTCATAGAATATGAGTGTTAAACTTTACATGTATATATACCAATAATATGATAATGTTAACAACAAAATTTTAAATAATGCTCATTATTTCTATATGGCCAAAAATGACTTAGACGGTAAATCTTTAGTTAACGACTTCGCTATCATTAAATTTCGACCAATATGTTCAAACAACACGTTTTGTTTTTGTACTTCTTCTTTCACTTATTTGTACTTTAGTTATATGTGTTTAGCACCTTGGGAATATTTATCATTCTTAGAGAAGAAGAAAACTACAAAATTATCACAATAAATCCTTAGCTACCTAGTGTAGAGGTAAGCTTTTTGAGATTAACCTATTGATTTACTTAACTCGGAAAGTAAGATTCGTCACCGGGCTTTTATTATTTCCAAAGGAAAAGGGAAAAAGTACGAACAAAACGCAAAGAAGTTTTAAAACAAAAAAGAAATAAGGGTATGGGGTTTGGTTATGCAAATGGAAGGTATTAGCACCACAAACAACTATAGTAACTAGAGGAACCTCTTTAAAAATCTGTACATTTTGCCTTCAAGATGGTGTTGTTTGCAAAAGATTGAAGAGATCGGAAAACAAATAAATTTATCAATTTTTTTTATGTTTGCCGAGACTTTAGGGTCTAATGCTTACGTAATAACAATGTGCAATGGAGGATCAAAATCTCGTAATTCGAAGTAAAAGTAACAAAAATGTTTGTGTTGATTCATTTTTAATGAAAAAACATTTAATCATTTTTAGGAGAAAACTCAATTAGCCACCCACAATTATGAGAACTTTGCATCATCCTGAGAAGGGCTCCAACTTGGATAAAGATCAATAAGTATGCCACTAGCTCTCTTAGATGGAAAAGATTTATCATCAATGATATAGGAATAGGAGAACTATATCACACTTATGAAAATGACTCATGTGTAATCTCTGAGAAAACATTTTAAATGAAAAGAGTGCACAAGGGGCACACAAATGATTCGAATGAATTATACATTTTTTAAGTATTTTTGAAATAGGATTGCATATGCTTAAGATGGATTAACATTTATTAGGATTTATTTTTTGAAAATCACTTGAAAAAGTAAAGGTTTATCGAGAAAGTGTTTCATGTTTGAAAAACAAGAAGGTTTTGAAAAAGGGGAGAAGATTTTGAAAATCAAAGAAGGAGAGTAGAAGAAGGGACTATCCTGGAACATGAATGAAAAGCAAGGGGGGAATTATCTAACTAAGAGATAGCAAGCTTTATGTCATAAGTTAAGCAAGATTTCCCTCCTTTGGGTTAAGCCTCAAGCAAACCACATTTTCAAAAAACATAACCTTAATTGAATTCGCAAGTGTTATAGAACAAATTAACAACAAATTTTTAATAATGCTCATCATTTCTATATGGCTAACAAATGTCTTAGACGGTAAATCTTTAGTTAACGACTTCGCTATTATTAAATTTCGACCATTATGTTCAAACAACACGTTTTGTTTTTGTACTTCGTCTTTCACTTATTTGTACTTTAGTTATATGTGTTTAGCACCTTGGGAATATTTATCATTTTAGAGAAGAAGAAAACTACAAAATTATCACAATAAATCTGTAGCGACCTAGTATAGCGATAAATTTTTTGAGATTTAGCTATTGATGAACTTTACTCGAAAGGTAAGAGTCGTCACTGCACTTTTATTATATCCAGAGAAAAAGGGATAAAGTATAAAAAAACCCAAAGAAGTTTTAAAACAAAACTAATAAAAAGAGATAAGGGTCTAGGGGTTGATTATGCAAGCGAAATGTATTAGCACCATAAACATATATAGTACTTTAAAGGAACCTCTTTGAAAATATGTACGTTTTGACTTTCAAAAGGTGTTGTTTGCAAACGATTGGAGAGATGAGAAAATAAATATTTTTATCAATATTTATGTTTTTTCGAAAGTTTAGATTCTCATGCCTACGTACCAACTTAAAGCAACGGAGGATCAAAACATTGTGGTTCGTTGTAAAAGTAACAATTATGTTTGTTTTGATTCATGTTTAATGAGAAGACATTTTGTCATTTTTAAGAGAATACTCAACTAGTCATTCATAAGTATGAAACTTTTACATCTTCATGAGAAAGGCTCCAACTTGGATAAAGATCAACAAGTATGCCACTAGCTCTCTTAGATGGAAAAGATTTATCATCAATGATATATGAATAGGACAATTATATCACACTTATGAAAATGACTCATGTGTAATCTTTGAGAAAACGTTTTAAATGAAAAGAGTGCACAAGGGGCACATAAATGATTTGAATGAATTATACATTTTTAAAGTATTTTTGAAATTGGATTGAATATCCTTAAGATGGATTAGCATTTATTAGGATTTTTTTTTGAAAATCACAAGAAAAAGTAAAGGTTTATTAAGAAAGTGGTTCAAGTTTGAAAAACAAGAAGGTTTTGAAAAAGAGGACTATCCTAGAACATGAATGAAAAGCAAGGGAGGAAAGATCTAACTAAGAGATAGAAAGCTTTATGTCATAAGTTAAGCAAGAATTCTCTCCTTTGGGTTAAGCCTCAAGCAAACCACATTTTCAAAAACATAACCTTAACTGAATTCACAAGTGTCATAGAATATGAGCGTTAAACTTTACATGTATATATACCAATAATATTATAATGTTAACAACAAAATTTTAAATAATGCTCGTCATTTCTATATGGCCAAAAATGACTTAGACGGTAAATCTTTAGTTAACGACTTCGCCATCATTAAATTTCGACCATTATGTTCAAACAACACGTTTTGTTTTTGTACTTCGTCTTTCACTTATTTGTACTTTAGTTATATGTGTTTAGCACCTTGGGAATATTTATCATTTTAGAGAAGAAGAAAACTACAAAATTATCACAATAAATCCGTAGCGACCTAGTATAGCGATAAATTTTTTGAGATTAAGCTATTGATGAACTTTACTCGAAAGGTAAGAGTCGTCACTGCACTTTTATTATATCCAGAGAAAAAGGGATAAAGTATAAAAAAACCCAAAGAAGTTTTAAAACAAAACTAATAAAAAGAGATAAGGGTCTAGGGGTTGATTATGCAAGCGAAATGTATTAGCACCATAAACATATATAGTACTTTAAAGGAACCTCTTTGAAAATATGTACGTTTTGACTTTCAAATGGTGTTGTTTGCAAACGATTGGAGAGATGAGAAAATAAATATTTTTATCAATATTTATGTTTTTTCGAAAGTTTAGATTCTCATGCCTACGTACCAACTTAAAGCAACGGAGGATCAAAACATTGTGGTTCGTTGTAAAAGTAACAATTATGTTTGTTTTGATTCATGTTTAATGAGAAGACATTTTGTCATTTTTAAGAGAATACTCAACTAGTCATTCATAAGTATGAAACTTTACATCTTCATGAGAAAGGCTCCAACTTGGATAAAGATCAACAAGTATGCCACTAGCTCTCTTAGATGGAAAAGATTTATCATCAATGATATATGAATAGGACAATTATATCACACTTATGAAAATGACTCATGTGTAATCTTTGAGAAAACGTTTTAAATGAAAAGAGTGCACAAGGGGCACATAAATGATTTGAATGAATTATACATTTTTAAAGTATTTTTGAAATTGGATTGAATATCCTTAAGATGGATTAGCATTTATTAGGATTTTTTTTTGAAAATCACAAGAAAAAGTAAAGGTTTATTAAGAAAGTGGTTCAAGTTTGAAAAACAAGAAGGTTTTGAAAAAGAGGACTATCCTAGAACATGAATGAAAAGCAAGGGAGGAAAGATCTAACTAAGAGATAGAAAGCTTTATGTCATAAGTTAAGCAAGAATTCTCTCCTTTGGGTTAAGCCTCAAGCAAACCACATTTTCAAAAACATAACCTTAACTGAATTCACAAGTGTCATAGAATATGAGCGTTAAACTTTACATGTATATATACCAATAATATTATAATGTTAACAACAAAATTTTAAATAATGCTCATCATTTCTATATGGCCAAAAATGACTTAGATGGTAAATCTTTAGTTAACGACTTCGCCATCATTAAATTTCGACCATTATGTTCAAACAACACGTTTTGTTTTTGTACTTCGTCTTTCACTTATTTGTACTTTAGTTATATGTGTTTAGCACCTTGGGAATATTTATCATTTTAGAGAAGAAGAAAACTACAAAATTATCACAATAAATCCGTAGCGACCTAGTATAGCGATAAATTTTTTGAGATTAAGCTATTGATGAACTTTACTCGAAAGGTAAGAGTCGTCACTGCACTTTTATTATATCCAGAGAAAAAGGGATAAAGTATAAAAAAACCCAAAGAAGTTTTAAAACAAAACTAATAAAAAGAGATAAGGGTCTAGGGGTTGATTATGCAAGCGAAATGTATTAGCACCATAAACATATATAGTACTTTAAAGGAACCTCTTTGAAAATATGTACGTTTTGACTTTCAAATGGTGTTGTTTGCAAACGATTGGAGAGATGAGAAAATAAATATTTTTATCAATATTTATGTTTTTTCGAAAGTTTAGATTCTCATGCCTACGTACCAACTTAAAGCAACGGAGGATCAAAACATTGTGGTTCGTTGTAAAAGTAACAATTATGTTTGTTTTGATTCATGTTTAATGAGAAGACATTTTGTCATTTTTAAGAGAATACTCAACTAGTCATTCATAAGTATGAAACTTTTACATCTTCATGAGAAAGGCTCCAACTTGGATAAAGATCAACAAGTATGCCACTAGCTCTCTTAGATGGAAAAGATTTATCATCAATGATATATGAATAGGACAATTATATCACACTTATGAAAATGACTCATGTGTAATCTTTGAGAAAACGTTTTAAATGAAAAGAGTGCACAAGGGGCACATAAATGATTTGAATGAATTATACATTTTTAAAGTATTTTTGAAATTGGATTGAATATCCTTAAGATGGATTAGCATTTATTAGGATTTTTTTTTGAAAATCACAAGAAAAAGTAAAGGTTTATTAAGAAAGTGGTTCAAGTTTGAAAAACAAGAAGGTTTTGAAAAAGAGGACTATCCTAGAACATGAATGAAAAGCAAGGGAGGAAAGATCTAACTAAGAGATAGAAAGCTTTATGTCATAAGTTAAGCAAGAATTCTCTCCTTTGGGTTAAGCCTCAAGCAAACCACATTTTCAAAAACATAACCTTAACTGAATTCACAAGTGTCATAGAATATGAGCGTTAAACTTTACATGTATATATACCAATAATATTATAATGTTAACAACAAAATTTTAAATAATGCTCATCATTTCTATATGGCCAAAAATGACTTAGACGGTAAATCTTTAGTTAACGACTTCGCCATCATTAAATTTCGACCATTATGTTCAAACAACACGTTTTGTTTTTGTACTTCGTCTTTCACTTATTTGTACTTTAGTTATATGTGTTTAGCACCTTGGGAATATTTATCATTTTAGAGAAGAAGAAAACTACAAAATTATCACAATAAATCCGTAGCGACCTAGTATAGCGATAAATTTTTTGAGATTAAGCTATTGATGAACTTTACTCGAAAGGTAAGAGTCGTCACTGCACTTTTATTATATCCAGAGAAAAAGGGATAAAGTATAAAAAAACCCAAAGAAGTTTTAAAACAAAACTAATAAAAAGAGATAAGGGTCTAGGGGTTGATTATGCAAGCGAAATGTATTAGCACCATAAACATATATAGTACTTTAAAGGAACCTCTTTGAAAATATGTACGTTTTGACTTTCAAATGGTGTTGTTTGCAAACGATTGGAGAGATGAGAAAATAAATATTTTTATCAATATTTATGTTTTTTCGAAAGTTTAGATTCTCATGCCTACGTACCAACTTAAAGCAACGGAGGATCAAAACATTGTGGTTCGTTGTAAAAGTAACAATTATGTTTGTTTTGATTCATGTTTAATGAGAAGACATTTTGTCATTTTTAAGAGAATACTCAACTAGTCATTCATAAGTATGAAACTTTACATCTTCATGAGAAAGGCTCCAACTTGGATAAAGATCAACAAGTATGCCACTAGCTCTCTTAGATGGAAAAGATTTATCATCAATGATATATGAATAGGACAATTATATCACACTTATGAAAATGACTCATGTGTAATCTTTGAGAAAACGTTTTAAATGAAAAGAGTGCACAAGGGGCACATAAATGATTTGAATGAATTATACATTTTTAAAGTATTTTTGAAATTGGATTGAATATCCTTAAGATGGATTAGCATTTATTAGGATTTTTTTTTGAAAATCACAAGAAAAAGTAAAGGTTTATTAAGAAAGTGGTTCAAGTTTGAAAAACAAGAAGGTTTTGAAAAAGAGGACTATCCTAGAACATGAATGAAAAGCAAGGGAGGAAAGATCTAACTAAGAGATAGAAAGCTTTATGTCATAAGTTAAGCAAGAATTCTCTCCTTTGGGTTAAGCCTCAAGCAAACCACATTTTCAAAAACATAACCTTAACTGAATTCACAAGTGTCATAGAATATGAGCGTTAAACTTTACATGTATATATACCAATAATATTATAATGTTAACAACAAAATTTTAAATAATGCTCATCATTTCTATATGGCCAAAAATGACTTAGATGGTAAATCTTTAGTTAACGACTTCGCCATCATTAAATTTCGACCATTATGTTCAAACAACACGTTTTGTTTTTGTACTTCGTCTTTCACTTATTTGTACTTTAGTTATATGTGTTTAGCACCTTGGGAATATTTATCATTTTAGAGAAGAAGAAAACTACAAAATTATCACAATAAATCCGTAGCGACCTAGTATAGCGATAAATTTTTTGAGATTAAGCTATTGATGAACTTTACTCGAAAGGTAAGAGTCGTCACTGCACTTTTATTATATCCAGAGAAAAAGGGATAAAGTATAAAAAAACCCAAAGAAGTTTTAAAACAAAACTAATAAAAAGAGATAAGGGTCTAGGGGTTGATTATGCAAGCGAAATGTATTAGCACCATAAACATATATAGTACTTTAAAGGAACCTCTTTGAAAATATGTACGTTTTGACTTTCAAATGGTGTTGTTTGCAAACGATTGGAGAGATGAGAAAATAAATATTTTTATCAATATTTATGTTTTTTCGAAAGTTTAGATTCTCATGCCTACGTACCAACTTAAAGCAACGGAGGATCAAAACATTGTGGTTCGTTGTAAAAGTAACAATTATGTTTGTTTTGATTCATGTTTAATGAGAAGACATTTTGTCATTTTTAAGAGAATACTCAACTAGTCATTCATAAGTATGAAACTTTACATCTTCATGAGAAAGGCTCCAACTTGGATAAAGATCAACAAGTATGCCACTAGCTCTCTTAGATGGAAAAGATTTATCATCAATGATATATGAATAGGACAATTATATCACACTTATGAAAATGACTCATGTGTAATCTTTGAGAAAACGTTTTAAATGAAAAGAGTGCACAAGGGGCACATAAATGATTTGAATGAATTATACATTTTTAAAGTATTTTTGAAATTGGATTGAATATCCTTAAGATGGATTAGCATTTATTAGGATTTTTTTTTGAAAATCACAAGAAAAAGTAAAGGTTTATTAAGAAAGTGGTTCAAGTTTGAAAAACAAGAAGGTTTTGAAAAAGAGGACTATCCTAGAACATGAATGAAAAGCAAGGGAGGAAAGATCTAACTAAGAGATAGAAAGCTTTATGTCATAAGTTAAGCAAGAATTCTCTCCTTTGGGTTAAGCCTCAAGCAAACCACATTTTCAAAAACATAACCTTAACTGAATTCACAAGTGTCATAGAATATGAGCGTTAAACTTTACATGTATATATACCAATAATATTATAATGTTAACAACAAAATTTTAAATAATGCTCATCATTTCTATATGGCCAAAAATGACTTAGATGGTAAATCTTTAGTTAACGACTTCGCCATCATTAAATTTCGACCATTATGTTCAAACAACACGTTTTGTTTTTGTACTTCGTCTTTCACTTATTTGTACTTTAGTTATATGTGTTTAGCACCTTGGGAATATTTATCATTTTAGAGAAGAAGAAAACTACAAAATTATCACAATAAATCCGTAGCGACCTAGTATAGCGATAAATTTTTTGAGATTAAGCTATTGATGAACTTTACTCGAAAGGTAAGAGTCGTCACTGCACTTTTATTATATCCAGAGAAAAAGGGATAAAGTATAAAAAAACCCAAAGAAGTTTTAAAACAAAACTAATAAAAAGAGATAAGGGTCTAGGGGTTGATTATGCAAGCGAAATGTATTAGCACCATAAACATATATAGTACTTTAAAGGAACCTCTTTGAAAATATGTACGTTTTGACTTTCAAATGGTGTTGTTTGCAAACGATTGGAGAGATGAGAAAATAAATATTTTTATCAATATTTATGTTTTTTCGAAAGTTTAGATTCTCATGCCTACGTACCAACTTAAAGCAACGGAGGATCAAAACATTGTGGTTCGTTGTAAAAGTAACAATTATGTTTGTTTTGATTCATGTTTAATGAGAAGACATTTTGTCATTTTTAAGAGAATACTCAACTAGTCATTCATAAGTATGAAACTTTACATCTTCATGAGAAAGGCTCCAACTTGGATAAAGATCAACAAGTATGCCACTAGCTCTCTTAGATGGAAAAGATTTATCATCAATGATATATGAATAGGACAATTATATCACACTTATGAAAATGACTCATGTGTAATCTTTGAGAAAACGTTTTAAATGAAAAGAGTGCACAAGGGGCACATAAATGATTTGAATGAATTATACATTTTTAAAGTATTTTTGAAATTGGATTGAATATCCTTAAGATGGATTAGCATTTATTAGGATTTTTTTTTTGAAAATCACAAGAAAAAGTAAAGGTTTATTAAGAAAGTGGTTCAAGTTTGAAAAACAAGAAGGTTTTGAAAAAGAGGACTATCCTAGAACATGAATGAAAAGCAAGGGAGGAAAGATCTAACTAAGAGATAGAAAGCTTTATGTCATAAGTTAAGCAAGAATTCTCTCCTTTGGGTTAAGCCTCAAGCAAACCACATTTTCAAAAACATAACCTTAATTGAATTCACAAGTGTCATAGAATATGAGCGTTAAACTTTACATGTATATATACCAATAATATTATAATGTTAACAACAAAATTTTAAATAATGCTCATCATTTCTATATGGCCAAAAATGACTTAGACGGTAAATCTTTAGTTAACGACTTCGCCATCATTAAATTTCGACCATTATGTTCAAACAACACGTTTTGTTTTTGTACTTCGTCTTTCACTTATTTGTACTTTAGTTATATGTGTTTAGCACCTTGGGAATATTTATCATTTTAGAGAAGAAGAAAACTACAAAATTATCACAATAAATCCGTAGCGACCTAGTATAGCGATAAATTTTTTGAGATTAAGCTATTGATGAACTTTACTCGAAAGGTAAGAGTCGTCACTGCACTTTTATTATATCCAGAGAAAAAGGGATAAAGTATAAAAAAACCCAAAGAAGTTTTAAAACAAAACTAATAAAAAGAGATAAGGGTCTAGGGGTTGATTATGCAAGCGAAATGTATTAGCACCATAAACATATATAGTACTTTAAAGGAACCTCTTTGAAAATATGTACGTTTTGACTTTCAAATGGTGTTGTTTGCAAACGATTGGAGAGATGAGAAAATAAATATTTTTATCAATATTTATGTTTTTTCGAAAGTTTAGATTCTCATGCCTACGTACCAACTTAAAGCAACGGAGGATCAAAACATTGTGGTTCGTTGTAAAAGTAACAATTATGTTTGTTTTGATTCATGTTTAATGAGAAGACATTTTGTCATTTTTAAGAGAATACTCAACTAGTCATTCATAAGTATGAAACTTTACATCTTCATGAGAAAGGCTCCAACTTGGATAAAGATCAACAAGTATGCCACTAGCTCTCTTAGATGGAAAAGATTTATCATCAATGATATATGAATAGGACAATTATATCACACTTATGAAAATGACTCATGTGTAATCTTTGAGAAAACGTTTTAAATGAAAAGAGTGCACAAGGGGCACATAAATGATTTGAATGAATTATACATTTTTAAAGTATTTTTGAAATTGGATTGAATATCCTTAAGATGGATTAGCATTTATTAGGATTTTTTTTTTGAAAATCACAAGAAAAAGTAAAGGTTTATTAAGAAAGTGGTTCAAGTTTGAAAAACAAGAAGGTTTTGAAAAAGAGGACTATCCTAGAACATGAATGAAAAGCAAGGGAGGAAAGATCTAACTAAGAGATAGAAAGCTTTATGTCATAAGTTAAGCAAGAATTCTCTCCTTTGGGTTAAGCCTCAAGCAAACCACATTTTCAAAAACATAACCTTAACTGAATTCACAAGTGTCATAGAATATGAGCGTTAAACTTTACATGTATATATACCAATAATATTATAATGTTAACAACAAAATTTTAAATAATGCTCATCATTTCTATATGGCCAAAAATGACTTAGACGGTAAATCTTTAGTTAACGACTTCGCCATCATTAAATTTCGACCATTATGTTCAAACAACACGTTTTGTTTTTGTACTTCGTCTTTCACTTATTTGTACTTTAGTTATATGTGTTTAGCACCTTGGGAATATTTATCATTTTAGAGAAGAAGAAAACTACAAAATTATCACAATAAATCCGTAGCGACCTAGTATAGCGATAAATTTTTTGAGATTAAGCTATTGATGAACTTTACTCGAAAGGTAAGAGTCGTCACTGCACTTTTATTATATCCAGAGAAAAAGGGATAAAGTATAAAAAAACCCAAAGAAGTTTTAAAACAAAACTAATAAAAAGAGATAAGGGTCTAGGGGTTGATTATGCAAGCGAAATGTATTAGCACCATAAACATATATAGTACTTTAAAGGAACCTCTTTGAAAATATGTACGTTTTGACTTTCAAATGGTGTTGTTTGCAAACGATTGGAGAGATGAGAAAATAAATATTTTTATCAATATTTATGTTTTTTCGAAAGTTTAGATTCTCATGCCTACGTACCAACTTAAAGCAACGGAGGATCAAAACATTGTGGTTCGTTGTAAAAGTAACAATTATGTTTGTTTTGATTCATGTTTAATGAGAAGACATTTTGTCATTTTTAAGAGAATACTCAACTAGTCATTCATAAGTATGAAACTTTTACATCTTCATGAGAAAGGCTCCAACTTGGATAAAGATCAACAAGTATGCCACTAGCTCTCTTAGATGGAAAAGATTTATCATCAATGATATATGAATAGGACAATTATATCACACTTATGAAAATGACTCATGTGTAATCTTTGAGAAAACGTTTTAAATGAAAAGAGTGCACAAGGGGCACATAAATGATTTGAATGAATTATACATTTTTAAAGTATTTTTGAAATTGGATTGAATATCCTTAAGATGGATTAGCATTTATTAGGATTTTTTTTTGAAAATCACAAGAAAAAGTAAAGGTTTATTAAGAAAGTGGTTCAAGTTTGAAAAACAAGAAGGTTTTGAAAAAGAGGACTATCCTAGAACATGAATGAAAAGCAAGGGAGGAAAGATCTAACTAAGAGATAGAAAGCTTTATGTCATAAGTTAAGCAAGAATTCTCTCCTTTGGGTTAAGCCTCAAGCAAACCACATTTTCAAAAACATAACCTTAACTGAATTCACAAGTGTCATAGAATATGAGCGTTAAACTTTACATGTATATATACCAATAATATTATAATGTTAACAACAAAATTTTAAATAATGCTCATCATTTCTATATGGCCAAAAATGACTTAGACGGTAAATCTTTAGTTAACGACTTCGCCATCATTAAATTTCGACCATTATGTTCAAACAACACGTTTTGTTTTTGTACTTCGTCTTTCACTTATTTGTACTTTAGTTATATGTGTTTAGCACCTTGGGAATATTTATCATTTTAGAGAAGAAGAAAACTACAAAATTATCACAATAAATCCGTAGCGACCTAGTATAGCGATAAATTTTTTGAGATTAAGCTATTGATGAACTTTACTCGAAAGGTAAGAGTCGTCACTGCACTTTTATTATATCCAGAGAAAAAGGGATAAAGTATAAAAAAACCCAAAGAAGTTTTAAAACAAAACTAATAAAAAGAGATAAGGGTCTAGGGGTTGATTATGCAAGCGAAATGTATTAGCACCATAAACATATATAGTACTTTAAAGGAACCTCTTTGAAAATATGTACGTTTTGACTTTCAAATGGTGTTGTTTGCAAACGATTGGAGAGATGAGAAAATAAATATTTTTATCAATATTTATGTTTTTTCGAAAGTTTAGATTCTCATGCCTACGTACCAACTTAAAGCAACGGAGGATCAAAACATTGTGGTTCGTTGTAAAAGTAACAATTATGTTTGTTTTGATTCATGTTTAATGAGAAGACATTTTGTCATTTTTAAGAGAATACTCAACTAGTCATTCATAAGTATGAAAACTTTACATCTTCATGAGAAAGGCTCCAACTTGGATAAAGATCAACAAGTATGCCACTAGCTCTCTTAGATGGAAAAGATTTATCATCAATGATATATGAATAGGACAATTATATCACACTTATGAAAATGACTCATGTGTAATCTTTGAGAAAACGTTTTAAATGAAAAGAGTGCACAAGGGGCACATAAATGATTTGAATGAATTATACATTTTTAAAGTATTTTTGAAATTGGATTGAATATCCTTAAGATGGATTAGCATTTATTAGGATTTTTTTTTGAAAATCACAAGAAAAAGTAAAGGTTTATTAAGAAAGTGGTTCAAGTTTGAAAAACAAGAAGGTTTTGAAAAAGAGGACTATCCTAGAACATGAATGAAAAGCAAGGGAGGAAAGATCTAACTAAGAGATAGAAAGCTTTATGTCATAAGTTAAGCAAGAATTCTCTCCTTTGGGTTAAGCCTCAAGCAAACCACATTTTCAAAAACATAACCTTAATTGAATTCACAAGTGTCATAGAATATGAGCGTTAAACTTTACATGTATATATACCAATAATATTATAATGTTAACAACAAAATTTTAAATAATGCTCATCATTTCTATATGGCCAAAAATGACTTAGACGGTAAATCTTTAGTTAACGACTTCGCCATCATTAAATTTCGACCATTATGTTCAAACAACACGTTTTGTTTTTGTACTTCGTCTTTCACTTATTTGTACTTTAGTTATATGTGTTTAGCACCTTGGGAATATTTATCATTTTAGAGAAGAAGAAAACTACAAAATTATCACAATAAATCCGTAGCGACCTAGTATAGCGATAAATTTTTTGAGATTAAGCTATTGATGAACTTTACTCGAAAGGTAAGAGTCGTCACTGCACTTTTATTATATCCAGAGAAAAAGGGATAAAGTATAAAAAAACCCAAAGAAGTTTTAAAACAAAACTAATAAAAAGAGATAAGGGTCTAGGGGTTGGTTATGCAAGCGAAATGTATTAGCACCATAAACATATATAGTACTTTAAAGGAACCTCTTTGAAAATATGTACGTTTTGACTTTCAAATGGTGTTGTTTGCAAACGATTGGAGAGATGAGAAAATAAATATTTTTATCAATATTTATGTTTTTTCGAAAGTTTAGATTCTCATGCCTACGTACCAACTTAAAGCAACGGAGGATCAAAACATTGTGGTTCGTTGTAAAAGTAACAATTATGTTTGTTTTGATTCATGTTTAATGAGAAGACATTTTGTCATTTTTAAGAGAATACTCAACTAGTCATTCATAAGTATGAAACTTTACATCTTCATGAGAAAGGCTCCAACTTGGATAAAGATCAACAAGTATGCCACTAGCTCTCTTAGATGGAAAAGATTTATCATCAATGATATATGAATAGGACAATTATATCACACTTATGAAAATGACTCATGTGTAATCTTTGAGAAAACGTTTTAAATGAAAAGAGTGCACAAGGGGCACATAAATGATTTGAATGAATTATACATTTTTAAAGTATTTTTGAAATTGGATTGAATATCCTTAAGATGGATTAGCATTTATTAGGATTTTTTTTTTGAAAATCACAAGAAAAAGTAAAGGTTTATTAAGAAAGTGGTTCAAGTTTGAAAAACAAGAAGGTTTTGAAAAAGAGGACTATCCTAGAACATGAATGAAAAGCAAGGGAGGAAAGATCTAACTAAGAGATAGAAAGCTTTATGTCATAAGTTAAGCAAGAATTCTCTCCTTTGGGTTAAGCCTCAAGCAAACCACATTTTCAAAAACATAACCTTAATTGAATTCACAAGTGTCATAGAATATGAGCGTTAAACTTTACATGTATATATACCAATAATATTATAATGTTAACAACAAAATTTTAAATAATGCTCATCATTTCTATATGGCCAAAAATGACTTAGACGGTAAATCTTTAGTTAACGACTTCGCCATCATTAAATTTCGACCATTATGTTCAAACAACACGTTTTGTTTTTGTACTTCGTCTTTCACTTATTTGTACTTTAGTTATATGTGTTTAGCACCTTGGGAATATTTATCATTTTAGAGAAGAAGAAAACTACAAAATTATCACAATAAATCCGTAGCGACCTAGTATAGCGATAAATTTTTTGAGATAAAGCTATTGATGAACTTTACTCGAAAGGTAAGAGTCGTCACTGCACTTTTATTATATCCAGAGAAAAAGGGATAAAGTATAAAAAAACCCAAAGAAGTTTTAAAACAAAATTAATAAAAAGAGATAAGGGTCTAGGGGTTGGTTATGCAAGCGAAATGTATTAGCACCATAAACATATATAGTACTTTAAAGGAACCTCTTTGAAAATATGTACGTTTTGACTTTCAAATGGTGTTGTTTGCAAACGATTGGAGAGATGAGAAAATAAATATTTTTATCAATATTTATGTTTTTTCGAAAGTTTAGATTCTCATGCCTACGTACCAACTTAAAGCAACGGAGGATCAAAACATTGTGGTTCGTTGTAAAAGTAACAATTATGTTTGTTTTGATTCATGTTTAATGAGAAGACATTTTGTCATTTTTAAGAGAATACTCAACTAGTCATTCATAAGTATGAAAACTTTACATCTTCATGAGAAAGGCTCCAACTTGGATAAAGATCAACAAGTATGCCACTAGCTCTCTTAGATGGAAAAGATTTATCATCAATGATATATGAATAGGACAATTATATCACACTTATGAAAATGACTCATGTGTAATCTTTGAGAAAACGTTTGAAATGAAAAGAGTGCACAAGGGGCACATAAATGATTTGAATGAATTATACATTTTTAAAGTATTTTTGAAATTGGATTGAATATCCTTAAGATGGATTAGCATTTATTAGGATTTTTTTTTTGAAAATCACAAGAAAAAGTAAAGGTTTATTAAGAAAGTGGTTCAAGTTTGAAAAACAAGAAGGTTTTGAAAAAGAGGACTATCCTAGAACATGAATGAAAAGCAAGGGAGGAAAGATCTAACTAAGAGATAGAAAGCTTTATGTCATAAGTTAAGCATGAATTCTCTCCTTTGGGTTAAGCCTCAAGCAAACCACATTTTCAAAAACATAACCTTAATTGAATTCACAAGTGTCATAGAATATGAGCGTTAAACTTTACATGTATATATACCAATAATATTATAATGTTAACAACAAAATTTTAAATAATGCTCATCATTTCTATATGGCCAAAAATGACTTACACGGTAAATCTTTAGTTAACGACTTCGCCATCATTATATTTCGACCATTATGTTCAAACAACACGTTTTGTTTTTGTACTTCGTCTTTCACTTATTTGTACTTTAGTTATATGTGTTTAGCACCTTGGGAATATTTATCATTTTAGAGAAGAAGAAAACTACAAAATTATCACAATAAATCCGTAGCGACCTAGTATAGCGATAAATTTTTTGAGATTAAGCTATTGATGAACTTTACTCGAAAGGTAAGAGTCGTCACTGCACTTTTATTATATCCAGAGAAAAAGGGATAAAGTATAAAAAAACCCAAAGAAGTTTTAAAACAAAACTAATAAAAAGAGATAAGGGTCTAGGGGTTGGTTATGCAAGCGAAATGTATTAGCACCATAAACATATATAGTACTTTAAAGGAACCTCTTTGAAAATATGTACGTTTTGACTTTCAAATGGTGTTGTTTGCAAACGATTGGAGAGATGAGAAAATAAATATTTTTATCAATATTTATGTTTTTTCGAAAGTTTAGATTCTCATGCCTACGTACCAACTTAAAGCAACGGAGGATCAAAACATTGTGGTTCGTTGTAAAAGTAACAATTATGTTTGTTTTGATTCATGTTTAATGAGAAGACATTTTGTCATTTTTAAGAGAATACTCAACTAGTCATTCATAAGTATGAAAACTTTTACATCTTCATGAGAAAGGCTCCAACTTGGATAAAGATCAACAAGTATGCCACTAGCTCTCTTAGATGGAAAAGATTTATCATCAATGATATATGAATAGGACAATTATATCACACTTATGAAAATGACTCATGTGTAATCTTTGAGAAAACGTTTTAAATGAAAAGAGTGCACAAGGGGCACATAAATGATTTGAATGAATTATACATTTTTAAAGTATTTTTGAAATTGGATTGAATATCCTTAAGATGGATTAGCATTTATTAGGATTTTTTTTTTGAAAATCACAAGAAAAAGTAAAGGTTTATTAAGAAAGTGGTTCAAGTTTGAAAAACAAGAAGGTTTTGAAAAAGAGGACTATCCTAGAACATGAATGAAAAGCAAGGGAGGAAAGATCTAACTAAGAGATAGAAAGCTTTATGTCATAAGTTAAGCAAGAATTCTCTCCTTTGGGTTAAGCCTCAAGCAAACCACATTTTCAAAAACATAACCTTAATTGAATTCACAAGTGTCATAGAATATGAGCGTTAAACTTTACATGTATATATACCAATAATATTATAATGTTAACAACAAAATTTTAAATAATGCTCATCATTTCTATATGGCCAAAAATGACTTAGACGGTAAATCTTTAGTTAACGACTTCGCCATCATTAAATTTCGACCATTATGTTCAAACAACACGTTTTGTTTTTGTACTTCGTCTTTCACTTATTTGTACTTTAGTTATATGTGTTTAGCACCTTGGGAATATTTATCATTTTAGAGAAGAAGAAAACTACAAAATTATCACAATAAATCCGTAGCGACCTAGTATAGCGATAAATTTTTTGAGATTAAGCTATTGATGAACTTTACTCGAAAGGTAAGAGTCGTCACTGCACTTTTATTATATCCAGAGAAAAAGGGATAAAGTATAAAAAAACCCAAAGAAGTTTTAAAACAAAACTAATAAAAAGAGATAAGGGTCTAGGGGTTGGTTATGCAAGCGAAATGTATTAGCACCATAAACATATATAGTACTTTAAAGGAACCTCTTTGAAAATATGTACGTTTTGACTTTCAAATGGTGTTGTTTGCAAACGATTGGAGAGATGAGAAAATAAATATTTTTATCAATATTTATGTTTTTTCGAAAGTTTAGATTCTCATGCCTACGTACCAACTTAAAGCAACGGAGGATCAAAACATTGTGGTTCGTTGTAAAAGTAACAATTATGTTTGTTTTGATTCATGTTTAATGAGAAGACATTTTGTCATTTTTAAGAGAATACTCAACTAGTCATTCATAAGTATGAAACTTTACATCTTCATGAGAAAGGCTCCAACTTGGATAAAGATCAACAAGTATGCCACTAGCTCTCTTAGATGGAAAAGATTTATCATCAATGATATATGAATAGGACAATTATATCACACTTATGAAAATGACTCATGTGTAATCTTTGAGAAAACGTTTTAAATGAAAAGAGTGCACAAGGGGCACATAAATGATTTGAATGAATTATACATTTTTAAAGTATTTTTGAAATTGGATTGAATATCCTTAAGATGGATTAGCATTTATTAGGATTTTTTTTTTGAAAATCACAAGAAAAAGTAAAGGTTTATTAAGAAAGTGGTTCAAGTTTGAAAAACAAGAAGGTTTTGAAAAAGAGGACTATCCTAGAACATGAATGAAAAGCAAGGGAGGAAAGATCTAACTAAGAGATAGAAAGCTTTATGTCATAAGTTAAGCAAGAATTCTCTCCTTTGGGTTAAGCCTCAAGCAAACCACATTTTCAAAAACATAACCTTAATTGAATTCACAAGTGTCATAGAATATGAGCGTTAAACTTTACATGTATATATACCAATAATATTATAATGTTAACAACAAAATTTTAAATAATGCTCATCATTTCTATATGGCCAAAAATGACTTAGACGGTAAATCTTTAGTTAACGACTTCGCCATCATTAAATTTCGACCATTATGTTCAAACAACACGTTTTGTTTTTGTACTTCGTCTTTCACTTATTTGTACTTTAGTTATATGTGTTTAGCACCTTGGGAATATTTATCATTTTAGAGAAGAAGAAAACTACAAAATTATCACAATAAATCCGTAGCGACCTAGTATAGCGATAAATTTTTTGAGATTAAGCTATTGATGAACTTTACTCGAAAGGTAAGAGTCGTCACTGCACTTTTATTATATCCAGAGAAAAAGGGATAAAGTATAAAAAAACCCAAAGAAGTTTTAAAACAAAACTAATAAAAAGAGATAAGGGTCTAGGGGTTGGTTATGCAAGCGAAATGTATTAGCACCATAAACATATATAGTACTTTAAAGGAACCTCTTTGAAAATATGTACGTTTTGACTTTCAAATGGTGTTGTTTGCAAACGATTGGAGAGATGAGAAAATAAATATTTTTATCAATATTTATGTTTTTTCGAAAGTTTAGATTCTCATGCCTACGTACCAACTTAAAGCAACGGAGGATCAAAACATTGTGGTTCGTTGTAAAAGTAACAATTATGTTTGTTTTGATTCATGTTTAATGAGAAGACATTTTGTCATTTTTAAGAGAATACTCAACTAGTCATTCATAAGTATGAAAACTTTACATCTTCATGAGAAAGGCTCCAACTTGGATAAAGATCAACAAGTATGCCACTAGCTCTCTTAGATGGAAAAGATTTATCATCAATGATATATGAATAGGACAATTATATCACACTTATGAAAATGACTCATGTGTAATCTTTGAGAAAACGTTTTAAATGAAAAGAGTGCACAAGGGGCACATAAATGATTTGAATGAATTATACATTTTTAAAGTATTTTTGAAATTGGATTGAATATCCTTAAGATGGATTAGCATTTATTAGGATTTTTTTTTGAAAATCACAAGAAAAAGTAAAGGTTTATTAAGAAAGTGGTTCAAGTTTGAAAAACAAGAAGGTTTTGAAAAAGAGGACTATCCTAGAACATGAATGAAAAGCAAGGGAGGAAAGATCTAACTAAGAGATAGAAAGCTTTATGTCATAAGTTAAGCAAGAATTCTCTCCTTTGGGTTAAGCCTCAAGCAAACCACATTTTCAAAAACATAACCTTAATTGAATTCACAAGTGTCATAGAATATGAGCGTTAAACTTTACATGTATATATACCAATAATATTATAATGTTAACAACAAAATTTTAAATAATGCTCATCATTTCTATATGGCCAAAAATGACTTAGACGGTAAATCTTTAGTTAACGACTTCGCCATCATTAAATTTCGACCATTATGTTCAAACAACACGTTTTGTTTTTGTACTTCGTCTTTCACTTATTTGTACTTTAGTTATATGTGTTTAGCACCTTGGGAATATTTATCATTTTAGAGAAGAAGAAAACTACAAAATTATCACAATAAATCCGTAGCGACCTAGTATAGCGATAAATTTTTTGAGATTAAGCTATTGATGAACTTTACTCGAAAGGTAAGAGTCGTCACTGCACTTTTATTATATCCAGAGAAAAAGGGATAAAGTATAAAAAAACCCAAAGAAGTTTTAAAACAAAACTAATAAAAAGAGATAAGGGTCTAGGGGTTGGTTATGCAAGCGAAATGTATTAGCACCATAAACATATATAGTACTTTAAAGGAACCTCTTTGAAAATATGTACGTTTTGACTTTCAAATGGTGTTGTTTGCAAACGATTGGAGAGATGTGAAAATAAATATTTTTATCAATATTTATGTTTTTTCGAAAGTTTAGATTCTCATGCCTACGTACCAACTTAAAGCAACGGAGGATCAAAACATTGTGGTTCGTTGTAAAAGTAACAATTATGTTTGTTTTGATTCATGTTTAATGAGAAGACATTTTGTCATTTTTAAGAGAATACTCAACTAGTCATTCATAAGTATGAAACTTTTTACATCTTCATGAGAAAGGCTCCAACTTGGATAAAGATCAACAAGTATGCCACTAGCTCTCTTAGATGGAAAAGATTTATCATCAATGATATATGAATAGGACAATTATATCACACTTATGAAAATGACTCATGTGTAATCTTTGAGAAAACGTTTTAAATGAAAAGAGTGCACAAGGGGCACATAAATGATTTGAATGAATTATACATTTTTAAAGTATTTTTGAAATTGGATTGAATATCCTTAAGATGGATTAGCATTTATTAGGATTTTTTTTTTGAAAATCACAAGAAAAAGTAAAGGTTTATTAAGAAAGTGGTTCAAGTTTGAAAAACAAGAAGGTTTTGAAAAAGAGGACTATCCTAGAACATGAATGAAAAGCAAGGGAGGAAAGATCTAACTAAGAGATAGAAAGCTTTATGTCATAAGTTAAGCAAGAATTCTCTCCTTTGGGTTAAGCCTCAAGCAAACCACATTTTCAAAAACATAACCTTAATTGAATTCACAAGTGTCATAGAATATGAGCGTTAAACTTTACATGTATATATACCAATAATATTATAATGTTAACAACAAAATTTTAAATAATGCTCATCATTTCTATATGGCCAAAAATGACTTAGACGGTAAATCTTTAGTTAACGACTTCGCCATCATTAAATTTCGACCATTATGTTCAAACAACACGTTTTGTTTTTGTACTTCGTCTTTCACTTATTTGTACTTTAGTTATATGTGTTTAGCACCTTGGGAATATTTATCATTTTAGAGAAGAAGAAAACTACAAAATTATCACAATAAATCCGTAGCGACCTAGTATAGCGATAAATTTTTTGAGATTAAGCTATTGATGAACTTTACTCGAAAGGTAAGAGTCGTCACTGCACTTTTATTATATCCAGAGAAAAAGGGATAAAGTATAAAAAAACCCAAAGAAGTTTTAAAACAAAACTAATAAAAAGAGATAAGGGTCTAGGGGTTGGTTATGCAAGCGAAATGTATTAGCACCATAAACATATATAGTACTTTAAAGGAACCTCTTTGAAAATATGTACGTTTTGACTTTCAAATGGTGTTGTTTGCAAATGATTGGAGAGATGAGAAAATAAATATTTTTATCAATATTTATGTTTTTTCGAAAGTTTAGATTCTCATGCCTACGTACCAACTTAAAGCAACGGAGGATCAAAACATTGTGGTTCGTTGTAAAAGTAACAATTATGTTTGTTTTGATTCATGTTTAATGAGAAGACATTTTGTCATTTTTAAGAGAATACTCAACTAGTCATTCATAAGTATGAAAACTTTACATCTTCATGAGAAAGGCTCCAACTTGGATAAAGATCAACAAGTATGCCACTAGCTCTCTTAGATGGAAAAGATTTATCATCAATGATATATGAATAGGACAATTATATCACACTTATGAAAATGACTCATGTGTAATCTTTGAGAAAACGTTTTAAATGAAAAGAGTGCACAAGGGGCACATAAATGATTTGAATGAATTATACATTTTTAAAGTATTTTTGAAATTGGATTGAATATCCTTAAGATGGATTAGCATTTATTAGGATTTTTTTTTTGAAAATCACAAGAAAAAGTAAAGGTTTATTAAGAAAGTGGTTCAAGTTTGAAAAACAAGAAGGTTTTGAAAAAGAGGACTATCCTAGAACATGAATGAAAAGCAAGGGAGGAAAGATCTAACTAAGAGATAGAAAGCTTTATGTCATAAGTTAAGCAAGAATTCTCTCCTTTGGGTTAAGCCTCAAGCAAACCACATTTTCAAAAACATAACCTTAATTGAATTCACAAGTGTCATAGAATATGAGCGTTAAACTTTACATGTATATATACCAATAATATTATAATGTTAACAACAAAATTTTAAATAATGCTCATCATTTCTATATGGCCAAAAATGACTTAGACGGTAAATCTTTAGTTAACGACTTCGCCATCATTAAATTTCGACCATTATGTTCAAACAACACGTTTTGTTTTTGTACTTCGTCTTTCACTTATTTGTACTTTAGTTATATGTGTTTAGCACCTTGGGAATATTTATCATTTTAGAGAAGAAGAAAACTACAAAATTATCACAATAAATCCGTAGCGACCTAGTATAGCGATAAATTTTTGAGATTAAGCTATTGATGAACTTTACTCGAAAGGTAAGAGTCGTCACTGCACTTTTATTATATCCAGAGAAAAAGGGATAAAGTATAAAAAAACCCAAAGAAGTTTTAAAACAAAACTAATAAAAAGAGATAAGGGTCTAGGGGTTGGTTATGCAAGCGAAATGTATTAGCACCATAAACATATATAGTACTTTAAAGGAACCTCTTTGAAAATATGTACGTTTTGACTTTCAAATGGTGTTGTTTGCAAATGATTGGAGAGATGAGAAAATAAATATTTTTATCAATATTTATGTTTTTTCGAAAGTTTAGATTCTCATGCCTACGTACCAACTTAAAGCAACGGAGGATCAAAACATTGTGGTTCGTTGTAAAAGTAACAATTATGTTTGTTTTGATTCATGTTTAATGAGAAGACATTTTGTCATTTTTAAGAGAATACTCAACTAGTCATTCATAAGTATGAAACTTTACATCTTCATGAGAAAGGCTCCAACTTGGATAAAGATCAACAAGTATGCCACTAGCTCTCTTAGATGGAAAAGATTTATCATCAATGATATATGAATAGGACAATTATATCACACTTATGAAAATGACTCATGTGTAATCTTTGAGAAAACGTTTTAAATGAAAAGAGTGCACAAGGGGCACATAAATGATTTGAATGAATTATACATTTTTAAA